>NC_141693.1:567985919-568673919 GCF_964263255.1 Lissotriton vulgaris | reverse complement strand
CATGTACACCAAGGGCACTGTGCCAGTTGATCATTGCATTTGTGGACTATATGACTTCCCTGGATTAACAGACTAACTTTGCTAAATACCATATTATGGCTTGTAGTTCAAAGAGCAGGCGCCTGCCGAACTTAATAGATGGCACCCATAACTTAAGTTATAGTATTAACTTTCCTTATCTTTGTGTTATTTTCTCGAGCTGTGGTTCACGGTCCACAAACATTGCGCATCTCTCCACTAAAATTTTCAAGCATAAACTGTTTATTAGGTAGTCTTCCCCAACCATCTTGGTGGGGCGTATAGTCCCATTGTTTCAATCTTATGAGTCACAATGCTTGCTGATCGCCTTGTATGGGGTGGCGGTGTGGAGGATCTCCAATTGTTCAGCTATTCAGTGTGTTGAGAATTGGTTTTATTTGGTAAAAGGAACTCAGGCTCCGCTATATTACTGATATGATTAGGTTAAGGCCGCTTTTACTGTGGCTATCTATCTGCGAAATACTGATGCTAGCCTATCTAGAGCTATTATACATGCTGTATCTCTTGATAAAGGTCTGTCAATTCCCTGGATTGCATATGTTAAAGCAGAGTGTTTGAAAATTGGTTTACATTCAATTTTTTGGCATCTACTAATTAGAGTTAGTATGAATAAGAAAACTGTAGCCCATGAATGATTTGCCCAGGCTAAATACCAGAGGATAAGGTTTCAGACAGGAAAGCCAAATGTGATTAGATATCTGAACCTGTCTGAAACGCACTTTGCTCTGTATATAAGGGTTAAAGGTTGTTTGATGAACAATGTTATACGAGTTTAAGGTACCAGTAGCTTAAACGAATATGAGGACTTTGTCGATAAGTATTGAAGAAAATTGCATTCTGTTTTGTTGGTGTGAATTGTTAATGGCTAGCTACTGATACTGTAAATATGTTGTCACTATAAGCCATTACAGCTCATAGATTGCATTACATTAACTATTGGTGTTGTTATAACATCTGCTGCTAACACATCGCACTTTAGTTAGAGGCTGTTGCAACAGTACTTTTTTGCTAGCATATGTCACTTTAGTGAGCATAATGCACTTTATTAACGTTTACGAATGGACAATAGCAAAATATTTGCAATCATATTATTTACTGCTAGCATATGTCACTTTAATTAGCATTACGCACCTTAGTAAGCATAATGCATTATAATTTTTTTAATGTTACGTTTTTAATATTGTGTTAAAAATGTAATTTATCAACTCATAATAGGTGGATCTTTCCTAGGATGTTAACAGCTTTGTGTATATATGCTTGTTTGTTTTTGCTTTTTCTTGCTTTACTTGTTTGTAATGATTTTAATTAATTAACAAATAAACTACTACTTACTTACTGTCTGAAACGGATAGCACCACCGATTATATTCAATGTGCTTGAGGCCGTCTGGAACGTTTTTGCTTTCCTGTTTTAGATCAGATATCATAAAGTACTTGATATGTTTTCCATCAGGCTTTGTTCATAAGCTTGAAGTCGGACTACGTCCCTGTGATGTATCCACCCAATCCATGCTTCACTTGATGGTTTTTGCACATTTTATGCTACGTATACTAGACCATGTTTAATTCCTTTTTAAAAACAGTATTGTTCTCATATTCTCCAATGTAGACCTGTGTTTAGAACGTTATTGTTATTAACCAGTGAAGAGGCAGTTTTGCACACTGGGTCATTTTAATACAGACTGCCCATGCACAGAGGTCCATGCAGTCTTAATAAATTGTGCTACTATTTATATTCTATTCATTGCACTTTAAGCCCACAAATGTTACGTAGCCTTAACTTTGTTTGTACTGTGTGCTGCTTTTATGGATACTTCGTGCCTCTGAATAAAGCTTTTGAACCAACTATCAGAAACAGGCCTGTCCGGCGGCACTAATCCTTTTGAATTTTAGTGCATTTCATACTGTAAACCATGTCACCTTGCTGCATAGACTACAAGAAATGGGGATTCAAGGCACAGCCCAGATATGATTGAGATCCTTCTTGTATAACCGCATCTTTCAGGTGCATTCCCATCAATACAGGTATAAACCACATTTTTTAGCCTCGGGGTAATCATCACCATTCTCTGAGGCCACCATCTTTGGCCATCTGAATTGGGTTCAACTCCATCTCCTTCTCAGGTGGTAAAAAGCTTGGGAGTTTGGATAGATGTTAAGCTGACCATGCGTTATCAGATAAAGTAGCCGTCACTTGTTTTGGTGTCCTTAAATGGCTCAAAAAATAATTCTTAGCCCGCTTTCCTGTTCCATCAAACAAACTGTAGTCCAGGCTCTGGTGATTTCCAGACTGGACTACGGTGATGTGCTGTACCTGGGTGGTGCTAAGTTTTTCTATGTCAGCTCCAAGTGGTTCAGAAAGCGGCTGCTCATCTGCTCCTTTGTTCATCTAGGCTTACTTTTTCAGCCAGTTTGCTGTATACTCTGGACTAGCTACCGTGTTCAGTTTAAGAGTTTATGCTATATGCACAAATGTCTCACTAACACAGGGTCAATGCATCCACGATCTTTGGCATCTGGTTATCTCTCAAATAGTACATTTCGATCCAATCATCAAAACTTAGCAGGGGTTCCTAGGATTAGGATGTCTCGCCAAGGTTGCCAGACATTTGCATATTGTGGCCCGAAACTGTAGAATTCATTGCCACATTTACTTAGAGCTTGTAAATCTTACATAGTCCTTTGGAAGCAGGTAAAAGCTTGGCTGTTTCCTTCTTTTTAATTTATGAGGTATGTTAGACGGACCGGGAGGGTCGGCCGAGTTTACGGGGAGAGGTCTCCAGGGAGAGCCGACTCCAACGACTGTACAGATAAGTAACTTCCCCCCCACAGACGGACACCACACAAGATTGAAGGTTAACGAGACTTTATATGCAATTCTTAGGTTACGTTGATATCATACAAGGAGGTCTGGACTCAGGGGTCCCCTCGGTTCTGATCTCTGGATGAGGAAAAGGGTAGCGGGACAGTCTTAGTTACCAATGAGTTCAATAGCTCTCAATCCTCGAGCTCGGCGTGTTTGCTGATCGGGCCGTGGAGGAGCCAAGCAGGTCCCGAGATGGATGAAGGATGGTCGACGGGCCGTGGAGAAGCCAAGCAGGTCCCGATGCAGATGACGGTTACAACGGTCCGCGGCCTCGCCAGCAGATCCGGACGACGGTGAAGGATGAAGGTTACGACGGCTGTGGCAGCGCCAACAGGCAGGATGATGGTGCACAGGACAGAGCTACGGCAGCGCCAGTAGTCCGTCCAGGATGAGTTCTTCTTTCGTCTCTCGACTCCAAGATACAACTGCCTTCCTGTTCTGGAGCTGCCCCAGTTATAGGGCTGGCGTGCTTTGATGTCCGGACCCTCGCACTTGGAGGTCGGGAGGTCCGGGATGAGGGAGTCCAGACACCCAGCAGGGGGGTGGAGCCAGCGCCCGGGGAGGCGATGGGCGAGCGGCACTGGCCGGGGGAGAACCATCGACACCTCTTTCTCCCATTGACTGGCCAAGTAGCTCGCTCACCTCCTGGGTGGAGGGTGGTGCCGGAATGTCTGAGGCCGGGCTAGGCCCAGGGTTGAGGTCGATCGGGGGCCAGGCGGCCTCGTGGCGAAGTGTCCAAGATGGCGGCCCTGGCTGGGCGCATGGGTCGGCAGTGGATCGGACCCACGAGGTTATCATGCTCGGGGGCAGGTGTCCCTGAGGGGACGTAGGACGTGCAATGGTGGTGTGTGGTGCTTGTGTGACTGGCTCGGGCTTGGTCGAGCCGGGGGAGAGCGGCCCGTCATGTGGCCTGTCCAACATGCGTCCCCCCCAGCTGAAGGCGGGGAGAGTTACCCATCCTCTTGGGGACTCTCTTCGTCGAGGCGGAAAAACCGGGACAGGCCATCCGCGTTGGCGTGGTCGGACCCAGGCCGGTGTTCAACGGTAAAGTCCATACCTTGCAAGGAGATGGACCAGCGTAGCAGTTTCGGGTTTTCCCCCCGCATATGCATCAACCACTGCAGGGGTCGGTGGTCAGTCTGCACCCGAAAGTGGGTGCCAAAAAGGTAGGGTCGGAGCTTCTTGAGGGCCCATACCACAGCGAAGGCTTCCCTCTCTATGGTGCTCCAGCGTTGTTCCCGTGGTAGGAGTCTCCGGCTGATGAAGGCCACCGGTTGATCAAGGCCTTCGGTGTTCACCTGGGACAGGACCGCCCCAATGCCCTGGTCGGAGGCGTCCGTCTGGACGACGAACTCCCGGCTGTAGTCTGGGGCCTGGAGCACAGGAGCGGAACACATGGCGGCCTTTAGCTGTTCGAAGGCCGCTTGACACTCTGGGGTCCAGTTCACCTTCTTGGGCTGATTTTTTGACGTGAGTTCGGTGAGGGGCCCCACGATGGTACCATAGTCTTTCACGAACCTTCGGTAGTAGCCCGTGAGGCCCAGGAAGGCTCGCACCTCAGTTTGAGTGATAGGGGGTTGCCAGTTCTGGATGGCGGCAATTTTCAGTTGTAGAGGGGCCACTAGACCGCTTCCCACCTGGTGTCCGAGGTAGGTCACTGACCCTTGTCCAATTTGACATTTGCTGGCCTTGATCGTGAGGCCAGCTCGCTGAAGGGCTTGCAACACTGCTTGGAGGTGGTGGAGGTGCTCGGTCCAGTGGTGGCTGTACACAGCGATGTCGTCCAGGTAGGCGGCGCTGAACTCTTCGAGCCCCGCCAGGACCTGATTGACGAGCCGTTGGAAAGTCGCTGGGGCATTTTTCATGCCGAAGGGCATGACCGTGAAATGATAGTGGCCATCGGGGGTGGAGAAGGCAGAACGTTCTTGTGCTCGGGGTGTGAGGCCGATCTGCCAATAGCCTGCCGTTAGATCGAAGATGCTGAGGTAGCGGGCAGCGCCCATTCGGTCGACCAGTTCATCTGCCCGGGGGATGGGGTGTGCGTCCGTTCTGGTGACTTCATTCAGGCCCCGGTAGTCGACACAGAACCGGAGTTCGGGTGTGGTTCCGGGGGCGGCTGCTTTGGGGACCAGTACGACCGGGCTGGCCCATGGACTGTCGGAGGGCTCGATGACCCCGAGCGTGAGCATCTTAGTTACTTCCGCCTGGATGCAGGCCCGTACCCGATCAGGTACGCGGTAGGCCCGGTGGCGGATAGGAGGGCTGTCTCCGGTGTCTACATCGTGCACACACCAGGAAGTGACACCTGGGGTGAGGGAGAACAGGCTGGCAAATCGTGATAGGAGGGCTTGGCACTCTTGGCGTTGTTCCTGGGTGAGGGTCTCCGAGAGTCGGACCCCATCCACGGAGCAGTCTTGCTCCTGGGTCCGCAAGAGGTCAGGGAGAGGCTCGGAGTCGTCTTCAACCCCGTTGTCTGTGGCCATCAAGAGGCTGAGTTCTGTTCGTGCAAAGTGGGGTTTCAGTCTGTTGGTGTGGAGGACTCGGAGCGGATTCCGGGCGGACTCCATATCGATCAGATAGGTGGCAGGACCCTTGCGCTCGATTACCTTGAAGGGTCCCGTCCATTTGTCTTGGAGAGCGCACGGTTCTGTGGGGGACATTACCCAGACCTGTTGCCCCGGCTCGAATTCAATAGATGAGGCGTTCTGGTCATACCATTTCTTCATGTCCTCTTGACTGGCCTCTAGGTTGGCTTTTGCTAGGTCTCTGAACCGCTGGGACTGGTTGCGGAGGGTGAGGAGGTACCGGAAGACATCTGGAGGACTCTTGGCCGGAGGCATCTCCCAGCCTTCTTTGATCAGGCTGAGTGGCCCCCGTACTGGGTGCCCATAGAGCAGCTCGAATGGGCTGAAGCCTAGGGACTTCTGTGGGACCTCCCGGTAGGCGAAGAGGAGGCACGGCAGCAGCACGTCCCACTGGCGACGGAGGGGTTCTTCCAATCCCCCGATCATCCCTTTTAGTGTGCGATTGAACCGCTCAACAAGTCCGTTTCCTTGGGGGTGATAGGGGGTCGTGAAGCGGTAGGTGACCCCACACTGTTGCCAGAGGGACTTCATATATTTGGAAATAAAGTTCGTGCCTCTGTCACTGACGACTTCTCGGGGGAACCCCACACGGGAGAAGATCCCCATCAGGGCCCTGCCGACCACTGGGGCTGTGACGGTCCGGAGAGGAATAGCCTCAGGGTAGCGGGTGGCGTGGTCCACTAGTACTAGGATGAAGCGATGGCCTGGTCTTGTACGTGGGTCTAGGGGTCCCACAATGTCTATTCCGACCCTCTCAAATGGGGTCGTGACCACGGGAAAAGGTTGCAGGGGGGCCTTTAACTTGCGGCCGCTCTTCCCACTGGCTTGGCACGTGGGGCAAGATCGGCAATGCTGGTGCACATCGTTTCTCATTTTTGGCCAGAAGAAGTGGGTCACTAGGCGGCTGTAGGTTTTATCTTGTCCCAGGTGCCCTGCCAGGGGGACATCGTGGGCCAGATTTAGCAGGAAGTCTCTAAAGCGGAGTGGCACCACTAGTACTCGGTTGGCCCCCAGCTCGGCGATTCGTTGCTCGCTGTACAATAGGTCATTGTCCCAGTAGACCCAATGAGTTCCGGAGGTATCCCCTGCGCTTTGGGCGAGCGCTTGTTGTCGGAGTCCCTCAAGGGAGGGACAGGTCTTCTGCTCCTGACGAAATTGTTCTTGTGTGGGCCCCCCTTCTTGAGCCCACTGGTCAAGATTAGCAAGGTCGGAAGGTTGAGCAGGTTCGAGGGGGATGCCCTGGTCGGGGGTCTCGGCGGGGGCGACCGGAGGCGGAGGCGCCGGCCATTCTGGTTCTTCCGGGTGATGGTTGGCACGGGCGGCCATGGACCGGGTGGTGACGCACGCCCAGTCTGGGACGCCCAACATCCCCAAGTGTTCTTTTCGCTCCACGGCTGCCCACGGGGAGCTTTCCAGGTCATTTCCGAGGAGGCAGTCCACGGGGGCGTCGTCTCGGACCGTTACTTTCAACATGCCGGAGACCCCTCCCCACTCAAAGGGGACGCAGGCCATCCGACACAGACTCTCCGAGTTGTCGGCTGATCTCACAGGGCAGAGAATGTTCGGTAGATATTGTTCTGGGGTCACCAGATGACAGCGGACGGCTGTCACACTGGCCCCGGTGTCTCGAAGGGCTTCGGCCCGTTGTCCATTGATGCTCACCCACTGGCTGTACTTCTGGGTGTTAGCGGGTAGGGGGACCCGCGGGACCATGTCTCTTCCCCCTAAGCACGCGAGAGTCATGGCGGCTGGCTCCCACTCTTGATACTCTTGCTCGTCTGTTTCTTGTTCCTCGGAGATCTGTTCTTCCCCTAGTGCCGCGGCGGCCACCTGGCGGGGTCTTGGACTCTGATACTGCGGGCAGCTTGGGTCGTTTGCATAGTGGCCGACTCGTTGGCATCGGTGACATGTAACATTGGCTCTGTATCCCGGTCGCGCCGGGGTGCTGCCCCGGTTGGCCGGGGGGGTGGTGCTGGTAGTGGGGGCGGCCGGAGTGTTGTCTCTTCCTCGTCCTTGGCCCCCTCCTCCTCCTCTGGGTCGGTGGTGACCATTGTTGTTCCTGTTCTGCTCGTAGGACCCATTCCGGCCCACTCGGGTGATCTCCCACCGGTCAGCTTCAGCTGCGAGCTGCCGGGGGTCGGTTAACTTGCTGTCGAGGAGGTGTTGGCGTAGTTCAATGAAGCAATTGTTGGACAGATGCTCCCATACCATCAGATTGAACAACTGCTCGTAGGTCGTGACGTTGTTCCCTCTGATCCAGCCTTCGAAGGCTCGGCTAAAGTACGTTACATAGTCCACCCAAGTTGTACCTGGAATGCGTGTGCAGTCTCGGAACCTCTGACGGTACATCTCGGGCGTGAGGCCATAGCGAGTGAGGAGGGCCGCTTTCATATGGTCGTAGGAGGTCATCTGGTGGTCTGGGAGCTGTAACAGAGTATCGCGGCCCTCATTGAGGAATTTGCCCCATAGGCCGGCTCCCCAGTCGGCTCTATCGATCCGGTGCGCAGTCATCGCGATTTCATATGCCTTAAACCATTGCTGGATGTCGTCTTCTCGAAAATATTCTCGGACCACATCCTTGGGGATGTGCACTTTTTTGTCCGTGGTCCCTGGGGTGGACGGTCTGTCGGGCACCCCTAACTCTTTATTCTGTTTGCGCAGGTTGATCTCGGCTAGGTTCCGCTCGTGCTCGTACGTTAGTCTTTTTTCCTCGAGCTCCCTTTGCCTCTGTTTCTCCTCTCTTTCTTCTCGGAGGCGAAGGTGCTCTAAGTTTATTTTTTGCTCGGCCAATTTGAGTTCTATGTCCATCTTGAGTCGGGCCATTTCGAGTTCGTGTAGTCGGGCTTTTTCTCTTTCTTGGATCTCGTCTTGCGAGAGACCCGTTCTTTGCTCTTCAGGGGCCGTGTTGGTCTTTTTCGCGGTGCTTTGCTCAGGGGCTTCGACATCCCCGGTCTCTGCCCAAGATTCTAGGGCATGCTTAAAATCGTCCTTGGTACTTAGTCCGGTGGTAGCGATACCTAGTTCGATGCAGAACTGCTTTAGTTCACGATGGCTGTATTCCTCTAGTTTTTCCATTTGGAACTTCTCAGTTGCTCCGCTCTCTTTAGTCGACATTGTTGTTCGTTGTGGGGTGAGCTACTCTCTGTACGTTATGCGGTGATTCGGATCGCGCCGCTGGCCACCAATGTTAGACGGACCGGGAGGGTCGGCCGAGTTTACGGGGAGAGGTCTCCAGGGAGAGCCGACTCCAACGACTGTACAGATAAGTAACTTCCCCCCACAGACGGACACCACACAAGATTGAAGGTTAACAAGACTTTATATGCAATTCTTAGGTTACGTTGATATCATACAAGGAGGTCTGGACTCAGGGGTCCCCTCGGTTCTGATCTCTGGATGAGGAAAAGGGTAGCGGGACAGTCTTAGTTACCAATGAGTTCAATAGCTCTCAATCCTCGAGCTCGGCGTGTTTGCTGATCGGGCCGTGGAGGAGCCAAGCAGGTCCCGAGATGGATGAAGGATGGTCGACGGGCCGTGGAGAAGCCAAGCAGGTCCCGATGCAGATGACGGTTACAACGGTCCGCGGCCTCGCCAGCAGATCCGGACGACGGTGAAGGATGAAGGTTACGACGGCTGTGGCAGCGCCAACAGGCAGGATGATGGTGCACAGGACAGAGCTACGGCAGCGCCAGTAGTCCGTCCAGGATGAGTTCTTCTTTCGTCTCTCGACTCCAAGATACAACTGCCTTCCTGTTCTGGAGCTGCCCCAGTTATAGGGCTGGCGTGCTTTGATGTCCGGACCCTCGCACTTGGAGGTCGGGAGGTCCGGGATGAGGGAGTCCAGACACCCAGCAGGGGGGTGGAGCCAGCGCCCGGGGAGGCGATGGGCGAGCGGCACTGGCCGGGGGAGAACCATCGACACCTCTTTCTCCCATTGACTGGCCAAGTAGCTCGCTCACCTCCTGGGTGGAGGGTGGTGCCGGAATGTCTGAGGCCGGGCTAGGCCCAGGGTTGAGGTCGATCGGGGGCCAGGCGGCCTCGTGGCGAAGTGTCCAAGATGGCGGCCCTGGCTGGGCGCATGGGTCGGCAGTGGATCGGACCCACGAGGTTATCATGCTCGGGGGCAGGTGTCCCTGAGGGGACGTAGGACGTGCAATGGTGGTGTGTGGTGCTTGTGTGACTGGCTCGGGCTTGGTCGAGCCGGGGGAGAGCGGCCCGTCATGTGGCCTGTCCAACAAGGTAACTGCTGACTGCCCTGGGTTTGGTGAGAAGACGAGCGCTGGGAAACTTTACTGGTATCCATGTGCTCTACAATCACCACTAATAATACTAAAAACAAGCATTTGCAATGATATAGGTCTCATGTTTGCGAGATTTTGGGAGCTATTGGCATTCTAAATGACAATGCCTTTAATTTATGTCTTTTGAAAACCTGCAAGCGGTGCGTAAACATGCACTTTGTAATTATAGTTGTTGCTTACGAGAAGCAAAGCTGGCAGTGACTGCCACTTTTTTACTGCCAACAAGGCACTCAACTAAATTCTGTCTGGAGGAAATACCCATGTCACTCAGAGAGCAAACTCCGGATCCATGCCGAAGGAGCAGAAAAAAGGAATTTACAGTGTTGCACTAGGGTGGGTGCTGTGGGGCTTTGGTGAAGTCATCTGATGCCACCTCCTGCATAAATACAAAACCAGCA
The DNA here is from genome assembly GCF_964263255.1 of Lissotriton vulgaris. Lineage (NCBI taxonomy): Eukaryota > Metazoa > Chordata > Amphibia > Caudata > Salamandridae > Lissotriton > Lissotriton vulgaris. The sequence continues at coordinate 568,663,731 of NC_141693.1, read as the reverse complement.
CCCTCTATCAGAAGTGTGAACATTTTGAACTTTCCTGGTTCAGTCCGACGCATAGGATTATTATATGGTAAGGAATCTAAAGGCAGAAGTACCCCTCAGAACAAGGTTTAGGTGTAGATTACTTCAAAGTTTGGTTTCAGCACTCAGACCTCAAGCAAGTGCCTGCTATTGTAGTGCTGCACCTTAAAGCAGACCCCAGGGTCTGTTTTTCGGCATTCGGAGCACACGTCTTGGTCACTCCAGGTTCTTGAAGAGGCTCAACCTGCAAACCAGGGGGAGGTATGCATCAGGAGGACAAAGGAAACCACTGCCTAATGTCCACAGAGGTAGACTGACTCTTGTTACAGTGTGCCCTCTTCTGGGTCTCTGGTTAGGTGCAGTAGGTGGCCCAACAAAAACTATGATCACAGCAGCCACAGAGAGATCTGTTGCAGCAGCACGACACTTCGAGCAAGGGTTTTGATGGTGGTGGCAAGTCCGAATACACAGCATCTTGGTGCAAACTCACGTTGGCTTGGGAACAAACGTCTAGGCAGTGCACCTCACCTCAGGCATAAAGTTGCTGGCGGCACACTCCATCTCTGGCAGCAACAAAGACCTCTGGCCAGGTTTCTCTCCTGGAACCACTTTCACTGAGAGAAAGCTGCCCACAAGCCTCAGAGAACACAGATCACCTGGCAGTCATACACCGCACCAGGGGGCAAGATGTTCTGGTGCTTCACCACAGTAACACTTCTACAGAGCAGGCAGGCTCCTTCCAGGCACCTCAGGACAGAAACTCCACTTCTTTCAAGGCCACACATGAGGTGATGGCACCTCACCTCCGGGAAGGTAGGTGTGAATCAGACACCAGCTCTGGTTGCGCAGCAGACAGAGGGCTCTGAAGAGTACTCCCTTCCTTGGTTTAAGAAAACAAACCGAAACAAATGAGTAAGTGGCTCTCAACTGCCAATGCCTGGGAAAACAACCTCATCCTATCTAGTGCATAGAAGAAACAAGTTACTTACCTGTAACTTTAGTTCTCCAGTATTGGTAACTTTCATAGATTCCCATTGCTTGTATCATTCCCCGTCGTCGGAATGGGAGCCTCGGTAATAATATATATATATATATATATGTATATATATATATATATATATATATATATATATATATATATATATATATATATATATATATATATATATACCTAGGTAAATACACCCTAATAGGTGTAAAAAGGTAAAAAATTAGGCCTAGGCCTCATCTTTTGTAGCCTATTGGTGTCATTATGTAAAAAGACCCAAAGTCACCTTAGCAACCAATCAGATCAGCCTCACTCTGTGGAATCTTCCTGAGAAAGCTCAGAGCCTCAGATTTTCGTAGCCGTTGCTTGCCACATAATCACTTAGCCCTAAAGTGAGCTTTCCCAGGGGAGGCGGGTGGGCGCATGGGAATCTATGAAAGTTACCAATACTGGAGAACTAAAGTTACAGGTAAGTAACTTGTTTCTTACTCCAGTATTGGAACTTTCATAGATTCCCATTGCTTGTATCAGAGTAGCTAGCAGTTAGCATTCCTCAAACATTTCGTGCACAGTTACAGAATCATTACAAACCAATGACATCATAGATTATAACAACCATAAAGCAGTAACAAAAGCATAAGAAACGAAATGTTTGAAAAAACAGGAGGAGGGAAGAGAGGAAAGCTCACCTCTTATTGGAAGCGATTTCTCAGGACTGCCTGTCCTACAGCCGAATCCTCCTCTGCAGCCGCCTCCAGGCAGTAGTGTCTCGTGAAGGAGTGCGTACTGCTCCAGGTGGCTGCTCTGCAAATATCCTTTATGGATACTCCAGCAAACAGCGCTGTTGATGCTGAGATTGACCTTGTGGAATGTGCCTTCACCTGTCCTTGCAAAGGCTTGCCTGCCGCCTGGTGGCAGAACCGGATCGCACTTGTTATCCATCTCGATATCCCTTATTTTGACAATGGAAATCCTTTCCTTGGGGCTCCGAAAGCCACAAACAGTTGGGGTGTTTTTCGAAATCCAGCTGTGCGTTGTAGATAGAATTTCAAACATCTCTGAACGTCCAGAGAATGAAGCGTCCTCTCAGCCTGGGTTGAAGGTCGAGGAAAAAAAGATTTCAAAACCACTGGTTCGTTAAGATGAAAGTCTGTCGGTACCTTCGGAATGAACTTGGGGTTCATCCGTAGGATCAATGTATCATTCTTGAACTGCAAGAAGGGTTCTTTGATAGTCAAAGCCTGAAGCTCTCCTACTCTCCTTGCAGAGGTGAGTGCCAAAAGAAGCGCCACTTTCCATGATAGGAACTTCAGGTCTGCCTTATGTACTGGCTCAAATGGCGGTCTCATCAGCTGAGCCAGGACCACATTCAAGTGCCACACCGGAGGTGGGGGCCTAACTGGCGGAAAAACTCTAAACAGTCCTTTCAGGAATTGTTTTATTACTCTTGCTGACAATAGAGAGGGGCCCGATCTTGTTCTTCTATACCTGGAAATAGCTGCCAAGTGGACCTTGATAGAAGCATGAGCCAGACCTGCTTGTGCCAACGACAGAATGTATGGTAAGAGTTGATGCGGAGCTGACGAGAAAGGATGTACTTTTTCTCTCTGACACCACAAATGGAACCTCTTCCATTTCGCTCTATATGTCTTATTAGTGCTAGGGGCTCGTGCCTGCGCCAAGATGGTCCTGCATTCCTCTGAGATGTTTAAATCCTTAAACTCTCTGTATTCAGGAGCCAAGCCGTCAACTGAAGCGAGCTCGGGTTCGGGTGAAGAACCTGGCCGTTGTACATTGATAGAAGTGTCTGTTTGGGTTGCAGATGAATGGGTTGTGTCTCTGATAGAAGAAGCAACTCCGTGTACCAAAACTGGTGAGCCCAGGCAGGCGCTATTAGTATCATCCTGCACCTGTCCATCTTGAGTTTCTTGAGGACTCGAGGAATCAGGGGAAATGGCGGAAAGGCGTAAACAAACGCGCCTGACCAGGACATCGAAAGGGCATTCCCCAGTGACCCTCGATGGTGTTCCCTGCTTGCGTAACACCGGCATTTCTTGTTTCCTGGTGTTGCAAACAGGTCGATCGCTGGGGTCCCCCAACGGAAGATGTCCTTGACCACTGTGCTCTCCAATTCCCACTCGTGCGAGACTGCTCTCAGGCGGCTTAGTGTATCCGCCTTCATGTTGCATACTCCTGGAAGGTGTTCTGCCACGAGTGTGATGTTCTGCGATATCGCCCATTCCCACAGTATTTGGGCTTCCTGTGAAAGCAGTGGCGATCTTGTGCCTCCCTGCTTGTTGACGTAATGCATTGCGGTGGTGTTGTCCGTCCGCACCAGGATTGCCGAATCTGTAATCCTTGGGAGGAAAGCCAACATTGCCAATCGAATGGCTCTTAGCTCCAGAACGTTGATATGTAGGCGACGTTCTTCCAGAGTCCAGTGACCACTGACCTGGAGGTCTTGCATGACCGCTCCCCACCCTTGAAGAGAAGCGTCCGTGGTAATGACGTGAGGAGCCCGTGCAGCCTTGAAACTGAGTCCCACAGTGAGGTGAGATCTTTTCATCCACCATGAAACCGACCGTTTCATCCGCTGTGTAACCGTCACCCTGTCGTCGAACGAACCTTCGACTTGTCTCCACTGAAGGTCCAGTTCCTCCTGCAAGGGGCGCATTCGCAGTCTGCAGTGCGGAATCAATTGAATACAGGATGAAATCGACCCTAGAAGAGATTTGTACATCCTGACTGTCATCCAACTTCTCTTTTGCAAACGAGTGGCTGACGATATGAGTTTCATCTGTCTCTCTTCCGATGGGAAGGCTTTGCACACCTGAGTATCGAGTATCGCTCCCAAGAACTTCACCGTACCTGCCGGCTGAAGAACTGATTTTTCCTTGTTGAGTTGTAAACCCAGATGAATAAAGAGGTTCAGGCATGTGCTCACTGCTCTTGATGCCTCTTGTAAGCTTGGGGCCTTCAGCAGCCAGTCGTCTAAGTACGGGAATACTTCCAGCGACTGTCTCCTTAGAAATGCTGCTACCGGTGCCAGCACCTTTGTGAATATCCGAGGAGCGGACTTTAATCCAAATGGGAGCACCATGAACTGGAAGTGACTCTTGCCTACTGTAAAGCGAAGGAAACGTCTGTGAGCTGGATGGATCGGGATATGAAAATAGGCATCTTCCAGGTCTAATGTTGCCATGCAGTCGCCTGGGTTCAAGAGGCGCAATATGTCCTGGAGTGAAATCATCCGAAACGACAGTTTCGTGAGATAGGTGTTGAGCTCCCTCAAGTCCAGGATAGGACGCCACTTTTGCTTTGTTTTGCGGATCAGAAAAAATCTTGAATAGAAACCTTCTCCCCTTTGTGATAGGCGAACACGTTGGATCGCCCCCTTTTGAAGCATTTGTTGAGCTTCCTCTTGTAGAAGGTTTAGATGTTTCGAAGTAGTGGCGTGGGGAGCTCTTGTAGGTGGAAATTCCTGGAATTCTAGAGTATGCCCATTTCGGATGATGTTCAATACCCACTGATCCGATGTAATCTCTTCCCAGCTGCTCAGATGTTGTGATATCCTGCCGCCCACTGGAGATCCCAGAAGCGGAGGAACAGTTGGCAGAGTCAGGAGGCCGCTATTGACGCTTGCCAGCGTCCTTGCCCTGACGCCCCTGTCGTCCACGAGCGTTTTGGCGAGAGAAAGACTGGGATTGCGACTGCCGCTGATAGTACTGATTGCCGTACTGAGGTCTGTACGACTGCGACTGCTGTGAATATCGCTGCTGCTGATAACCTCCTCTCGGTGAAGTGAAGCCTCTTCCTCGTGCTCCACGGAACGGTGTCTTCCTATATTGTAGGTTCCCCAGAGCCCTTGCTGTCTCTGTGTCTTTCTTTATACCCTGCAGGGTCTCATCGACATGTTTCCCAAATAACATGTCCCCGTCAAAGGGCAAGTCCAAAATCCTATTCTGGACCTCTGGCCGGAAGTATGTCGCTCGTAGCCACCCTTGTCGCCGAAGAACCGCTGCACTGCCCAGAGCACGGAAAGAGATGGTGGCGATGTCCATCGCGCAGTCAATCATTTCCGAAGAGGAACGTTGTCCTTCCTCCAGGAGTTTCTGTGCCTCCGCTTCCTGGTCATCCGCTAGCAGATCCACATAGTGTGCCACATCACTCCACATCTGGCGGTCGTATCTTGCTAGGATCGCCAAGGCATTCGCCGCTCTGACCAACAAGCTAGCCATCGACGAAAAACGCTTCCCCGCGTTGTCCAACCTCCTACCCTCCTTGTCTGGTGGAGTCGTGAGGGTGGCCGAAGGATTCCACGATTTCTTCTGCGCCGCCTGCGATATGACCGAGTCTGGTCTAGGTTGTCCAATCAAGCAGGCGTGACTGTCATCAGGAGCTTTATATTTTTTCTCCAAGCGCGGAAGAGTTGGAATGACCGTCGCTGGGGTCTGCATCACCTTCTTCCCTTCCTCCCATATGTGCTCTACAATGGGAATGGAGCGCACCGCCTTACGGTATGCCTCTTTAAAATCGTATAAGAAACAATCCGTAGATGTTGTAGGCATTGCTAACTTAAAGCGCGCTGTGGCTCTTTCCATCAAACTGAAGAAACCTCCTACATCCGCCGGAGACGAGTCGACCGGGTCTGGCACCGGTGAAGCCGGATCAGGAGCTATATACTGGTTCCATTCACTATCCTGGTCTTGATCCTGGTTCTGCCCCGTTTCATCCTCATCCGAGGTATCCACTTGAACTTGCCGAGGATATTCCCTCTCATGTTCCTCCTGTGCAGGCCGTACTGACTGTGCTGCCACCACCTGCGGTTGAACCTGCGCTTGACCTTCCACTGGTTGCGACCCTTGCCTGCTCCTATACTCCTCCAGCATTGCCCTTAAGTCTGTCAAAAGACTCATAGGCATCGTTACCATGCCCTGCTGTGGTTGGGTTTCCTGGTATGCGACCTGTCTTTGTGGTCGCTGTTCCTTTTGATAATAATACTCCTCATCTAAATCCGAATCATGGTACTTTAGATTCAATTGAGATGGACTGTATGCATCCCCATACATCTCATTTTCCTCCTCTGAGTAGTCCTCTTCATCCAACAAAAGGGGTGGAGGTAATGACGGCACTTTCCTTGGAGAAGTCATATCTGGAGTTATCCTCCTCCTTCTGCTGTTTTCTGTCGCACCTGTCGTCGACGGCGTTGAAAACAACTCCACCGTTTCCTTATTCTGAATCGTCGTCGACGGGACCATCGACGAGAGTCCCTTCACCGTCGACGGCATCGTCGACGGAACCGTCATAGTCGACGGACTCATCATCGTCGACGGGATCATCGACGGAGCTGTCATCGTCGACGGGCTCACCATCGTCAACGGGATCGTCGACGGGCTCGTCGTCGTCGACGGGATCGTCGCCGTCTAGATTGCCACCGTCGACGGAACAGTCATCGTCGACGGGATGGTCTTAGTCGATGTGGTGGTAACCGTCGACGTAGTTATCGTCGTCGACGCCATCGTCGATCCAGTCTTCGTCGATGGAATCGACATCGAGGTCTTCGTCGACGCTCTCGTCGTCGTCCTCGTCGTCGCTGGATGGCTCGTCGACGACTGAGGAGAAAAATTCACCTCAGATGCTTTAGAGTCCTTCTTGACCCCTGTAGAGGCCTCTATAGTCGGTTTTTTGACGGACTTGGCTACTTTAACCTGGTGGGAAGGCCCAGCCGAGCTCTCATCCAGTTTAGCCTTTTGCACCTGCAGTGCCTGCCTTTCCCTCTCCTTTACACTCACGTGAGGAGATTCGATAGGCCCTGGCTTGCCAGACCTATCAGAGGTCCCACGCATAGCCTTTGAGGGGGGTTCAGTTGAAATCTCCACAGACGATCCACCCCTACTCAATGAAGTCTTTGAAGATGATGATCTGGCATCTTCCTCATCACCAGAAACCACTTCATCCCTCCTTTCCAACTTCCTAAGCCACAGAAGCAGCCGTCCTTCACGATCACGGAGGGTTTTCACTGACATTCTTCTGCATATACTACACCCCTCAACCTTATGGTCTGGGTATAGACAGTATATACAGTCCTTATGTTGATCTTCAGCATAAAGTCGTTTTTTGCCACAAGTGGCACAAGACCTGAAAAGGCTCTTCTTTTCCTTATCAGCCATGACAAAGCTGAAAGAAATCCTTTCAGAAAAACTGTTAAAACAGTACCTCAAGTTGAAGTTAGAGCAGAGCTCTAAGGAGACTCCCTGTCGCACAAGTTACTACTTGTGTAACGATATATCTGTAAGTGACATTAGTTAGTGATAGATTCCTTACCTTAGAATATCCCCAGGCGTCAGACTGGATCCGGAAATTTTTGCGTAGCAATACCCCTGCGCGCTGTTAGGCGTCGTCTGCGGCTCCGCGTCCGTCGTCGGCGTCGTGAGCGCCGGGATGACGTCATCGGAGTATATAGACGGCGCCCATGCGCGCTGACGTCAGTTCTGATAACACAGCTTTTCCGCGCCAGATACGCAGAGCCATGATAGAACTAACACTGGTGCCATGAAACTAGGGCCCTGAAAGGGGGATGACCCTAACCCTAAATATCGGTTCGCAGAACGGGGAGGATGGGAGGGCGGTAAGGAATCTATCACTAACTAATGTCTCTTACAGATATATCGTTACACAAGTAGTAACTTGTGCATCTGAAAGAGACACGTTAGTGATAGATTCCTTACCTTAGAATAGATACCCCAGCAATACCAACCCCGTGGTGGTGGGTCTGCGAACCAATATCACACCAGAAAGTCCTGGAGGACGGAACGGCCAAAGAAGCCATCCCTCCGGACTTGGCTGTCCAGGCAGTAGTGTCTTGCGAACGTGTGCAGCGAGGCCCACGTGGCTGCCTGACAGATGTCCTGCAGGGGGACACCGCGGCCCAGGGCAGTTGTCGTTGCCGTGGCCCGAGTGGAGTGAGCCCGCAATCCAGCTGGGGGCTCCTTCCTCGCCATGGAGTAGCATGCTTGGATGCACAAGATGATCCACCTGGAGATGGTCCTCTTGTGTACAGCCTTTCCCTTCTTCGCGCCCACGTAACCAACGAAGAGTTGGTCATCCACCCGGAATTGGCGAGTGCGGTCCAGGTAGTAGGAGAGCGCACGTTTTGGATCCAGACGGTGGAGCCTCTCCTCCTCTTTCGAGGGATGCGGAGGCGGAAAGAAGGTGGGCAAGGTGATGGACTGCCCGATGTGGAAGGCCGTGACAACCTTGGGCAGAAAGGAAGGTCGTGTACGCAACACCACCTTATCAGGGTGAACCGACAGGAAAGGCGGAGAAGAAGAAGGAGCCTGGAGCTCACTCACCCTCCTGGCAGAGGTGATGGCAACCAGGAAGGCCGTCTTCAGCGTAAGGAGGCGAAGAGGACAGTTATGAAGTGGCTCAAAGGGAGCACACATCAGATAGGTGAGAACAAGGTTCAAGTCCCACTGAGGCATCACGAAGGGAACAGGAGGGAACATGTGCGTGATGCCCTTCAGAAATCTACTCACTATAGGGGACTTGAACAAAGAAGGCTGATCAGGTAGCCTCAAGAAGGCTGAAAGAGCAGAGAGATACCCTTTAAGAGTGCCCAGAGCAGAGCCCTGCTGGGCAAGGGAAAGAAGAAAGAGCAGCACTTCCGAAAGGGGTGCAGAGAGGGGATCCACAGCCTTTGCTGCGCACCATGCCACAAATCTATTCCACCGGCAGGCGTATACCGACTTAGTGGAGGGACGCCTGGCTGCCAGAATGATGTCACAGACTTCGGGAGGCAAGTCAAATGGCCTCAACTGCCGCCGCTCAATCTCCAAGCTTGTAGGTGGAGACTGGACAGGTTCGGGTGCAGGACCGTCCCCTGCTGCTGCGACAGAAGGTCCTCCCGAAGAGGCAGACGAATCGGGGGATCGACTGACATGCTGAGTAGCTCGGGATACCAGTATCTTCGAGCCCAGTCCGGAGCCACAAGGATAACTTGGGCCCGGTCGCGCTTGATCTTCTTCAGCACTCTGGGCAGAAGTGGTATAGGCGGAAAGGCGTACAACAGGCCGCAGCTCCACTCGCGACGAAAAGCGTCTCCGAGCGAGTGCCGCCTTGGAAACTCCAACGCGCAGAACTGCTGACATTGCGCGTTCTCTTCTGTGGCGAATAGATCTAACCAAGGCTCTCCCCACTGTCGAAAGAGACCTTGCGCCACGTCCGAGTTCAGACGCCATTCGTGATCCATCATGCACCGGCGGCTGAGTTCGTCCGCCCTGGCATTCAGAGAACCTGCCAGGTGTTGAACCACCAGAGTCACGCCCTGATGTTCCAGCCACTGCCAGAGGCGCAGAGCCTCCTGGCAAAGGGTCCACGACCCCACACCGCCCTGTTTGTTGCAGTACCACATGGCGGTGGTGTTGTCGGTGAACACTTGCACCACGCTCCCCCTGACAGAGGGGAGGAATGCCTTCAGTGCAAGACGAATCGCCCGCAGCTCCAGAAGGTTGATGTGGAGCCGGGACTCCGCCGGAGACCAGAGGCCTCTGATCTCCGCCTCTCCCATGTGGCCTCCCCAGCCCTGGAGGGACGCGTCCGTCACAACTACGTGCTCCGGCTGGGGTAGAGAGAGGGGTCTGCCACTGACCCAGTCGCGGTCCGTGAGCCACCACTGCAGTTGCTTCGCAGTGCCCTCCGAGATCAGGACATGATCGGACAGGTTGCCCTGATGCTGGGCCCACTGAAACTTCAGGTCCCACTGCAGAGCCCGCATCCGCCACCTGGCGTGACGCACCAGAAGGATGCAGGAGGCCATCAGTCCCAGAAGCCGCAGCGTCAACCTGACCGAGACCCGGGATAACGGCCCGAAGACAGGAATCAGAGCCTGAATATCCCGAACCCGCTGCTCGGGTGGGTAAACCCGAAACTGCGCCGAGTCGAGAACCGCTCCGATGAAAAGGAGCTTCTGAGAGGGACACAGGTGTGACTTCGGCACATTGATGGAGAACCCCAGCAGGTGCAGGAGGTCGGCCGTAGTCTGGAGGTGGCTGACGACTGTCTGGGGCGAGCCCGCCTTCAACAACCAGTCGTCGAGGTAGGGGAAGACTGACACCCCTTGCCTGCGCAGATGGGCTGCGACCACCGCCATCACCTTCGTGAACACCCGTGGGGCGCTGGTAAGGCCGAAGGGGAGCACGGTAAACTGAAAGTGCTCGTGGCCTACCGTGAACCGCAGGTAACGCCGGTGGGCCGGCAGGACGGGGATGTGGAAATAGGCGTCCTGCAAGTCCAACGCTACCATCCAGTCTCCTGGGTCCAGGGCAGCCAGGACCTGAGCCAAAGTGAGCATCTTGAACTTCTCCGTACGGAGGAAGCCGTTCACGTTCCGCAGATCCAAGATAGGGCGTAGGCCCCCTTTGCCCTTCTTGGGTACCAGAAAGTAGTGGGAGTAACAGCCACGTCCTACTTCTGGCCCAGGAACGCGCTCGATGGCCCTCTTGGCCAAGAGGGCCGAAACTTCCTCTTGCAGAAGTCGCAAGTGATCCCCCGACACACGGTGGCATTGAGGTGGCATGGATGGAGGGGAAGACTCGAAGGGGAGGGAGAAACCCCTTCGGACAATTTGCAGCACCCACCTGTCCGAAGTGACTGTATGCCAGTGGGAGAGGTGATGGCGAACCCTGCCTCCCACAGGCGTCACATGGGCCTGAAAACTCGGACTAGGAAGGTTTTGAGGCGGGGGCTGCTGAGGGAGGTGTGGACTGGCCTCGCCGCTGGCCCCGACCACCGCCACGGCGGTTCCCACGGCCGCCACCGCGTTGCTGAACATTCTGCGGCGCGTGGCTGACGGTCCGTGGTGGGGCGCCCCTTCCGTGGCCACGAAAGGAGCGAAAGGCACCCGATTGCTGGCGTGGGGCCGCAAGGCCCAAGGACTTGGCCGTGGCCCTGGAGTCCTTAAAACGTTCCAGCGCATGGTCTGCCTTGTCGCCGAAGAGGCGACGGCCATCAAACGGCATGTCCATGAGAGTGGCCTGGACATCGGCCGAGAAATTGGCGGACCTCAACCAGGCGTGGCGTCGAACCGCCACCGTCGTTGCCATCGCCCTGCCCAGTGAGTCCGTGGTATCCAGCCCACACCGGATGGAAAATCGTGCCGCATCTCGGCCGTCCGCAAGGGTTTGGCTGAGTTTAGCCCTGACCTCCTCAGAGCATTGTGGCAGCACCTCCGCAACCGTGTCCCACAGAGTGTGGGTGTAGCGGCCCAAGAGACAGTTGGTGTTCACTGACCGGAGCCCTAGGCTCACAGACGAGAAGACCTTCTTCCCGAACTGCTCATATCTCTTGGATTCCCGATCGGGCGGGGCCGTCGGGAATGCGGTCTGGGAAGTGGAGGCCTGGATGACCAGGCTCTCGGGGGTGGGGTGGGTGGACAAAAAGCAAGGGTCGCCCGGTGCCGGGCGGTAGCGTCTGGCCACGTTCCTATCCACAGGGGGACCTGTGGCGGGCTTGGACCAAGTGCCCAGCAGAACGTCACACAAGGCCTCATTGAACGGCAGAAGGGGCTCCGCGGAGCCGGACTGCTGTTTGAGCACCTCAGTGAGGAGATTAGTCCTCACGGCCGCGACGGGAAGCTCAAGGTTTAGGGCCTTAGCTGCCTTCGTCAACACTACACCGTAAGCAGAACCCGCCTCCGAAGCCACAGTCGGGGGCGATGTAAATCCAGTGTCTGGCGAAGTGTCAATACCACTGGCCTCCCCAAGCTCATATGTCCAGTCCTGATGTGACTGGCAATCACGTGCCAGAGGGTCCTCGGACCCCTCCCATTGCTCCTCGTCACCCAGCTCCTGGAGACCAGGATGAACAGCCAGGGCCTCCTCGTGGAGATAGAATTCTCCGACGGCCGACGGAATCGGCGCCCAGCGGCGCCCCTCCGACGCCTGAGGCGGACCGTAGGAAGCATTGGGGTCGGCAACCACTACGGCTACCGGGGACGACACCTGAAGGGACGGCGCCGGTGAGGTCGTAAGGTCGACCGGCGAGGTCCCGGATCCGGAGCCGGATCCAGCGAGGTCGCGCGGCGCCGGGACCGAAGTCGCCAGCGGCGCCGGGCCCGAAGAACCCGACGTCGTCGGGGCCGAAGCGCCCGACCCGGAAGGACCTGCAGACGGAGCCGATCGGCCCGAAGGCGCCACGGGAACCGACTGAGGAGGGAGGGCCCTCATGGCCATGAGGTACCTCTCGACCTCCTCCTGCGACGCGCCGTGCCCAGGGACCCGAAGGTGTGGGGCAGGCGGCGACGCTTGCGACTCCCGCGGAGCCGCGTGGGCGGTGTCGCCCGAACCCCCGGCCGCATCGAGCGAGCGTCGGGGCGGGTCGGAGGACCGATGGTGTCGCTCCGACCTCTCATGCCTCTTACCTGAGGACTTGGATCCAGACGATCGGTGACCACTCCCGGAGCGTCGATGACTCCGACCTCGCGACCTGTCCCTCGACCTCCCGTGGGACCGGGACCGGGACCTGGAGCGGCGCGGGGCCGACTGCCTCAGCTCGAGACGCTTGCGGGACCGCTCCCGCCTAGCCTTCGACGTCAGGGCCCGGCAGTCGTCACAGGTTCGATCGTCGTGGTCGAGGCCTAAGCACTTCAGGCACCGGCGATGGGGGTCCGTGACCGACATGAGTCGGCCGCACTTCGAGCAAGGCTTGAACCCGGGCATCCCTGGCACCGATAGTCGAGTAATCGACCAAATAGAGGATCAAAAAGATCAAAAAAGTTTTCAGTCAAAAAGTGACTGGGGGTAGAGCTTCTTCCGGATCTGCGCTAGCTGGCGCGGAAAAAAGAAGAACTGACGTCAGCGCGCATGGGCGCCGTCTATATACTCCGATGACGTCATCCCGGCGCTCACGACGCCGACGACGGACGCGGAGCCGCAGACGACGCCTAACAGCGCGCAGGGGTATTGCTACGCAAAAATTTCCGGATCCAGTCTGACGCCTGGGGATATTCTAAGGTAAGGAATCTATCACTAACGTGTCTCTTTCAGATACCAACGAAGCGGTAGAAAATCTGAGGCTCTGAGCTTTCTCAGGAAGGTTCCACAGGGTGAGGCTGATCTGATTGGTTGCTAAGGTGACTTTGGGTCTTTTTACATAATGACACCAATAGGCTACAAAAGATAATGAGGCCTAGGCCTAATTTTTTACCTTTTTACACCTATTAGGGTGTATTTACCTAGGTATATATATATTATTACCGAGGCTCCCATTCCGACGACGGGGAATGATACAAGCAATGGGAATCTATGAAAGTTCCAATACTGGAGTAACAGGGGCTTACAAAATGGAACCTACAGGCAGTCATTACTCTGGCTCATTCATGTACCTGCATGCGCAACAGGTCAAATACACACAAATGTATCACAAGCAATTGGGATGTTAGTGCAAGGATCTGGGTTACAGCACAGAAGTGGCACTTTACACAAGTGAGTCAGTGGGCCCCCACTACAGTGAGACAGGAAAAAGTGGCTGCTCACGACTGATTCACAAAAATAAGCTTGCTCTCGGGATCACTCCACATGTTAAATGCATGATAGGGACGGTAGACCACTATCAGTCAGATGAGGGCAAGGTTAATACTGATCCCCTAGTCACAGGACCTCTCATGTCAATGGACAGGATATTAGATATGAAGTTAATCAAAAGTAGACTAGCTTAAGTAAAAAGGGTTGACAAAAATTATTCATTTTTAGTTCAAAGAACTCAAGTATGTTTCGTCCTTTACCATCGCACAAACCACCGACTGGGAGACCCTCACTGAGAAAAAGCGCAACAGAATACGAACCATCCTTCATGGGACAATCCTAGCCCAGTACCTTAGAACCAACACGGCTCCAAGGGGCCTTCTAGTAACCAACGCACCCAGAATCTTCCTTGATGACCCCACCTTCAGGAAGGACTGGGCCCAGATCGCCAGGCATTGCACCAGGGACTGGATGATACTCATTATCAAAACAGCAAAACGACTATCAGATGCTATCATAATTGAAATCCAAGCCACAGAGAGCCACTTTAAAGCCACCATCACTGCATTCAAGAAGAAGCTAGATGACCAAAACAGAGAAATAAATGAGTACAAAGAATACCTGACAAGCCAAATTCAAAAAATTTGACAAAGATCTCAAAAAATTCCGTTATGCAAAAGTGTATCCATACTCAGAAGAAGACTACACACCGCAAATCAAGAACACCAATATGTCCAACTCTTCAGGTGATGATAGTTCTATTTCCAGCGACTCCAGCAGCGGCTCACAAAAACGAGGAGGAGGAGGAAGAGGAAGAAGAGGACAACGCAGGCCTAACAACTGGCAAGGAGGCCAACAAGGCCACTTTTACGGCTTCCCACCAAACTATGGTCACATGCAGTATCCCTATTATAGTTTCCCACCTATGTATCCCCCGGGACCAATGCCATTATTCGCAGGCAACCAGGGCCCACACATTCCTTTTTTAGGACAGGGCCGAAGAGCTCGGGGCCGACGAAGACCAAATCAACAACACACGCAGGTCCACTGGGCCGAGGAAGAGAACCCTGTGAGCTCGAACACACGCCAGAAGGCTGAAAGAAGCCACGCCGGGACCGAGCAAACACTGAGCCCTACTGACCGACCATCACTGGTATTTAATCTATCCAGTACCCCACTGTCCCACAGAGAACAGTCAGTCCTGGAAAAAGCACTGTCTTTTGAGCCAACCACCAGACTCGACAAATTTAAACTACATGTTGAATTGGCGCAATTCTTCAGAAAACTTAAATTGAAATCTTTCTTTGAAAAACCGACCCCAGAAATTGAGCAACCCCACGAGAACCCCAACATCACGGGTCTCAGAACCAAATCCACGTTTGTCCCTCCTCCCTCTACCATCCCTCCCGAAATCACAACGTTTGAACAAGCTGTATACAATGACATTGAGAACCTCAACCCGACGAATCACTTCAACAATCTGTCCTAGGAAAACAGGCAAACCATACAACGCCTACAAAACAACCCCACACTGGTCATAAAACCAGCTGACAAGGGGGGGGGGGGGGGGAGGCATTGTCCCGCAGGACAAGACAGATTACGACACTGAGTGTCGCAGACTTAAGCGACAACAGGAACTACCGCAGATTGGAACAGGACCCAACAGAAGGACTACGAACAACAATCCATGCACTTGTCAAGAGGGCAGCAGATGCGGAGCATATTTCCAAAGAGGAAGCAGGATACCTTTGCCCTGAACACACCAGGACCCCGTACTTTTACACAGTACCCAAGATACATAAGGGCAAAACTCCCCCTCCTGGCAGACCTATTGTGTCGGGCATAAACTCCTTGTTGGAACCAATATCACGATATTGTGACTTTTTCTTAAACCCGTTGGTGCAAAAAACACCAACATACATAAAGGATACCAAACACCTTCTACAGGTCATACACAATATGCATTTCAACCCTGACACACAACTTCTGGTAGGGTTAGACGTGGAGAGCCTGTACACCAGTCTCCTCCAGGATGCCACCTTGAAAGTCCTCCACGACAACTTAATGTAATCCCCTTGGCCGTACCACACTCCGAGGGATTTCATACTAGCATGTGCAACCCTAGCTCTCAAAGAAAATTATTTTGAGTATGAAGGCAACTGCTACTTACAAACGAATGGAACATCCATGGGCAGCGTTTCCGCCCCAAGCGTGGCAGGATTATATGTACACCATTTTGAATGCACTAACATCGCTGTGGAAACCAACCCGTTCAGTCATCACATCCTGAAATGGTACAGGTATATTGATGACATTCTGGTAATCTGGCAGGGATCACGGACCGACCTTGACAGATTCATGACCTGGCTTAACTCCAGGGATCCATACTTGAACTTCACCAGCACAGCAAGTAACCACCAACTTCCCTTTCTAGATTTGGACATCACAGCCAAAGATGGGACCCGGATTACAACTACATACTACAAACCAACCGCGAGGAATGCATTGCTCCACTTCACGAGCTTTCACCCCCGCCCTCTCAAAGAGAACCTACCATTCGGTCAGTTTTTACGCATACGCAGAAACTGTACCAACATCAGTGATAAATCACAATCAGCGGACCTGGCCACTAAACTAGAAAGCTGGGGCTACCCCAAAGCCATCATCCGTAAAACCCAGATAAGGGCGAGAAATCAGAATCGTGACGCTCTTCTTGAGACCATCACAAAGGAGGATCAGGAACAACCTATTACCTGTGTTGCTACCTACAACACAGCGTCCAACGAAGTAGCAAAAATCATTAAAAAACATTGGAGGATAATCAACTCTGGGCAGAGAAAATGGGACACACCGAGATTTGCATACAAGAGATGCAACAACCTAAAAGATCAACTGGTGAGCACCCGACCCAGACCACAACCAAAACAACCAATGAACACAGTTCTGAATGCATGGGGACTGCCCAAGATCACTGGTCACTACCCCTGCAATGACTGCAGTGTGTGTCACCTCACTACACACACCAAAACCTTGAACCTTGAGCCCAACAAAGTCTGGACCCAACGCAACCACACCAACTGTAACTCACGAAATGTGATATACCTTCTCACTTGCACATGTGGCCTCCGCTATGTAGGGATGACGACACGCAAAATTAAAACCAGAATAACTGAGCATCGAAGCACCATAAGATGCAAGAAAAATGTGAGCAGACTAACTAACCACTTCATTAGCCACTGACATACACCCAATGATTTAAACTGGACTATCATTGAGCAAATCCCTGAAAGCTCAATTGATAATGACAAGAAACTTCTGGGCAAAGAACAGCGATGGATATATCGCCTTTCTACAGCCACTGAGGGTCTCAATGACGCCATGCCCTGGAACTCCCTGACATGCTTGTGACCAAAGGGCTAAATCTCAAGTACCATCCTGATTCACTTGCTCAGTCAACCTTACTAGGAACCCCTTGTAAATATCTCCTTGGAGATAGAGCCCCACAGTTCTAAACACTCAGGCTATGGAACTCCACCCATGAATGTGATCAAGGCATCGTTGTGGCACTCTGCCACGAGGGTCCTTTTAATCACACCCCCAGTATTGTATTTGTAAACCCCCAGCGCCTTGACGGCACTAATCACTTGCCACGAGGGTCTTTTTAAATCATACACCCAATGCGCCAGTGGTATACTCATTTCACTTATTGTACTTATAAGCCCCTAGCACCTTGGTGGCACTAATCACCTGCCAACACATGAGCGACTATACAACACGCGCGCAGTCGCGGACATAACACTACCGTCGGCACATGCGCATTGCGAGCGTCTAGCATCACGCATGCGCGAGCGCTCGCCACTTTTCCCTGCGCACCTGGGCGCCCTCGCAAGCACAATGACTCGGCAGCTCGAGTCTCTCTACCATTTCACCTACAATGCAGGTGCAAACGATTATCCAATCAACTACAGTATAAAACCTCAGCAGCAATGGCCATTACTTACCGGTTCAGCGAAGGAGGCACTACAGGTCCAAAGCAGGCTCTGCCCAGTAATTCTGTGAGTATGATGAACCACCACCTTCACCACTGGTAAGCGCTTTTCTCTTTTTCTCTCCTACAGGTCTCCTCAATCTAAGTGGCCAAAACCTTTCTCCCCCACAGGGCCAACCCTTGCCACTTCACAACCTTGAAGCAGAATACTGCTTAAACTAGCGTAAGAAAGAATTCTTGCGCTTTCTTTTACCACTCATGCACTATTGTTGTGAATACAGTGTTTTAGCTACTCTACCCCCGAATTTTCAGTGCGAACCTCACCATAATGGTACCACCAATACCATTACACTGTAGCCGCTTATAGCCTGCACCCTCATCGCTATAAAGTCGGCAGTCAGATGTATATAATGCAATACATTCAAGTGACTCTTTTCCCCTTGTATGTTTTGTCTTTGTCATTACATGTTATATGTACAGGTGTTTTGAGAAGGGAATCCCCCTCTCACACATAGAAAAACACTTTAGGGCGTGTATACACATAGTCTGAATTACACACCCACTAGTTTAAATCACACACACATAATTTTAATTTGTCCTGAAGAAAGCCAGCATATTCATAAGGCACTGGCTGAAACATGTTGACCCACCTAGGATGTGGGAGGTCGTAACTCGCCTCTAACATCCAACAGCCTTATTTTTAACCGCTGACGGTGGCCCAGGTATTAAAGTCTAATTCACCTCCGGGTACTGGGACCCCCGCCAAGCCGTTTTAATTCACAATTCATAACACTCTTCACCGCACACTCAGCGGCATACCTGCTCCGCTGCAATCAGGCGTCGAAGCACACCCGGGACACGCTAGGTGTCACTGGGTGGGCCCGATGATGAAGCATGCCACCAACTAGGTTGGTGGGTGAGAGCTTCATGAGCACACTCACAAGGTGCCACTACCCCCTGACGAAACATACTTGAGTCCTTTGAACTAAAAATTAATAATTTTTGTCAACCCTTTTTACTAAAGCTAGTCTTCTTTTGATTAACTTAATATAAACCCGGGGCTATGGACTAGCTTTCTGGTCCTCTCTCTCCCTCTTGATACACGCCAGGATATTAGATACTCATAGCTGGGAACACAAGGCATGCTAACATCATTGTACGCCATGCATAGGGCACTCCAGTGCTAACAGAACCACATACATTGTGGCACAGTGGGCAACTCTACAGGCTATCCTTTGTCAGGTTGGTCTCTTTTTGCCTGCTGGTAACATCAAATCACTATCTGCAGGTCATTTGAAACTGATCTATTCTTGCAGTGCAACGGAGGCTTAATTAAATATTGCTTCTATATCTCACACATGGTTTCACACATTTTGCAATAGCTAGTGAAAAACGGAGTGGGGACATCTTAATTGACAGCTTGAAAGCACAGCCTAGAAAAAAAACACAAACTAACAAATATCAAAACGAAACAAAGCTCAAAAAAGATTAGCAAGTACATTTTTATAAATCCCTAATTACGTTTCAATTTTCTGTAGCGGAGTCTCATGTCGCAAATTTTTTAAACTCCTTTACCCATCAAAGCCACGTTCGTTTTTCAAAATCGTATTACCCACTTTTGATCTGTATAAACATCTCGTCAAAAAATTGCATAAGACAAAACAACGGCAACTATAAAAAAAAAGGGATAGTTAAATAGAGGGTCATCCAATACTCACACTTTCCAGAACTCTTAAGCATCGTTCTGCTCCCCATAATGAAGCAACCAGTTTCTCTTCGCTTTCGTCAATGCTAAGATGATCCACGCATTCTTTGACTACAAAATTAAAAGAACAATACTTTAACAATTAACACTTCTTTGCAATTTGAGTGCTAGTCACTATACGGACTCCTACTGGCAAGCCCCTGGTTCTTGCTGCCTATTGACCAAGTATACTTTCCTCACACTAAATAGGTTACAAAAAAATGATATGTACAGGACAATATGCAGGGTACACTACACTTCGTTCACAAAAGATCTAGTTCCCAATAACAATCCGCAGGACTAAAATAGGAAAGACTTAGAGGCAAGCTTAAGTGTCATCTGGAGGAATTAACCATGAAGAAAGTCCGAAGCGAAATTGGCAGTCACAGTTACAGCCAAATCCCACTCCTACCACATGCACAAGTGGACACCAATGATCAGTTAGTGACGCCACAACAGTGGAAACACTCTCCAAGGACCAATAGGGTGTCAGACACGAAGGAAACATTACTCACATTTAATATTGGTTCTTGAAAGAAACTGGGTTAAGACTGATGAGTCATTCTCAAGTAATAATCCAGCAATTGTCTTTTTACTGGGAACTAAGCACCCCACGGTAGCACTTGACACTATCAGGGCCCTGAAGCAGAGCAGTCCAAGGCCTACTCAGGAGAGGTTGTGTGTGCTGGTAATCATAGCTTACCAGGACACAACTCTCAAATTATTGATCAGTCATTGTTTTTTTTTCTTTTAAAAGGAACAGTATTTTATTACACATCAACTACTGAACTATTAATTAAATTACAAGTATGTACAAATCAGGTAGATGGAGATTCCTTTGGTGATCTCTTATCACATAATACCCTTGAATCGTATAATCACAATACACTCATCTATACTAGGTGCACTTTCACAACATAAGAGGCTTTAATTATCAATATGACAGGCCTACTGGCTTTGTTAGGGTGTCATAACCTGGGTAAAAGCAGAGGTATGGGCTAATAAACCAACACCACCACTGAAAATCAATGGGAATGGTACGATCGTAGGACGACATTCACTAGCACTTGTCTTTACTCAAGGGTAACCTTGGAGTTGTGAATAAAGAATATCCAAAACAAGTTAATGGCCATCATTTAAACATGTACGAAGTCAAAGTTAACCCTGTCCTCGTTAATAACCTTTGCACAACTAATATAAAATACATCATTGCATTATCAATATTTTTGTCAATAGAGTAGATTGTCAGTTCCATGTGTACATTAGTGCTTCTTAGGTCTCTTTGAGACATTTTGTTTTCAATTAGTGAGCTCAAAGACCACCCATTTCTTACCACTGGTAGGCGTCATGCATGCTTTACTTGTGGCCTTTTATTGCTCAATTTTTAGGGGCTACTTTTTAGGACTCTTCTAGCGAACGCAGCGCATGCGCTGTCTGCCTTGGCAAGACTATTGTTGTCTGTTTGGTGCGCGAAGGGAGACAAACCATGTGCGTGCCCGGACAGGCGATGTGCACGAGCACAGCGTCTCCTCTGGCGATCTTAGCTTTCAAGTGCTCCCACCACGCTTTCACTTTCATCATGCGCTCCCACTACAGTGGGATAGCAGAGGCTATAACATTTGATTTTCATTTGAGGCTAATTAAATGTGAATTCTTGATTGTGCCAGTATTTCTTAACCTGCCAGTCACCGAGGGCATTTCAGAGGCTGCCTGCCGTTCTGTTTTCGCTTGCGGCGTCCAAACGCAGAGAAAGCTTGTATCAGGGCACTTGAAAAACACCAAAACAATAGGGATTTTCATTGGTTCAACAGTAACTATTCGGGTCTACAACAACTGAGGCAAGAATCGGTACCTATAGGCGAAGGAGGAACACAGATTTAGAAGGATGGCGTTTGATAATTTAGGTGGAAGCTGGTTCTGTTCGAGCGAGCTGTTTGTGTATTTTTTCACAAGTTAAAAATACATTTGGACATCAGTGCTGGAGGCAACAACATGCACCGTGTTATATTTAGAGGTGTGTGTTCTTGAAACGCTGTCACTTCTACAGCTGAAGGCTTCAAAAACAGCCTGGTTGAGCCTAAGTAATAGTTTGAGGACAGCACAGTGCATTTAGTCTATGGGCTTTCGGGCTGATGTTTATTTACGCACAAGTGCCTATGCCGGAGGGATCGCACAATTACTGTCGAAGTAGGGAAGGTGGATTTAAAACTATGATCTCCATTCAGCTCGGTCAAAAGCCTGGGAATCACGATCAGCAACGCTCTCACGATGAAGGCACAGATAAGTTCTGTGGTCTCCGCTGGTTTTTTTCACCTTCGGAGAATACGTAAAATAGGCAGATATTTAACCACCGAGGCCCGGATCCAAGTCATTCTTGCCATGGTTATGTCACGTATTGATTACGCTAACTCCCTGTATACCGGCATCTCAGCCTACCACCAACGTCTGTTACAACTGGTGCAGAACCAAGCCGCTAAGCTTGGTTACGGCCAACCTAAATCTCACCAGGTGTAACCTTTGTTAAAAAACTTACATTGGCTTCCCGTGTCCCAATGCTGCCTAATTAAATTAGTATAAGACAACTGTGGTCCCAGACATATCAAACATCAATGAATGTATTTGTTATTCATGTAGTTAGGAAGATTAATACATAACAAAAAAACATGGATATAATTCTTTTTCAAAGCCAGAAATCCATATAATTGTGTTGTACCCAAACTCTATAAGTCCAAAAAGCAGACAAATTTCTAAATCAGTCAGTATACTCCAAATTTATTTCCAACATTTTGTAAAAACAATTTGATAAAGAAGAGAACTGCAGATTGCAGTGAAGATAAAGGGGGCGCTCAAGTGAATGGGAAAGGTAATTTGAAGAACAAAGTTCAAATTTTATGTACAACTAAAGTAACAATTCTTCTAGTTGAACAAAACACAGAAGCCTACCCAAACAAATTTAAATCCTGGGCTGTACAAAGGAGGGGAAGGGAACATAATTGTAAAGGTCTAGGCCTCAAAACATAGGGGTATGATCGTCGACATTTCGACCCTGGCGCAAGAAGGGGAAGTTTAACACCTCTGCTGCGGGTCTTCTTCAGGACTGGGCGGGAAGGGAGAAGAGTGTGTAGGGAGCACCGGATGGGACAAAGGATGAAAGAAGGAGGTCGCGCTCAAACAGTGAATGAATGAAAACAACCCGTTAATGGTTTGTCCAGTGTTCGTCCAATAGATTGCTCATGGTGAATATTCCATTTTAAAAGGGGAAATGAATTCCAATATTGTTCCAATCTATTTGCCCAAACGGGAGCAGGAGTCACAGGGAGGCAATGCTGTAATGTAAGCCCCAACGCCCTGTCACGAGAAGATATAAAACCCGCCTGCGCAGACATGCCAGATACTCCCTGGAAGACACTGCTTTTCCCTGGGCCAGTCAATTTATTTACGGTCTCGCTAACTCGACTTGGAACTTCCTAAACACCCTAACAGGACGTTGGGGCTCACATTACGGCCCTAACAAGGTTTTATATCTTCTCGTGACAGGCCCTCCCTGTCCGGATCCAGTGAGGGTCTGCGGTGCCGGGACCAAAGTCGCCAGCGGCGCCGGGGCCGAAGCACCCAGCGGCGGCGGAGACTAAGCACCCGATCCGCTAGGCCCCCCAGCCGGGGCTGCAGGGCCCGAAGGCACCACAGAACCCGGCGGAGGAGGGAGAGACCTCATGGCCATGAGGTACCGCTTGATCTCCTCTGGCGTTGCGTCATGCCCAGGGACCGGAAGGTATGGGGCAGGTTGCAAAGCCCGCGACTCAGTCGGAGCCGCGTGGGTGTTGTCACCCGAACCCCCAGCCACGTCCCGCGAGCGTCGGGGTGGGTCGGAAGAGCGATGACACCTTTCCGACCTCTTATGCCTCTTACCTGAGGATCTTGATCCCGAAGACCGATGCAGACTCTCAGAGCTACGAGGGCTCCGACTCCGCTGTGAGAAGTTGGCCTGGTATATGATGTTCACTAGTTCTAGTGACCACCTTGTATCAGTCCAAACAACCCTTATGGTGATTGGTTGCAAGTCAACCTTATAGATCAGCTATCCTAGTGGTAGCGTGGACAAAGCAGTCTTAGGCCTGTATTACCATATGTAACCCCCTTGATAACCAAGTGAAAGGACACCACACAGGATATATATTCAAAATATATGTATTTATTACTACAAATAGTCCCCTGAACTCTTTATGAGCACAGAAGCAAACACATTAAAACATTTCAATTGATAAGTATACAAAAGTTGCACAAATATGGATAGGCCCGGGTGGCTTTTAAAATCATATACTAAAGAAGTGGTATAAGAACCACGAGTCGAAAGGAAGTAAGGCCTAGGGCCTTGGGAATCGCTGGGGCAATGCTGGACTAACTCAAGTTCGGAACTAGGAGGCCCACGGGATCTGGTTTGCAGTGCGCAAAGTTAGAAGCAGTTCACATTGAAATCAATGGATGCGTAAAAGTGTTAAAGGTGAAGGTAGGAAGTCTTCCGGTCAGTCTTGGACTTGACCCTTTGGAATCTGGAAACTAGGAGTGTTAAACTACTCGGGGGCACCGGAGTGCCAGCGTTACCTCAGACACAGGAAGCGAGTGCAGTGGAGCCAAAGCGTGTCGGGATTCTGCAGGAGCCCAGATGGAGCCTTGGAGTGTTGATGCTGCAGGCGACCTGATGTGAAGAGTTCCGGTGGATCCAATGGTGGATCTGAAGTGGTGAAGACCTGAAAGCAGAGGGGACAATATTCACAGTCACTAGCCAGTGACCGGCGTGGAACCAGGAAGGAACCAGGCGTTGTCGGGTGCCAACAGGTGATGTTGTGAAGCTTGTCTCTTCAGCAGCGTGGACTAGGCGACGATGACGACGTCCAGGAGTCACTCACGAGCTGTCCCACGTAGGCTCTAGTTGATGGCGGAGTCTGCTTCTTGATCAGAGCAAACAGGCCTTGGCTAATGCAAGCCACGCAGTAAACAGAGAAGGCTTCTCACTCTAACCAGCAAGGTCAGAGGGGTTGCTGCTTTTGGGAGCAGCAAGGGCCAGTCTGGAGCAACCAGACCAGCGGTGGAAAGTTGTCGTTTGGTCGCCAAAATGGCCACTAGCCAACGAACTAGTAACCGGAAAGGCGCGTCGAGTGGAACAAAGAAAAAGGGCCCCACGCAGATCTCGTGAGGGCTGGTCCTTGGTGCAAATGTAGCTCGGTGGTGGGGCTTCTCAAGACCCCAAGCACAGCGATGAGGGTGACTCAGGTGCTGCGCAGTCAGCTTCTCGTGGACTTTTCAAGAAGTCCGGTCCCACGTCTCAGGTCGCCTCCACTCGTCTCAGCTTAGCAGGGACTGAGGATCGGACTGTTAGATGTCTGGGAGTCTGGTTCTTGTCAGGCTCTGGGCTCGGGCGGGAGGCGGCAAAGCAGTCGTTGATTGCTGGATGGTGCCTGTATTCACAGGGGGGGCACTCCTTGGCCACAAGGGAGAATCTTCAGTCTTCTGAGCAGCAGAATGTCGAAGGTCCAGAGTTTCTTCTTCTTGTAGTCGAATTTCAGGGTAACCTGCAGTCTTGGGACTCAGCTCCTACTTTTAAACCAATTCTAGGGGCTGGACTCCCTACTAGGTCACTCCTATGGGTGGCACCAGGAAGGGGGTGGTTACACCCCCTTTCCTTTGTCCAGTTTCGTGCTGGGGCTGGAGTGCCCCAGCACCGGTTTGAACTGGCCTATGCACGGGGACACCTTGTGTGCCCTGTGCATGTCTGATTCTTTTCAGCCCTACCTAACCAGATACACAAAATCCTGTCTGGGGTGGTGCTAGCACCTCCCAAGGCAGGAAACCCTTTGTCCAAGCCTCCCTCGCTAGAAGGACTCCCAGCAGCAGGAGGTCAGACTTGTGTCTGTAGTGGCAGCATCCATTTTGTGATGCTGAGGCTCTGTTTACCTTTAACCGGGGTTCAGGTTCTGTACATATCGTGTCCCTCTAGAAGGGTGGAATGCTACCCCCGTTGCCAGAATTGGGGAGGGGGTAGTATTCCAATTCGTATGACACCTTACTTGACATGTTTTGATAATGTCAAACCAGAGTTAGCATTTAACCGCGAGGTTCATAATGCACTTAAGAGTATATGCTATGACGCTATCAGGAAACAGCTAAAGGACATGGTTCCGAAAGCTGCAGACAGGCTCAGCTCATGCTAGAGCACCATCTCTTTTTTTTTATCCTCATTTTGCGGATGTCTAGATAGAGGTTTTTGTAGTCTGATGGTTGTTCGTTCTGAGACTTTACTACCCCGTTCTCAAACTGTCCTTGGGGAGTATTGTTTTGTGACCAATCAATTTACTCCCGACACCTTTTATCGAATTCAATAATTCCAATGTTCGGGGAAGAGCTAGCCTAGTAGGCTACTCGGCAGAGATCAGTTCTG
Organism: Lissotriton vulgaris; assembly: GCF_964263255.1. NCBI lineage: Eukaryota > Metazoa > Chordata > Amphibia > Caudata > Salamandridae > Lissotriton > Lissotriton vulgaris. The sequence goes on along the minus strand of NC_141693.1, from coordinate 568,638,036 downwards.
CCTGGAATTATTGTCTCCGCTTTAATCATTGGATTTTTAATTTCCGGTGGTATAAAGGAGTTAATGGTTTGACTGGTAGTGCTGTTCCCAAATTTCCCAGAATCTTATTCTTCCGGAGTTTTTCCCATTTTTCCCTTTCCTATCTAATTTATTAGTTTTTATTATGGAATGTAGCCAACTTACATGTGTAGGTGGTGCCGGCTTGACCCAATTAATGCAGATCTCTCTCCGCGCCAGCAGAATCAAGATAAACAATAAGCTTTCGTTTTCTTTACTTCGGTTACTCTTATCAGATTCTATATTACTGTGTATCCCGAAAATAATGAGGTGTACTTACAATTATGTGGATTCCCATTACCATGGTCAGTGTCTTACCGATCGAGCCAGTAGGAGGAGAGTGCAGGGCAGTTCTGGAACATATGAACGGTGTCAGCTTTTGCCTCACCGCACTTTGGGCATGATTTTATATTTGAGCCTCTAAGTTTAGACAGTTTCTTTGGAGTCCAATATGCTCTGTGTGCTGAGAATACATTATTTCTTTTCAATGTAACAGGACCAACATTTTTCCATCGATTTCTTCCAAATGTGCTGCAAGTCTATGTTTTGATCGGGAATATCTTTTCTCCAAATTGTTTCCGGTGTTAAGAAATCTTCTTCCCATTCGATAAAGGCCCAATACCATTTTGATATTTCTTTCTTTATTGATGTTGTTTTAGTCATTTCTTTTTCGAGGTTCCCAAGATCTGTTTTTCCTTTTGATAAAGAGTTGGCCCAGCTGCTTAGTTGGTAAAATTTAAATTTTGACAGTTTACCTTCCGTGATTGTATATAGATGTTCCCATGTAATGAGTTCGTTTCCTACCAGTAGTTGTCCCCAGGTTTCAATGCCTGCTTTTTAAGTGGTACTGCTAATATATCCTTCAGGCATTCTGGTGTCCCAGGTGAATCCCATATTGGGGACATGTTGCTGTAGTATGACATATTTAACGTGATTCTGATTTGATTCCAGAGTTTTGCAGCGCTTTGTAAGGTCTTTAATTTTATTTTTTTAAAGTCTTTTGGGTGGCCAAATTTGAATAGGAAATGGTCTACTCCTTTTGTCATATTTTGTGGGAAATTTGGGTATAAGTGGTGTTTCCTTAGGAGGGGTCTGATGCTTTTGAATTGAAATGATCTGTAGTACTCGTATAGATCCGGGCTTGCTATTCTGCCTTGTGCTTTCCTTCTCCTAAGTTTATTCCATGCTATTCTGGGACTTTTTGACGCCCAAATGTAACTAGATATTTCTCCTTGGATTTTTTTCAGAGATTCTTTCTTAAATTCCAGTGGGATGGTGTTAAATAAGTAGGTACATTTAGGGATGATGGTCATTTTTACTGCATTAGATCTACCAAGAAAACTTAGTGGTAGGCCTGACCAGACTTTAAGGAGTCTTCTCATTTCTTTAGCTACTATGTTTAGATTCAGTTGTGGAATATTTTCCAGTTCTTTTGTCAGTGTAATTCCCAGATATTTTATTTTGTTCCTAGTGAAAGGGGTATTCGGGTTCGTGTTCCAGCTCATCGCCTCGGTCTTGTCTTTATTTGTTAAGTACCCTGAAACTTTGCCAACGTTGTTCATCATTTTATCTATTACTTGGTGAGATTTCTCATAATTATCTGTGAATATCATTAGGTCATCCGCATATAGTGCTACTTTTGTCCAGTTTTGATGTTTGAAAGGTGTTATTGAAGGATGTGTTCTGATTGAGCAGGCCAATGGTTCTATATATAGATTGAAAAGTAGCGGCGACAATGGACACCCTTGCCTAGTGCCTCTTTGTATTTCTATGTTATTGGTCAAGTTCCCATTGACTATTATTTTTGCTTTTGGGTACTTATATTTTTACCTTATCGTGTGACCAAAATCTTTTCCTAGTTTGTTTTTCTCGATGATTTCATTTAGGAAGGCCCAATTTACTCTATCAAACGCCTTGGCCGCGTCATATGCGATTATCGTTAAGGGTAGTTTCTCACTCGTGGCAATATCAACTGCTGAAATTAGTACATGAATTCTCATGTATTTGTCTTCCCTTTATGAAGCCCTTCTGATCAAGGTTAATAAGCCTTGGCATGACCTTGGATAACCTTTTGCCTATGACTTGCATAAATAGCTTGTAGTCACAATTGAGCAGTGATATGGGTCTATAAGACTCACATAATTTTTACCCGGTTTTAAGATGATGCTGATCGTCGCATCGTTCCAGGAGTCCGGTATTTTTTCATGATTCAAGTATACATTGTTCATGATTTCTGTTAATTGGTTAACTATGGATTCTTTTAATGTTATGTAAAATTCATTTGGTAAGGCGTCTGGACCCGCAGCCTTTCCTTTTTTCAGGCCTTTTATTGCTTCTCTGACTTCCTCTGGTTTGATTTCACTGTTTTGTTCTGATATTTCTTCCTCTGTTAATGTTGGAAGTGTTACAGCGTCGAGATATTTTCTAATCTCTTCTTTTGTTCGGTTTATATCTTCCTTATATAAGCTGGAAAAGAATTTTGTAAATTCCTGTGTTATTATAGCATCTTCTGAGCTGTGTAAATTTTGATCTTGAATCTGGATACAAGGGATATTATTCCTTGACTGGTCCGTTTTTCTCTTCCATGCCAGCATTTTCCCGCATCCTTCTCCATATTCATAATTTAATAGTTTGCTGTTTTCCCATTTTTCTTGTACTATTCTCTCCAGATAATCAGCCAATTCCTCTCTGAGTTTACGACTCTTTTCCAATAATTCCCCTTTTTGTTCTGGGTAATTTCCGCTGATTAGTTGTACCTCTACCGTTTTAATCTCCATTTCCAACCTTTTAATCTCTTGTTTTTTGATCTTTGTTTTGTGAGCGCCTAGATTGAGTAGTTTCCCTCTTTTTACAGCTTTATATGCAACCCATGAAGTTTGTTTCGACATTCCTATTTCATTATCCTCAAAGTAGTGTTTAGAGGTAGTTTCAAGTTGGTTCAGGCTTGGTAGGTCTTCGAGTATAGACCGTTCTACAGTCCATCTGGGTATGGTTTTATTTTTCAGTAGAGAGAGGGTTAGTTGTACTGCAGAATGGTCCGATAGATGTGCTGGAAGATGTTCGATATTCTTAACACTATTTTGGAGATTTCTGTTTATTAAGAAGAAGTCTATTCTTGACCTGTGACCTAATTTTTTATTGTGAAAAGTATAAGGATGCGTTTTTTTCTCCTTTTTGCTTCCACATATCCTCCAATTCTAGATCTTTTTTAAAAATTCCTAGCCACTTTCTCATTTTAGGTAGGTTCATCTGTTAGCTTGGGGGTGTTCTATCTACTTTAGGATCTGGGATGATGATGTAGTCCCCCCCTATTATTATGGGAGCGGTTGTTGTTAGGAGTTCCGTGTAAAGTTTTTGGAGGGGGACAGTATCGTCTAGGTTCGGGCCATAGTATCCAGCTATAATTAGAATATTATCTTCTATCCTGATTTTAGCTAATGCCCATCTTCCATTGTTATCTACTATCTTAGTTTCTATATTGGCTTTTAAGGATTTTTTTTCTCAAAATTGCAATCCCCTTTATGTTACAGTCTTGCGTGGTGTATATACAATCATTCAACCAATTTTTTTTTTCTATCTGGTCCCATTCTGTACTTATAAGATGTGTTTCTTGGAGGATTATAATCTCATTTTCAGCTTCCTTTAAGTATTCTAAGATTCTTCTTCTTCTGTTAGGGGTTCTGAGCCCGTTGACATTCCATGAGAGGACTTTCACAAATTTTTCTTTTGTCATTTTATGTCTGGGTTTATACCTGCCTGTTTAGAATTGGGGCATATTTTATATAAGTTAATTGATTCCCATTGTACTCCTTTTTTTGTTTCATGAGGATATTTTTTATTATTTTTTCCCCCTCATTTGCTCCCCACCCGTGTCTTATCGTGTCTAGTGTTATTAAGTACATGTGTAATTTGGTGTTCCCACCCTGAGGAAGCCTCCCTTCTTCTTTTGGGTAGAATGTCTACCCAATTCGTGCTCAGATTTCACCAGTTTATTTAATATAATTATATGATCAGTTTCCTTCATCCGATTTCTATTGTTGAACCCTTTTAGGACTTCATTATGTTCTATTATTTCATGTGGTTTTACGTGGTTTTACTTTAACTTGAGTGCTGTACAATAGCTATATATATTATATATATATATATATTTCAAAGCAAACGTCCCTTTCTGGAGGAGGAGCGGCCGGCCAGCTGGTGCAGGTGACGAGTCAAGGACTAGACTCGTAAATATTCTGAGCAATTGAAAAAGACACCGCACTCTTCTCGGATGTTTTCAAGCTTGTTTAATCCATCTCAAGTAAAACTTCCTCACCTACGCGTTTCGAACAAATGACTGTTCTTGATCACGGTAGAAAATATATATATATATTTTTTTTTACTTTATTCGTAGGTCTTTAGTTAGAATTCTCGGTTTGAATCTGTTCTTTTATCAATTGTATAAGATTCTCTACTTCTTGTGGCTCTCTTATATTATGCATTTTATTGCGCCACATGATTCTCAATACTGCTGGGAATTTCATTTGTACAGTTGCTCCTAAACTTTTTAACTCTTGCATGTGTTGCCCTAATTCCCATTGTCTGTCTTGCGTGGCCTTGCATATATCTGACCGGATTCTAAAAGACCAATTGTCTTTGTTTTGTGTTCCATTTTTTAGACTCTCACTTAAGATATTTTTCTTTCAAGGTACAGGTCTTGAAGTTAATCAGTATTTTCCTTGGAGATTTCCTGTCTTTGCCTTTTCTGAATGGATCTCTGTGAACCCGTTGGATGTCTTCTATCAAGTTGCAGTCTTTTGTCCATGGAAAAAACTCTTCCAGGAGAGATACGATAAAAGTTTTTATATCCGTCCCTTCTTGATTCTCTGGAATATTTAGTACTCTGAGATTGTTTTTTCTCCCTTGGTTCTCCAAGGACTCGAGCTTCTCCTTTATACGTTTTTCGCTGTCTTTTAGGTGTCTTATTTCTTTTTGATTTGTTTCGACTTTTTTGCTGATAGATCCCACAGCCATTTCCACTGTGGTGACTCTTTCACCCAAGTCATTTAATTTTTGATCCAGGTTTTCGCATACCTCACGTATCTTACATTGGTTTCCCTCAGAGATAGAACATTTTTCTCTCATTTCTCCCATCATTTTATCCATGAATGCCTCCATCATTTTTCCCATTTGGTTTTTTAACAAGGAGTCGTTATTTGCTTGTGCCAGTGGCTGATCATTATTTTCCATTTGAGGTCACGTAGGGGTGCCTTCACTTGAATCTGTAGTTTGCATTGTGTTTAATAGAGCAATTGGTGGTACCGTAGACATTTCACTTATTCAACTATTTACTAATCCCTCTGATGGTATGGATTCCAACTCCAGTTCCCCTTCCGATATAGTAACTGTGTTTTGATCGTCTGGGTTTACGAGCGATAAGTGGGTCTTAATCTGTGAAGATTGACCCCCCCCCCCCCTTACTTGTATTGATTGCTGGATTTTAAAGTAAGACCTTAGGGAGGGAGTTACTTTGATTTTTTGTTTTAATCCACTTGACCCTTGTGATTTTTGTTTGGTGGATATTGATTTTATATTTTATGATAGTTCTACTAGATTGGGAAGCACCCGTTGTCTTCTTTTTGTGGTTCTTGGAGTTAAGCTTTTTTTCTGAGGAGGTATGAAGTTTTGTTTTATTAATTGGCGATTTCTAAGGCAATATGAGGACCTACCCCCCCTATCCAGTGGTTTTATTTGATCAGAATTGGTGGTCTGACCCCCCTCAATTTTTCTGAGTTCTGTGGGAGGAGGGGAGCTCACTTCTTCACTGCTATTTTCTGATAAGGGCGTGAGGTGTTTGTCGTTTTTATTTAGTTCTGATGCTTTTTTCTCTACATTGTAATCTAAATCAATGTCAAAATCAAACCACCGCCTCGTACCTGTCTCACTTTAAGAGCTTCGGTCTGCCGCCCAAGCTGCTTCGATGGTTCTTCCAGTACGGTCTCGCTTTCCAGGATTTCTTCAGTTTCTGGGGGGAAATGAAATTCCCTCTCGTTACTCATCCAGCGTGATGGCCGCGGGTGTTTCACACTCTGTATGCTTTGAGTTTTGTTAGGATATTCTTCCGCTAATGCCTCTCCGTGTTTAGCATGCACCAGCGGGCTATGTGTTATGCTTGTTCTTGCGAGTGAGATCAGTTTCCTTGAGCATAACGGTTTGCCTCCCTGGCCGATATTAACCCCGCTGGCTCTGTGGCTCGTGCCCCGGCACAGGAAGGAAATCCTGCGGCACGCCCTGCGGCAGCTCTGTGTAGCATACAGCGCTTTCGCCCAGGCCCACGATACGGAGGCGGCGGTTGTGGGGTTTCAGGTACGTTCTCGCTTTTTTCTAAGACTTCGATTATCATGCTTTTTCTGGCGGTGATTTTGTATTAAACAATCTTTTTTCCCGTGTAATTTTTAATCGGTGGTCTGACCTCCGGCAATAGTGGTCTAATCTGGTCAGCTCAGACGGTAGTCGTTTTACGCGTCGGGTTTTTCCATCAGCACTCTTTAGCGGTTGAGGTCAATACATTTCACTAATTTCTCGTCCGTGTAGCGCAAGTCTTTTTCATTGCTTTGTCCTGGGTTATTCTAAAGCTCTAAGTTTCTCCGGAGAGTGGTCAGCATGTCTGTGCTGTGGTATATGTCGGAGCTCGCGACCGAGCGTCTCAGCCGGCCGCCATCTTCCTCCTCTCCCTAGAGCACCATCTCACACATAACCAAGCACTCTGCCTCCAGGATTGATAAGGCCTGCCATAGGAGTGACTTATAGGTCACTGTGTGTCCTTGTATGTGTTAGATATAGAGATACTATACCTAAAGCAAAGAGTGATTACACCACCTTGCCCCAGCTGAGGGATCAGCCAGTTGTGTCAAATAGTAAGGCCAGGCCAGGGGTGGCACAATACGTGCTGCAGCCCCTGGTAGGCCTTGGATGCACCTATGCCCTGGGTACCTAGGATACACTGTACAGGGGCTCACAAGGTGATCCATGTTCCAAATGGTATGGCACCTTAAGTGCCTTGGCATAAATTTAGAGAGAGAACAGCAGGCTGTGGGTCTGATTGGCAGGCCCACAGCCACAGTAAGTCGAAAACGAGGGAAGCAAAAAGCAAAAATCTGGGGTGACCATTGGATAGCAGACCCTACTCTCCTACAACCGCGACCTGTCCCTCGACCTCCTGTAGGACCGCGACCTCGAACGGCGCGGGCCGACTGCCTGGCATCTCTACCGGCACCGTCTGAGTCAATCGACTCGAAAAACAGATCAAAAAGATCAAAGTTTTAGTAAAAAATGACTAAAAGGGTACTACTTCTCCGGATCTGCGCTTAGCTGGCGTGGAAAAAAGAAGAACTGACGTCAGCGCGCGAGGGTGGTTTCTAAGTACTCCGGCGACGTCATCCCGGCGCAAACGACGCCGACGACAGACGCGGAGCCACAGATGACGCCTACCGACGCGCAGGGGTACGGCTACGCAAAAGTTTCCGGATTTAGTCTGATGCCTGGGGATATTCTAAGGTAAGGAATCTAATACTAATCTGTTTCTTTCAGATATAATTAATACAATACCAATAGGGCAAACATTCTAGAATGTGAGACCTATTGCAGTGCAAATGCAATAGGTCTCAACTTTTACTCAGTTAAAGCTATTTGCTTTGCTATACAATACCATTAGCAAAGCAAATGGCTTTAACTTAATCAAAGGCGAGACCCATTGTATTTTCAATGCTTGTTTCTTTGGGTTAAAGTACTGTACCAGAGTGCATCTTTTTCAGGTGGCTCTCAGGTTCTTTTCCCTCCATGTTCCTCCCAAGTCTGCTTGCCCCCTCCCTCCCTCCACGGACCATATTAAACCACCCACTTGCCATAACAAAACAAGCATTGGCAAAGCCAAGAGGTCTCGCCTATGCAAGAACTACTATCTTTAGCAATGTCTTTTAGCCATTATGTACCTCTGTTTGGCTGCTGTTCAGCATGGCTAGATGTGTGTGGGGTGGAGTAGACTGGGGTAGAGTTTAATGGGGTAGATTGGCATGGGGGTAGAGTGTGGGAGTTCGGTAGATTAACATAGTAGATTGGAGTGGGGTGGGGTAAAATGAACTGGAAAACACATAAGATGATGGACGGAATGTTGCACAATGGCAAAACATTCACCCCCAGTCACAGATCTGGGTTTAATCCATTGGTTTTTTTGCTCACCAAGCCACCCCAGTTCAGACATGGCCATATGCAAATCAGTCTGGACCCTGTGCCTCATGGGAACAGTACAGCCCGAACTGCCAAGCCATGTCTTCCCTGGCCCGGAATCAAGCATCCTAGGACCCGAATCAAGCATATTAGGACCGGTTTCTGGCTATCAGCCGTCTTCAGCCTGGATAGCTTGACTCCAGTGGCTTAGTGAGCACGGGACCTACGTCTGGGTATACCGTTCCCAAATAGGGTGAACAGCAAAACACACCAGATGATGGACGGAATGCTGCACAATGGCAAAACATTCACCCTCAGTCACAGATCTGGGTTTAATCCATCGTTATTTTGCTCACCAAGCCACCCCAGTTCAGACATGGCCATATGCAAATCAGTTTTGACCCGGTGCCTCATGGGAACAGTCCAGCCCGTACTGCCAAGCCATGTCTTCATTAGACCGGAATCAAACATCCTAGGACCGGATTCTGGCTATCAGTCATCTTCAGCCAGGATAGCTTGACTCCAGTGTCTTAGTGAACTGGGGCAGAGTGAGGTAGATTGGTGTGCGGTAGATTGGAGTGAGGTAGATAGAAGTAGGGTAGATTGGGGTAGAGTTGAGTGGGAGATATCAGGGAAGAGTGGAGTGGTGTAGATTGGTGTAGACTCGGGAAGACTGAAGAGGTAAATGTAAATAAATGTAAATGTAGTTGAGCTTATATAGCGCACAGCTACCCGCAGTGGTGTGGGGTAGACTGGGATGAGGTAAAGTGGATAGATTGAATTGTGGTAGACTGGATTGTAGTAGGGTAGATTGGAGTGGGACAGGCAGATTGGGTTGCAGTGGGGAAGATTGGGCAGCGGAAGCTTCTTCATCTTGTTCTTCTCGCAGACCGAAGATGTTGGTATCTCGGTGTTTCTGAGCTGCATCCCTAGATGACAAGCATGTCGGTTGCGAAGATTTTTCTTTGACTGGAACGATTTGCAAAACTTACACATACTTTCCTGATGATCAGACGAGAGGTATAACTTACAGACCAAGTGAAGATCAGTGCGAGGGTATTTTGAATGGCACTGCAGACAAAAACTTAAAGTGCGGTCTGTTAGCAGCTTATTTTCCTGGAGAGCTGTTACAGTGGAAAATGATTGAAGATTGTGGTTGATAATCCTGACTTGTCAAAACTTTGGTAAGGAAGATAACTACCTGATGGAACCAAGATCGTCAAATGTAGTTATAACTAGCTAACAGAACTGAGGCTTAAAACGATCTTGAACCACAGCACAAGTAAGTACACCTGAACCAGTCAGTGGAAAGAAAATCTAATAATAGAGTTGAAGCCCATGCGCAATGTTACTGAAGGGAGAAGTCACACAGTCATGACTAACAGAAATCTTTGGGAAAAATCAACTTGTAATCATCCGAGCCCAACACTAGATGGCAGACATATGCAAAGCATGTGTATCTACAGCCACACATTCCTTGAACATGGACTTTCCCCGAACAAACATAGTACGGGAGAAATAGGGAAGATTTAATAGTCTGCTGCTCCATCTCAACTATCTCAAAATCACCACAAAGCAGAGTAGGCATGTGCCACAAACAGGTGGGCACTATTGTAAGAAAGTGCCCTCTTTTTGCATGGTTGGCACCACGTTTTGCTAAACTGCTGATGTACTTTGAGTGTGCCCTGGGCTCCTGCCAATCAGGTGCCCAGGGCCAATGTCTTTCCCCAAAACTGCATTGAAAAAAAAAACCAATTGGCACACACTGGCCACAGGGCAGTCCCTTTTAAATGGTAACATAGGTACCAAAGGCACTGTGGCCAAGGAAGGCCTCTAAGGGCTGCAGCACTTTGTGTGCCACCCCTAGAGGCCCTGTACCTTTACACAAACACAGTGCCTTTGCAGGCTGCGTGTTTTGGTACAGAACAAAGTGAAGAGTTGAATTGGCACAAATCCCTGTGTGCCATGCCTACAACCCACTGCCCGGGCATAGATCAGCCACCCCTCTAGCTGGGTGCACTATACCAGTGGTTAGGGTACAGGTGCACGAGCCCTGTACCCCTACAGTGTCTAAGCCAATTCTAGGACTTAGAAAGTGCAGTAACGCAATTAAGAGTTTATGGTAATGGGAGTTTGTTATTACAAATCCCTCAGTACCAAAATGTCATTACTGAAAACAGGGAAGCTTGGTAGATGCCCCCTGAAAAAACACCATAACAACTAGTGTCTAGGTGAGTGGTTGCTCACCAGCTACAACAACCAGACATGTTTTTGGACCCCTGTGTCGAGGGCCTGCTGTTCTCGGGAGTCTGAAACAATGCAGATCCTGGGACAAGGTGCCAAGCCTCCTCCCCCAGGATGAGCAGGGTCCACAAAGGGGAAGCTTGAAAGGCTTGCCACCTTTGTGAGCTTCCCCAGGACTTTGGCTGCTTCCAGCAACTGGTCCCCACCAGTTCTGAACCCCACTTTCGGTGGGAGAATCAGCAGAAAAACCAAATGAGGAAGGGAGGTGTGCCCACCTTTGCCAACCCCACTCCTCTTTTGAGGGAAACAAGGGAAAGCACCGCCATGTTGCAGAAGGGGGAGCCAGCCAACCAGAGTAAGGCATATGCCCCCCCCTCCCACTGGAGGGTGGCATAATAGGGGGGTGTACCCACCCTAAGGAAGGGATATATTGGTCCCAACCATTTTCTGTAACACCCCTCAATTTAGTATTTAAGGGCACCCCTGTACCTTTCCTCCTCATTCAAGAATCAACTACGAAGAAAAGAAGGATGACCGAAGAAGCTGTGCCAAAGGTAAGAGGAGGACGCCGCCCACTGAATTGGCCCCAGCCCTACCGGCCTGTCCCCACCTGCAGAAGTTAAATCCTGGTGTCTCCTGCAGCCTGCTCTGTAGAGGCCTAGTGAAAACTAGGTCTGACCGGGAGCTCACCCGATGTCCCTAGGGTTTCAAATTTTTAACATATTAATCAACAATGAAATCACGAAAAGCTGTTCCATATAAATCGATTCACAACTCTTTTCGTTGGTATAACGTTTTTTAGTGATACTATGCACATTTATATACATTTACATCATAAATGATGTTGTGATGAAAAGTAACAACTCCAACTTTCAAAGTAAGATCAAATTAATACAATTGCACAGTAGTACTTAGTAACGAAAAAATGAACGTATATAATAACATTTCCCAATGCATTTCGGGTCTACTACGACCCTTCTTCAGGGGAGTACAATTCTGTATAGCGAATCCAATCTTGATGTTTTTTTTAAAAAACGTAAATCGTCACATCAGTTCCGTGTTCGGGCACTGTGAAAATAATAATATTTCCCAATGTTTTAAACTGTATGTACATGAAGTAAAATATAGAATTAACACTGTAGTCCATAAGTGTGAAAACGAAACATGTGATTAAAGAAGAAATAGAATAAAAGTGTAAATCATAGGCAAACGTGATGAAGCGAATGTATGAGAAAGATGCATCATCAAGAACCTCCATATGTGAGAAAAATGATCAGAATGTATGAGAGCAACCTAAACCCACACATGTGAAAAATGATCAGAATGTGTGAGTGCAACCTAAACCCACACCATGAGTGTATCGTGATATTGGATAAAGAAGGGGAACGTCTACCTGATAATAATAGTATCCAACTGACTGCGTGACTAAGACGGATCTGATCAACCGGGGTTAACGTGGTCAGCCTCTGGGGAAAATCTAATAAATAAACTTAGAATTACAACTCAACGTGATGGTCAAGAAACAGGACCTATAAGGGCGGAGCATGCACTAGATGCTTACCCAAGATGTAATACTCGTTTTTCTGATATGCCTGGCGGTGAAGGTATCTTATACATTTGTAGCAGCCACTGAAAATTAAGAATAAAAATGCGCGTAAGCTGCCCATCCTAGTAAATTCATTAGAAAACTGGTCAATCGAATATCCCATATTACGCGTCCTACCTCGGTAAAGTGGCGTGTTGTCAACTCTGACCTCGCAAGTGTTTCCGGTAACAACATCCGGTGCGTAAGCGCGTCCTTTAAATAGCGGCATGTTGTTTATTATTGGTTGAAGCTATGTAATCCTGAAGTGGCGTGCTGTCAACTATGACCTCGCAAGTGTTTCCGGTAACAACATCCGGAACGTGAGCGCGTCCTTTCAATAGCGGCATGTTGTTTATTAGGAGTGGACGCTATAAAATCCTACGCGTTGGCCACATGTATATGAACCCATAGAAAAAGTGTGAAATATGCGCATGGTGTACGCCGGGAAAAAGTGCAACACGACGTGGAACATGCTATATAATATAGTGAATAATGAACGGAAGCTTTAACCGGTATATATGAAAGTAAGACAATGAGAACAAAATGAAAAAAAAAGAAGAAAGTATAAACAACCTGGATTGTGGTTATTATGAAGAAAAAATAAGTGACAGGTGAACAATAGTGTGAACTAAGTGTCAATCCTTTACAAGGGGTTTCATTGGAAACAACACAGATTCTGTCAAATATATTTCAACGAAGGCAATATGCGATATACATATTCATTGGGCTTGACAGAAATATGTCATCTAGTTAGGGGTTACATGTTATACAGCTTCATATGACTATCTATAGGAGACATGCCATCTCATACTGGTCATTAAGCCCTCCTGGTGTCAATGTGCCCAGTTTTTTTTATCCAAAATGTTTCCCTCCGAGATAATGCTGTGTTGTGATCTTCGCCCATGTGTTTCTCAACTATTTCTAGTACTGTAAATCTAAGTTGTGGTATGGTGTGGGATGCTCGAGTCCAATGAGTCGCTAGGCTGGATGTAGTGGACCTGTTACGTATTGTGCTCTTGTGTTCGATTATGCAAGTCTTAATTTTTCGAGAAGTCCTCCCAACATAAGTCAAACCACAAGGGCAGAGTATAGCATAGATCGCCCCTGTGGTGTTGAATTCAGCGCTATGTTTCCATTGTATGTCTTTACCAGTGTGAGGGTGAGCATACACCTTACTCACTATGGCATTGTTGCACTGGCCACAATTGTGACATTTCCGCATTCCTCTGAAGGTAGTGGTTTGGTTGTTCCGTGGATGCTTTAGTATTTCCCTAATATTTTTAGAACGAGTGTGTGCTATAATGGTAAAGTTCTTGAAAATATTGGAAAAGTCTGGTTCATTGGCTATCATTTCCCAGCGTTTCTTAATGATCTGTTTGATCCTTTGTGATTGTGTAGAGTGTTTCATTACAAATACAATCCGTTCATTAGCTGATTTTTCGGTTTTCTTCAGTAATCTTCTTCTAACCATCATGGAGACCTTTTGGACTGAAGCTTCAAGTATGTCTGAAGGGTAGCCTCTTTCACTGTATCTTTCTACTTGTTCACTTATGAGAGTATTACAATTTGTTGGGTCTGAGGTTATCCTTTTTATTCTGATCAACTGTGAGGTGGGTAAATGGTCTGAGATTTTTGGGATGCGCACTCGTATAATGTAGCGCATTGTTGACATCCGTTGGTTTACGAAAAACTGTAGTTGAGATTCCCTGTTGCGTTTTACAAATTTCTATATCTAGAAATTGTATCTTTCTGTCCTGAATATTGTGGGTGAATTGAATCCTCGGGTTGCAATCATTGAGTTCTTTGATCCGGTCTTCCAGTTGACTTTTGGTGCCCTTCCAGATTATAAGAATGTCATCAATGAAACGTAAGAACAACACCAGATTGTCTGTCCACTCCGTGTTGGATAAAATGAATTGTTGTTCAAAATATGCCATGAAGGTATTCGCGTATGCCGGCGCCCCGGAGAATCCCATTGATGTACCTGTTCTTTGAAGAAAAAACTGATTTCCAGGTGATGTAGCTATGGTACAATGAGAAGTGTAGGAGTTCTAATAGAAAAACCCCTAATTGTGGATCAAAGTCTGACTGTAGCAATCTCCATTCTATGGCTTCCAAGCCTTCTGTGTGTGCTATAGTGCAAATGCTACTTACCAGTATGCATCTGTTCTTGGCATGTAGGGCTGCTGACATTCATATCTGTGCATAGATCGCCGCCTAGTGTTGGGTCCGGATGATTGCACATTGTTGTCCTGGAAGAGTCTTCGAAGTATCACGAGATAGGTGGCTCCTCCCCTGGACTACAGTGCGCATGGGCATCGCCTCCATCCCCAGATTGTTTTTAGCCATTGGCAGAGATGGAGTGAAGTATGCGAGTGATGACCATGCTAAGAGCATATAAATATATGAATACTGCAGCTGCTACAGGCGCCGGGGAGGAGGGTGGGCGATATGAATGTCAGCAGCCCTACATGCCAAGAACAGATGCATACTGGTAAGTAGCATTTGCAGTTCGAGGCATGTGGGCTGCTGAATTCATATCTGTGCATAGAATACATAGCAGTCCCTCCATTAGCGGCGGCCGCCCGTGCCAGCTGCATCATTCTGAAAAAGTGTCTTGAGAACAGCCTGACCAACAGCTGCCTGCTGTTTGGAGTGCACGTCTACACAGTAATGTTTAGTGAAAGTATGTGTGTTAGACCATGTGGCTGCTCTACAAATATCTTCTAAGGGAATGTTACCTAGGAAAGCCATAGAGGCCCCCAACTTCCTGGTGGAGTGGGCTCTTGGTGGAATAGTGTGAGTGCGTTTAGCTTTAGCGTAACAGATCTGAATGCATTTCACGATCCACCTAGCGATCCCAGCTTTGGAGATAGCGTTTCCCTTGTGGTGTGTGGCAAAAGCAACGAAAAGCTGCTTGGTTTTGCGAAAATCTTTTGTCCTGTCCACGTAGTACATCAAGGCTCTTTTTAACGGCAAGTGTGTGGAGCATCCGCTCCGCCAGCGTCTCTGGGTTTTGGAAAAACACCGGCAACTCAATTGTCTGGTTTATATGGAATTGAGATACAACCTTGGGTAAGAATTTAGGGTTAGTGCGGAGCACAACCCTGTTAGCATGTACTTGGAAGAAAGGTTCTTGGATGGTGAGCGCCTGCAACTCGCTAACCCTCCGTAGCGATGTAATTGCTACTAAGAAAGCAACCTTCCAAGTCAGAAACTGAAGCTCACAAGAGTGCAGTGGCTCGAAAGGAGGACCCATCAGTCTTGTAAGAACCACATTGAGGTTCCATTCTGGAGCTGGTGGGGTCCTTGGCGGAATGACTCTTGAGTCCTTCCAGAAAAGCCTTGATAGCAGGGACCTTAAAAAGTGACAGGTGCTGCCTATTCTGGAGGTATGCTGCCATAGCAGACAGGTGAATGCGGATGGAAGAGTACGCCAAATTGCATTGATACAGGTGGAACAGGTAACAAATGATGTTTTGAATGGAAGCATCTAGCGGGTCAATATCGTGGTTAACATAGTAAATGACAAACCTCTTCCATTTAGCCGCATAACAAGCTCTAGTAGTGGGCTTTCTTGCCTCCCGAATGATGTTCATGCAATCTGGAGGAAGATTGAGGTAGCCAAACTCTAGGACTTCAGGAGCCAGATCGCCAGGTTGAGCTGTTGCGGATCTGGGTGCTGAATGTCGCCATGGCTCTGCGTCAGAAGGCTGGGAGTGAGATGAAGCCTTTGATGCGGTACCACGGAGAGTTCCAGAAACGTGGTGTACCACGGTTGGCGAGCCCACGTTGGAGCAACCAGGATGAGAGTCATCGAGTGCTGCCTGAGCTTGCGTGCCACCAGCGGTATCAGAGGTGCTGGGGGAAAAGCGTACGCAAATCTGCCTGACCAGTTCATCCACATCGCATTGCCCTGTGATTGCGGGTGTGGGAACCTGGCGGCGAAGCTTTGGCATTTTGCGTTCTCCTTTGTGGCGAACAGGTCTATCTCTGGATGACCCCACCTTTGGAAGTACGGTTGGAGTACTGATGGATGTATCTCCCACTCGTGCATTTGATGGCTGTGCCTGCTGAGCAGGTCCGCCATCTGGTTGTCCTTGCCCGGGAGATGCTCTGCCATGCGGAAGATGTTCCTCTGAATGGCCCACTTCCACATGCTCTGAGCCAGATGAGACAGCTGCGGAGAGTGTGTGCCCCCCTGCTTCTGAATGTAGTACATGGCTGTCATGTTGTCCGTCCGGATCAACACGACTTTGTTGCACAGATGTACTTTGAACGCCTTCAAGGCCATGAAGATTGCCATCAGTTCCAACACATTGATGTGCATCTTCCTTTGCTGTAGTGTCCATAGTCCCTGCACCGTGTAGTGGAGTACATGCGCTCCCCATCCCTGGAGAGAAGCGTCCGTCGTCAGGATAATCTGTGGCACAGGCTCTTGGAATGGTCGGCCCTTGCAAAGGTTTTGTGGATTCCACCAATGCAGAGAGTTGTATGCCCGACCGCTCACCAACACTAGGTCTGTCAGTTGCCCATGAGCCTGAGTCCACTGACGTGCTAGGCACTCCTGAAGCGGACGCATATGTAGTCTCGCGTGCGGGACGATGGAGATGCAGGAGGCCATCATGCCTATCAACTGCATGAACACCTTCGCTGGAAGCGAGTGCTGAGGTCTGAATCGTTGGATCAGCGTTTGGATACTGGCGATTCTCACTGAATTTGGCTGCGCAGTGGCTGCCAGAGTGTTTATTGTCGCGCCCAGATACTGTCGTACATGGGCGGGCTGGAGATGGGATTTCGGGTAGTTCAGAGAGAATCCCAGATCGTGCAGGAGATGAATGGTGCGGGACACGTGGTCGGCGCACTGCTGCTCTGTTTTTGCCTGAATGAGCCAGTCGTCCAGGTAAGGGTAGACGTGGACGTTCTGGCGTCGTAGATGCGCCACCACAGTCGCCAGGCACTTCGTAAAGACCCTTGGCGCTGTGGTGACCCCGAACGGCAGAACCCTGAACTGGTAGTGCTGGTCTTGAATTGTGAATCTGAGATACTTCCTGTGGGAAGGATGCAAGGGGATATGAAAGTATGCATCTTTTAGATCCAACGTAGCCAGGAAGTCCCCCTGTTGAAGCAGAGGGAGTACCTGCTGCAACGTGAGCATATGGAAATGCTCTGAGAGAATGTACCAGTTGAGGGGCCTGAGGTCCAGGATGGGCCGTAGGGATCCGTCCTTCTTGGGGATTAGAAAGTACAGAGAGTAAACCCCTGTTCCCCTTTCTTGTAGTGGGACGAGCTCGATTGCTCCTTTTTGCAGCATGACCTGAACTTCCTGCTGCAACAAGTGCAAGTGCTCGCCGGACATAGGACGGCTTCTTGGAGGTATGTTTGGTGGAGTGGAAGTAAGTTCCAGACAGTAACCGTACTGGACAAGAGATATGACCCACCTGTCCGTGGTGATGGAACTCCACACGGGCAGGAACTGCTGGAGTCTCCCCCCGACCGGTGTTGTGTGGTCGGGGGGCAGTGACAAGACGTCACTGCTTGTTGGCGGCGGTGGACCTGGAGCTGTTGTTTCCACGTCCCCTGCCTTTGACATTGTTGCCTCTGTAGCCACCTCTACCCTTGTTGGTGTATGAGGATTGGGTATTGCTCTTGTAGTACTGGGTGGATTGTGATGCCTGACCCCTTGAGGTGCCTCTGGTATTGGAGCGGCGAAAGGAACCACCCCGAAACTGCTGAGACTGGAGGGCCTCCATAGACTTAGCAGTGTCTGTATCTTTTTTCATTTTTTCGAGCGTCGCATCAACCTCGGGTCCAAACAAATGGTCAGGATTAACCGTCTGGTTCAGGATGGTTGTTTGTATATCAGGTTTAAACCCTGAGATCCTAAGCCATGCATGTCTTCTGAGCAACACACTGGTGTTGATTGCCCTGGAGGCTGTATCCGCCACATCTAGCGCACATTTTATGGAAGCGTTTGTAATGAGCTTTCCCTCTTGAATTAACATTTCCCCTGCCTCCTTGTATTGGTCAGGCAAGTGCTGGAGCAGTGCTTCTAGGGTGTCGTAATGAGCCCTATCGTAGCGTGCAAGTAGGGCCTGCGTGTTTGAGATGCGCCAAATGTTAGCTGCTTGTGCAGCAATCCGTTTCCCTGAGGCCTCAAATATTTTCGACTCTTTGTCTGGGGGAGGAGCGTCACCAGTTGTCTGAGTTCGCCCTCTTGCGAGCGTTGGATACCATTAAAGAGTCCAGTGGCAAGTGTCCCTTGATATATGTTGGATCCGAGGGCGCTGCCTTATATTTCTTATCAATGCGTGGATTGATGACACGTGCCAGAGTGGGTTCCTCGAAGACCTCCTGCGCGTGCTTGAGCACTCCTTTGAGCATTGGCAGAGTTTTGATTGACTTTTCAGCCACCGAGAAAGTGTCAAATAAAAAGTCCACATCCACAGGATCGGAGTGCAGCTCGACATCATGGTTAGCTGCAGCTCTCTCGATCAAAGCGTTGAAGGCTGCAGAATCCTCCGTCGGCGAAGTTTTCGCCGCAAAGAGCTGCGGTTCTTGACCCGACTGCGGGTCCTCGGGGTCGCCTCCGGCAGTCCAAGGTTCATGTTCTTCCTCCGGATCCGAGTACGCTGGATAGTTGTACTCGACCTCCTCCTCGTCACCATCACCCGCGGTAGAAGGAGTTGGTGAACGCAGCAGGTCTCCTGGAGACGCCGGCTCCATAGGTGCTGAAGTACCCGCAGAGTCCTTCTTGTTTTTGAGAGGAATGCGAAAATGTTCCAACACCGGCTCCGTGGTGATTTTCCTTTTGAGGAGGGATAGTTTCCCGGTATTGGCGTCGATGATGACCTCACGACGCTCTTCCTCCGCAAGTGGCTGGAGCCGAGGCTTAGACACCACTGGAGACGCTTTGGGCGTCGACACCTCCTTCGAGGGCACGCCTGCCCCATGCTTCGAAGCGAAAGCCTTCGGCGTCGACTTCGGCGGCAGGGTGAAGCGGATAGGCGTTTGCGCCTTTGACGGCTTCAGTGCGGGCTTCGACACCCCTTCTTCCGGTTCGGGAAGCACAGCGACCTTCCGAATCCGTTGCAGGGACTCCTCGACCTTCTTTGATAGGGCTGGAGAGGGATGGACCGGCTCGGGCGATTTCCCCGTCTTGGGAGTGGTGTCGTCGAGAGGCCCAGTCTTCGGAGCCGACGCAGCGCTGTCCTTGGCCCAGACTGTCAGAGCCGGCGAAGCCAGAGCCTTGGGATCGCCTTGACGCTTCTTCGAAGGCTTCTTCGGGTCATCGACCGCGACCATCTTCGGCGCCGACGCAGCCGCGTCGGTCGACTTCGCCCTCGTCATCGACCCTGAGGCCCTCGGGTCGGCCATCTTGGCGTGACTCTCCATGTCGGCCATTTTGGATTTCTTAGACTTTGACGCCTCCAGAGCCTTCTGTACAGCTTTCACTTTCGGTTTTGAAACCGGAGTTGCAGATCCCGAAGGCTTCACTTTCGTTTTTGGAAACGTGAGTGGCACCTCCAAAATGTCCGTGGCCGGGCCCGGAGGCGGGGCTGCTGGACTAAGAACGAGGTCTTGGGTAAGGCCCGAAGGCGATCCCTCGACCTGGGCCGCAGGAAGGGGGTCGACCCCTGAGTCAGTCTGGGGATGCTCTTCCTCCGAGCTAACCCCCCTCGGTGGTAATGGCCCGATCGTCGTCCCCTACCTCGTCGCCGGCTTCGTCAAACTCCTAGTCTCCTGCGTCGTAGGCATCCCCCTCGGACGCAGGGCTAGAGTCCGAAACCTGTTGGATATTGTCGTCTTCAACGTCTTCGAAGATGTCGTCCGGCGGGGGCGCAGACATCTGGGCCTGGAGTCTCGCAGCGCGACGAATCTTGAGGGTCTTTTTACACCGGAACCTGGAGCAGGCCATACACCTGGCCTCGTCATGGTCCGGCGACAGACAAGTGTTGCACACTGGGTGCACGTCGAGGTGCGAGTATTTCGAATTGCACACCGGGCACCGTTTAAACGGAGTCCGTTCCATGTCTGGAGCGTCGTGTAGGCCCGTCCGCGCCGACAGCACGCGGAAGGGCAGCAAGAGTTCGGAGCTGAAGAAACAGTAAGACCCGAACGAAAACGATACCGGCGCCAAGCCTAAAGACCTTTTGGTCTCGAGTTAAGAGAGTTAACAACTATCGGTTCCGACAGAGGGAACAGACACACATCCGAACCCAATGGCGGAAAAAAACAATCTGGGGATGGAGGCGATGCCCATGCGCACTGTAGTCCAGGGGAGGAGCCACCTATCTCGTGATACTTCGAAGACTCTTCCAGGACAACAGTGTGCAATCATCCGGACCCAACACTAGGCGGCGATCTATGCACAGATATGAATTCAGCAGCCCACATGCCTCGAATACGTATAAAGTGCCACCACGTCTATGGTGCACAGTAACGTGGTGTCATCTATGGAGTCATTGACCTCTTCAAGTCTCATCAAGCAGTCCGTAGTGTCTTCCAAGTATGTGTCCCAAGCTTGTACAAGCGGTTGCAAATGGTGATCTATGAAACGTCCTACAGGTTCATGAATAGAACCGCATCCTGCCACAATGGGTCTAAACGGTGGGTCTCTAGTGCTCCTATGTATCTTGGGCAACATGTATATATGTGGCACTTGGGGTGTGTTTGTCCTGAGATATTTGCCCGTGTTGATGTTGATAATTCCTGAATGTTCTGCCTTGTTGATGATTTCATCCAATACTTTACTGAATTCATTGGTGGGATCATGGTCAAGCAATATGTATGTTTCCACATCAAAAACATGCTAGTTGACTTTTTGATCATAAAGTGAAGTGTCCATCATAACTAGCGCTCCACCCTGGTCTGCTGGTTGAAATGTGATGGTAATATCCTGTTTCAAATTATTCAGAATCCTCCTTTCTTTTTTGGATAGGTTCTGTTTTTTGGGAATTTCATATTTGATGGCCTCCAGATCTTCTCACAAGAGTTCCAAAATTGTCCAATATTTAATGTGAGATAGGGGACATGAATTTGCTTTTAGGCTTGAATTTTTCAGGCTGTCTGGTTGTTCCATTAGTCTCTATCGTGGAGAAAAACCACTTAAGTCGTAGTTTACGTAGGAATTTGAAGAGAGCGATCTCTGTTTCTAAACCGTTCGACACATATGTTGGAACAAAAGAAGTCCCCTTGTTCAAAACTCTTTCCTCTTCAATGGTTAACTTCCTTTTTGAAATGTTTACTACTAGGTTACTTGTTTTGTTACTTGTCTCTGTGGTCGTCCTGTCTCCGTGACTTATTTTGTGACTTTGTCCCCTGCGGGTACGTCTGTTCTTATCTCTGTTGTCTGATCCGGTGGGTGAACGGACGATTGGCCTTCCGCTAAAAAAAGACGGCTGCGTGCCCTTTGATGTACTGGCCACTGAGGTTTCCGGTGTTTCCGCGATAACTTATGTTGATACCGGTCTTCTTTGTAGTGAGAGATCTTCATCCTGCACCACACTTTCCTCTGACAATGTATTTTTTGGGGCTCTGCTCGTAAATCTCCTTTGTGCATAGGCTTCCGCCCATGTATAGACCTCGTCTAATTTATAATCTATCGTATCTCTATGAAATTTACGGATCTTGCGGTCGTGTACCTCCTTTGCGTGGACATCAAGTCTAGTATTGATATCTTCCAATATCTTTGTCCAATCCTCTTCTGGAATGTTCTTAGATAGTTCAAGTTGAAGTTCATAAATATCTTCTTTCAGATCATTAAGTATCTGTGAAAGTTCCTCTATAATCAACAGTATTAGGTCCAATGAACATTTGTTCAAGATCGCTTGCCACTTAATGATGAATGCCTTGTTAAATTTGAACAACATGGGTTTTAAAGCGATTCGTAATCCTCTCGGAATTCTTTTCACTTTGTGGTACTCGATTGATGTCGTTGCGTGGAGCCGTTGGTTAACCTCTCTTCGCATGGTATACTCTAATTGTTTCAGCATCTGAGTTGTAGTGCCCTTAGACGTACTGAATGTGCGTACTTGTTCAATCAAAGAATAGATAGATGCTGCTTCATCTGTGCCATATACCTTTGTCACAGCCTGATTGAGAGTAAGGTTTGCTATTTCTTGAAAGGAAGCCATTGTAAATTGTTCGTTGGGTGCTAGTCTAGTTGAGGGCTGGAACAAAACCGCTATGTAAATGTCTAGCTTGCACACCTAAGTGGTATACAGAATTGTACTCCCCTGAAGAAGGGTCGTAGTAGACCCGAAATGCATTGGGAAATGTTATTATATACGTTCATTTTTCGTTATTAAGTACTACTGTGCAATTGTATTAATTTGATCTTACTTTGAAAGTTGGAGTTGTTACTTTTCATCACAACATCATTTATGATTTAAATGTATATAAATGTGCATAGTATCACTAAAAAACGTTATACCAACGAAAAGAGTTGTGAATCGATTTATATGGAACAGCTTTTGGTGATTTCATTGTTGATTAATATGTTAAAAATTTGAAACCCTAGGGACATCGGGTGAGCTCCCGGTCAGACCTAGTTTTCACTAGGCCTCTACAGAGCAGATTTATTCATAGTTGTGGGCACAACCAATAATACTGGGAGGCTCCCAATACCTAATTAAATGTCATAACACTTGTTTAATAGGGCCACTTAGGTGTCCTAGCTAGACATTTACATAGCAGTCTCCTGCAGCCTGCCACCTCAAGAACCCCGAGGACCTGCCCTGCCTTCCACATAAAAGACACTCTCTTGCTCACCAACAGACACTGGCTCCGGCAGATCTGCAAGTCTGGACCACTCTGCACCAGATGCCCACGGCCCGAGTTAAAGTGTCCCAACCACTAGGAGGTCTCTCCGGCGATCCCAACCCGAGATCCGGTGAGCTGACCTGCCTCGAATCTCCCAGAGACGCCAGCAGCCTCTTTCTGGAGGGTTCCCCCTCCGACCGCAACCAGAGCTGGTAAGGAAAACCAGACGTCTCAAGACCCCCTAATCCCTAAGCCCTACCGCCTTCGGGTGGACCAACCGACCGTGTCCCAGCATCCCCAGGAATCCCAACTTAGCTCTCCAACCGGTGGTCACCTCCAGAAGATCTTTCCCCGAGCCTGCAGTCTTTATTGAACCTGGAGAATTCCCATTGAAAACAAGGCACCCGACGCCAAACCAGCACCCGGCCGCCGCTGTGGGTGCACAATGCTGGGCTAAACAGGACCCCCTTTTGCCCTGAGCCTAACATCACGAGCTTTGGTCCCACCACCCCAAGGCCTGCTTGTAAGCAGCCACCAACCGGAGGCCCTCTTTCCCCCACTGGATATCATTGGGCCTCAGCACTCTGCATCTGGCCGCCGTAGTGCCGCTGAGTGTGTAACTAGAGTGCATCCTCGACCCTGGGGGAACCCTTGTTCTAATACCAGAAACTCAACCCTAAAGACAGAGTACTTACATGGTAACCGTTAACCTAATTCCTCTCTATAGGAATACATTGACAATTTTTCTCTTTAAAATGTTTTAAGTGTGGAGTTGATTTATATGGAAACCTGAAATACTACAATTGCGCAAAACTGATTTAAATTTCCTTTTCTCTAGGAAATGTCCCAGTGTGATCTCACACACTGAGTAGAAAAAGTAACTTAAAAAGTAATCTGGAAAGTAACTAAAAAGTAATCTGAACAGTAATTTCGATATTTTGACTTACCTGTATTTCAAACCACTGCATTTTGAACTTGCATTCAATTTGTAAACACTGCATAATATTTTGCAAAGCATTTCACTTACCTGTGCCAGGCTTGGCTAGATTCCTAGAAATAGAAAGAACGTAATATTTTCTATACAAAACAAAATTGGTACGAGTTCAGTCAGTGTGTGCCATCATTTGCTGACTGAGTGTGTACAACAAATGATAAGCCTTACTGCCCGCTTCACTACCTCAAATAGAGAATAAGGTGGTATCTACTTTTACCTCTGCCTAACTTGTGGGTTCCACTGGACTATGCACACTATACCTCATAGCCAGAACTACCACAGCGAGAGATTAGTCTAGCCTCTTGTTGCCCATCCCATATTAATGTAACAAGATCGTTCCGGGTCTCATTCCGAAGAGAGGGTAGCAGGCGTGCCTATGGGTCCCACGGAGTATGGGAGAATCATCAGAGGACGCAAGTAGTATTGTGGGATTGCAGTGCGGAATAGGTGGTAGACAAAATATTCCAGCCACAAGCGCCTAGTCTTCCTGGCCACTGTCTGAAGGGGCAGTAGGAATAAGTTGATATTTTGGGCAGCCTGTAGCACAAAACTAGGATAAGTCGAATGTCTGAGGAGACATGCCGGGTCTTCGGGGAGCCCAACGGTGTCTGAGAAATCGAGCAATCCAAAGGGGTCCCTCTATCTGGTTTAGCCCAATCCCCCAACAAACTGTAACATAGAGCCTCAATATAAGGAAGCACTGGCTCTACCCCGGATTGGCTTTGATGGAGGACAAATAAGCAATATTTTTACATTGCTACAGAAGGAAGTGTCCTATCCAAAACAACAAACTCGTCTGCGCATATCCGCCAGAGAGGAGCTTGCCTCTGTGGCCAAACCAGGAGGGGACAGAAGGCCCGAGGCTAGGGAAGGCTAAAAAGCATTAGCATCACCCAACTTAATCAGCTAGTCCTCTTAGGAGGTTGGAGCATGTCAGATGGGGTGGTGAAACTCCTAATCCTCGCCATCACCTCCATAATCATGGTCCAGGCCAGCTCTGTACCCAGCAGCTCCGTCTCAGCCGCTTTGCTCCGGTACAGAGCCCTCCCACATGCAGGGTTTGCTCCGGCAGCCCAGCGCCTCAGGTGTTCTCTTTTGCCTGCCGTTCCGTTTCATTTTCATTCTGCTTTTGTTGCCTTTTGTTTACTCGTGTCACTGTATTACTTGATTTCTCCATATTACTTGTGATTCCCCCGCTGTAGGTTTGTTGGTCACTCTCCCGCAGCTGCTGCCCCTGCGGATCGCCCCCCCGACACAGCTCCCGCCCACTCCCCTACTTAATGGCAGCAGACGCGCGCAGCGGGCGTGCCCAAGGCAAGCCCTTCTGCGCACGACCAGCGCCAGGAACCCTTGTCCTCCCAGGCCCCACCGCTACGACTCCACCACCCGCCACGCACTCAATTTTGGAAGACACACAGACTCAGTAAGATCTTCGCCGAACCCCACCCGTGGGCAGTTCTCATGCAGACCCTGCCGCAGATCCTTCACCATCGTCAGAGCCCCCACGACCGCAGAAGGCCCGCCTGATGCGCGCACCACCCGAACGCTGACATGAATCCTCTTCAACGTCCGGTCCCAGATCTCTACACGCAGTAGAGATCTGGGACCGGATGGACACCCTCTCTTCACGCAACCCTGGACCAACGCCACAACCGGCCCCGACATCACCACTGCCATCCCCGACGGCTACAAGATCAAGAGAACGGACCACCCCCATGGCCCAGGTGGAGGACTCGCCATCGTATACATAACCCCTCTCCGACTCTCCACCTCCAACAGGAGTGACCCCCTCTCCAACACAGAACACCTCCATTTCCAGAACCAGAGCAGCCCAAGGACCACGCTATGTGGCACCCTTATCTACAGACCGCCAGGACATCGCACCTAGTCTGCAACCACCATCACCAAGCTCGCCGCACCCCACGCCATCACCTCCACGTACTAGATTCTACTCGGGGACCTAAACTTTCACCTCGAAAAATGCAACAACCCCGACTCCACCACTCTCCTCAACTTCGGTCTGAAGCAGCAGATCAACATGCCCACCCACAGAGCTGGACACACCCTCAACCCAATCTTTGCAGGAGGGACAAACATCCGCTTCAGCCACACTACCCAGCCCCTCTGGATGGACAACCACTGCGTCCACTTCACCTTCAACACCACCACCACTCCCAAGCCTGCCCCTAGCCTGCCACAAAGGAACTGGAGCAAGATCACAGAGAACACCTCAACAGCACTCTCCTACAAGAAACCCCAGAGCCACAACCAACACCAACTCCGCAGCCACAGAACGTCACCGCTGGATCACTCGCTGCGCCGACAAGCTCGCACCCCTCCATCACCCCGCTATACAACTCCCTCCGAGGACCACCTAGTTCACCACAGAACTTCAAGAAGCCAGGCGCTCCTGCAGATGCCTAGAGAAAAACTGGCTAAACCAGAAAACCACAGAAGCACAGAACAACCACAGGAGTGCCCTGAAGGAATACCCCAGCGCATGAAAGAACCCAAACGGAACTTCAGAAGAGACAAAGTCCAGACCAACGCCAAGGAATTGTTCAAAGTCTAACAACAATTCACCAAACCCCCCAGCAAAGCCACGGACATAAAACCTTCCCAGGAACTCTGCGACAAGCTCAGCTCCTACTTCCACCTGTAGATCAAGGCCTTCTACAACAACTTCAGCGAACAGCCGGTTGAACACCGCCCCCCTCTCCACCACCGCAGATGAGCCAACCATTGCAATTTGGTATCCCGCCACCGTCGTACACATCACTGCGACCATGAAGAAAACTCACTCAGGAGCCTCAACGGACCCCTGCCCACTGCACATATTCACAGGGCCACTGCCATCGCACTTTAAGACAGACCATCAATGCCTCCTTCAGCTCTGGCATCTTCCCAGATGACTGGAAGCGGGCGGTGGTTAAACTCCGCCTTAAGTAGCCAACGGCCGACCCAACAGACCTGAAAAACTAACGGCCCATCTATCTCCTCCCTTTTGCTGCCCAAGCCACCGAGAGACTCGAAAACACCCAGCTGACCGCCTTCATCGAAGAAAAGTCCATTCTAGACTCCTCTCAATCTGGATTCCTCAGCAATCACAGCACCGAGAACGCCCTCCTCGCCGCCACTGAAGGCATCCGCATACTACTCGACCAGGGACACACTGCAGCCCTCATCCTTATAAACTTCTCTGCAGCTTTCGACACATTTCACATCACACTCTCACAGCCAGACTTCATTACGCTGGATACAAGGATCCGTCCTCAACTGGATCCAATCCTTCCTCTCCGTCAAAACCCAGGGGATTATACTCCATCCCTTCCTCTCCAAACCCACCGATATCAACTGTGAAGTACCCAAAGGATCATCGCTCAGCCCCATGCTCTTCAACATCTACATGGCCCCCCCCTCACCGCCATCGTCAAACAGCGTGGGCTCAGCATAGTATCAGACGCAGACACCCAGCTCATCCTCTCACTCACGAAGAATCCTGAAGACACTAGAATCATTCTCAACTCCTCCCTCTTCATGAAGTGCCAGATCAACACAGTCGCCTCCACCAGCTTCAACTGCCAGCGCATCCTCTGCAAGACTTTCAAATGAATCCCTCTTGATTGCAGAAGGACCGTCACCAACGCACTCACAACGAGCAGACTGGACTACGGCAACGCCCTATACGCCGGAATCAACAGAATTCTTCTACACAAACTCCAAACCATCCAGAACGCCGCAGCCAGACTCGTCCTCAAGACACCACGTCACAAGCACATGACCCAACACCTACGAGTCCTCCACTGGCTCCCAGTCGAGAAGTGTCACCTTCAAAATCCTCATCCACACCTACAAATCCCTCAACATTGTCCCCAAATACCTCAAAGAGAGAGTCTCCTTCCACTTATCCAAAAAGAACCTCCGAACTGGCAGACGTCCCCCGCATCTGCAGAAATAGCAGCCAGGAGAACCCTCTCCTACACTGCAGCCAAGACCTGGAACGAGCTCCCTGTGAACATCAGACACTCCCCGACTCTGCACATGTTCAGGATGGACCTCAAGACCTGGCTCTTAGACTGACCTGGAGACCCCCCCCCCCACCCCCCCACCCCCCCCCCACCCCCACCCCCCACCCCCCCCGCGCGCGCGCCTTAAGACCCTCACGAGTGATTAGCGCGCTTTACACACCCCTGATTGACTGAATCATGTTACTGAGAAGGATAACCGGAAAGGAGGGGAGATGGGCTATATATTTCTAGGACAGCCTGCTCCACCAGCGCTACATCCAATGCAGTCCAGCACCAAAGGGGTGACATCTCTGTCGGAGAGGGGGCGTGGAGGGGCGAACGGCGCAGACAACGCCGTCGGCTGCCTAGACCCAGGCACCAGAGTCGATTGACCAGACCCAGGCACCAGAGGTAGTAACCCGAAAGGGCTGGGCACCTCCATCAAAACGGATTTGGAATCAGACAGCCGAACTGAAGCTGAGGGTTCTCCGGGGCGCATGGACTGTCACAGCTTTGAGCAACTTCTGGGAGCCAGAGGGCACTCAAGAGGAAGGTGAAGACCCAAAGATACTTTGAAGAGAAATGTAATATTCCCTCATCTAGGTCAGAGTTGCCCCAGCTCTTTACAGGATAGTTTGGGAAGCACAGGGTAGACTTGTGCACAGACTCTTTAACCGAAGATCAGGAAGAGCTTTGACGTTCTCTCAGTGCCTTTAGGCGACAATTAAAACCGAAGCCACACTACTAGGAGCCATGGTGCTCCCTCAAGCACGACATACAGAGTGAGGGTCCGCTGCAGGCATTTATCGTCCATAGGACCCACAAGGCTTGAACCCCAAGGGCATGAAAGAATATGCTACTTACCAGTATGCATCTGTTCTTGGCATGTAGGGCTGCTAACAATCATATCTGTGCATAGACCGCCGCCTAGTGTTGGGTCCAGATGATTGCACCTTGTTGTCCTGGAAGACTCTTCGAAGTATCACAAGATAGGCGACTCCTCCCCGGACTACAGTGCGCATGGGCATCTTCTCCATCCTTAGATTATTTTTCGCCATTGTGGCAGAGATGGAGATAGTAAAGTAAGAGATGGCCATGCAAAGGATAATGCTGCAGCTGCGACAGGCACCAGGGATTAGGGCGGGCGATATGAATGTCAGCAGCCCTACATGCCAAGAACAGATGCATACTGGTAAGTAGCATATTCCGTTCGAGGCATGTGGGCTGCTGAATTCATATCGGAGCATAGACTGTATAGCAGTATCTCCTCTAGCGGTGGTTACCTGTGCCAGCTGCAGCAGTTTGAAAAAGAGTTTTGAGGACAGCCTGGCCTACAGCAGCTTGCTGCTTTGCTTGCATGTCTACACAGTAGTGTTTTGTGAAAGTGTGTATGGTAGTCCATGTGGCTGCTCTACATATGTCTTCAAGAGGAATATTCCCTAGGAAAGCTATGGGCGCCCCCATTTTTCGCGTAGTATGCTCTTGAGAGGACAGTTAAAGTGCGTTTAGGCTTTTGAGAACATATGTGAATGCATTTAACGATCCATCTGGCTATTCCTGACTTTGAAATTGGATTTCCTTTATGTTGTGGAGAAAAAGCAACTAATTGCTTTGTTTTCCTAAATGATTTTGTTCTGTCCAATGAAATAAAGCAGAGCTCTCTTTACATCCAGTGTGTTTAGGGCTCTTTCAGCTACTGACTGTGGATTTTGGAAGAACACTGGCAGTTTATTGATTGATTAATATGGAAATTGGATATGACCTTTGGCATAAACTTAGGGTTTGTTCTAAGAACCACCCTGTTAGCATGTACTTGCATGAAGCGTTCCTGAATTGTTAGTGCTTGTAACTCGCCAGAGTGAGGTAATGGCAATAAAGAATGCCACCTTCCACGTTAAGAATTGCTGTTCGCATGAGTGTAGAGGTTCGAAAGGAGGTCCCATAAGTCTGGTAAGAACTATATTTAGATTCCAGACTGGGGAAGGTGGGTGTCTAGGAGGGATCACCCTTTTAAAACCCTCCATAAAAATATTTATTACTGGTACTCTAAACAGTGAAAGAGGTTGCCTGTTTTGAAGGTATGCTGCTATAGCCGCGAGGTGTAGTCTTATGAAAGAGTACGCTAGGGTGCATCTTTGAAGATGCAGCAGGTAACATAGAATGTTCTGTATGGAAGCATCTAAAGGGTTGATTTGGTTATTGTTGCAGTAAATAACAAATCTCTTCCATTTAGCTGCATAGCACGCTCTCGTAGTTGGTCATCTTGCCTCTTTAATGATGTTCATGCAGTCTGGAGGAAAGTTAAGGCATCCAAATTCTAAGACTTCAGGAGCCAGATCGCTAGGATTATCTGATTGGGATCTGGGTGTCTGATTTCTCCATGGTTCTGAGTTAGAAGATGGGGTGCGAGGCGCAGCCTTTGATGAGGAACTACTGAAAGTTCCAGGAACGTTGTGTACCATGGCTGTCTCGCCCATGTGGGAGCAACTAGGATCAGTGTGAGTGACTGCTGCCGCAGTTTGCGTGCCACCAGAGGAATCAGTGGTGCTGGGGGAAAAGCATACGCAAATCTGCCTGACCAGTTCACCCATATCGCCTTGCCTTGTGACAACAGATGAGTGAACCTGGCAACAAAGTACTGGCATTTTGAGTTTTTGTTTGAGGCAAACAGGTCTAACTCTGGGTGCCCCCAATGCCTGCTGAGCAGGTCTGCAATCTGATTGTCTTTCCCTGGGAGGTGTTCTGCCAGGAGAAAGATATCTTTTGGAATTGCCCACGTCCATAAGCTCTGTGCTAAGTGGGACAGTTGTGGAGAGTGTGTTCCTTCTTGTTTCTGGATATAGTACATTGCTGTCATGTTGTCCATCCGGATCAACACAGTCTTGCTGTACAAGTATTTTTGGAATGCTTGCAGGGCTAGGAATATCGCTAGCAATTCTAGTTGGTTGATATGCAGTTTCTTTTGTTTGATTGTCCAGAGCCCTTGTACTGTGTAGTGAGGGAGGTGGGCTCCCCAGCCGGTCAGTGATGCGTCCGCTGTTAGTACTAGTTGTGGAACCGGCTCTTGGAACAGTCGCCCCTTGGAAAGGTTTTGTGGGTTCCACCACTGCAGAGAGTTGTGAGCGCGACTATCTACCAACACTAGGTCTTTTAGTTGTCCTTGAGCTTGGTTCCACTGCTGTGCTAGGCATTCTTGCAATGGAAGCATATGAAGTCTGGCATGGGGGACAATGAATATGCAGGAGGCCATCATGCCTATGAGCTGCATGAAGACTCGAGCTGGAAGAGTTGTGGCAGAAATTTGTGAATGAGCATCTGCATGCTGGCTATCCTCGCTGAGTTTGGGTATGCCTTTGCCACTGAGGTATCTATAGTAGCTCCCAGATATTGTTGTATGTGGGATGGTTGCAGATGCGATTTTGGGTAGTTTATGGAAAACCCTAGGCTGTGTAGCAGCTGTAGTGTTTGAGACGTGTCTCTTGCACACTGTTGGTACGATTTTGCTTGTACCAGCCAATCGTCTAGGTACGGGAACACATGGATGTGTTTCCTCCTGAGATGTGCAGCTACTGTCGCTAAGTAATTTGTAAACACTCTTGGAGCCGTGGTCACCCCGAAGGGGAGAACCTTGAATTGGTAGTGTTGACCTTCTATTGTGAACCTGAGATATTTTCTGGGAGCTAGATGGATGGGTATGTGAAAATACACATCCTTGAGGTCCAATGTTGCTAGGAAGTCTCCTTGCTGTAGCAATGGGAGCACTTGCTGTAGTGTGATCATATGTAAGTGTTCCGACAGTATGTATTGGTTTAGGGGTCTGAGGTCCAATATGGGTCTGAGTGAACCGTCCTTCTTGGGAATAAGGAAGTATAGGGAGTATACTCCTGT
Source organism: Lissotriton vulgaris (assembly GCF_964263255.1). Classification (NCBI taxonomy): domain Eukaryota; kingdom Metazoa; phylum Chordata; class Amphibia; order Caudata; family Salamandridae; genus Lissotriton; species Lissotriton vulgaris. The sequence continues at coordinate 568,606,295 of NC_141693.1, read as the reverse complement.
CCCTTGTGGTTGGAAAGGGACTGGCTCTATGGCCCCCTTTTCCAGCATGCATTTCACCTCTTGTTGTAGCAGGGTGATGTGTCCTTTGGACATAGGACGGTGTCTGGGTGGTATGTTTGGTGGGGTAGAGGTGAGTTCTAGGCAATAACCATACTGGATAATTTGTCTCACCCACCTGTCCGTGGTAATTGTGTTCCAGACAGGTAGGAATTGTTAGAGTCTGCCTTCGACCAGTGTTAGGTGGTCTGGAGGTAGCGTGATGAAGTCACTGTTTTGTGGCAGTGGAGGCTCTGGTGTTACTGCCTCCACGTCCTCTCCCCTAGTTATTGTTGCCCCAATAACATCCTCTGTTGGAGTTCTTGTTAAAGGAACCTTGGGTGTTTCCTTTGTATGTAGATGAGGTCTGTTAAGTATTGCCTCGTGTAGGTGCTTTGTATGAGGAGCATCAAAAGGAACCTCTGTGTTGCTGAAACTGCAATGCACCCATTGATTTTGCAGTTTGTGTCTTTCTTCATTTTGTCTAGAATGGTGTCAACTGCGGGGCCAAAAAGGAAGTCTTGATTGACTGGTTGGTTAAGAATGGTGAACTGCACCTCGTTCTTAAAGCCCGAAAAAAGCAGCCATGCATGTCGTCGTAGTAAAACGCTAGTGTTAAGAGACCTGGCTGCAGTGTTGGCTGCGCCAAGCGCACATTTGATGGAGGCGTTTGTAATAAATTTTCCCTCCTGTATGAGGTCATTAGCTTGGGCTTTAAAAGGCTCAGGTAGGTGTTGCATTAAGCTTTCAAGCTGGTCATAGTGTGCTCTGTCGTAACGAGCTAGCAGAGCTTGTGTATTTGCAATTCTCCATGAATTGGAGGCCTGTGATGCTACTCTTACCCGAGGCCTCTAGTATTTTGGACTCTATCAGGAGGAGGAGCCTCTCCTGTTGTCTGTGAGTTGGCCCTTTTGCGTCCATTAGCCACTACCAGTGAGTCTAATGGAAACGGACCTCTGATATAGGTAGGGTTTGTAGGGGCTGCTCTATATTTCTTTTCAATCCTTGGATTGATTACACGTGCCCGGGCTGTATCTTTAAATATATCAGGCGCGTGTTTTAATACCCCCTTTAGCATAGGAAGTGTTCTGACGTTTTTTTCAGAAGTAGGGAAAGTGTCAAATAAGAAGTCTTCGTCTATATGGTCATTGTGCAAGTCAACGTTGTGGTACTGCGCTGCCCTGTCTATTAGTTGGTTGAAGACAATGGTGTCGTCAGTAGGTGACTAGGTCGATACCCCCTTCTGTGTCGACCACTTTTGGTGGCTTATTGGTTTTTCTCGGCTTGGACCCTTTGGTCGGGTCGACGAATGATTTAGGATCGACCGGGTTTTTCGGTTCGACGCGCTTTTTGTGCTCGGCAGGTTTTTTCGGTTGACTGTCCTCTGTCGAGTCGATGGCTTTTTTGGGATCGACCGGTCTTTTTGGAGCACTTGTCTTTGGTTCGATAGCCTTCTCCGGCTGGATCACAGGCTTCGATACGGCACTCTTTACGTCGGCGACCTTCTTTGGTTCGGCGACCTTCGGCACAGCGGGCTTTTTTGGCTCAACGGCCGCCTTCGGGTCGACGCCCTTCGGATCGGTGGCCTTCTTTGGCTCGACTGACTTTTTAGGTTTGGAGCCTTTTGACTCAACTGCCTTCATTGGTTCGGCGCTCTTTGATACGACGGCCTCCTTCGGGTCGAAGTAGGCTGTACGGCTTTTAGGTTCGATGCCCTTCGGGTCGACGACTTTCTTGGGTTCTGGAACCTTCTTTGGGATCACTTTACTTGGCCCTGGGGTCTCTGAAGGCTTTGGTTTCAGTTTCGGAGAAGAGCCAGACGGCGAGGCTGGCGAATGTTTCTTCGGATCTTGGCTTAGACCTTTTGGCGATGCCTCGACCGGAGCCTTAGGTAACGGGGTAATCGGTGTTGGTGGCAGTGTACTCACGATTTGCCCCGGTGGGATCTCGTCAGTGTCCGAGTAGTCCTCGACGGTGACTATCTCTAGATCCGAATCTTCAGCTTCTGGAAGTTCTTGGTCATTATCGAAGATGTTGTCTGGTTCCGGTGCCTGTCGCTGCATCTCTTGCCTAGCGGCCAGTCGAATCCAGATGGCTTTCTTCTAACGGAATTGGGCACAGGCGGGGCAGGTTTCTTCCTTATAGTCTGGTGATAGGCACTTGTTGCATACTGAGTGTTTGTCAGTATGCGGGAACTTGGAGTGGCATTGTGGGCACCTTTTGAACGGGCTTCTTTCCATCGGCAGCAGGCCCACGTGGCGTTGAAAAGGACCAATGGCCCGCGTCGACGACCGGTTCGAGATGGAAAGTTCGATTGAGTCAATGAGTACCGAGCGAAAACAATACAGTCTAAGTCGAAGGCCTTTTGGCCTTTAGAAAAGTTTTGTTTCGATTCCGAAGTGTGAGTATAGGAATAACATCCGAACCCAATGGCGGAAAAAAAATCTGAGGAAGGAGAAGATGCCCATGCGCACTGTAGTCCAGGGGAGGAGTCACTTATCTTGTGATACTTCAAAGACTCTTCCAGGACAACAAGGTGCAATCATCCAGACCCAACACTAGGCAGCGATCTATGCACAGATATGAATTCAGCAGCCCACATGCCTCGAACATGTGTTTAAAGGCACACTGTTCTTTGTCGAAACAGTCATGGTAAGGCAGAAAATGGCAGAGGAAATGCTCATCAGATCCATGTATTAAGCAGAGAAAAGAAGAAACTGGAGTCAGTGGAGGGCTCATATGGACTCATCCGAAGGACGGTGTCGCAGCAGAGATGCTCTCTACAGACACAAAGGTACTGCTGTAAAAATGTTGCTATTCAGTTTGGCGCCTGGGGAGAGGTCTAAGATAAGGAGTCAGCAGCTAGATGTCTCGATCAGATACACCGGGCCAAACCCAGGGTGCTGCATCATCACTCCACCCTCTTCTCCAACCCTTTTGCACAGGAAACTGGGATTGTGGCCAGTAGACAATCGTTGTCATGCTAAGTTTCTCAATTCCACACCTGCGTTCAAATCAAGCTGACTCGATCCCCGATACTCTCAATCACAACATTCTGGCATTGTTACCACATATTTGGTGGGAAAACTGCATCAACAATGGTTGGAACATTCAACACTGTCAGCAGTGAAAAAACATCTTTCTCTCCGGTCTGAAGACCTGGATTTGTCAAATTTTCTTTTGTGTCCCAAATCTCCACGTTCTAAGAGATTTATTTATGTTACCTAGAAGGAAATTTGGAAAATATTATTATGCTGTTGTTGTTAATAGTATTAATACGCTTTCTTCTCGGATTTACAAATTAAATAACATTGTGTTGTCTGTTATTGATAATATGCTAAATGGATGTGTCAAAGTGTCATGGGCAAAGTCAGCTTTGATTTATTAGGCAGTTTAGCTGGACACTTCAAACACTTAAGAATGGGCACTTACCGTGGCGCTAGCTGAATTGGTTGTTTTGTAGTGTAGTTCGTATATTCCCAATAGGCTCTGCGCATTGGAATAACAAACGATGGTTTAGACGTAGGACTGAAGTCGACTAGGTCTCTATTGAATATGTTAGACTTAATTTGTGAATGCCAGCAAGCTCAGGTCACTAGAAACTTTCTTGAATACACAAGAAGGGATTAGTTTCTGACAACCATATAACATGGCTACTTTGTTCCCCAAGAATAAGGAATGTATCTCCAGAGTCGGAGAAACAATAGATGGCTATTTCACCCAGTCAATCGTGCATGCTTAGTTTCACCAGAAGAGCATAGAAATAGAGAGACGGGCGTTTTCAATAAAAAGGTTATTTATTGAGCAGTCTTCTTTCTCATGTAAGAGAAGTGAATTGCTACAATCGCAATACTGGTCATAAAGTAAAGTGCGTACAGTAAAAAGAGTTATGAAATAATACTGTAAAAGCATTTATATGGTTCTAAGCCATAAGATACTTAAAATGGATAAAATACATAAAATCATAAAAGAGGACTAAACGTACTCAACTGGTGCTTCTAAGATACGCCTACCCCGGTGTACCTAACCTAAGCCTAGTACATGGGAAGGAGTAAGTGAGATGTAGCTTGAGTTAAATAGTTTCTGCCAAGAATCTATCCAAGAATTCTTTAAGAGTCTAATCAGCTCCGTACCTTGTTTATAGAATGTAGGAGGTCTTGTATCTCTCTCTCAGGACTCGATCTCCCAGTAATCCGCAAGGGTAGCCGGGAAACACCGGAGCTGGATTTCTCGGCAAGAGAAAAAACAGCACCTCTCAGTGAGTCAGCTGGTGGGTCGGCTTCCTTCGACAGGGCGTTGGGCAAGTATTTAGTCGATCTGCTCCAAACCACCGCGTGTTTTACTAGGGAAGATGCTGGTATATTTATACCTGGAAGGTGCCGAGTTTGATGTAAGGTTGGACATAAGACGTCACTAAGAACTCGCAGTTTTTAGGATTTCAGGAGTTCTAGGACAAATCAATACAGAAGCAGGGGAAAGTCCCGGACAGCTGGAGGTTTGGTCTCTCCAAGAACTCGTTGTGATTTCTAGGAATCTGTGGAAGTAGCCATGCCGTATTTGGACTACATTGGCTGTGTCTAAATAGGGTTAGGATTCTGATGCCTATATAAGGATATAATGAGTTATACCTATATAAGGGCATGAATCGGGAAAATTACACTAGAGCCCTAGATTAGTCTACAACACCCACTACACATAGAATGTCCATCTTTACTAAGTACTAAAGCAAGTATAACATATCTACGCATGTGTTTACAATCCCACCCAAAAATACATAAAAATGCATTTGAAATGGTTTGTACACGAAAAAGGAGTATTGTAGTGTACGTTTTCTAAGCAGTTGTATCATTCAAACAATGCATATGGTTTACATTTGAAATGCTGACTGAATGAATCACGAAAAGTTACATTTATGAAATGGGTCTTAATACAGAAGAGAAGGTCGAGACCATTTCAACACATATTTATACAAGACTGTACATGTACTAGAGGCCGAGTTCAAATATTGTCTCTAGATTATTTCCTAAAAATAGAAATCTTGTTCTCCAAGAATAGTTCTACTTTAACCGCATCGCTGCGGCGGTTATTTTTGTGCTGTGCGGCTTTTTTCCAAAAGCCGCGTTAGATGACGAGCTCAGCTCGTCATCCGCACACGACCACCGTGGATGATGACGAGCTCAGCTCGTCATCAGCAGCGAAGGGGTTAAGCAGATTACTCTGTGCCCCAAAAAAAAAAAGTAAATATTTTGGGAATGAGAAAAAGAATTTTGTTTGAGGAAAAATTAGTTCCAAAGTATTAGAAGTTCTGTTTATCAAAACTGAAGGCCGAATTCAAAGTTCAGGGAACGCAGTGTGCTCGTGTTTTCAAAAGTTATTCTCGTTGTTAGGAGAGAATATTAACTCAGATAGGCTGGCAAAGAATTCGTCTATAACAGTAGGTTAAAGTTGGACCATGTCCGAAAAAGTAGAAATAGTGCATATGTGAGATGCATTGCCGTCATTGTCGTCTGGATCAGCAATGGTCATGGAATGTTGTACCTGTGTGCAGCTTTCATCTCGTACCTCACTGCCAGCATGTTGCTGTGAGGTCTCAACGAATGTCGTCATCAGAATTGGTAGCCACAGGGGACAACACATTGCATGAGCCGTTAACAAGCAAAGCAAAGTATCTAACATCCATAGGTACTGCTGATGGGAGTGCGAGACAGACGTCTAACACGCCTTCTTCTCCGCAGAGCAGGCATCGTAGAACAGGTAGGATGCAATCTTGTCAGATTAGTCTGAATGAAAGAAACCATGTGGTATTCAGATCTCTTAGCCGAGGCAAGCCGAGGACTTTCGTAATCCTATCTCTGTACCGCATTGCCAGGATCGTTTGTTCCATGGTAACCTGGGTATTGCTTGTGACTGGACATGCCAGATCAGAGCAGAAGGAACAAAAATAAAATTCCTGCTACAAGTCCCAAGATGAGAGGCAGGCCGCCAAACACAGAGTGCACGAAATTCGGGAAGATGCTCAGGACTGCTTCAAAGAGTGATAATAGTCCCGAAAATACACGTGCGATGCAGCTGGTATCAAACATGTTTAAGATTTGACTTAACATTTCTACGAAATGCACGGGGCAATTTGTTGATAATAATGCATGCATCTCTGCTGACGTCCTTGCGACTTGCAGATCATACGTCTCTCTGGACGAGGTCAAAGGCACAGTTTTTTGTAAAAGAATGGCTTTCATTCTACTTAACGTATCAATTCAAATAGAAGAGATATTCAATGAAGGCCATATCGTTGCCTCCTTGTCTAGTTTGCTGTTTGGATACAATACTTGCATACAGCAAGTGACCCTGGATGTAACACTAACGAGATAGGCCGTTCCTGGCAACATGCCACAGCAGCTGTGGTCACGTAGCATAACGTAACTGCCGTTGGAAAGTTGTCTGAAAAAAGGCTCTATTTGTGTGGCTGGGGTGCCGTGCAGGTGACAAGTCATTTGATGAACCCTCGCAGGCTCCATGCAAGTTAATTCCTTGACACAGAAGTGTACCACTTAGTGAGTTTTTACAATTGTTACCACTAAGAAATACCTCTTTTTCCCCCCCACTCCAACATCTATGTGTGTAAGGTAAATTCCAGATTGACTTGATGTACCCTTTACCCAACTTTTCATACAGGCCCGCTGGTATGTGCTTTAGGCAATATTGAAACTGAAGAACAAGTGACTTACCTTCGGTAACGCTTTTTCTGGTAGATACTTGTGGAAGGTAGATACCTGACTATGGTTACCCCCAACTTTTTTTTACCTGGTGTTTTGCTGGTTTTCCGACTTAGTTGACCTGGGGCCCTGCCAATCAGGACCCCAGGCCTACTGCTCTCTCTCTAAAATGGATTCCATGTACCCTAGGTACATTTCCAATTGATACTGGGCCACCTTATCAGACCCTGTAACTCAGGGCCTAGGTGTACCCAGGTCCTACCAGGGGCTGAAGCATGTATTATGCCACCCCTGGATGGCCATCTAAATCTGACACAACTGGCTGCACGACAGCTGGGGCAAGGTGGTGTAATCACCCTTTGCTTTAGATATAGTATACCTATATCTAACCCTAAAATGGACACACAAATTCCTATCAGTCACTCCTATGGCAGGCCTAAACAATCCTGAAGGCAGAGTGCATGGAATCGTGTGAAATGGTGCTCTGGCATGAGCTGAGCCCGTTTGCAGCTTGCGGAACCAAGTCCTAATAGCTGTTCCATGATAACGCATACCATATACTCTTAAGTGCATTATAATTCTCGCGGTTAAATGCTAACTTTGTTATTGCTTTATCAAAACATGTCGAGTAAGGTGTCATACGAATTGGAATACTAACCCCTCGCCAATTCTGGCGACGGGGTTAGCATTCCACCCTTCTAGAGGGACACGACATGGTAGTAACTATGAACCCCGGTTAAAGTTAACTGAAGCGTCCGCTCCACAAAATGGATGCTGCCACCACAGACACGTGTCTGACCTCCTGCTGCTGGGAGTCCTTCCAGCGAGGAGAGCTTGGACAAAGGGTTTCCTGTCAGGGGCGGTGCTAGCACCATCCCAGACAGGGTTTTGTGTATCCTGGGTAGGCAGGGCTTTACAGGAAGGTGACTGCAAGTGGCACCCCGGTGCTCACTATGCATAGGCCGGCTAGAACCAGTTCCAGGGGCACACCAGCCCCTGGCCTGGGGAAAGTCCGGCACGGGAGAGGGGTGTAACCACCCCCCTTCCTGGTCCCACCCCAAGGACAGGACCTAGCCGCATACCCACCCTTTCTTTAGGATAAAGGCAGGAGCGGGGACCCTTCTAAATTAGATCATCTTTGAATCAAGAAACTACTTTCTACGAAAGGAACTCTCGACTTCTTCTCAAGATTTCTCCCTTGTGGCTAAGGAGTAGTCACCCTGCATCCGCAAGCACCATCTAAGAACTCTGCGGTTTGCTGCACGTCCTTCCTCAGGAATCCGACTGACCAGCTCGACGAGACCCGGCTTCCCTGGCACCTCTGACCTCTACCTCCCTCTACAGCTAAGCTGAGAACCGTAGGTGCGACGAGACCTCGAGGGACCGGCCATCATCAGAACTGCACGACTTCTATCCAGCACGACCGCCGAGGGATCCTCTGGTGAGTGCTTTGGGGTCCGAGAAGCCCCGACCCTTAGCAGCACCAGCACCGAAGTCCAGCCTCCCAGCATCTCCACGATCTGCGTGGGGCCCTTCTGCTTTTTGCTGCTCACGGCATTGTTTGGCTACTAGCCCGATGGCTTGTGGCCTTCTTAACGACGCCCGACGACATCACTGCTGCTGGTCTGGTTGCTCCAGACTGGCCCTTGCTCCCTTCCAAAAGAGGAGCACCCCGGACCCTCCTGGTCCACTCCAGACGCCATTTTGAGTCCACCGCGTGGGCTTGAATTTGCCAAGACTTGTTGCCCCAATCCTGGGTCCAGCGACGTCAACAGCTTCATCCATTGTGGGACAGCTCGCACCTCCATCCTGGTCGCCGACAACGCCTCCTGGTCCGTGAGATCTGCAGAGTACAGCGTCGCCCACTCACCTAGTCGAGGTGACTACCATCCGGTGCCCTCCTGGTGCCACCTGACTACTGGCTAGTAGTCACGAACTTGGTACCCTCTGCTTTCAGGTGTCATCCATCTTCGATCCAGGCTTGGATCACTATCTTCACTGGTCGCCTGCCAGCAACTTCTTTCTTCAGGCTCCGGGTTCGTCTACGAGGATTCCCGACGTCTTTTGAGACATATGCAGCTGCAGCCCCTGGGCTAGGTAACTTCGACATTTTGGTGCCCCAGCATAGCCTCACTATCCAAGGGTCAGGATCCACTGTCGTTTTCGACCTACCTTATCTGGTTCGCCCGAGAACACTAACTTTGTCTTTACTAGCTCCCATAGACTTTGTCCCGCATCCCGCGTGAGAGTGCACACTCTGCACCAGAGTCCCCTAGGCCTCCTGCTAGTAATCTGAAGGTTCAGTAACGTAGTCCTAGCGATTCCAAAGCCTATTAGTACAGTACTTACCTGCTAGTAATTTCGCATTCCACTTTTAGAGTATATGGTTTTTCGTGCCCCTCGGGCATTTGTGTAAATTGTGCAACTTAAAGTATTTTCGTAAGAGTTTTGTTGTGTGCTTAGTACCCTGTCCTCATAAAGAGTACAGGGCTGTTGTGATCTAAATAAATACACTGTTTATTTTCATAACACTTGTGTGGTGTCCTTTCACTTGGTGTTCAAGGGGTATATATGATGGTGTAACAGCTGGCTTAACACGCCCTCTAGAGTTTAGCCCGAAGACTGCTCGTATCCACGCTACTAGGATAGCTGGTCTATAAGGTTGACTTACAACCAATCATCAATAAGGGTTGTTTGGACTGATGCAAAGTGCTCACTAGAATAGTGAACATTATATATCAGGCCAACTTCTCACAGATACTATATCTGCCTGTGGATTCCTCACCTTGTGAATATCCTCTTGCGTCAGCAACATTCGGAAATTCTTTTTGTAGCCTCGCGCCGACGTGGACTTGGGTGTCCGAGACACGGCATCGCACGCGACTCCGCTGACGTCACCGACGCCTACAATAGGCCCACGCCGGCGTGATGGCATCAGTTCCGCCCTTTTTTCCGTGCCATCGAGGCACACGGACGGACCAATGACAGTAGAAATATACAAAGTGCAACAGTACACAATAGCCAAGGAGAAACACACAGTGTGAAGCAAAGAAAACATCTCCTTAACATTACAATAAAAATACATTACAATACATTAACTCTGGTAAAGAAGAGTGGACAACGGGGAGGCAGGTGGGTCAGTGAGGAATCCACAGGCAGATATAGTATCTACCAGAAAAAGCGTTACCGAAGGTAAGTAACTTGTTCTTCTGATAGATACATCTGCCGTGTGGATTCCTCACCTTGTGAATAGAGTCCCACAGCAGTCCCCACTCCCGGAGGAGGGTGTCCACTCTTCTAAACCAGGAAATCCTGAAGGACAGAGAGCGCAAAATGGCAGTCCCTCCTCACCTCAGTGTCCAAGCAGTAATGCTTTGCGAACGTGTGGAGGGAAGACCAAGTTTCCGCCCTACAAATGTCCTCTATAGGAACACCTCTAGCCAATGCTGATGTAGACGACTTAGCTCTAGTAGAATGAGCCCTTATGCCCTCTGGAGGATCCTTACCGGCCAAAGAGTAGCAGATCTTTATACAGAGGACGATCCATCTCGATAAAGTTATTTTATGGACCGCTCTTCCTCTCTTGCAGCCAGCAAAGCCAATGAAGAGCTGGTCATCCAACCGACAGTCCTTAGTTCTATCCAAATAAAAAGACACCGCCCTCTTAGGGTCCAGACTGTGTAACTTCTCCTCCTCCTTGGAAGGATGTGGGGGAGGATAAAAGGTAGGGAGGGTAATGGATTGACCAAGGTGGAAAGGAGTCACCACCTTAGGAAGAAAAGCAGCCCTGGTCCTAAGAACCATCCGATCCGCATGAATGGTCAAGAAAGGGGCTTGGAACTAAGAGCTTGAAGCTCACTTACCCTCCTTGCCGAGGTTATTGCAACGAGGAAGACCACCTTAAGAGTTAAAAACCTCATAGGACATTTATGAAGAGGCTCAAAGGGAGCACCCATCAGAAAGGTCAAAACAAGATTTAAGTCCCACCGAGGCACAATAAAAGGAGTAGGAGGGAACTTATTTGTGAGGCCCTTCAAAAACCTTAAAACTACAGGAGACTTAAAAAGAGACGGCTGGTCAGGCAAACAGAGAAAAGCCGACTGCGCCGAAAGATAGCCCTTAACCGTGGCAACAGCAAGCCCTTGCTGCGCCAGAGAAAGGGCAAACTGAAGAACATCAGACAAACGGGCTCTCAAAGGGTCAATAGAATTCCCACCACACCAAGTGACAAATTTAGACCACCTATACAAATAGACAGATAGACCAATTTAGTGGAGTCACGCCTGGCTGACAAGATGACATCCACCACGTCAGGTGTGAGAGAAAAGGAAATCAGGTTGCCCCGTTCAATCTCCAGGCATGAAGGTGCAATGTCTGGAGGTGGGGGTGTAGAATCTGCCCCTCCATCTGAGAGGAGGTCTGCCCTGTGAGGGAGACGGAGCGGCAGGTGAGAGGAGAGGTGGAGAAGATCTGTATGCCACACCCTTCTTGGCCAATCCGGGGCGACCAATATGACTTGGGCCCGGTCCTGGCGAATCTTCCTCAGAACCCGAGGAATCAAAGGTATGGGAGGAAACGCGTAAAGGAGTTGATTTCCCCAACTCAACTGAAACGCGTCCCCCAAGGCTCCTTGCAACGGATACTGGAGACTGCAGAAGGACGGGCAGTGAGCATTCTCGCGAGTAGCGAACAGGTCCACCTGAGGAGTCCCCCACGTCCGAAAGACGTGACGCACCACCTCTGGGTGAAGCCTCCACTCGTGGTCGGCAGAGAACTGCCGACTGAGAACGTCTGCACGAACGTTCAGAACCCTGGCCAGATGATTTGCCATCAGACAAATCTGGTGGTCCTGAACCCAGGACCAGAGGCGCAGTGCCTCCCTGCAGAGACACTGCGACCCCACTCCCCCCTGCTTGTTGATGTACCACATCGCGGTCGTGTTGTCCGTCAGGACTTGGATCGACCGACCGCGAAGGGAAGGGAGGAAGGCCTTGAGCGCCAGACGTATTGCCCGCAATTCTAGAAGGTTAATGTGAAGCAACCTTTCCTCTGGAGACCAAAGACCCTTGACCTCCAGGCCCCCCAGATGAGCACCCCACCCTAGAGTGGATGCATCCGTAATCACTGTGGCCACCGGAGGAGGCAGCTGAAAAGGCTTCCCCTGAGACAGGTTGCCTTCAACGCCCCACCATGACAAATCTGACGCAGCTTCTCTGGAGATCCTCACTGACTCTCTGAGATCTCCATTGTGCTGATACCACTGCCTGCGGAGGCACCACTGGAGCGCCCTCATGTGCCAGCGTGCATGGTTGACCAACAGAATGCAAGAAGCCATCAGACCGAGCAGGCGAAGGACCTTCAGGACTGGTACTGCCGCTCCATTGAAAAACAAAGGAATCATTTCCTGTATGTCGCGAATCCTTTGAGGAGGAGGGAATGCACGACATACAGTTGTGTCCAGTACTGCACCTATGAACAGGTTGCGCTGGGAGGGCACCAGGTGAGATTTGGGTACATTTATCGAAAAACTCAACCTGAACAACAACTGGATTGTCTCCCGCAGATGATGGAGCACTCTCTCGGCCGACTCTGCTTTGATCAGCCAGTCGCCCAGATAAGGGAATACTGGAATCCCCGACCTTCTGAGATGCGCTGCCACCACTGCCATCACCTTGGTGAAGACTCGAGGCACAGTAGTAAGCCCAAACGGAAGGACCGCAAACTGATAGTGCTGCAATCCCACCGTAAAACGGAGATACCTCCTGTGCGACTTCAGGATGGGGATGCGAAAGTACGCATCCTGCAAGTCGAGCGACAGCATCCAGTCTTCTTCCAGCAGAGCCTGAAGAACCTGTGCAAGGGTGAGCATCTTGAATTTCTCCTGTTTCAGATAAAAATTCAAGTTCCTGAGATCCAAAATAGGACGAAGCCTGCCATCCTTCTTGGGGATCAGAAAATACCGGGAGTAGCATCCCTGACCTTTTTCCTGCTCCGGGACCACCTCTATCGCACCCTTCCTCAACAGAGTTCGAACTTCCTCCTGCAGGAGTAACATATGTTCCTCTGAGCAATATCCCTGGCAAGGAGGGTAATTGGGAGGGAATTCCCGAAAGGGAAGGGCATACCCATTTTCTACGAGATTGAGAACCCAAAGATCTGATGTAACCGATTCCCAATCCCGTAGAAAGTGGGTAAGCCGACCCCCCACCGGACCCACATGATCCTGGATGGCGGATCTAGGGCTGCTTTTCTGTGGCTGGGGGGTTGGAGGAGGTGGAGGAGGAAGAGGCCCGACGCCCTCGAGGACGCGCCCTTTGCCTTCCCCTGTATGACTTATACAAGGTATTTTGTAGCTGTTGCTGCGGACCTTGTCTAAATGTACGAAAATTAGAGCGTCCAAAGCCTCTGAATTTCCTGGCCGGAGAACCTCTTACTTGTAGACCAAGAGACCTAGCAGTCGCCCTGCTGTCCTTATACCTCTCCAAGGCTGAATCTGCCTTTTTGTCAAAGAGTACTTCTCCATCAAAAGGCAGATCTAACAAAGCAGACTGCACATCAGCAGAAAAATCTGAAGATTTTAACCAAGCTGAACGCCTTGTGGCAACAGCAGTGCCCATGATCCTTGCCACGGAATCTGCAGTATCAAGGCCGCTCTGAATAACCTGACGAGCTGCCGCCTGAGTGTCAGATAAAACTTCCTCAAAGTCACCTCTGCAGTCTTCAGGAACCTTTGGGATCAACATACGTACAGAGTCCATAAGAGCGTGGATATATCTTCCCATAAGGCAAGTGGCATTTGTTGATTTTAACGCCATACTCGCGGAAGAGAAAGTTTTCTTGGCCACTTGATCCTGCTTTTTAGCTTCCTTGTCCCCAGGAACTTGGGGAAAAGCACCTACTGATTTCTTGGAACATGCCGCTTGGATCACCAAACTTTCAGGAGAAGGGTGTGTCGACAAAAAGGCAGGGTCCTCAGAAGCCACTCTATACCTCCGAGCCACACCTTTCGAGACAGCAGGAGCAGAAAGAGGCTTCTTCCAAACCTCCATGATGGGATCAGTCAAAGCATCATTAAAAGGGAGCAATGGCTCCACAGCTGAGCTCGGAGAATGAAGAACCTCAGTAAGCAGATTAGATTTAAATTCCACAGTTGGCAATTTTAAACCCAAAAGTCCCGCTGCTTTTTTCATCACCACATGATATGGCTGCTGAACATCCTTGGACGGAACATCAGAACCTGATGGCAAGACCCACTCTGGAGAAAACTCAAGACCACTAGCCTCTGCAAGATCCTCGAAATAATTTTCATCCAGCTCACCTTCTTCCAAGTCCGAATGAGACTCACAATACCTCTGCTCCTCCAGCAGACGCTGAGCCTCCCTTCTAGACCTCTGCTTTACACGGAGTGCAGCCGGATCCACTGCCGACCCCGACGGCGCCGGAGATGACGTCGGAATCAAATCCGAAGGCTTAGAAAGATGTTCCAAAGATTTGCTTGGAGCGGGCGAAGCCGGTGCCGGAGTTGTCGACTTCGGCCGAGCCGGCGTCGACATCGGCGTCTACCTCGGTGGAGGCTGGTACTGCCACAGCGGGGTCGGAGCCGGCAAAAACGGCATGAAAGGTGCCGGGGCATATGAATGAGGCACCCCCAAATTAAATGCCATTGGACCCATAGGACCCGAATGCGCTCCAGAGGGGTACCAAGACTTTGAGAAAACATCATACATAGCGTTAAGAAACGCTGAAGGATCCTGACCTGGAGCTGGGAAAGGTGGATGCTCAGGTCGACCTCGAGGTAGATTCGAATCTGTCTCAACAACAGGAGTCGAGAGGAGGAGCCTAGCCGGCAGCCGAGATGGCCGCCTAGCCCTTCGGCTCCGCCGACCCTTGCGCCCTTCGCCGCTATCCTGGCAAGAATCCTGTGCCTCCGAGCCCGACGCTTGCCTGCGCTCGGCTCCTGACCACGTTGCTGCAGCTCCGGTCGCGATCGGAGCTTTCCCGGCGGAGTTGAGCCCCGGTTTCCAGTTCGGCCCTTCAAGAGGGAGCAGCCGGGCTACTGCTTGGTGGGGACGGCCGGCGGCGACGACGACAGCAGCGGCCGCTGCGGTGAGGGAGGAGCCGGGGCACCGGACCTGGAGCGCAGAGCTGCAATTCTTACAGCAGCCCTTCCCTTGCTCGGCTGCCCAACGCGACTCGCTCGCAACATAGTACCAGGCTCCCGGTTACTGTATCCCGGCCCAGCTGAAGGGCCGGGATTGCTTCTTTGTTGCAGCTTTCGGCAGCGGCCGCCATCTTCCGCATCGGACGCCCTGATCCTGCCGGTGGGTTTCCCTGCACCACAGTTTCTTCTGTTCTTGGAGCCTCTCCACGACCGGCTGCCCACACGCTTCCTGTACCACCAGAGCCCCACAGAGTGACATCACGCTCCAGACACCGATGGCTGGTGAAGGGGGCCTGCTTCCTGGGGCGCTCGATGGTTGCCTGCCTAAGATGGCGGACGGTACAGCACCCTCCATCCTTGATCCACCGCTGGGGCTCCGCGAGATCCTAGCTGCGCTGGAGGACCTACGGTTAGCCTTCCGCGACTTTGCTACTGGTCTGGGGGACCGGTTTGATGGGCCTTTTTCAGCTGGCCATGGTGATTCTTCAGTGCGGCATGTTAAGCCACATCTTCAGCCGGCTGTCGGTGGATCTCCTGAGTTGAGGTATGTGACAGTGCCGGGGGGACGTGTCTCAATGCCCGCTGCGGTACTCTTTGATTCTGCTCTGGAGGAGTCTGACAACGTTGCTCCCCGGATGCGGCCGGAGCTCGTGCCTCAGTTGCAGGTTTGCTTATCTCCTTTGTCCTTTGGTGCCACGTTTCTGAGCGTCCTCCTGGACTTGCTTTCTGCACATCGGCCGGCCGCTACTATGGAGTTTGTGCATCGTCCTGCTCCCTGCTGCTCTAGCCTTGGCATGGCAGTGGTGCATTCCTCGGTCCCTTATTATTGTGCTTCACTCCGGCTTGACCTGTCTCCTGCACCTCGACTTCTGCAACGGACTTCATGGTGGTTCATTCCGTCCGGGCTGGCTGTATTGCACTTGACTTGCTTTCTGCACATCGGCCGGCCGCTACTATGGAGTTTGTGCATCGTCCTGCTCCCTGCTGCTCTAGCCTTGGCATGGCAGTGGTGCATTCCTCGGTCCCTTATTATTGTGCTTCACTCCGGCTTGACCTGTCTCCTGCACCTCGACTTCTGCAACGGACTTCATGGTGGTTCATTCCGTCCGGGCTGGCTGTATTGCACTTGACTTCAGTTGGACTGTGGATTCGAAGGGGCCAAGGCTGAGGAGGGGGATTTTCTTGTTGCACAGTGGAACGTATAATGCTGGGACTGGGACTTGTGACTGTCGGAGGTACATGTAGCCTGGGTGTTAGGTTGGGGCCTGGGGTTGGATGACCGCGGGTAACGATTTTGCTTGCTTTGATTAGATCCTTGGCCCTCCTCCGATCAACCGTGACACTCTATTTCTTTTTCTTCTCTTTTTCTTCTTCTACATTTCGGGTTTCTTCTGGGGCGACAGAAACACTGCTAGGGGGGGGGGGGGTAGGCCGTAGCCTCTGCATGCGTGTAGAGTGGGGGGTATAATTCCTTGTTGGTTTTTCATTTCTATGGGCCTCCTTTTTCTTTCTTTCTCGTCTCTCTCTCTCTTCTCCCTTTCTATTCTTTATCTTCTAGCTTGTTCCTTTCTTTCCTATTTCTTAGGTCTGTGGGAGGAGTGGGTACTTTTGGGTAGTGCTTGGAGATCGTCATGAGATGTGTTTTTTTTTTTTATCAATCCTGATTTCATTGAGTGCGATTAATTACCTTATTGATAAAGCTTGCTGACCCTTCTTAAGATCGCTGCCCACTGTAGTCCTAACTGCATTGCTCTGATTCGGATCCTTCCAGACCTGTTGCTATGGACTTATTTCAAATTTTATAAAATTAAACCTCATCATCCTGGCGCTTGGCGGCAAAATTTCGTATAATGTAACCTGTTCTCTTCGTGATTATCCTGATATGCTGCCGAGTTGTAGACTTGCTTGCTGATGTGCCCTTTATTGTCGAGGCCGGCCTGAGGGTTGTAGGCCCGTATTTGTCTGCACATTCTATTCAATAAAGTTTTTTTTTTTTTTTTTTGGGAAAACCAACAGGAGTCTATCCCTCAACCTCCACAGGAACCTACTCTTCCTCTTCCTGTGCCGGAGACGGAGCCGGAGTCGGATCGGGTGCCGGAGTCGGTGAATGTACCGGCGACCCGGAAGGCGAAGCCTCGCCCTCCTGATCCGAAACCTCTTGTGGAGGAATTACCTTGGATCTAATCTTCTTGGGTGATCTTGACCTCGAGCCAGACTTATCACCTGAATGACGTCGGGACTCATGTCTCCTCTTCTTATGCTTCCTTCGCGACCTCGAAGCCGACGCCTCCCGAGACCTCGATCTCGACCTCTTCGAATGGGATTTCGAAGACTTCCTTTCTTTATCGGCCTTCAGCTTAGCCACAAGAAGCTTAGACTCCCTTTCGCGCAGGGCCTTTGGATTCATTTTTTGACACGACGAACAACCTTCCACGTCGTGGTCGGAGCTCAAACACCAAATACAGTCCTGGTGTGGATCCGTAATGGACATCATTTTTCCACATTCTCTGCAGGGCTTAAAACCTCTCTTCTTTGTCGACATATTAGCGAACAAAGTGGCAAGAGAACAGAATAAAACAAAGTAATACAGCTACAGAGTAATTAGAAGCTACCGAGTATCCCAAAACCGTTAGCGTCGACGACGCGGAAAAAAGGGAAATGATGTCATCACGCCGGCGTGGGCCTATTGTAGGCGTCGGTGACGTCAGCGGAGTCGCGTGCGATGCCGTATCTCTATGACGTCCAAGTCCACGTCGGCGCGAGGCTACAAAAAGATTTTCCGAATGTTGCTGACGCAAGGGGATATTCACAAGGTGAGGAATCCACACGGCAGAAGTATCTATCCGAAATGTCGTTATTGGTATTGTAATGGTGCCATGTATTATCCATTCAATGACAGGCTTTTCGGAAACTGTTAATGGTAATCTTTCTAGTTTTTCAATGCTCAGCGCCGTATAGTCTGTTCCTCTTTCTGCCAAAGAGATTTGTTTATCTGTAAGGTTAAAGATAGAAAATAATGACGTTGTGTTGATAAGACGCCAGGGCACGTAGCCTGAATGGAGATTTTGTAACGTCCAGCCTAACTGTACAATAGAACGTAATTGGGACTGGCCATGTTGTAACATTAGCATATCCTGTTCTATTATATCAATAGCAGATGTTACAATGCTGTCCAAAAAATAAATTCTGGAGGACTGAGTCGTTAACCCATTGTCCACTACAGACAGTGTTTTTTCCAAATTAATATGATCAATTCCTCGTATTTTTTCAGCAGTTTCAATTTGCGTTACTTTTCAAGCTTCGTTGTAAGCAGCATATATACTGGCGTATATGAAACGTTTTGACGCTGTTTGCGAGGTCCCAATAAGAAATCTCGCAAGTCAACGCCTTCTTTAAGGAAGGTCAAGTGTTGCTTAATTTCAGGTAATGTGGATTTCTGTAGCCATTCGAGGCATAGTTTCCCTACACTGTATGTTGTTATTATCCCTGGATGTTGTCTCTGGGAATATCTTGGGTCTGGCCTGTTCTGTGTGAACCCCTGTGTTTTGTTCAGGACTCTATATTGACAGTTATTAGTGTCTGTGGGCCAGATCAACCATTTTCTCCACTCAGGATTAGTTCTGTTTTGGTGTAAAATATGGGATACGTCTATCTCCACATCTGCAGTGCTATTACTATCAGGTATGGGCGTTGGTATAGACAGCTTGTTTAAATCCTTTATCTTGGCTAGGCCAAGACAAGTTTGTTGAATGGTGTCATTCAGGAACATTATTTGTTCTGGGATCATGCAGGCTCTGAATAATGATTCTATACCTTGTACCTGCCAGTCTTTTGTACCCCAGACCGTTTGTCGCAATGTTGTCTTTCCAAAATTCAAAACCAAATGTAGACAACTGTGCATAAAATTTTGCAGAATAAATTAGTTTAGTATTTGTCAACATGCTTTTCATACCTGTCTTATTCATAATTTTGAAATAAAAAGTTTCTGGATCTGTTTCATTAAACCCTGATAAGTATGGGAATTTCTCAAAATTTATGAGCTGCCTTTTGGCGGTGTTGGACAATGTTCCCATTGATTATACGTAAAAACATTTCTAGGATTCGCAGATTCATTCAAATAGTGGTGCCCATAATGATTAAAGCAATACATTTCTTCATAATCTGATGAACCTTCTAAATAATCATGTTCTGTAAATTTTGCTGACATTTCTAAATCTGAAATGTTATTAATAGTGTCAAAGTCCCAATCATCAGAGAAAGTGCTCGGTGAGACAAAGTCACTTAAAGAAACCTTGATTTGGTGTGAATACTTCAAGAGTTCAACCGGGCCATAGATGTCATAATCAGTAGCGTCCCATGCTACACCACCAGGTATAGGAATGACTGATGTTTACTGATGATAGTTCTCTTTTTTCAATGTGAGAAGATGTGTGAGGCTTTAAAACCAAGTTGATTTTCTGACTTGCTGTCCATTGTACTGTATTTTCCATCACTCATTCTTCCCAAGCTTAAAACCAAAATGAGCCAACGCAGGAGGGAAAGTACACCTAACACAATCCACAGTTCAATCCATGGTGAAATCAAATATGTTTCTCCAAGTTGATGAAAGATTTGTTATTTTTTCTTTGAAAGTTTTATTTGCTGGCTTTTCTTCATGTTCACTAGGATCTTCAGAAAAGTCATCGAAATTGATAAAATAGCCAGAGGCAGTTCTGTCAATTGTTGGAATTGCATCATGATGGTTATTAATCTTTGTAGTTGCTTTTTCCTTTGTCATATTAGTAAAGTCAGAGGCTACATCATTGTAGACAGGTGTTTCTTGACAAACTGTTGCAGTTTGGGTTTCAAGAGGCACTAGTTCCATGGCTGTGTTGCATAGTCCTTTATTCACTGCAGGTTAATCAAATGTGATTAGTCTCTCAGTTTGAACCTCTTGAATTGTAGCAAGGTTTGGTCTTCTGCTACATCTTGGGAGTCCACTGGGCCTACTACTTATTATTGGCCACATGGTTGTGGTTTTACCAGGTCGATTGATACAACTCTGTTCTCCTTTTTACGAGCAAGGGGCGGTAGTACTACTCATCTTGTTCCGTAGATTGCTAAGACAGGTACTGTTTTTCTATAAGAAGGCCCAAATTCCTTCTTCACCGCGATCTTTTCTCTGACCAGGTCCCCAATCTTTGGAATCCAGACCGGTCTTGCTGGGACAGGTGTTTTTTCTTCAGTGGCCATTGGCTTTTGCTTTGTGTTACTTAAACTTCTTCTTGTTTCATTTAAGTCCTGTAAAACAGCCAAAAGATCTTTGATAACAAAGGTTTTCTGTTCCGCCACTGAAGTGTGATGATCGAGGTCTTCGATCAACATTCTAGTACCAAACAAAAGTTCATACGGAGTGATTCCACCCAGATAATGTCTTGGCAGATTATTAAGACTACGTTGGACACTTATTAGATGTTTGACCCACCCATCACCCGAACCTAATACTCTCGCTGTTATAGATTGCTTTATGTCACGTTTTTTTCTCTCCACTACCACATTACCCTCAGGATGGAAGGGACTAGAATACCGCAATGTAACGCCCAAGCTGGCCATGGCCTCTTTGTAAGCTCGAGAGCTAAACGCAGTACCCTAGTCAGAATGTAGCCAATTGCGTATGTGCCGATAAAGACTCGCAGATCTTTAATAACAGTTTTGGATTCAGCCGAGCGCTGGGGCCATATCCAAATGAATCTCGTTCTAGTAGTTGTGGGACCGCATTTTTTTGTAGGGACTGCGGGTAGATAGCCTAATGCTGTCTAACAGAGCTGTCTGTATCTGGCTGGCTACTCTGTAGTCAGGTGTCTGGGGCGGTTCATTACTGCGATCTCTGTTGCAGTCTGGGCAGTTACTTGCAAATTCGTAGCTGTCCAAGCTCATTCCTGGCCACCAGTACACTTTGTCTAATTCCCGTATGGAATCTATGATCTTTTGAGGTCTTAGACCCTCTCCCATGTGTGCTTCTTGAATCAAGAAAACTCTCCGCTTCCTGTTTGGAATGTCTCTGTCCCCCACTCCAGGGATTTGAGAAAAAGGAACGGAGTTTGCATCAATTATGTATTTATTCGTGAGTGGATAGTGTAGAGGTAACGCCGCAGAGTTGCCTTTCATTGTGGCTTTTACTGCTAACATCGATTCACCGTCTATTCTTTTCCTAGCACGATTTATTGTAGCTACGGAAGCCGTGTGTACAGCTACAGAAGCCTTTTGTACAGCTGCCTTCGCGGCTTCATCAGCCAATGAATTCCCTGCAACGTGAACGCCATCACTCTAATGACTCAGCGTATGCATCACATGAGTCTTTTGTAGCTCTTTCCTCAAAAGAACTACTTGTTCCCAAAGCATTTTATGTTCAATTGTGCTACCTTTCGCATCTTTGAACCCGTTTTGAACCCAGTTCTGCAAGTATTCATTGTAAGACTGGACGCAGTAATACGAATCGCACACTATTAGTGTGGGGAATTCACGATAGGTATTCTCAAGCGCTATCTTGAAAGCCTGTAGTTCAGCTCGCTGAGCTGTACAGTCTCCGAGTGATAGAGTTTTAGTGAACATAGGTCTGAAATTACCTTCGTGCCAGCGACCTTTAACAATCGCGCACGCAGCACTATAAGCTTCTTTACCCCCAACTGCGGGCTGTGCTGATCCGTCTGTATATATTATACAGCTGTAATGTTCGAGTGGCAGAATTTCGGTCGGCAGAGGAAATTCATACTCTTATTGGAGAAATTCTTGTGTTTTTAAGTTAGGATCAAATTTGTAAATTACGTCTGATGCAGCAAGAGAATTAACCCATTGTATCCATCTCGGATGTAAAGGTTTAGCATTTGGAATGCTTGCTCTTGTCACTGCTTCTAGGGCAGGTACAGGTATAACGATTATTATACGTTTACCCTGTGCGAGGGCTCTTTCTGTTGCTACAGCAGTTTGAACCGCTGTCAGAATTTTCTCAGTAGAAGTAAATTTTATTTCAGCTTGTGTGTACAAGTGTGATTTGTAAGCTATTGGTACTGTTTCCCCTTCATTAAAGCTCAGGTATGTGAATCAGCATCTTCCTGGGATGACTCGGATTACAAGGTTGCGTACGTTTATGCGTGTTTGCAGCTTTGTTTTAGCTAACATTTCTGTTTGTATTGAACGTAAAATTTCTGTGTGTTTGTGTCCAATTAGTTGGTTTAAAATCAGGTTTAATTAATTCATAGAGAGGTTTAACCCTCTCTGCGTAATTCAGAACCTAAGTTCTTCCAAAATTCAAAAACCCTAGAATTGATTGTAAGTTTTTAAGCGTTTTTGGAGCTTGGAGCAGCGCACATTTCTCTAAGAAATTGGCTGTCAGGCTTTTGCCTTCACTTGATAACTCTTATCCTAGAAATAGGACAGTGAGGTGGGCAATTCGCAATTTTTTAAAGTTGAATTTGTACCCTTCTGATGCGAACCCAAGTACAATGGTGTTCACTCTTTCCAAGTGCCTGTCCAAATCATCCTCTGTTAGATAGATGTCATCGACATAAGATAATGCCTCATCATCATACATTTGTAGTAACTTGGTTACTCTAGCTGAAAATAACTCTGGGCTATTCTTGAATTCCTGGGGGAGACGACAAAATTGCCTCTGGGCCCCCATACTGGAGAAAGCGGTCAAATACCTGCTTTCTGGTGCAATGTTTTGAAAGAAGAAACCATTTGAAATAACTAATGTTTTATATTTTTTGCGCACAATGTTATTCATTAGTGCTGCACTGTGTGAATTTTGTACTGCAAATGTTTTGCAGCAAGTGTTCAAGTGTCTGTAGTCCAATACAAGACGATATGAATGGTCTGGTTTAGAGACCGGAAACAAAGGATTGTTCATTTGTGAGGTGCATGTTTCAATCACCCCCTGGTATTTAAGTTGATCTAAGATCTCCCTGACTTGTTTTTTAGCTTCTTGCGTAACAGGATACTGCCTTTGTGCAGTAGGTTGATTTTTTTAACTGGATTTTATGGTGAGGGGATTCCTCATCCCATCCTACATGATTGTTACATAATGCAAGGGCTTAGGCCACTGCCCATTTTCTAGCATATGTGTATTTTTTATGAATTGGAATGTGATTTGAGAAGGCAGGCATAATCATTTCTTCGCCATGTGGGCACTTCCTGACAAATTCTGGTGGCCAGTCTTTCACAGCTAGAAGGATATCATAGCCTTTAGATAGCTTCTCCCAAAAGAGACCTCTTATTTTCCTAATTTTGTCCCCTTATATACCTAATGTTATTTCATATCATTTATGGGGTACACTAACTCTGGAGTCTGCAGTTTCCACCTGAATGTACTCATTCGTGTCCACTGTCTCCAGAAGATTCATCAGGATCTTGCGAGATATGGTCACTTCTGCTGCACTGTCTAGCATTGTCTGGGCCCATTCTCCGTTCTCGAGTTGTGTCCTCAGGATCCTCGGCATGTTTTATCTTTATGCTAGCTACCTTCTTTTTAGAAAATTTTGTTTTTTTACTTCGCGCGCTCTTCTTTATGTTCTGACCGTCCTCTTCTTTCCGATTTCTGTGAGGAAGTCTGAAAAGATCGAGAGGGACGTGTATCATTATCTTGATATCAGTCAGGTTTCCTCAAATTATCACTATTTCAGAGGGCTCCCTTCGGGGAGACTTGTCTCTGTTGAGGAGATCTTCCTCTGGGTTGAGAATATTTTTTTTCTAGATAGAGTTTGTTTATTACTCTCCCACTTCTTTTTTGGAGTAGTGAGATTATTCTTAATAAAAGTTTTTTCAGGAAATTCTGTTAGTTGTGGTTTTAGTGGTTTCCCACCCAAACTATCTCTACCTAATTCTTCATAGCACTTTTCAATTATTCTGGCATTTTCAAAAGGCTGGTCTGTTATTTCTATTTCTTTTAATTTTTGGCGGATCGCCACAGATGCTGCTTCTCCTTTTATGTTGGCTAGTAATATAGCCCAGACTTGCCTAAAGTCTTTCAGTAATTTCATACCTAGATTTAAAGCAGGCTCTGGACCGTATTCATTTTGAATCGGTCTTAGTACGTCTGGTATAACCGCCATAGATGGAACACCATGTGTTTTTGTGTAGATTGAAGCAAAGACTGTTCCCCAAGTATCACAGTCTTCCACATGTGGTGCGATCCCCATTGGTAAACAAATTGTGAGAACTCTGTGTTTTTCATGAGGTGTACTTTCAGGGAATACTGCCTCTATTTGAGTAATTATTTGAGCGAACTAGAACGGAATTTGTTCCAGTTTTGTGGGTAATTTACCAATGAGTGATTGCATAGTCTGTGGTGTAATTTTGTTTGTATTCCCCTGGTGAGGGATGTGCTGTGGAATTTTTATAGTAGGTTGGACTGTTAAAGTCTGCATGACATATTGGACCAATTGTCTATGTATTTTAATTAATTGTTTTAGCTGAGCTAACAGTTCTCTGTCTGACATATCTTCAATGTCCGGATGAGGTGTATAGCTGGCTAGAACCTGCCATGTAGCTCCTGGTCTACCTAGGGGACCGAGCCTGGTAAGTTGATTTTGATGTTTTAGGGCACCATTAAACCAGAGCTGATGCTCCTGGTAAGTTAGTAGAATTACAACGTCCTCGAAAGGAAGGTATTCCGTTGGAGGTTCCTCTGTTTTGTAGTAGTGGAACTCGTGTGTCACAGCATTTGCTGCTGGGAAAGTTACCCATGAATAGAATACTTCTGTCTGCCGATACTCATGTGCCTCTATCACAAATATAACTTATCCACCTCTCGATGATACCCCATTTTCTATAAGTTTTATAGTTATGGTTTTCCTTGTATTTGCCGGAATGAATATAGCATCTGGTCATTTTGTTGGAGAGCTGTGCATCTAAGACTGCTTGAGCTGCTATTCTAGCTCTCTCCCTCTCGTCGTCACTCTCCGCCATTTTACTGAATGAAAGTTTGCAGAGCAAGTTTCAAGGAAACAAAGATTAGGTGCACAATATTTTGGAACACTGTATCCTTCAACGATGACTAAACCAAAAACTAATACATTAGTTTCTCCTCCTACTAAGTTTTGGCGGATATTAACCTTTCACCCACTCCAGACGTCTATTGGAGTTTTTACGGGAAAGGGGTCTGTGAGAAGTTGGCCTGATATATGATGCTCACTAGTTCTAGTGATCACCTTGTATCAGTCCAAACAACCCTTATGGTGATTGGTTGTAAGTCAACCTTATAGACCAGCTATCCTAATGGTAGCATGGACAAAGCAGTCTTAGGCTAAACTCTTTTGGCATGTGAATCCAGCTGTTTTACCACATATAACCCCTTGAATACCAAATGAAAGGACACCACACAGGTAGTTATGAAAATAAACAAGATATTTATTAACTAACAAACACCTCTGAACTCTTTATGAGATCACAGGGCTAAGCACATGACAAGACTCTTAAGAAAAATACGTTAAGTTGCACAGTTACAATGTTGCCCTAGGGGCACAACAAACCATATACTAAGTAAGTGGAATGTGAAAGTCGATAGAAGGAAGGAGCTGTCCAGAGGCTGTAGAATCGCTGGGACCACACTACCCTAACCCTAGGTAAGTAATAGGAGGCCCACGGAACGCGTGTGCAGAGTGTGAACTCACACGCGAGATGCATAACAACGTCTATGGACAGTACAGTTCAAGTAAGAGGTGAGTACAGACAATCCTGACTAGTTAGGACTAAACAGACTGTGGAACTGGACACTAGGAGAGTCAATCTACCCTTGAACACCGAAATGCTTGTGTTACCTCACCCACAGGCTGCGGGTGCATAGGTGCGAAGTCGTGTCGGGTTCCAGCGTTGAACTCTATGGAGCCTGGAAGAAAAGATGCTGCAGGCGACCAGGAGGAAGATGTCCGGTGTGATCCAAGGGTGGATCAGTGAAGAGGAGAACCTGAAAGCAGAGGGGACAATGTTAAAAGCCACTAGCCAATGACTGGAGTGGAACCAGGAGTGGAACCAGATGTCGTCGTCGCGATCAAGTGAAGAGTGGACGCTTGTCTTTGCAGCCACGTGGACCAGGTGGTGACTTCGACGACCAGGATGGAGGCACGAGCTGTCCCACGCAGGCTCTCGCTGTCGGCGGTATCGGATCCGGAGTCAACAGGCCTCGGCCAGGCAAACCACGCGGTGAAAGGAAACGGTGTCTGGAGTGGACCAGGAGGGTCCGGGGTTCTTCTCCTGTGCAGGGAAGCAGGGGCCAGTCTGGAGCTACCAGACGAGCAGATTGGATTTCAAGGTTCGTCGTCTAGGAGGTCACTAGCCAGCCAGCAAGTGACCAGACAACACGTCGAGCAGCAAACAGGCAGAAGGGCCCCAAGCAGATCTCATGGATGCTGGAGGGCTGGTCTTCGGTGCAGAAGCTGCTCGGGGCTTCTCAGTCCCCAAAGTTCTTGGTCGAGGTTACCTCAGAAGTCGTGCTGGAGCGAAGTGCTGCTTCTTTCAAGATGGCCGGTCCCACGTGTCTTGTCGCACCTACGGATCTCAGCTGTGCTGCAGATGTAGGTAGAGGTCGGAGAGGTCTGGGAATCCGGGTCTCGTCGGGCTCTGAAGTCTGGATCCTCGAGGGAAGACGACAAAGGGAAGCCGCTGGACGCTGATGGTGTCTGCTTGTGCAGGGTGGACACTCCTTGCCCACAAGGGAGATTTCTTTGGTCTTCTTAGCAGAAAGTCGAAGTCCAGAGTTTCTTCTTGGAGAGTTTCAGTTCTGGATTAATCTAACTCGGAATGGGACCAGCTCCTACCTTTATCCTGCTAAAGGGGGCTGTACTACGACTAGGTCCCTCCTATGGGTGGGACCAGGAAGGGGGGTGGTTACACCCCTATCCTTTGTCCGGTCTTGCGCCAGAGCTGGGGCTGGAGAGCCCCAGGAACTGGTTTAGACCGGTGTATGCACGGGGACACCTTGTGTGCCCCAGGCATGTCTCATTCCTTGCAGCCCTGTCCTACCCAATACACAAAATCCTGTCTGGGGTAGTGCTAGCACCTCTCAAGGCAGGAAACCCTTTGTCCAAGCCTCCCTCGCTGGAAGGACTCCCAGCAGGAGGTCAGACTTGTGTCTGTAGTGGCAGCATCCATTTTGTGATGCTGAGGCTCGGGTTAACTTTAACCGGGGTTCGCAGTTAGGTACATGTCGTGTCCCTCTAGAAGGGTGGAATGCAACCCCCGTCGCCAGAACTGGCGAGGTGGTAGTATTCCAATTCGTATGACACCTTACTCAACATGTTTTGATAATGCTATGCCAAAGTTAGCAATAACCATGAGGATTATAATGCACTTATGAGTATATGGTACAGCGTTATCATGGAAACCGCTAAAGGACTTGGTTCCGAAAGCTGCAGACAGGCTCAGCTCATGCCAGAGCACTATCTCACATAATTCCAAGCACTCTGCCTCCAGGATTGTTAAGGCCTGCCATAGGAGTGACTTATAGGAGTATATGTGTCCATTTTAGGGTTAGATATAGGTATACTATATCTAAAGCAAAGGGTGACTACACCACCTTGCCCGAGCTGATTGATCAGCCAGTTGTGTCAGATTTGGATGGCCAGCCAGGGGTGGCATAACACATGCTGCAGCCCCTGGTAGGCCTTGGGTTCACTAATGCCCTGGGTACCTTTGGTACACTGTACAAGGACTACAAGAGTGACCCAATACCAATTGGTAAATGCACCTAAGGTACATGGATTCCATTTTACAGACAGAGCAGTGGGCCTGGGGTCCTGAATAGCAGGGCCCCAGGTAAACTAAGTCAAAAAACCAGCTAAATACCAGGCAAAAAGTTGGGGGCAACCATAGTCAGATATCCACCTTCCTACAGGGTCTGTGTGAAAAGCACGACTGAGTTACTCTAGTATCTAGCGTTGAATTATCACCTTACCAAACGTTGGGCGCCATGTAGTGTAGTTCCTATATTCCCAATAGGCTCTGCGCATTGGAATAACAAACGATAGTTTAGACGTAGGACTGAAGTCGACTAGGTCTCTATTGAATATGTTAGACTTAATTTGTGAATGCCAGCTAGCTCAGAGGTCACTAGAAACTTGTTGTCCCCAAAATAAAAATTCCTTCATTATCCATCGCCAGAGGCACTTTAATCGGTCATCTACAGGTACTCATAATTTGACATAATGTATAGACTTGAGGAATAGATAACCACTCTATATAAATCTTCCCATTCCTGAAGTATAAGCAATTACCTAGTTATGCTGTCATTTTTATAACTACAAATGAGTGACCACCTTTCTCTACCCGATGAATTTATCCAGTTAGCCTGCTGGCCATTAATATACCAATATGAGTTTTTTAATTCACAGTCTCAATTCTATGAGTTTTTGTCCCATTTTTCACCATATAACTATACAGAACCATCTATTAAATTGAGCAGACAATTGGTTGTCAAACTTTTTAACTTTCATTGACCAATCGGTAGGTAGAATCATGGTACTAGAACCCGACGAGAAGGTGAAGACTTGTATATAATGTAATATGTAAATAATGTATATAATGTATAGAGAGTGAGATAAATATTTGCACTGTTAATATGTATAGAAATGTTATTGAAATGTAGTGGCCATCATTTGTGGTGGAGCTGAATTTGAATCGGACGGCGCTAGAGAAGTTCCCATGAGAAACAGTATACATATCAAGTGGTTTTAATTATAAATATTGTAATTTGTTAGACGTTGACTTTTGAATCTTAAAAAATCATGATTAACGGACTGAATTTAAAATTTCTTTCTTATAGTAACCACTTATGTGACAAAAATACAGAATTCCTGAGGAGGGCACATGCCGAAACGTGTTGAATCAATGGAATTTTGGTTCTGTATATGAATAGTGATTTATGAATTGTATCATACACTTTTTGGTTCTGTATACACTGAGGATTTATTTATGTATCGAATAATGATTGTATGAACTATTTATTGTGAATTTGTTACTGGGAAAAAAATGGGGAAAAAAGTGAGAAAAAAATATTTCAAAAATAAGAATACAATAATAATAAAATGAAAATATATATGATAACAAAGTAGTATTTAGTCAGTTTGTACAACGTCTTATATGATGCTTATAAATATGCACAGAACCTGGTGCTAAATCGACTTCTTCCTAAAACGTAGTTTCCTTGCTAGGGTTTATCCTTTTAGGCAGGGGCCCCCCTTCTTCCACAGATGATAAAGTAAAATAAGTACAATAAAAAGAGTATTATGAAATAATACTGTAAAAGCATTTATATGGTTTCTAAGCCATAAGATACTTGAAATGGATTAAATACATACAATGATAAAAGATGACTAATTTTACTCAACTGGTGCTTCTAAGATACGCCTACCCCGGTGTGCCTAACCTAAGCCTAGTACATGGGAAGGAGTAAGTGAGATGTAGCTTGAGTTAAATAGTTTCTGCCAAGAATCTATCCAAGAATTCTCTACGGGTCTAATCAGCTCCGTACCTTGTTTATAGAATGTAGGAGGTCTTCTATCTCTCTCTCTCAGGACCCGATCTACCAGTAACCCGCAAGGGTAGCCGGGAAACACCGAAGCTGGATTTCTCGGCAAGAGAAAAGACAGTGTCTCTTTCAGTCCGTCAGCTGGAGGGTCGGCTTCCTTCGGCACTCGCTACAGCAGGGCGTCGAGCAAGTAGTTAGTCGATCTGCTCCAAACCACAGTGTGTTTTGCTAGGGCAGATGTTGGTATATTTATAGCTAGAAGGTGCCGAGTTTGACGTAAGGTTGGACATAATACGTCACTAAGAACTCGCACTTCTTTTAGAACTCCAGGAGTTCTAGGACCAATCAATACAGAAGCAGGGGAAAGTCCCAGGCTGCTGGAGGTGTGGTCTCTCTAAGAACTCGTTTTGATTACTAGGAATCTGTGGAAGTAGCCATGCCGTATTCGGACTACATTGGCTGTGTCTAAATATGGTTAGGATTCTGATGCCTATATAAGGATATGATGAGTTATACCTATATAAGGGCATGAATTGTGAAAATAACACTAGAGCCCTAGATTGGTCTACAACAGTTTATTTTTGCCTACTAAATTTATTACGCAAACAGCTAATAGCAATGAAAGACAACCTGCAGAATGATGCAAGATAGAACAACTTCCATTCACTATAGCTGAAACGTCTTCAGCTGTGTTAATACACTGTGTTCTCTTTAACTATTTTGACATTTCAATTCACAGTTCATGAAACATTTTCCAGTTGGTAGATATGAACACCTCTGAGGCAACTTCATTCATGAGTTATGATCACATTCCTTCTCCTATCGTTGTGAATGTGCCAATAAGGAAGTACTCCTTACTACAGAAGACTGCGACTCTTCTGTCGGACATTCACTCATTTGCAAACAAGTTAAGATCCATCACAAATGTAATGCTTCAGAGCCAAATTTGTCCTATGATTTAAAATGCATACCAGTTGCCACAATTCTTCCACTTATCACAGTCCTTTCAAACGGAAGTTTTCTCATTCATAGTGATAGAGATTGTTGCGGTATGCGGGCAAGAGTGTCCTCTAATTTGTTAGTTTCCCAGCTCATCGCTTGTTGTAACAACGCCCTATTCATCCCTATGCATGGGACTGTAGATAGCGTATTGCGGCCTTCCATGACAACTCTGAAGACAGATTTCAACAAGCTAAACAGACAATGCAATGTTTCAAAAAGAGGTAGCTCTCACATCTTATCTAGAAACCTTCAAATTTCAGGTGGCTAGAACTTCGAGTGAAATAGTCATTGATAAATGCAAATCTTACACTGCATTTCGGTGAATTAGTGCATTGAAAATATAATGCCTTAAACACTGCCGGTCTTGCACGCTTTTTTGTCAGTTCCGGTCTAGTATGTTCCTTCCAGACAATCTTTGGAGTAATACGGTCTTTTATTCATTCCATTTTTCCAGTGTATCGGAGAATTTTCGCTTTTGTTATTCCTCATTAGCAGCACTCATCCTGTTTCAGCTTCTCCGCAATGGATGTTCCTTTTGCAAGCCCTCTGAAATTAAAACCGCTCCAATACTATCGTGAGCGCATGCTTCAGATTTTTGGTATATTTTTACTACAAGAGCTGGATCTCAATAGGTCCTTAACATTCCGGCCTGTCTGGTTTACCCGTGTACAACCCATGTACCACTGCCGCTGGTCCCCATTTTGAATGGGCACTGGATACTTGTCTGGCTTCACAGACTGCCGCTACCATGGAGACTGTACTGCTAACGAGTCCCTTAGTAACGCATTTTCAGGACTGTCCCCATGGTTTGCTGCTTCTCCACAATGTGAGGTTTGAGCCACTTGCCTTCGAAGAAATATGTGCCTCAGCAGATGGATTATAGATTACAGGCTCTACTAACAGATGCAGGTTACTCTGTAACTATCTCAGCACCAGCTGTGACAGAGGATCAAGTCTGCTCTTTTGAACTTATGACTTGGGCGTTTAACTAATTGGTAGCCTTGCGACTGGTTTGATGCTTGCTCTTTTTCCGAATGCTTCCTGGTGGAGCATGCGCTTCACTCTCTGGGCTCGTATCCAGCTCTGTGTCCCCTCCGACATCACTTCACTACCAGGCTTTTGAATTACCAGGACTGTGACAGTGCTGCGCTTGGCTCTGGAAAAGAGAGCCCTTCTGTATCAGGGTTCTAAGCTTTTTTATTTTCCCTGGTTTTACTCTGCAGGTGCAGGAGGCTCAGCGAGCTTTCCAGGAGGCAAAGATACTATTACGAGAACATAATGATCCCTATGGCATGTTGTAACCAGCCTGTCTCAGCTGCCAACTGAATGGTAAAGGTGACTGTCTTTACATCGCCTTCTGAGGCTTTCCAGATCATTAAGAGTGCCCTTAGTGTGCACCCTCACTGCCATCGCAATACGCTACGACTGTCTTTACATCGCATTCTGAGGCTTTCCAGATCATTAAGAGTGCCCTTAGTGTGCACCCTCACTGCCATCGCAATACGCTATCTTCCACCCCCGGCTGTGACACTGCCCTCTTAAATATTATAGAGCCTAACACGACTGTATATAGCACCACATTCATACTTTCCTCTTTGAAAGGAGGTACTATTATCCGATCCCATCGGTTTGTGATTCTGCTTATATATTGCTTTCCTGTGCCCGGACACCAGTCAGTTGGCCATAACTGGGTTACAGTATATGGGTGGTCCTGGCCTCTTGAGCATCATTCTTAAGTACTCCGTTACATCATGGTGATTGGCCCTTCTCTTATGTTATGTGGGTGGGATGGTTGACTGTATTATTCTCACTCCCGGTGCACAGCACATTTAACCTACTGGTCTCATCAACAAGTTTTAGTTTAATTCTGTTATGTTCCCATCTGTAAATATTACAGGGGTTCCACTGATGGGTGGAGGTATTGATTTTTTTCTGCTTTTCACTGTACTAAATGCTATTCTCTTGCCCAAGGGATCATTCTGTATTAGCCTGATTTTGGTTGTACTGCACAGGACAAGATATTGTTGGTCACATGTCTTCTCAACGCTTACACTCATGGCACCATACTCTGCGTTGCATAGCTGCAGGAAACTGCCTCTTTTGTACATGGTTAGTCTCCACTTTTTTGCCAAGAGAATGATGTAGTTTCGACTGGAAGTACACAGGGTCCCTGCCAACCAGGTGCCCTGTGCCAGATCTCCCTCCCTAAACTGTACCTTTTGTTTCCACAATTGGCACCCCTCAGCTCACATATAAGCCCCTAGTAAAAGGTACCCTAGGTTCCATGGGCATTGGGGTTAAAAAGGACCCCCATAAGGGCTGCAGCAAAAATTGTGCCACCCAAAGGGAGCCCTCACCAAGAACATGCACACTTCCACTTCAGCCTGCATGTGTTGATGCAGACAAAACTGAAGCGTCGACATGGCACACATCCCTGTGTGCGATGCCCATAAACACTGCATGAGACGTAGGTAAGAAACCACTCTGGCAGGCCTGTACCCTAAGGCAGGGTGCACTAAACATCCTGTGAGGGCATATCTGCATGAGCAGATATACCTCTATAATACCCTTGTAGATTACTGAATATTTTAAGTGACCAGTGAAGCCATAGTAAGTACATCGGCTGGAGTGGACACTCTTCATTACAAGTTCCCCAACCCCATGATGGCCTCTTTGAAATAAGGAATGTTTGGTACCAAACATCTCCGCATAATAAACCTGCACTGATTCTAGTGTCAGATGATTATTATTATTATTTTTTTTTTTTTAAAGAGAACACCTTATAGAGGTCTCCTAAAACCTACCAATCCTTAGTGTGGTCACCGAGTGGTCTGGGTCAGCCTGCTACCACCAGATAGTGTTCTGACCTCATAGGGGGACTGCATGCGCACTCTGAGGCCGATAACCATGCCTTTTTCTGGGAGGTGTTCACACCTCCTTATGGTCAGGAAGATCAATCTGTCGCGGGGAGCTTCAAAGGAATTGCCGCCTTTGTAATGCAACCCCAGCCTCTATGGTTAGAGGGAGCAGGCCCCCTACCGGGATGACCTGTCTTGCAGCCCAGCGACCTCCAAACCCTTGGGAGGACTGGCTGCCTTCGATAAAGATATGGACTCCCAAGAACAGCAGACCTGTTCACCAAGCAACCATCTTTAAAGTAAAGACTCTGACCTGAAGAACCACAAAGCTTGCCACCAGTTCCACCTCTGCACCGGACTCCTACCGGCCCATGTCTGCCCACCGGTTCCAGCAAGGTTTCCCAGTGCGCCAGAGTCCACCATGAGCTGACCTCTCCTGGACTCCTAGACGTCACCTGCACCCTCTGCACGGAGACCCCCTCAACCGCAACCTGCTCCGGTAAGCAGTTTCCAACCCCAAAAGGCACCCCTGCACCCATCTGTCATGGGCCTGTTTAAGAGGACAAAAAGAGTCGCTACGTCCCCGGGCAACGTAACTTACCCCTGCAGCTGTAGGTTTACTTCAACTAGCATCCTGGCTAGAGCCTGCAGCCCTTGTTTGATTTGCTCATTCTCCATTGCCTTGGGCTTCCGACGGGGTGTTGGCACCCTCCATCCTGCCGCCCCTGTTCCACTGGCAGTGTAGTGTTGGTGCTTCTTTGGAACTGTCCAGTGCTTGCGTCAATCATTGGAGGCTGGACTTCCAAGCCACTGCTTCTCACCTCTAAACAGCCTCTGACCAATTGCCCCAACCCCTATTGATTTGCACTGGGCGCCCAACCAGAAATTTGCACCCTGCACCTGTGCCGCTGGTGATGCACTGTTCGTGCTGTAAATTAACCTTGCCCAATATGGACCTTACCTTCCGAAAACCAGTCTTGCAAGTCAATGTTATCCTTATGTATGCTAAATGTTTTCTTCCTCCTATAGGTTAACATTGCAAAGTCTTAAAACTGAATTAAGTGACCATTTTTAAAACTTAGAATTATTTCTATTAAAAAACGTATTTATCTACGACGAAGTTCTGTGGTTCTACAAAATAAATATAACCAAGTATTTTTATAAACTGGTCTGGGATTTAATCTTAGAACGTGTGTCAGTTATTGCCACTGTGTGAACAGCAAATGCTTAACACTGCCCTTTGATAAGCCTAACAGCTCGCTTAAACTACCACTAAAAAATGCAATAAAATTATATACTTTGGCCTCTGCAAAACCTCTGGTCATCCACTGGACGCTGCACAATATACCTCATTTGGAATAGTATATAAAGAGCCAGATTCCTACAATGGCGCATTCCACCTCAATGACCTCTGATCTCAATTTTATCAACTGGAAGATGCACGTCTTAACCCTTGGAAAAGCAGAATGATCCCTCATAATATACATATCACCCATCTGGCAGGAGACGAATTTAAAACCCTCGTCACAAACTGTTTGCTAATAACTGGACCTCTCAGCATTTACTACCTTTCAACATATCCTAGGGGATTAAGGACTGATGGTCTGCCTGCTGGCTGAAATTACTGACCCCTAGGGAAGGGTTTTCTACCCTACAATTAATGCTCATCAACATAAATACCTAACGACCAAACAGATGACCCAGATTTCTTTTGGGTATCCTGGATGCACTACCTTACTCTCACCTGGCAGTGTACTCTGTGGGGGTGATTTTATTATTTTATTAGATGGTGATTGCTCTAAGCCAGCTTCCCGCACACACTGTACTGCTGCATTATGGGACCCTGTGAACACTAATGATCTGATAGAAATATGAAAGGTTCATCATCAGGGGAGTAAAACAGGTCCATACGTATCCACTGTCCATGAACCTTGTGTTAGACTTGATTACTTGTAGGGAATCCCTGATATTTGCAGTTCGACCACATCTGAAGAATACCCAACGCTGCCTCTTACTGACCACTCCCTCGTCCTACTTACCCTTGCTTTCCCTGCCTCCAAGAACACAGCTTTTTTCTGGAAAATTTCCGCCCAGGTGCTCATGGATCAAGCCTTTTGCTTGGACACACCACAACATTACTAACCTGTTTGCGACAAATGAAAGCTCGGTGGACTCCGTGATCACGGTTTGGGAAACCTTAAGGGTGCACATTAAGTGCATCTATATCTCTAAACAATTCTTTATCCGGAAAACACTAAAGGGCCAGCTAGACTTGCTAGAACGGCGCCTTAGACAATTAGAGCATGACATGAGATGGCATATCATCCGAATCTTGGGGCTGAGCTCTACACTCTAACCCGAATATCACAACTTGGCAGGCAGTGAAGGCAAGTATCTATATTGCTACTTTCGGGCACATGTGTAAAGGGAATCTGATAGGCTGGGCCGGACTATGGCCAATTTGCTGGGTTGCCTTTCGGATCCCCAGGCAGTTACTCAATTGACTTACAATGATCGTACTCTAAAATGCGATGCATGGCATATACTGGCAGAATTTGCAGACTACTATACTCATTTGTATACTCCTCAAAATTCTTATGACACCGAGGACTATACTGTTTATTTTAATTGCCTAACTTTATCATGGCTGAAAGGAACCAGGCCTACCTTCCTAGCAGGGCCCCTAACCTTGGGTAAGATAACTGGATGCAATTGGTGTCAGCTTGTAAATCCGCAAGAAGTGCAGTCTTCCCTCCGAGTATTATAAGGTGTATTCAGCTCTTCTTGCTCCTCATCCGTTGCAAGTATACCAGGAAGCTTTGCAAACTGGAACCTTGCTCCCGTACTTGCATGAAACCATAGATATCAAGATAGAGGCTTTTCCGTTGTTCTGGTGCTACTAGATCTGTCAGCAGCGTAAGATACTGTCTCTCACAGTATCTTACTCGAACGATCTGCTGACATTGGGCTGAAGAACACGGCTTTAGCATGGCTAAAAAGCTTTCTATCCAACCGGACTTAGACGGTTAGCATGGGTACGTTTCGCTCAGCTGAAATGGAGATTGCCAGGGGGGTGCCACAGGGCTCATGTTTGAGCCCGACTCTTTTTAACATCTATGTGGCCCCCCTGGCAAACATCCTGCGAGAGTTTGGTTTCATCCCTGTATCTTACGCGGATGATGCCCAGCTACTATATCCTTTCAAGCATCTCACGAACGAAATGAAGGTCTCTTTCTCCAAAGGCATGAAGGCAGTAGCCAAATGGATGTCATCAAATTGCCTTCAATGCAATGTGGGGAAGACTAAGGTCCTGTTGCTTGGAGAAGCCAAGATCTTATGGACCTCAGATTGGTGGCCGCAGGATCTTGGGCCAGTACCTGAACCCAAACTGGTCGTGAAAAACTTGGGGGTGCGCCTGGATCGAGATCTCTCCATTAAGCAACATGCCAACTCAGTGGTGGGCACTTGCTTTCATGTGATCGGCCTTCTACGTAAAGTTTTTCCCTTACTACCGGATGTCACTAGAAAAACTTTAGTGCAGGCCCTGATCCTTAGTCGTTTAGACTATTGTAATGGGCCCCTGCTGTCAGGCAACGAGGGAGTCAAAGCTAAACTCCAGGTTGTGCAGAACACAGCAGCAAGGCTGGTTCTAAATGCCCCTCCAAGAATGCCATCTAAACCACTCCTGGCTAAATTACACTGGCTCCCCATTCGGAAAAGGGTGATATTTAAAATCTGTTGCCTTATCCACAAGAGCTTAAATGAATTAGGGCCAACACATTGGGCAGACAAATTTGTACCGTACATTCCGATGCAATCTCTCAGATCCAGTAACCAGCTGCTTCTAACAGTGCCAGCTGTTCAAAAAGTAAGGCAGGGTGGCAGGGCTCTATCCGTAGCCGGCCCGACCTTGTGGAATGGATTACGTCTGGCACTTAGGAAATGTACAGAACACCTGAGTTTCAGGAAACAACTTAAGACCTTCTTGTTTCAAGCATAAAACATTTCCTCTGGACTTGCAGAAAACGCTCTCTAGGTCACAGGCGCAGAGATACTCCTCCGGGAGTCGATTCCTAGCGCGGTACAAACCTATAAATAAATAAATAAATAAATATGCAGTATGCTACTAAAGCGAGAGTAGCCACCTGACTCCCCAGAATCCTACCGCCCCTCCCCTTTGCGTCAACAATGATGCTAAATTATACAGCCTAGCACACGCAAATTGTAAACTTAAAAGTCAAATCAGTCTTCAATCGTGGTTTTTAATCTTGATACTTATGAATGCTTTAT
The DNA here is from genome assembly GCF_964263255.1 of Lissotriton vulgaris. Taxonomy (NCBI): domain Eukaryota; kingdom Metazoa; phylum Chordata; class Amphibia; order Caudata; family Salamandridae; genus Lissotriton; species Lissotriton vulgaris. The sequence continues at coordinate 568,568,735 of NC_141693.1, read as the reverse complement.
TATTGTGAATCTTTTCAATTAAGCCAATTTAGCCAACACGTTTTCTGTCATTAACGACTTCATCAGGGCTTAAATTACAAAGTAACATCATGGTAATAACCTCAACAGCATATTCTGTAAACAGAAAAAATTAAACCCAATGGCTCCAAATGTGTCTATCTTGTTGCATACAAGAGCAGTGAGGGTTGTGTGGCACCGATGCGCGCTTAAGTCAATTCAGTACACTACTTTCACCGCCAGGAATGCAGAGCCATGCAAGGAACTGACCACTGGTGCCACGAAACTAGGGCCCTGAAAGGGATGACCTTAACCCTAGAAACCAGTTCGCAGACCGGGGAGGATGGGTGGGGCGGTAAGGAATCTATCACTAACTAATGTCTCTTACAGATATATTGTTACTCAAGTAGTAACTTGTGCATCCTGATAGACACACATTCGTGATAGTTTCCTAACCTTAGAAATACCCAACCCCGGTGGTGGGTCTGCGAATAAGATTACACCAGAAAATCATGGACAACAGAATGGCCAAAGAAGCCTTCTCTGGACTGCACTGTCAAGGCAGTAATGCTTGGTAAACGTGTGCAACACGGTCCACATAGCTGCCTGACAAATGTCCTGCAAGGTAACGCCGCATCCCAAGGCAGTAGAGGATGCTGTTGCCCTGGTGGAATGAGCACCCAGCCCCACAGGAGGCTCCTTCTTAGCCAATGAGTAACAGAACTTGATGCAGAGAACGACTCACCGAGAGATGGTCCGTTTGTGCACGGCACAACATTTTTTGGCACCCAGATAGCCAACAAAGAGCTAGTCATCCACCCGGAACTGTTGGGTGCGCTTCAGATAGAACGAGTGTTGAGTTTAGACCGGGTAAAACCCAAAGAAACTCGGGGACCTGGGTCACTAAGTACAGTGCAAAACAAAAGTGGGTCCGAGATTTTAGTTATTTCTAAATGTTCAATTCTTTTTACATGAAAAAACGTTCACCACATATATTTATAACTTTATGCATTTTTAAACAGATTGAACAATAAATCTTACAATTTTCAAACTATGATTGTATTTATTGGCTCTCAAACGTGCTCATTGTGAATTGCTACATCACACAGGTAACTTGTTTCTTTTTTAATGTATGTAGACACAGTTTTCACAACATCACAGCGATAGTGCTCTCAGTGAAGGAAGGAAGGGATGTGATCAGGTTTTTGAGGGACTGGGTAAAGGTGGTGTGACATTGATAGCATCACATTAAAATCTGTAGGCCTTTACACTTAAATTAGTACACATGTTCCCTAATCAAATCACACATAGGTTTGACAAATCCATTGCATTTAGTCCTATGGTGGGCTGGGTTGGTATGGTCTACGTTTCGACCCCTATGGAAGTGGAAGGATTATTCTTGCCTCATGTTGGGGTCTTCGTCAGGAAATAAATGTGAGAACATAAATGTAACGGTCGGCGTCTGCACCGTCACTGATTGGGCCAGCGTGGGCTCCTAAGGATTTTGGGCATTACTCATGTGGATGAGCATATTCTTGCACCGATTTGGCTGTTTTGGGCGAATTTCTTAATTCAGTGCGTGTATGGCACCATTCTGCTGCTTGATCGAAGTAGACGCTGATCAAGCAGCAGAAGAAATGCGTTACTTACCTGTAACTGCAGTTATCCAGTATTGGTATCTTTCATAGATTAACATGCCTGAATCATTCCCCGTCGTCTGGGTGGGAGTCCCCGGTATTTAAAAATAGTAATGTCATAAAGACATATATACACTAATAGGCCAGAGGCCTCACATTAGTAACCTGAGTCCTTTTGTAAAAAGGACCAAACTTTGGCCAGGAGCCAATCAGCTACTACCACCCTCTAGAACCTTCCTGGAAGGAGCCCTAGTCCCTCAGATTTTCGTAAGCGCAGTGCTAAGTAGTACCTATTGAGAGAACCAAGGTGAGCCCTTCCAGGGGAGGCGGGTGGGTTGCATGTGAATCTATGAAGGATACCAATACTGGATAACTGCAGTTACAGGTAAGTAACGCATTTCTTATCCAGTATTATGGGTATCTTCCATAGGTTCACATGCCTGAATCAGAGTAGCAAGTAGTAGGCAGCACATTTTGCATAATATAGCATGCAAGACACTTGATAATACCTTATCAATAGTGTAACATAATAAACTGCAAACAGTAGCCAGATAAGAAATGTGCAATTAGGAAATAGGAAAGGTGGGATGAAGGCTCACCTCTAATGAAATAGATGACGGAGCACCGCCTGTCCCACTGCTGCATCCTTCAAAAGTTCCGAATCCAAGCAGTAGTGCTTGGTGAACGTATGTGGTGTCTTCCATGTCGCCACTCTGCAAATGTCGGCAATGGGCACCCCAGAAAAGAGCCATGGAGGAGGAAACCGCTCTAGTGGACTGAGCCCGAACTCTGGCGGGCAGAGGACGGCCCGCCTGTTGGAGGCAGAAGGCGATAGCCGCAGACATCCACCTTGAAATGCTCTGCTTTGTCAATGGTAGGCCCTTCCTGGCCCTGCTGAAGGCAATAAATAATTGGTTGGACTTGCGAAATTGTTCTGTTCTATGAAGGTAGAATTTCAGACATCTCTTCAGATCTAAAGAATGTAGAGCTCTCCGCTGTTGAAGATGGATTAGGGAAGAAAGATCTCAGGACAATAGGTTCGTTTAGATGAAAAGCGGACGGAACCTTTGGTATGAATTTGGGGTTAGTCCGTAGAATGACTCTGTCCTGTTTAAACTGAAGGAACCGGTCCTGAATATAGAAAGCCTGCAGCTCACTCACCCTCCTTACTGACGTGAGAGCCAGCAAGAGAGCTGTTGTCCATGACAAGTATTTGAGATCCGCTTTATGCATCGGCTCAAAGGGGTGTTTCATCAACTGCGCCAGGACAATATTGAGCTGCCATGTAGGTGGTAAAGGTCTCACTGGCGGATAAGTCCTGAATAAGCCTTTCAGAAACTGCTTGACCAGTCTATTGGACCATAGGGAAACACCAGACGAAGAGCGTCTGAACCGAGATATGGCTGCCAGGTGGACCTTGATTGAGGCATGAGCCAGTCCAGAGTTGGCCAGGTGAAGCAGGTAGGGCAGCAGTTGTGCCGGAGATGATAACGGGTGCAGTTTGTTAGCTTTACATCATAAACAGAATCTCTTCCACTTAAGAGAATATGTCTTATTGGTACGGTCAGCCCGGGTTAAGATGACCAAGCAGTCCTGAGGGATATCGAAGTCCTGGAATTCTCTGAACTCAGGAGCCAAGCCGATAATCTGAGAGATGTCAGATCTGGATGCTGGACTTACCTCTGGTTCATAGTGAGGAGATGTGGGTAAGGCCTGTAAGGAATCGGAGGCTCCAGCGATAGAAGGTGGAGTTCTGTAAACCAGTGTTGGCGTGGCTACGCTGGGGCGACCAGGATCAGTGTGCAATGCTCTGCTTTCAGTTTCCGAAGGACCCTGGGGGATCAGGGGAAATGGAGGAAAAGCGTAAGCAAATACGTTGCACCATGCGATCGAAAATGTATCCCCTAGAGATCCTTTCTGGGGAAGCCAGCTTGCATAATGTTGGCATTTTGCGTTGATCTCTGTCGCAAATAGATCCAGGTGAGGTCTGCCCCATCGGGAGAATACTGCCTCGAGACCATGTTGGTCGAGCTCCCACTCGTGGCAAATGGAGCGTTGCCTGCTTAGTGAGTCCGCCAGGGTGTTGTCTGCTCCTGGGACGTACTCCGCTCTCAGCGAAATGTGTTGGAGTAGCCACTTCCAAATTTGCTGTGATTCTTGAGACAACGTCATGGATCGAGTTCCCCTTTGCTTGTTTAAGTAGTGCATTGTGGTGGTGTTGTCCGTCCTCACAAGCACTGGGGAGTTCCTGATTCTGGGCAGGAAAGCTCGAAGAGCCAGGTATACTGCCCTCAACTATAATAGGTTGATGTGGAGCAGTTTTTCGGCTGGCGACCACGGACCGTGTATCTGAAGTTCCTGCAGGAACGCACCGCATCCTTCCAATGATGCATCTGTTATCACGTGTGGGGAGATTGGAAGCAGGAATGGAAGGCCCTGGTTCAGGTTTTTTGTTTGAAGCCACCAGTGCAGGGCCTTCACCATGAACGGAGTGATCCTGTAGATCGTCAAATGATACAGTACACTGGATCCATTGAGATGATAACGCCTCCTGTAAGGGACGCATACAGAGGCGGCAGTGTGGTATTAGGAGGATGTTGGAGGACATCATTCCTAGCAGTGACTTGAAAAGACGCACCTTGGTCTTTTTGAGCTGAATGTGTGCTGCCAGTGACCTCAGTATGGCCTGACGCTCCTGTGATGGAAAGGCCTTCTCCTGATGCGTGTCTAGAATTGCTCCCAGGAAAGTGAGGCGTTGAGAGGGCTGCAGTACTGACTTTTCCTGGTTGAGTGTAAGTCCTAGACTCTCGAAGTGCTGAAGACAGGCGTTGGAAGACCTGTTCACGCCTTCTACAGTGGGAGACTTGATGACCCAGTCGTCCAAGTAGGGGAATACCTGGTGATGTTGCTGGTGAAGGTAAGCTGCCACTGGAGATAGGCATTTTGTACAAATGCGTGGCGCCGACTTCAGGCCGAATGGCAACACTCTGAACTGGTAATGTCTGCCCGCCACAGTGAACCTTAGGAATTGGCGGTGACTTTTGTGGATAAGTATGTGAAAATAGGCGTCCTGGAGGTCTAAGGACACCATGAAATCCCTCGAATTGAGTAGTTGTAACACCTCTTGAATGTTTACCATACTTAACGATTGTTTTTTGAGGTATGTGTTGAGGTTCCTTCGATCCAGTATAGGTCTCCATTTCTTCTCCTATTTTCGTATCACGAAGAACCGCGAGTAGAATCCTTTCCCCCTCTGACCTCTGGGAACTCTTTCTACGGCTCTTTTCTGAAGCATTAGTGAGAGTTCCGCTTGAAGTAGATGAAGATTCTTGTGTTGCATGGGACATGGTGGGTTCGAAGGAGGAGTGTTCACAAACTCCAGAGTATGCCCGAATCGAACCAGTTGGAGAACCCAACGATCCGTAGTTATTTTTTGCCAATTGTGGAGGAAGTTGGAAATTTTGCCTCCAACTACGTAACGTGGAGAAGAAGTGGAGGCCTGCTGGAGAAAGAAGTCACTGTCTGCTGGTGGGATCTTTCTTTCCTCCTCTTCCTCGAAAGGAGGACTTATTGTAAGAAGACTGGCCTTGTTGCTGCCTCTGTTGGTATTGAGGCTTGTATTGCTGGGACGAGCCATAGGAGGATTTGTACCCCTGATATCCACCTCTTGTCTGCTGGCCTCTCCCTCTGGAGCCCCGAAAGGAAGTATTCTTGTGCTGGAGGGTACCCAGGGCTTTTGCGGTCTCGGTATCTTTCTTGATACCCTGTAGCATCTCATCAATATTCTTCCCAAAGAGAAGCTCTCCGTCGAACGGCATGTCCAGTACCTTGGCTTGGACTTCCGACCGGAAAGATGTAGCTTTCAGCCAGCCTTGGCGCCTTAGGACAGCCGCAGAGGCTATATCCATCGCCACGTTAATCTCTGAGGCGGACCGCTCTCCGTCAAGGAGGATCTTCTTTACTTCTTCTTTCTGCTCCTCTGGCAGTGTGCCTAGGTATGGGGCAACATCTCCCCACATCTGGCGATTGTAGCGTCCCAAGAGCGCAAGCGAGTTTGCCGCCCTGACGTTAATGGCCGACTTCGACTAGAACCTCTTCCCGATGTTATCAAGTTTACGGCCTTCCTTGTCCGGAGGCGCAGTCAGTGCAGCAGCTGTGTTGTTGGATTTCCGCTGCACGGCCTGTGTAATCACGGAGTCCGGTTTAGTATGGCCTGTAAGGCATGCCGGAGCCGTGTCCGGGGCCTTATACTTCTTATCAAGCCTGGTCGGCACTGGAGGTAGAGAGGAGGGATTTTGCATTATCTTTACCCCCTGGTCCCAGATGTGGTCAATAATAGGGATTGACCGGACCGTCTTCTTTAATGGCTCCTTAAAGTCGTATAAGAAGCAGTCCTGAGGTTGCGTGGTCATCTCTATTTTGAACCTTGCTGCTGCTCATTCCATAACATTATGTACCTTAGCACGAAGTGCGGTAGAAAATCCGAGGGACTAGGGCTCGTTCCAGGAAGGTTCTAGAGGGTGGTAGTAGCTGATTGGCTCCTGGCCAAAGTTTGGTCCTTTTTACAAAAGGACTCAGATGGGTTACTAATGTGAGGCCTCTGGCCTATTAGTGTATATATGTCTTTATGACATTACTATTTTTATATACCGGGGACTCCCACCCCGACGACAGGGAATGATTCAGGTATGTGAATCTATGAAAGATACCCATAATACTGGATAATGGTGCCATACACGCACTGAAATAAGAAATTCGGCCAAAACAGCCAAATAGGTGCAAGAATATGCTCATCCACATGAGTAATGCCCAAAATCCTTAGGAGCCCACGCTGGCCCAATCAGTGACGGTGCAGACGCGACCGTTACATTTATGTTCTCACATTTATTTCCTGACAAAGACCCCAACATGAGGCAAGAATAATCCTTCCACTTCCATAGGGGTCGAAATGTAGACCACACCAACCCAGCACACCATAGGACTAAATACAATGGATTTGTCAAACCTATGTGTGATGTGATTAGGGAACATGTGTACTAATTCAAGTGTAAAGGCCTACAGATTTTAATGCGATGCCATCAATGTCACACCACCTTTACCCAGTTCCTCACAAACCCGATCACATCCCTTCCTTCCTTCACTGAGAGCACTATCGCTGTGATGTTGTGAAAACTGTGTCTACATACCTTAAAAAAGAAACAAGTTACCTGTGTGATGTAGCAATTCACAATGAACACGTTTGAGAACAAATAAATACAATCATAGTTTGAATATTGTAAGCTTTATTGTTCAATCTGTTTAAAAATGCATAAAATTATATATATGTGGTGAATGTTTTTTCATGTAAAAAGAGTTGAACATTTAGAAATAACTAAAAACTCGGGCCAACTTTTCTTTTGTACTGTACTCAGAGAACGAGAGCGCAGGTTTTGGGACCAGGCGGTGGAGCCTCTTACTCTTTTGAAGGAAGCAGAGGCGGAAAGAAGGTGGTTAAAGTGATGCTCTGCCCGATGTGGAAGGGCATGACAACATGTGGCAAGAAAGAAGAACGGGTCCTTAAGACCACCTTGTCCGGATAAACAGAAAGGAAGGAAGGAAAATGCTACTTACCAGTATGCATTTGTTCTTGGCATGGAGGGCTGCTGACATTCATATCTTAGATCGCCACCTAGTGTTGGGTCCAGATGTTTGCTCCTTGTTGTCCTGGAAGAGTCTTCGAAGTATCACGATGTAGGCGACTCCTCCCTTGGACTACAGTGCGCCTGGGCATCTTCTCCATCCTCAGATTGTTTTTCGCCATTGTGGCAAAGATGGAGTATAGAAAAGTAAGATGACCATGTAAATGTATGTAGAAATAAATTACTGCAGCTGTGACAGGCACCGGGGAGGAGGGTGGGCGATATGAATGTCAGCAGCCCTACATATCAAGAACAGATGCATACTGGTAAGTAGCATTTTCCGTTCGAGGCATGTGGGCTGCTGAATTCATATCTGTGCATAGACTGTATAGCAGTATCTCCTCTAGCGGTGGTCACCAGTACCAGCTGCAGCAGCTTGAAAAAGAGTTTTGAGGACAGCCTGGCCTACAGCAGCTTGTTGCATTGCTTGCACGTCTACACAATAGTTTTTTGGTGAAAGTGTGTATGGTAGATCATGTAGCCGCCCTACATATGTCTTCTAATGGAATATTTCCTAGGAAAGCCATGGATGCCCCCATTTTGCGCGTTGAGTGGGCTTTTGGGGGAACTGTTAAGAGTGGCGTTAAGCCTTTTGAAAGTATATTAGAATGCACTTAACTATCCATCTGGCTATTCCGGTTTTTGAAATAGGGTTACCCTTATGTTGTGGAGCAAAAGCAACAAATAGTTGTTTTGTCTTTCTGAAAGCTTTAGTTCTGTCAGCCACTGACTGCGGGTTTTGGAAGAAAACTGGAAAATCTATTGACTGATTGATATGGAACGTTGATATAACTTTTGGCATGAACTTAGGGTTAGTATGGAGCAACACCTTATTATGATGTATTTGCATGAAAGGTTCTTGAATTGTTAGTACTTGTAGCTTACTCACTCGCCTGAGGGAGGTAATGGCAACTAAAAATGCCACCTTCCATGTTAAGAATTGTAATTCACACGAATGGAGTGGTTCGAAAGGTGGCCCCATAAGTCTGGTAAGTACTACGTTTAAGTTCCAGACTGGCGAAGGTGGATGTCTTGGAGGGATAATTCTTTAAGTCCCTCCATAAATGCTTTGATAGGTGGTATTCTGAACAGGGACAGGTGTCTGTTTTGGAGATATGCTGCTATAGCAGCAAGGTGTAGCCTTATGGAGGAGTATGCTAGATTGCATCTTTGCAGATGTAACAAGTAACAGATGTTTTGGATGGAGGCATGTAATGGATTGATTTGGTTATTACAGTAAATTACAAATCTTTTCCATTTAGCTGCGTATCATGCTCTAGTAGTTGGGCGTCTTGCTTCCTTGATAATGTTCATACAGTCTGGAGGCAAGTCAAGATATCCGAACTCTAAGACTTCAGGAGCCAGATCGCTAGGTTCATCTGATTGGGATCTGGGTGCCTGATTTCTCCATGGTTCTGAGTTAACAGCTGTGGCGATAGGGGCAGTCTTTGGTGTGGAACTACTGAGTTCTAGGAGTGTCGTGTACCATGGCTGTCTTGCCCATGTGGGAGCAACCAGGATCATTGTGAGGGACTGTTGCTTTAGTTTGCGTGCCACTAATGGAATCAGTGGGGTTGGTGGAAAAACGTACGCAAATCTGCCTGACCAGTTGATCCATATCGCATTTCCCTGTGACAACGGGTGTGGGAACCTGGCGGCAAAGGACTGGCATTTTGAGTTTTCTTTTGTGGCAAACAGATCTATCTCTGGATGCCCCCACTTTTGGAAGAATGGTTGGAGGACTTGAGGGTGAATTTCCCATTCGTGTATCTGCTGGCTGTGTCTGCTTAGTAGATCTGCGATCGGATTGTCTATTCCTGGGAGGTGTTCTGCCAGGAGAAAGATGTTTTGGGGAATTGCCCACCTCCATATGCTCTGTGCTAGGTGAAACAGCTGCGGAGAGTGTGTCCCTCCCTGTTTCTGGATGTAGTACATGGCTGTCATGTTGTCCGTCCGGATTAATACAGCCTTGTTGTACAAGTATTTCTGGAAGGCTTTCATTGCTAGAAATACTGCTAGTAACTAAGTGGTTTATATGCAGTGTCTTCGGCTTGACTGTGTATTGAAGTAGGTGGGCTCCCCAACCTGTCAGTGATTCGTTCGCTGTTAGTACTACCTGTGGAACCGGCTCTTTTAACAGTCGCCCCATGGAAAGGTTCTGTGGGTTCCACCTCTGCAGAGAGTTGTAAGTGCGACTGTCTACCAACACTAGGTCTCTTAGTTGTCCTTGAGCTTGGTTCCACTGCCGTGCTAGGCATTCCTGCAATGGACGCATTTGAAGTCGGGTATGAGGGACAATGAATATGCAGGAGGCTATCATGCCTATAAGCTGCACGAACATTCGAGCTGCCAAGGAGTGTTGTGGGTGAAATCTTTGAATTAGAGACTGCATGTTGGCTATCCTGGCTGGATTTGGATATGCTTTTGCCACTGAGGTATCTATTGTTGCTCCCAGATATTGTCGTATGTGGGAGGGCTGCAGATATGATTTTGGGTAATTTATGGAAAATCCCAGACTGTGCAGCAGCTGGATTGTCTGAGATGTGTGGTTGGCATACTGTGAAAATTAGTTGGCTTTTATGAGCCAATCGTCCAGGTAGGGGAACACATGGATGTGTTGCCTTCTGAGGTGTGCTGCTACTACTGCTAGGCATTTTGTAAAAACCCTTGGTGCTGTAGTTACCTCGAAGGGGAGAACTTAGAATTGATAGTGTTGTCCTTCTATTATGAACATGAGGTATTTCCTGTGAGCTGGATGTATAGGTATGTGAAAGTATGCATCCTTGAGGTCTAATGTAGCGAGGAAGTCGCCTTTTTGGAGTAACGGGAGTACTTGTTGTAGAGTGATCATATGGAAATGCTCTGAGAGTTTGTATTTGTTTAGAGGTCTGAGGTCCAATATTGGTCTGAGGGACCCGTCCTTTTTGGGATTAAGGAAGTATAGGGAGTATACTCCTGTCCCCTGGTGTTGAAAAGGGATTGGCTCTATGGCTCCCTTTTCTAGCATGGATGTTACCTCTTGTTGTAACAGCGTGATGTGTTCTTTGGACATAGGACGGTGTTTGGGTGGGATGTTGGGTGGAGTAGAAATGAGTTCCAGGCAATAACCATACTGGATAATTTGTCTCACCCACCTGTCTGTGGTAATTGCGTTCCAGACTGGTAGGAATTGTGTTAGTCTGCCTCAGACCAGTGTTGAGTGTCTGGAGGGAGTGTGAGCAAGTCACTGTTTGTTGGCGGTGGAGGCTCTGGTGTTGTTGCGGCCATGTCCTCTCTCCCTGTTATTATTGCCTCTATAACCTCCTCTGTTGGAACCTTTATTAAAGGTGCTCTGGGTATTACTTTTGAATGTAGAGGAAGTTTGGAATGTGTTGCCTATACCTGAGCCTCGAAAGGAGGAGCGGCGATAGGAACTTCTAGATTGTTGAAACTGAAGTGCGCCCATAGACTTAGCAGTATCAGTATCTTTTTTCATCTTCTCTAAGATGATATCTACTGCAGGGCCAAACAGAAAATCTTGGTTAACTGGCTGGTTGAGGATGGTTGATTGCACTTCATTCTTAAATCCGGAAATGCGTAGCCACGCATGCCGGCGTAGTAATACGCTAGTGTTGATGGATCTAGCTGCTGTGTCAGCTGCGTCAAGTGCACATTTAATGGAAGCATTTGTGATAAATTTGCCTTCCCGTATTAGGTCGTTCACTTTAGCTTTAAAAGGTTCTGGCAGGTGTTGTAGTAAACCTTCCAGCTGGTCATAATGTGCTCTATCGTATCGAGCTAATAGAACCTGTGTGTTTGCAATTTGCCAAGTATTTGCTGCTTGGGATGCCACTCTTTTGCCTGAGGCTTCTAGTATCTGACTATTTGTCAGGAGGGGGAGCATCTCCTGTTTGTGAATTAGCTCGCTTTCGAGCATTTGCCACAACTAATGAGTCTAAAGGAAACTGCGACTTTATATAAGAAGGGTCTGTAGGAGCTGCTTTATACTTTCTCAATTCTGGGATTGAGGACACGCGCTCTGGCTGGGTCTTTAAATATGTCTGGCGCGTGTTTTAGTACCCCTTTTAACATAGGAAGTGTACGTACACTTTTTTCTGAAGTTGGAAAAGTGTCAAATAGGAAAACCTCTTCCATTAGCTCAGTGTGCATGTCCACCTTATGATATTTAACCAACTAGTGGATAGGGCAGCTAAAGACAATGGTGTCATCAGTAGGCGATGGCTTTGTAGGATATGTAGAGGTGTCAGGGATGGGTTGTGGGTCGTATGTATCATAAGGATCATTCTGGTCATCCCATGTGTTATCTTGTATATCCTGATCCTCAGGTTTTGCAAAGTTATCTTGAGGATCTTCCCCTATGTCTTATGTCTCATCATAATTTGAGGGAGAGTAAGGCACATACGGCATGTCAGGAAAGAAAGGAGGAGATGGGGTGAAAGGCCTTGAAGGAGATGTTGCAAAGTCTTTCTTCTTTGGAGGAACAGGGGAAGAAGAGTCAGTGTCTCAAAGGTCTCTTCTTCCTGTGGTAAACTGTTACCCGTGCTGTTTCAGGTTCTATATACAGTTTAGGCTGTTCTTCAAACTGGATCAGGATGGAAACGTTCTACCTCAACTGTCTGTGTGTTTGGCGCCAATGTTTTTGGCTTAGTCACTTGTTTGTGATGAATCTTTGGCTTGAGTGCCTTTGGCTGTGGAGCTTTTTTCGTCTCGAGTGCTTTTTTTCGGGTCTGTGACCTTTTTCGGGTCGGCGACTGTTTCTGGTTCGAAGACCTTTTTTGTTGGCTCTACTGCCTTTTTTGGTTCGGTGACCTTTGGTTCGAAGACCTTTTTCGGATCGACCTGCGTTTTCGGATCGGCCAGTGTTTTCGGATCGGCCAGTGTTTTCGGTTCGCTAACCTTTTTCAGATAGACCGTTTTTTTGTAGAATCGAGTGCCTTTTTCGGGTCAACAGGATTTGTAGTGAGACCTGTTTTTTGGTCAGTCTACACTCTTTTTCAGCTTGGCGGCCGCTGTCCGGTCGACTATTCTTTTGGGATCGACAACCTTTTTTGTTTCTACGCCCTTTTTTGAATCAACCAATTTCTTCGGCTCGACAACCTTTTTTGGTTCAGCAGCCTTTTTGGGAAGAGTGTAGCTTGTTCCCGGGGTATCGGAAGGCTTAGGTTTGGTCTTCGGAGTCGAGCCAAAAGTCGGGGCCTCTGAAGGAGTTTGTCGATCTTGGCTAAGGCCTCTAGGCGATGCTTCGACCGGAGCCTTGTCTCGAGATGGAAGCAGGGGTGGGGGCGTGGTAATCACGGTTTGCCTCGGTGTAATCTGGTCATTGGAGTCCACCCCTTCTGGGAGGTCATGTTAGTCTTCAAAACTATTCTCCAGTTACGGGGCCTGCCGCTGCATCTCTTGTCTAGCGGCCCTTCGGTTCCGGATAGTCTTCTCCGACCGGAACTGAGCACAAGCTGGATAATTTTCCTCGTTGTGCTCGGGAGAGAGTCACTTATTGCATACTGTAGGTTTATCAGTATGTGGGAATTTGGAGTGACATTGTGGGCACCTTTTAAACGGGGTCCTTTCCATCTGCAGCAGGCCCACTTGGCGTCGAAAAAACCCAACTGCCCGCGTCGACGACCAGATCGAGATCGAAAGTGTTATTGAGTCAAGGTTTACTGAACGAGAACAATACCGTTGAGGTAGAAGGCCTTTTGGCCTCAGAAAGTTGAAAAGTTTCGGTTCCGAAGTTGGAGTTGAGGAATAGCATCCAAACCCAATGGCGGAAAAAAACAATTTGAGGATGGAGATGATGCCCATGCGCACTGTAGTCCAGGGGAGGAATCACCTACAGCGTGATACTTCGAAGACTCTTACAGGTCAATAAGGTGCAAAGATCCGGACCCAACACTAGGCGCCGATCTATGATAAGATATGAATTCAGCAGCCCACATGCCTCGAACAGGAGGTTTAGAAGAAAGAGCCTGGAGCTCGCTCACTCTTCTGGCAGAGGTGGTAGCTACCAGGAAAGCCGTCTTGAGAATGAGAAGATGCAAAAGACAGTTATGAAGGAGCTCAAAGGGAGCACACATCAGATATGTCAAGACAAGATTTAAGTCCTATTGAGGCATGATGAATGGCACAGGAGGAAATGTGTGCGTAATGCCTTTCTGAAAACGGTTCACAACCGGGACTTAAAAAGAGAAGGCTGATATGGAAGCCGTAGAAAGGTGGTGATGGCCGAAAGATAACCTTTGGTAGTCCCCAGAGCAGAGCCCTGCTGGGCCAAAGAAAGAAGGAACAGAAGGACCTCAGAGGGGCAGAAAGGGGAGCCACAGCCTTTGCTGTGCACCATGCCACAAACTTGTTCCACCTGCAGGCGTATACAGTTTTAGTGGAGGGACGCCTGGCTGCCAGAATGACATCACCGACTGTGAGGAAGATCCAAAGCTGTGAACGGTTGCCGCTCAATCTCCACGCATGGAGGTGGAGGCTGGACCGGTTCGGGTGGAGGAACGTACCCTGCTGCTGCGACAGAAGATTCTCCTGAAGAGGCAGTCGGATCGGGGAATTGATCGCCATGTTGAGTAGCGCGGGATACCAGTATCTTTGGGCCCAATCCGGAGCCATAAGAATGAATTGGGCCCGGTCGCGGCAAATCTTCAGCACTCTGGGCTGAAGAGGTGTAGGTGGAAAGGCGTACAATAGATCGCAACTCCACTCGAGACAAAAAGTGTTGCCGAGCGAGTGCCGCCTTGGAAATTCCAGCGCGCAGAACTCATGACATTGCGCGTTCTCTTTGGAGGCGAATAGATCTAACCAAGGCTCTCCCCACTGCTGAAAGAGACCTTGCGCCACATCCAAGTTCAGATGCCATTCGTGATCCATCAAGCACCAGCGGGAGTTTGTCCGCCCTGGCGTTCAGAGAACCTGCCAGGTGTTGTACCACCAGGGTAATGCATTGATTTTCCAGCCATGTCCAGTGGCGCAGGGCCTCCTGACATAGGGTCCAGGACCCCACCCCGCCCTATTTGTTGCAATACCACATGGCAGTGGTGTTGTCCGTGAACACCTGCACCACACTTCCCAGGACAGAGGGAAGGAATGCCTTCAGTGCAAGTCGGATCGCCCGAAGCTCCAAAAGGTTGATCTGGAGCCGGGACTCTGCCGGAGACCAGAGGCCTCTGATCTCCGCTTCTCCCATGTGGCCTCCCCATCCCAGGAGGGACGCATCCGTCACCACTGTGTGCTCCGGTTGGGGAAGGGAGATGGATCTGCCATTAACCCAATCGCTATTTGTGAGCCACCAGTGCAATTGTCGTGCAGTGCCCTCCGAGATCTGGACATGATCGGAAAGGTTGCACTGATGCTGCGCCCACTGGAACTTCAGGTCCCACTGCAGAGCCCGCATATGCCATCTGGCGCCTCCTTTTAACCTCTGGTAAAGCACTGTGTGTCCGTGGTGAGGAGCTTGAGTTGGGTTAAGACGTCTGGGTTCAGAGGCAGTGAGTGACGTGTCACGTGGCCTCGCCTCTGATCTAGAGTTTTGACCACGAGGCCCTGCCTCCAACCCTCACCCATGGGACACCCAGTGAGTGCTGGACAATGTGCCTGGTGGGTACTCACTCACCACTCGTGCCCCTGCCCTGGGCAATTTGCTCCAGTGACTGGTGAACCAGGACTCACTGTGTGATCTTCGACTCTGAGGGCATCAGAGTCAAGCACTTAAGGCTCGCTGTGAGAGGTGAACCAGGACTCACTGTGTGATCTTTGACTGACTGCATCGAAGTCAAGCACTTAAGGCTCACTGTGAGAGGTGAACCAGGACTCTCTGTGTGATCTTTGATTCTGAGGAAGCAGCAGGAAAGCATCTATTTCTTTCATGTTGGTTAATCGTGGCACCCACGCACTGCTTTTAAAATGTTATAAGTAAAGAGCGGGTGCCGCGATTATACCAAAATGGAAGAAATAGATTTTTTTTCTATTTCTTTCATTTTAATATAATCACGGCACCCGCGCTTTACTTAACATTTTAAAAGTCATGCGCGGGTGCCGTGATCATACTAAAATAAAATACATTGGGGGGCGTGGCTTGGGCGCCGATGGCGATGGTCGCCTGAGAGCTCGGCTCCGGGACTGAGCCCGTGATTATCCTGTAAATCGGAGGCTGCGGGGCGCCCCAGCCCCCGCATTCTGCTGATCGGCCCGACGGAGACCTGCCGGGGCCCTTGGCGAGGTCTGAACGAGTGGTGACCCGGCGAAACATCGAAGTTTGCGGAGTTGCGGAGTGCGACCCAACATGGCGCCCGGGCTTTATTGTCCCCCTGGCCGAATCCATTAGGCTGGAGGGGCATCGCCGGCGGCGGCACTCCCCCGGCTCTGCCATCTCCCAGTGATCTGTGTTCTGGATGTCGGTCAGATCGGACTTTTGTAACGAGGATCGCACTCGGATGGGTGACTGGGCGGATGCCCATGCAATAGTGGATCCCGCACGCGGACGTCCGGAGCTCCCGGTGGTAGCCCCACTCACGACACCGCCCTTAGCTACCTTCTCCTGGCCAATCCACTTCCATGGGAGGCGCGACCCTCTGGCGCCGCAAATCGTCCGGTGGAGTTGGTGACCCTCACCCCGGGACTTTATCGGCCGTGCGGGCCTGCCCGACCTGGCGGCGATTGTCCCCGCCTCCTCCTCGGTGCCCTCGGACGTCGTGGTGGTGGCGCGAGCCGAAGCGGAGAAGATCCAACAGGCCTTGGAGACGGAGTTCTTCGGTACTCGACTTGGGGCCCAGCAACCGGGAGAGTCATAGCCGGAGCCTGCACTCGGAGGCGTCTGCTCCTGAACCCGCACGGAGTGCTCCCGGCGACATGGGGAAACCTAGAGGTGCCAAGGGGACTACCCCAGCCGCCTCAGACTCGGAGACCCAGGACAAAGAGGAACGGGGGGACCCGGAGAGTTCTGGTGGTGCATCGATGCAACAGCAATTTGACCGCGTCTTGGAGGCGATAACGACCACGCGCTCGGCCCTCCAGCAGGACATTGCCCAGGTAGCGACGAGCCTGGGTCTCCTTCGAGCGGACCACGGCAAACTTTCAGACCGGGTCAAGGAAGTGGAGGGCTCGGTGAAAACCTTGGAGCCGGCACAGCGAACTTTGGCTGCGACTATGAAAGATGCTTTATCCCGGATTACGGCCCTAGAGCAGAGAGCGGAGGATGCGGAAGGCCGCAACAGGAGGAACAACATCCGTGTGGTGGGCCTGCCGGAAAAGATTGAGGATGGCGACATGATGGCATACTTGGAGGCCTGGCTCCGTGACACGGCGGCCCCGGAGGGTCTATCCTCCTTCTACACCCTGGAGCGTGCCCATAGAGTCCCGGCGAGGCCACCGCAGCAGGGACGTGCCCCGAGACCAGTGGTGGCGCGGTTATGGCACTTTAGGGACAGAGACTTCATCCTCAATGCCGCCAGACATAATGGTCCATTCAAAGTGGCGAACAGCCAGGTGAACATCTTCCCGGATTACACTTACGAGACTCAACGCAGACGGTTTTCCTTCCTGGCGGTCAAGCGCGAGCTCAGGAGCGAGGGCATCCAGTACTCGCTCCTTTATCCTGCAAGACTCCGCATAATTGTCGATGACAAAACTAAATTTTTTGATACCCCGGAGGATGTCTGTGCCTGGCTCGAACTCTATAGAGCAGGGAAAGATGGCTTTGGCTCCTCATCCCAGCAGGCGGCGGAACCGGAGCAGAGACGGCGATCCAGGAGGATTCGGGGTCGCCGCGGCCGCTCGGGGGGGCCCTCAACTGCGGAGACATCGACGGAGCGGAGGGGAGTGCTGAAGGTGTTATCTGCGCTGTCTGGCTCACGGGACGATGCCATTGAGGAGGAGGCAGACCCTGGTGACGAGGGGGCACCAACGGACTCCGAGGAATCGGTGACTGTTAGCGTCCATACACCGGTGATCACACCGAAATCGGTGGAAGACCTTCTGGATGGACAGGGATAATGGGGTGAGCTACTTAATTTGGGGAGGGGGCCCGGCAGGGGGGTGGCGGGTGCCGACGATTGATGCTGACTCCCGGAGCAGGGAGGGTGGGGTGCCCTGTTTTTGCCCCGAGGGTTTCTGACACTATTTTGGGCTTGCTTTAGTCCTGGTGGCCTGAGCGTCGAGGGCCCACTGCCTCCGCCCGGCCCGCACCTGGCCCTTAAGGCCTTCCTACGGTGGCGACCGCAGGATTAGTAGGGGTTAGTGGGTTGTTGGAGGGTATGGTTTGGATGGGAACTAGATGGTGCTATTTGGGTCCTGTTCTGGGGAGGGTGGATGGGGGTTTGGTTCATTCTTGGGATGTTCAGTTTTGGTTGGGGAAAATGGCCGCCATCAGTGCTGGGATGATTGATATCCTTTCTTTGTTGGGACCCGGATGGGGAGACTTTGCGAGAACGATATGGGACAATGGCTGATGTTGCTAATCTGAAATGTGTTACTTGGAACGTGCGGGGGCTTCATACTATGTCCAGGCGCCACAAAGTCCACGCTTTTTTAGTGCGTAGGGGGGTACAAATGGCGCTGCTGCAGGAGACTCATCTGAACAAGGCGGAAGGGGCGGCGCTACAGCGTAGATGGAGGGGGCAGGTCTTTTGCACTTCGTACTCCGCGTATGCCAGAGGGGCGCTGATTTGGGTTAGAGCTGGGGTTCCCTTCCAGGTCAGGAAAACAGTGATAGATCCAGAGGGGCGTTATGTGGCCATCTCGGGCACTTTGGGAGGGAGGGACTTAAACGTTTGCTGTGTGTACGCTCCTAATATAGACCAGACTGCCTTCCTTTCCAGGTTATCGGGCTCGTTGGCCCACTTCCTCTCCGGGCCCCTTCTGCTCGGTGGAGATTTCAACTCGGGAGTGGATGTAGACACTGATCGCTCGCATCCGCCCCTTCCCGATTCTCCGGTTCGTCGCATGGCTAAGGGTCGTAGGGACTGGCAGACCCACTGGGGTCTAACGGATATCTGGAGGGCGCAACACCCCACATCTAGGGACTATTCCTACTTTTCGAGCCTCCATGAGTTGCACGTCAGACTGGACGGATTTCTTGGCTCGCCCGAACTGGTTTCGGCAGCGGTCCGATCTGAATATTTGACCAGAACCATATCAGACCATAACCCCCTCCTGCTGGACCTTCGTTGGTTCCCCGGGGCGCCCGCGGTGCCCACCTGGAAATTACGGCCCGAGATCCTTGAGGACAGTGTTTTCAGGGCGGACCTAGGTGATAAGGTCTCAGAGTACTTTGCGTCCAACGGCGGCACCGCGAGCACGAGAGCGTTAGTGGGACGCTTTTAAGGTGGTGGTGAGGGGTTACTGTATTTCTAAAAAGGTAGGCAAGAGGAGTTATCCTCGCCGACCTAGAGGCAGCGGACCGGAAACTCCGCGAGCTGGAACTTCGCCGCCCCGGGCGCCCTGAATTACAGGTGCGCACGGCGGAGGCGAAGGAGGCGGTGGCGGCGGAGGTCGAACGGCTTCGCTGTTTTGACTACAAGGCCTATACGGTTCGGTCCATCGCAGAGGGGGATAGATCGAGCGCGCTGCTGGCGTGGCTGGCCAACCCTACGCGTCAGTCCTCATTGACAACATCTATGCGCAAGGCAGACGGAACCGAGGTTTACACTCAGCCTGAGATTCTGAGCTGCTACCGGCAATATTACGAACGTTTGTACCGCAGTCGCTCAGCCCATGACCCTGACCTGCTCGATAATTATTTACTGCCACTGGAGCTCCGAACAGTGGAGCAGGATGTGGCGAAAGCCCTGGGATCCGACATAGAACTGGGAGAGATTTGTGGCGCCATTAAAAGGATGGCGAGGAATAAGACCCCGGGCCTGGACGGCCTTCCTGTGGAGTTTTATGCAGCTTATGCTGACCTCCTAGCCCCTAGGTTATTGGTGGTGTACAAAGAGGCGAAGAGGCTCGGGCGACTCCCGAGCTCGATGTGCGAGGCGTTGGTGGTTCCACTCCTCAAGCCCGGCAGAGACTCGTCCGACCCGGGGTCTTACCGTCCCTTATCAATGCTGACGGTTGACTATAAAATACTGAGCAGTATCTTGGCCTCGAGGCTGCTGGGACACATGAGCTCCCTGGTGCATGAGGACCAAGCTGGCTTTATCCCTAGGCGTAACACGACCAGGAACATTCGCAGGTTGTTCCGCTTGCTAGGGGAGCCGCTTGTGGATGCCCCCTGCCCGGTTGTCTTATCGGTAGACCTAGAGAAGGCTTTTGATAGCCTGGAATGGGACTACCTTTGCACTGTGCTGCGGAGGTTCGGCCTCGGTGAGGGCTTTATCAGATGGACCACGGTTCTCTATGCCTCTGCATCGGCCAGGGTTCGGGCGGGACCACTGATTTCCTCACAATATCCGGTGGAACGGGGCACGAGGCAGGGATGTTCGTTATCCCCACTCCTCTTTGCGCTGGCGGTGGAGCCACTCGCGCTGCATCTCCGGTCGGGAACCCATTATACGGGCCTATGGACTCCTTCGGGCCCGCACTACATTTCGCTGTATGCAGACGACCTGCTGCTCTTCCTAGAGGACCCGCTCGCCGCCCTACATGGAGCTGCGACGGCGCTCACGGAGTTTGGGGAGGTCTCCGGCCTCCGGGTGAATTGGACTAAGACCTGTCTTTTCCCGGTTCGCAAGGGCACCCCCGCCCCTACTCTAAGTAGGGAGATTAGGTGGGAACCCGACTGCTTTAAGTACTTGGGGGTGTATGTCTATCACGAACCTTCCGACCTTCTAGATGGGAACATTGCCCGCAGCACCCGAGAACTTCGAGGCTGCATGGACTTCTGAGCCACGCTACCGCTCTCGGTGGCAGGGCGGATCGCTCTGCTTAAAATGGTGGCGCTCCCCCGGTTGTTATATTATTTCCGGACACTACCGATTTGGGTCCCACCGGCCACGTTTCGACTACTAAGATCAATGATAATCGGATTCCTCTGGGGCGCGGGCCGCCGACGGGTGGCCCTCAAGACCCTGATGAGGCCGAAGGAGGAGGGTGGGCTTGCGGTGCCGGACTTTGAAAAGTACTATTTAGCGGCGCAGCTCCAGACCTTCACCCAGGAGATCGCCCGGGAATTCCGGGGCCCAGAGGACGGAAGGGGGACGGGTATGGCCAGGCATGTTCTCTCCTTCATAGCGCTGCGACAACGTTTGGCCCTACGGGATTTGTCGCTGGAGGAGCGGACCGTCCGCCTGTGTTGGAACCGAGCTAATGCCCGGGGCCATCTGAGAACACCGTATGCGCCCGAAATTCCTTTGGGGATGCTGACGGCCCTGCCCCATGGCGGCGATTGGTCACGATTGGCGAACTGGGAGGACACCGGCTTACAGCTAATAGGGGACCTGTATGAGGACGGGGCGCTCTTGCCCTTTCAGGAGCTCATTGATCGCTTCGAGATCCTCCGCGGCGACTTTCTGCTGCACTCGGCCCTTGTCCGAGCGATCCAGGCGCATTGGAAAAGCGGGCAGGAGGAACCCACTTTGTCTCCGGTGTGCCAATACGTGATGATGTCTGTGGGCACGGTGAAGGCGGTCACTTGCCTTTACGGCAGACTGATCAACGAGGGGCTGGCTCCCCTCGCTACTTTGAGAAACCGCTGGGAGGAGGACATTGGCAAGGAGATCCCGGAGACGACCTGGTCCCAGCTGGTGCGGCGAGCCTGGAAGGGCACACGCCACGCCCGCTTTCAATTGGTCCACTATTACGTGCTCCATAGAGCATATCTGACCCAGGTGAAAATCAGGCGGTATTTTGCTACGAATTCGGCGGACTGCCCCAGGTGCCCGGCCCAGGAGGCGGACCTTCTCCACATGTTGTGGGCCTGCCCGGGATTGGCATCCTACTGGGTAGAAGTGGGGAAGACCCTGGAGGAGGTGACGGGGAGGTCCTTATCGTTTGACGCGGCGGTGGGACTCCTGCACTGGTTCCCTCACACCCCCAAGAATAAAATATCCAGCAAATTCATCGACTTAGGGCTACTCCTTGCTAAGCGAGAGGTGACCAGGAACTGGAAGGCACGAGTTGGTCCGACAGGAAGCCGGTGGCACAGCGAACTCTTGAAGTGGGCGGCAGGGGAGAGCACGCTAAGATACCAGCTAGCTTGGAGGCAGCGTAATGAGAAGGCGCAGGAGGCAGCGCTGGAGTGGGAGACATTAGTACAGGCCCTTAGGGATCATTGCGCCCCCAGCGACTCTGAAGGCGAGGAAGCGGCTCGCCCCATGTCCCGATAAACGATTACACTTACAGGCCTGACGCTTTCCCCAGGGGTCCCTTAGCAGATCCTGTTGCGGTTGTTACCGGGCGCTGATGGCGGGGTTGGGTAGGGTTTTCTTTGGTTTGTAGCGTTTGAGGGTGGGGTTTTTCTTTCTGGGTTTATAGGCTTGTTTGGAAAAGCAGATGACGGACAGTGGATCATCCGGACCAGCTTCGACATCCTTCTGAGCCCCCATTGAATTTCGCCGCCCGACCCCAGGGTTGTGGGCCGAAAGGCTGTGTAAGGAAATTACGGCGGGGGGGCGGAGGGTTGTATCTCATTGATTTTGCTTGTGCTATAATGCTGGTCGATTATGTAACGATTTACTGATTCCTGCAATAAAAATATATTTAAAAAATAAATAAATAAATAAATAAATTTCTCCATTAGCCACGTCCTTTTCAGACGGGCTCGGCATGACTTACTGCTGCGGTAAAATGTTCCTTATCTTCTTTATGGGGCGAAACAGATGGCCCCATAAAGAAGAAAAAAAGCTTTTACCACAGCAGTAAGTCAAGGAACCCAGTCTGAAAAGGACTGGGCTAAAAGAGAAAGAAGAATGTTACCAGGACCTCTTCTCCAATGGCTGGCCACCGTTTAGCATGAAAGGTGATGCCAGCCAATGGAAAAGAGGGGCAGGGCTTAACCTTGCTAGTGAAACTCACTCTACCTCATCAAGACTCGCCAGCTCGACTGCGCATGTGCGCAGTCTTTCGCAGGCTGAGACCTAAAAATATCTGCAACTTATCGACCATCATTAAAGTTAATGTGTCAACTACCAATTATTTACAGCCAGTAGTAAGTAGATGGTCTATTTCACAAGGATGGGCTCAGGCTAATCACATTCAAATTCCTGCTATCAACACAATCCAAAAATCTGTGAAATTCCTGTGGCATTAGTAACTGCCTTTAGTATAGTTTCTAAAGGACGGTTAGTCAAAAATGTGACCTCTAAACTACAGTCATAACCATGGTGAGGGTAGTCACAGTATCATGTCCAATATTCCCAGGGAAACCATTCTGACCTTGTCATGGAAGAGCCAATTTGCCAATAGCATATTACATTTTGTATTGCAAATTACATGTCACCCGAAAATATGTTAATCATGGTTATTTAGACCCTTATCAACTGCCTTCAATTACATTATCCACATTGCGGTTTTACATCGGAGACATAATTATCTGTTATTCCCTCTGGGGTCCTTGATCACATCTATTCCTTAAAACTTCAAGCTCTTGTATTGTGCCTGAGCAGTACATTCCGATGCTTGAACCGCAATTGGATATCTTCTGGATTGGCGCTTTTGTGCCTCCCAAAGGAAATTCTGGATATTAAAAAGCTTGTCTTAGTACCGCTCCTTGCTAAGTGTCGAGTGGCCTGCGTGTGGGAATGTGTGCGGACACCCTCTACTTGATACTGGTTATTGGATGTGGCCCTCCTGTCAGGAGCAAATAAACATTTATTACTAATGTTGCCCTTTCTAGCCAGCCCAAAAATATTTGGGGCACGGTACAAAAAGCTATATCAACACAAACGCTCAATTCAGGCTCATGAACACATATTATACCCAAGGAGTCATTTACCCTCGTTAATATACGTTGCACTACCTCTCATTGCCTCCCTTTCACAGTATCTGT
Organism: Lissotriton vulgaris; assembly: GCF_964263255.1. Lineage (NCBI taxonomy): Eukaryota > Metazoa > Chordata > Amphibia > Caudata > Salamandridae > Lissotriton > Lissotriton vulgaris. The sequence continues at coordinate 568,545,498 of NC_141693.1, read as the reverse complement.
TTTGTTGTATTTTGATCATGTCACTGTTAACATGAATTGTTTTTGGCCTTTGCACTTCTGTACTTCCTTCCTGGGCATTACTTTTAATAAACATGCCATGTATGACCAATGATACAGTTCTACAAACTTCCACAGCAGACTGATTCCTTACTATTGAATGTATTCTATATTGAGATGCAGTTTTTCTGATATTGGTGTGATTAACTTAGACTGGAAATGATAAAACATTTATTATTATTAGGGGGAGGGGAATATGCATCCTATAGGTCCAGAAACACAATCCAGTCCTTGGGATCCAAAGTCAGCAGAACCTGAGCATTTGTCAACTTTGAGCTTCTTTTTGAGGAAGAGCTACACAGTCCAAGTTGGGTCTCAGTACAGCGTGCAACATCACAGTCATCTCTCATCCCCACTACAAGTGTGATAGAGCATCTGAATAGTAAAATCATCACCACTTGACAGAACAGTGGTGTGATCAGACTAACTTGGATAGGAAACAAGAGGAATGTGTGGAGTAGTGCCTGGAAAAAAAAAAAGTGTATAACTAATGTGTACATTTCAGAGTTCTGAAGCGAGACAGAAATTCAGGCTTCTAGCAACCAGCGTCTTAAAGTGAGGTTTGATGGCAAACTAAAGAAGCAGCAGTGGCAGGTGAGGAGGACAACTAGGGATGCTGCTGTTTTTGTAGTTGGCCTAGGTACCGCCCTTAAACCAGTCACCACAAAGAGTGTGCTTGGGTTTCCTGTATGGCCCGATGATGGCAATATGACAGCCCCCTTGATAACCCTCTGAACTTTCTGTGCAGTTGATGAAACTGACATGAAGGGGGGGAAATAACCAAAGTGAGAGGGCTCAGCTCTACTATCTTTACATTTCTGAAGCTACATTAGCCTTCACCAAAGAGCTGAGATCAAACAAGCATGCCCATTGTGGAAACATGGACGTCTCTTGAAACTTCAGTTGAACACATCCAACACCCAATCATTTGAAAAAACTGACACCCACAGATCAGGCAGTAGAACGTGAAGTGCAGAATATGAAATGTGCTTGTCAGCATCCTGACCATGATGTAGTCTAACAGGGCCCAAAATACATTTTATGCCGTGTTTCAAATGACGCGGTTGGAAGGCCCTGAAGGCAAACTGAGTTCAAGAAGTGTAATGAAAAGTGGGCAGAAGAGACTTTTCTGTACCCAATGCTTTGATACTTTTTGACTCTTTGAAGGCGGAGAAGACAGAAAGTGTACAGGTTTCATTTACTTGTATAAGCCTGTCACTCAAGCCTTGGTAGAGATTAGGGTCATTGAAAAACAAGCCCTCAGAAGTAGGAGACTCATTTTACAAATGTTTGAGGTTAGCCTTAGTCTCTTCCGTAAGCAGTGTTAATTCTAAGGCTTTCACAGCCATGCGAACCACCAGAACAAAGAACAGTTTGAGCACTTGTCTTAGTAGGAAAGGAATATGCTACTTACCAGTATGCATCTGTTCTTGGCATGTAGGGCTGCTGACATTCATATCTGTGCATAGATCGCCGCCTAGTGTTGGGTAGGGATGATTGCACCTTGTTGTCCTGGAAGAGTCTTCAAAGTATCACGAGATAGGTGGCTCCTACCTTGGACTACAGTGCGCATGGGCATCCTCTCCATCTTCAGATTGTTTTTTGCCATTGTGGCAGAGATGGAGTATAGTACAGTAAGAAATGTCCATGCAAAAGAGAAAAATGCTACAGCTGTAACAGGCACCGGGGAGGAGGGTGGGCGATCTGAATGTCAGCAGCCCTACATGCCAAGAACAGATGCATACTGGTAAGTAGCATATTCCGTTCGAGGCATGTGGGCTGCTGAATTCATATCTGTGCATAGACTGTATAGCAGTATCTCCTCTACCGGTGGCTACCTGTGCCAGCTACAGCAGTTTGAAAAAGAGTTTTAAGAACATCCTGTCCTACAGCAGATTGCTGTTTGGAATGTACGTCTACACAATAATGTTTTGTGAAAGTGTGTATGGTAGACCATGTGGATGCTCTACAGATATCCTCCAGGGGAATATTTCCTAGGAAAGCCATGGATGCCCCCATTTTGCGCATGGAGTGTGCTCTTGGAGGGACTGTTAAAGTGCGTTTAGCTTTTTCATAGCATATTTGAAAGCATTTAACTATCCATCTGGCTATTCCTGACTTTGATATGGGATTTCCTATGTATTGTGGTGCGAAAGCAACAAACAACTTCTGTTTTTCTGAATGCCTTTGTCATGTCAACATAATATAGCAGAGCTCTTTTGACATCTAGGCTGTGTAAGGCTCTTTCAGCTACTGACTGTGGATTTTGGAAGAACACTGGTAGTTCTATGGATTGGTTGATGTGGAAATTGGATAGGACTTTTGGCATAACCTTAGGGTTTGTTCTAAGTACTACCCTGTTTGCGTGTATTTGCATAAAGGGTTCTTGAATAGTTAGTGCTTGTAGCTCGCTAACTCTTCTAAGTGAGGTTATAGCAATAAGGAAAGCCACCTTCCATGTGAGAAATTGTAGTTCACATGAATGTAGGGGTTCAAAGGGAGGCCCCATAAGTCTGGTGAGTACAACGTTTAGATTCCAGACTGGTGAAGGTGGGTGTTTTGGAGGAATTACTCTTTTGAGGCCCTCCATGAACGCTTTTATTGCTGGTACTCTAAACAGTGAAAGGTGTTGTTTATTTTGGAGGTATGCTGCTATAGCAGCTAAGTGTAATCTTATAGCAGTATAAGCTAGGTTGTACCTTTGAAGGTGCAACAGGTAGCATATGATGTTTTGTATAGAAGCATCTAATGGATTGATTTGGTTATTGTTACAGTAATTAACAAATCTTTTGCCATTTAGCCGCATAACATGCCCTAGTTGCTGGCCTTCTTGCCTCCTTAATATTCATGCAGTCTGGAGGCAGGTTAAGGTATCCGAACTCTAAGACTTCTGGAGCCAGATCGCTAAGTTCAACTGATTGGGTTCTGGGTATTTGATTTCTCCATGGCTCTGAGTCAGAAGATTGGGTCTGAGTTTTAGTCTTTGATGAGGCACTACTGAAAGTTCTAGGAGCGTTGTGTATCATGGTTGCCTTGCCCATGTTGGAGCAACTAGGATCATTGTGACAGACTGTTGCCGGAGTTTGCGTGCCACTAGTGGAATTAGTGGAGCTGGGGGAAAAGCGTACGCATATCTGCCTGACCAGTTCATCCATATTGCGGATGTGGGAACCTGGCGGCAAAGTACTGGCATATTGAGTTTTCTTTTGTGGCAAAAAGGTCTATTTCTGGGTGCCCCCATTTTTGAAAAAATGGTTGGAGGACTTGAGGGTGAATCTCCCATTCGCGTAGCTGCTGGCTGTGTCTGCTGAGTAGATCCGCTATTTGATTGTCCTTCCCTGGGAGGTGTTCTGCCATGTTTTTTGGAATTGCCCACTTCTATATGCTTTGCGCTAAGTGAGACAGTTGTAGAGAGTGCGTTCCTCCCTGTTTATGTATGTAGTACATGGTTGTCATGTTGTCCGTTCGGATCAACACAGTCTTGTTGTACAGGTGTTTCTGGAATGATTTTAGAGCTAGAAATATTGCTAGCAACTCCAAATGGTTGATATGCACTTTTTTCTGCTGGGTTGTCCAAAGTCCCTGCACTGTGTATTGGAGTACGTGGGTTCCCCAACCTAACAGTGATGCGTCCGCTGTTAACACGATCTGTGGAACCTGCTCTTGGAACAGTCGTCCTTTGGAAAGGTTTTGTGGGTTCCACCACTGCAGAGAGTTGTGTGCACGACTGTTTACTAACACTAGGTCCTTTAAGAGTCCCTGAGCTTGGTTCCACACGTTTGATAGGCATTCCTGCAGTGGACGCATGTGAAGTCGGGCAGGAGGGACATTGAAAATGCAGGAGGCCATCATGCCTATGAGCTGCATGAACACTCGAGCTGACCGGGAGTGTTGTGGTTGGAATTTGCGAATGAGCATTTGCATACTGGTTATTCTCGCTACGTTTGGATATGCCTTTGCTAGCTAGGTGTTTATAGTAGCTCCCAGATATTGCTGTATGTGGGATGGCTGTAGGTTGGATTTGCTCCCAGATATTGCTGTATGTGGGATGACTGTAGGTTGGCTTTTGGGTAGTTTATTGAAAAACCTAAGCTGTGTAGCAGCTGAAGTGTTTGAGACATATGGCTTTTGCACTGTTTGTACGATTTTGCTTGTATCAGCCAATCGTCAAAGTATGGATAAACGTGAATGTGTTGTCGCCATAGGTGTGCAGCTACTGTCGCTAAACATTTTGTGAACACTCTTGGAGCTGTGGTCACCTCAAAGGGGAGAACTTTGAATTGATAGTGCTGGTCTTGGATTGTGAACCTGAGATACTTTCTGTGAGAAGGATGTATAGGTATGTGGAAGTACGTATCCTTGAGGTCTAAGGTTGCTGGGAAGTCTCCTTGCCTTAGCAACGGTAGGACTTGCTGTTGAGTGATCATGTGGAAGTGCTCCGAAAGAATATACTGGTTTAGGGGTCAGAGGGACCCGTCCTTCTTGGGAATGAGTAAGTATAGTGAGTATACTCCTGTTCCTTGGTGCTGCAGAGGGTCTGGCTCTATGGCCCCCTTTTCCAGCATACTTTACACCTCTTGTTGTAAGAGAGCGATGTGTTCCGTGGACATTGGACAGTGTTTGGGTGGTATGTTGGGTAGAGTAGAAGTCAGTTCTAGACAGTAGCCATACTGGATAATTTGTCTTACTCACCTGTCTGTGGTAATGTTGTTCCAGACTGGTAGGAACTGTTGTATTCTTCCTCCGACCAGTGTTATGTGGTCTGGAGGTAGTGTATTCAAGTCACTGTTTTGTGGCAGTGGAGGTTCTGTTATTGCCTCCACGTCCTCTCCCCTTATTGCTATTTCCTCTGTATCTACCTCTATTGGGACTTTTATTGAAGCTGGACTGGGTATTGGCTTTATATGCAGAGGCGTCTTGTGCGGTGTTGCCTCGTGCAGCTCCTCTGTATGATCGCGCCGAAAGGAGCTTTTATGCTGTTGGAACTGCAACGCATCCATTGACTTTGCAGCCTCAGTGTCTTTTTTCATTTTGTCCAGAATATTATCTACTGCTGGTCCAAAGAGGAAGTCTGGATTGACCGGCTGGTTTAGAATAGTAGATTGCACCTCGCTTTTAAAGCCTGAGATGCGTAGCCATGCGTGTTGTCTTAGCAAGACACTAGTGTTAAGGATCTTGCTGCGGTATCTGCTGCGTCTAATGCACATTTAATGGAAGCATTTGTGATGAGCTTCCCCTCCTGAATAAGAGCATCAGCTTGTTCTTTGAATGGCTCAGGTAGATGTTGCATTATGCTCTCTAGTCTATTGTAGTGTGCCCTATCATAGCGAGCTAGTAGAGCCTGCGTGTTAGCTATTCTCCATGAATTGGCTGCTCTGTGCAGCCACTCTTTTTCCTGAGGCTTCAGGGATTTTGGATTACTCATCAGGAGGTGGTGCTTCTCCAGTTGTTTGAGAGTTAGCTTTTTTATATGCATTAGCTACAACTAGTGAATCCAGTGGTAGTTGACCTCTAATGTATGTGGGGTCTGTAGGGGCAGGCCTATATTTTTTCTCAACCCTAGGTTTGATAACACGTGCTCTAGCTGTATCCTTAAAGAGGTCATTGGCGTGTTTTAGTACACCCTTTAACATAGGGAGTGTTTTAACTGTTCTCTCAGAAGAGGCAAATGTGTCAAAAAGGAAATCCTCCTCTATTGGGTCACTATGCATATCAACATTGTGGTGTAGTGCGGCCCTGTCCACTAGTAGGTTAAATGCTACTGTATCATCTGTGGGTGATGGTTTAAATGGATAGGAGGAGGTGTCAGGGATGGGATGTGTATCATATGGGTCTTGTTGATTTTCCCATGTGTTATCCTGTGTCTCTTGGTCCTGTGGATAGTTATAATCCTGCTCAGGATCCTCTTCTTCATAATCTACATTATACTCTGACTGTGTTTGAGAATAAAGGGCATAAGGCTTGGTAGGCATAGTAGGAGAGACAGGTTGGAAAGGTCTAAGTGGAGAAGTGGCAGAGTCTTTCTTTTTCTTTAGAGGAATTGGTATAGAAGGTTCAGTGTCCACTGTTCTCTTTTCTGTAAACTGTTACTTTACCAGTCTCACGGTCTATGGACAGTTTTGATTGTTCCTCTTCTATAAGATCAGGGTGAAAGAGTTCTTCCACTGTCCTTGGTTTTGGAGTCGAATCCTTGTGTTTTGTCTTTTTTGGATCGACAGGTTTTGTTGGTTTTGTAGGCTTAGGTGTTTTTCCAGAACTTTTCGGGTCGGGGCTTTGTTTCGGATCGACCAGTTTTTTAGGAGTTTCGACCTTCTTTTGTTGTTTCTCCTTTGTCGAATCGATTGGTTTCTTCGGTTCGACTGTGTTCTTGGGAACAGTTGTGCTCGGGTAGATTGGCTTTGGCGCAACCTTTGGTTGGACTGCTTTCGGTTCGTCGACTTTCGGTTTCGGTTCGACCGGCTTTTTCGGGGCAACGTTGGAGTCGATGCCCCTTTTCGGGTCGACGACCTTTGGTTGTAAACCTTCCTTGGCACGTCGAGTCTCGGCGGCCTTTGGGTCTGCAACTTTCGGTACGATGACCTTCGGTTCGACAGCCTTCGGCTCCACAACCTTTGGTTTTTTGAGAACGTGACTTGGGCCTGGAGTGTAGAAAGGCTTTTTCTTGGTATTCGTAGCCGAGCTATTGAATAAGTGTCTTGATCTTGGCTAAGGCCTGTTGGCGATGCCTCGACCGGAGCCTTTGTTCTCGGTAGAGTGGGTTTTAGGGGCAGTGTACTCACGGTTCGCCCCTGCGCGATCTGTTAGTCTTCCGAATCGTTCTCGACGGCCACGATCTCTAGATCAGTCTTGTACGTCGACGAGATCTTGGTCGTCGAAAATGTTTTCCGGGTCTTGTGCTGGTCTCTCCATCTCTTGCCTAGCGGCCCATCTATTCCGGATCGTCTTTTTGGAACGGAATTGGGCACAAGCCAGGCACTCCTCTTCTTTATGGTCCAGTGACAAGCACTTGTTACATACTGGGTGTTTGTCAGTATGCTGGTACTTGGAATGGCATTGTGGGCAGAATTTAAATGGACTCCGTTCCATCGACGATAGGCCCATATGGCGTCGAAAGGCCCAACGGGCTGCGTCGACTACCGGAGAAAAGAAGGAAGTTTATCCAAAGTAATAGGCACCGAGCGGAAACAATACTGTCGATTCCGAAGGCCTTTTGGCCTTTAAAAAAGTTTTGTTTCGATTCCGAACTTAGAGTGTAGGAAAAACATCCGAACTCAATGGCGGAAAAAAACAATCTGAAGATGGAGAGGATGCCCATGTGCACTGTAGTCCAAGGGAGGGGCCCCCTATCTCGTGATACTTCGAAGACTCTTCCAGGACAACAAGGTGCAATCATCCGGACACAACACTAGGCGGCGATCTATGCACAGATATGAATGTCAGCAGCCCACATGGCTCGAACATGCTACTTACCCAGTATGCATCTGTTCTTGGCATGTAGAGCTGTAGATTCACATGCTTTGCGTAGCCCGCCATCTAGTGTTGGGTCAGGATTTGTGTACTTGTTTTTGTTCAAGGTAGGTGACTCCTCCTTTCGGTGATATTCTAACAATGGGGCCAATGCCCTTGTGCACTGGCCCCATTGTTAGACTGTTTGCCACAGAGGGTGATAATTGAGTTAGTAAGAGTAGTAAGAGATGTCCATATATATAAGTGGCTAAGTATGCAAATGCTACTTACCAGTATGCATCTGTTCTTGGCATGTAGGGCTGCTGACATTCATATCTGTGCATAGTCCGCCACCTAGTGTTGGGTCCGGATGATTGCACATTGTTGTCCTGGAAGAGTCTTCGAAGTATCACGAGATAGGTGGCTCCTCCCCTGGACTACAGTGCGCATGGGCATCGCCTCCATCCCCAGATTGTTTTTAGCCATAGGCAGAGATGGAGTGAAGAAGTGAGTGATGACCATGCTATGAGCATATGTTTGTATATGAATACATACTGCAGCTGCTACAGGCGCCGGGGAGGAGGGTGGGCGATATGAATGTCAGCAGCCCTACATGCCAAGAACAGATGCATACTGGTAAGTAGCATTTGCAGTTCGAGGCATGTGGGCTGCTGAATTCATATCTGTGCATAGAATACATAGCAGTCCCTCCATTAGCGGCGGCCGCCCGTGCCAGCTGCAGCAGTCTGAAAAAGCGTTTTTAGAACAGCCTGACCAACAGCTGCCTGTTGTTTTGAATGCACGTCTACACAGTAGTGCTTGGTGAAAGTATGAGTGGTAGACCATGTGGCTGCTCTACAGATGTCTTCTAAGGGAATGTTACCTAAGAACGCCATAGAGGCCCCCAACTTCCTAGTGGAGTGGGCCCTCGGTGGTATAGTGAGAGTGCGCTTTGCTTTAGCGTAGCAGATCTGAATGCACTTTACTATCCATCTAGCTATTCCTGCTTTGGAGATTGCGTTTCCCTTGTGTTGAGTGGCAAAAGCAACAAAAAGTTGTTTGGTTTTGCGGAAATCTTTTGTCCTGTCCACATAATACATCAAGGCCCTCTTCACATCAAGAGTGTGGAGCATCCGCTCCGCCAGCGTCTCTGGGTTTTGGAAGAACACTGGCAATTCAATAGTTTGGTTCATGTGGAACTGTGAGACCACTTTGGGCAAGAATTTAGGGTTAGTGCGGAGCACCACCCTGTTGGCATGTACCTGGAAGAAAGGTTCTTGGATGGTGAGCGCCTGCAGTTCGCTAACCCTCCGTAGCGATGTGATTGCTACTAAGAAAGCCACCTTCCAGGTCAGAAACTGCAGTTCGCAAGAGTGTAGTGGCTCAAAGGGGGGACCCATCAGCCTTGTAAGAACCACATTGAGGTTCCATTCAGGAGCTGGTGGAGTCCTAGGTGGAATGACTCTCTTGAGTCCTTCCAGGAAAGCTTTGATAGCAGGGACCTTAAAGAGTGACAGGTGTTGCCTATTTTGGAGGTATGCTGCCATAGCCGACAGGTGAATGCGGATGGAAGAGTAAGCTAGATTACACCGATACAGGTGAAAGAGGTAACATATGATGTTTTGAATGGAAGCGTCTAGCGGGTCAATGCTGTGCTCCACGCAGTAGACGACAAACCTCTTCCATTTAGCCGCATAACAAGCTCTAGTAGTGGGCTTTCTCGCTTCCCGAATGATGTCCATGCAATCGGGAGGAAGATTGAGGTAGCCAAACTCTAGGACTTCAGGAGCCAGATCGCCAGGTTGAGCTGTTGCGGATCTGGGTGCTGAATGTCGCCATGGCTCTGCGTCAGAAGGCTGGGAGTGAGATGAAGCCTTTGATGCGGTACCACGGAGAGTTCCAGAAACGTGGTGTACCATGGTTGGCGAGCCCACGTTGGAGCAACCAGGATGAGAGTCATCGAGTGCTGCCTGAGCTTGCGCGCCACCAGCGGTATCAGAGGTGCTGGGGGAAAAGCGTACGCAAATCTGCCTGACCAGTTCATCCACATCGCATTGCCCTGTGATTGGGGGTGTGGGAACCTGGCGGCGAAGCTTTGGCATTTTGCGTTCTCCTTTGTGGCGAACAGGTCTATCTCTGGATGACCCCACCTTTGGAAGTACGGTTGGAGTACTGATGGATGTAACTCCCACTCGTGCATCTGATGGCTGTGTCTGCTGAGCAGATCCGCCATCTGGTTGTCCTTGCCTGGGAGATGTTCTGCCATGAGGAAGATGTTCCTCTGAATGGCCCACTTCCACATGCTCTGAGCCAGATGAGACAACTGTGGAGAGTGTGTTCCCCCCTGCTTCTGGATGTAGTACATGGCTGTCATGTTGTCCGTCCGGATCAACACGACCTTGTTGCACAGATGTACTTTGAACGCCTTTAAGGCCATGAAGATTGCCATCAGTTCCAACACATTGATGTGCATCTTCCTCTGCTGAAGTGTCCATAGCCCCTGCACTGTGTAATGGAGTACATGAGCCCCCCATCCCTGGAGAGAGGCGTCCGTTGTCAGGATGATCTGTGGGACAGGCTCTTGGAATGGTCGGCCCTTGCAAAGGTTTTGTGGATTCCACCAATGCAGAGAGTTGTACGCCCGACCGCTCACCAACACTAGGTCTGTCAGTTGCCCATGAGCCTGAGTCCACTGACGTGCCAGGCACTCCTGAAGCGGACGCATATGTAGTCTCGCGTGCGGGACAATGGAGATGCAGGAGGCCATCATGCCTATCAACTGCATGAACACCCTCGCTGGAAGCGAGGTCTGGGGTCTGAATCGTTGGATCAGCGCCTGGATACCGGCGATTCTCACTGAACTCGGCTGCGCAGTGGCCGCCAGAGTGTTGATTGTCGCGCCCAGATACTGTCGCACGTGGGCGGGCTGGAGATGGGACTTTGGGTAGTTCAGAGAGAATCCCAGATCGTGCAGGAGGTGAATGGTGCGTGACACGTGGTCTACGCACTGCTGTTCCGTCTTTGCCTGAATAAGCCAGTCGTCTAGGTATGGGAAGACATGGACGTGCTGGCGACGGAGATGCGCTGCTACAGTCGCTAGGCATTTGGTGAAAACTCTTGGTGCCGTGGTGACCCCGAACGGCAGGACTCTGAACTGGTAATGCTGGTCTAAGATCTTGAATCTGAGATACTTCCTGTGTGAAGGATGCAGGGGAATATGGAAATAGGCATCCTTCAGATCCAGCGTTGCTAGGAAGTCCCCCCGTTGAAGCAGGGGAAGCACCTGCTGCAATGTGAGCATATGGAAGTGCTCTGAGTTGATGTACCAGTTCAGGGGCCTGAGGTCCAGGATCGGCCTGAGTGATCCGTCCTTTTTGGGATATAGAAAATACAGGGAGTAAACCCCTGTTCCTTGTTCCTGCAATGGAACGAGCTCTATCGCCCCTTTTTGCAGCATGATTAGTACTTCTTGCTGCAACAAGGTCAAGTGCTCGTCGGACATAGCACGGCCTCTTGGCGGTATGTCCGGTGGAATGGACGTAAGTTCTAGACAGTACCCGTACTGGATAAGAGACCTCACCCACCTGTCCGTGGTGATGGACCTCCACGCCGGCAGGAACTGCTGTAGTCTCCCCCCGACAGGTGTTGTGTGATCGGGGGGAAGTGACAAGACGTCACTGCTTGTTGGAGGCAGTGGACCTGGAGGCATTGTTTCCACGTCCTCTGCCCTTGATATTATTGCCTCTGTAGCCACCCCTGCCCTTGTTGTTGTTATACGAGGACTGGGTGTTACCCTTGTAGTATTGCGTGGTCTGGGGTGCCTGGCCTCTTGAGGTGCCTCTTGAATTGGAGCGGCGAAAAGAACCACCCCGAAACTGCTGACTTTGTAAAGCCCCCATAGACTTGGCAGTTTCGGTATCTTTCTTCATTTTTTCTAGGGAGGCATCCACCTCAGGGCCGAACAGATGGTCAGGATTCACCGTCTGACCCAGTAATGTGGTTTGTATGTCGGGCTTGAACCCAGAAATCCGAAGCCAGGCATGGCGTCTGAGTAACACGCTTGTATTGATAGCCCTGGAGGCAGTGTCTGCTACATCTAGGGCACATTTGATGGATGCATTAGTAATGAGTTTACCCTCCTGAATGAGCATCTCCCCCGCCTCCTTGTATTGGTCAGGCAAGTGTTGTAGGATGGCCTCTAATGTGTCATAGTGGGCCCTATCATAACGTGCAAGCAGGGCTTGGGTGTTAGAGATCCTCCAGATGTTTGCTGCCTGTGCAGCAATGCGTTTGCCTGATGCCTCAAAGATCTTTGACTCTTTGTCTGGGGGAGGAGCATCACCAGTAGTCTGCGAATTCGCCCTCTTCCGAGCGTTGGACACCACCAGGGAGTCCAATGGCAAATGTCCCTTAATATACGTGGGATCCGTGGGCGCCGCCTTATACTTCCTGTCGATGCGAGGATTGACCACCCGTGCCCGGGTGGGCTCCTTGAATACCTCCTGTGCATGCTTCAGCACCCCTTTGAGCATAGGTAGCGTCTTGACTTGCTTTTCGGCTACCGAGAAGGTGTCGACCAAGAAGTCCGCATCCACAGGGTCTGAGTGCAGTTCGACGTCATGGTTCGCTGCAGCTCTCTCTATTAATGCATTAAACGCCGCCGAGTCCTCCGTCGGGGACGTCTTCGCGGCGAAAAGTTGAGTGTCCTGACCTGACTGCAGGTCGTCCGTGTCGCCTCCTGCCGTCCAGGGCACCTGCTCCTCGTCCGGATCCGAGTACGCAGGATAGTTGTACTCGTCGTCCTCCACGTCCACCTCAGGCACTGGGGAATGGGCCGGCGAGCGTTCCATGGCTTGTGGAGAGAGAGGTTCCATCAGAGCCGAAGAGTCCGCAGAGTACTTTTTGCTCTTAAGTGGAATTCTAAAGGGTTCCAGTGGCGGCTCCGACGTAATCTTTCGTTTGAGGAGCGACAATTTTCCGGTGTTGGCGTCGATTGTCACCTCTCGACGTTCCTCCACCGCGAGCGGTTGGAGCCGAAGCTTCGATACCACCAAGGCAGCTTTCGGCGTCAATACTTCCTGAGAATGTCCGCTCTGCTTAGGCGCGAAGGCCTTCGGCGCCGACTTGGGAGGAAGGGTAAAACGGATGGGCGTTTGTTCCTTGGCAGACTTCGGCGTGGGCCTAGGCACGACAGTGTCCTGGCTGGGAACCACAGTGGACTGTTGGATCCGCTTCAAGGATTCTCCCACCTTCTTAGTAAGGGATGCCGAGGGCTGAACTGTCTCGAGCGACTCTTCGTCTCCGAGAGCCCGGTCGCCGGCAGGCCTCTTCTTCGGTGCCGACGCCCCCTGGCCTGTCGCACCGTCGGCGTGACGCTTCTTCGAAGCCGTCTTCGGGTCCGCGACCCCTCTCGGTGCCGACGCAGCCGCGTCGGAAGTCTTCACCTTCGGTGCCGACCCAGAAGACTTCGGGTCGGCCATTTTGGCGCGGCTTTTGTGGTCGGCCATCTTGGCGTGGCTCTTCGAGTCGGCCATTTTGGGTTTCGTGGAAGTTGACGCCTCCAGAACCTTCTTTACCAACGCCAGTTTCGGTTTCGGTTTCGCATCCGAGGGTGCGGGACCGGTTGGCTTCACTTTCGGTTTCTTGCCAGAAATGTCCGTGACCGGGCCCGGAGGCGGGGACGTAGGACTTCTAGGAAGATCTCGGGTAAGGCCCGAAGGCGATCCCTCGACCTGGGCCGTATGACGGGGGGAAACCCCGGAGTCTGTTTGGGGATGCTCTTCCTCTGAGCTATCTCCCATCGCGGCACAAATCAGTTCGTCGTCCCCTACCTCACCGGAGACTTCGTCGCAGGCCTCCTCGTCCGCGTCGTAGGCCTCTTCCTCGGACGCGGGGCCAGAGTCCGACTCTTGTACGCCGGCCTCCTCTTCGATCGATTCCTGAAAGATGTCATCAGGTGGGGGTGCCGAAGCCGACAACTGTGCCTGGAGTCGATTAGCCCGGCGAATTTTCAAAGTTTTCTTACTCCTAAACTTTGAACAAGCCATGCAGGTGTCTTCACGGTGATCCGGTGACAAGCATGTGTTGCACACAGGGTGCACGTCGAGGTGCGAATATTTCGAGTGACATAGCGGACACTTCTTGAATGGAGTCCGCTCCATCGCAAATGCGTTAGTGTAGGCCCGTCCGCGTCGAAGCACGTGGAAGGGCAGTAGGAGATTGGAGCTGAGAGTCAGTAAGAAAACCCGAACGCAACTATACCGACGCCCAGCCTAAAGACCTTTTGGTCTCAAGTAAAATCGAACAACTATCGGTTCCGAAGGAGGGAACCGAAAACACATCCGAACCCTATGGCGGAAAAAAACAATCTGGGGATGGAGGCGATGCCCATGCGCACTGTAGTCCAGGGGAGGAGCCACCTATCTCGTGATACTTCGAAGACTCTTCCAGGACAACAATGTGCAATCATCCGGACCCAACACTAGGTGGCGGACTATGCACAGATATGAATTCAGCAGCCCACATGCCTCGAACAGACATTACTGCAACAGGTATAGGTACCCCGGGAGGCAGGTGCATTTTCCGTTCGAGGCTTGTAAACTGTAGATCACATGCTTTGCATGGACTATATAGCAGTTATCTCCAAAAGCGGTGGCTAACCTGTACCTGTTGCAGTCGCCTGAAATAGTGTGCATAAAACTGCTTGGCCCACACTAGCTTGGTGTCTTGCTTACACATCTACACTATAGTGTTTTGTGAATGTGTGAGGTGAAGACCATGTTGCAGCTTTGCAGATATCATCTATGGGTATATTCCCTAAGAATGCCATAGAAGCCCCTAGCTTGCGTGTGGAGTGTGCCCTCGGGCGAAATGTCATTGCTCGTTTTGCCTTTGCATAGCATGTCTGAAATCACTGGACTATCTAGCTTGCAATCACCTGACTATCCAACTTGCAATCACCTGACTATCCAACTTGCAATCACCTGACTATTCAACTTGCAATCACCTGACTATCCAACTTGCAATCACCTGACTATCCAACTTGCAATCACCTGACTATCCAACTTGCAATCACTTGACTATCCACCCAGATATAGGATTGCGTTAATGTGGTGGTGCAAAAGCGACAAACCGTGGTTTTGTCTTTCGGAAAGGTTTCGTCCTTTCTATATAGTAAAATAGTGCTCTTTTGACATCCAAAGTGTGTAGAGCACATTCCGCCACGGAATCTGGTTGAGGAAAGAACACAGGCAACTCAACAGATTGGTTGATATGAAAGACAAATGACCATTGGTAGGAATTTTAGGATGGTCCTAAGAACTACTTTGTTTTGTTGTACTAGTAAAAATGGTTCTTCTATGGTTAGTGCCTGAAGCTCACTTACCTTACTCAGTGATGTAATCGCTCCGAGGAAAGTTACCTTCCAAGTGTGAAATTGCAGTTCACACCTATGCAATGGCTCAAAGGGTAGATCCATCAGTCTTGTAAGGACAATGTTGAGATTCGCACTGGGGCAGGTGGAAGTCTTGGAGGAATGATTCTTTTAAGTCCCTTCATAAATGCTTTAATGACAGGCACTCTAAAGAGACAGATGGTGTCTGTTCTATAGGTATGCAGCTATTGCAGCAAGATGTAAGCGTATGGAAGAGTACGCTAAATTTGAATGCTGCAGATTTTGTAAATAGCAAATGTTTTGAACTGAAGCGTCCAACGGATCGATTTGATTGTTATTGCTGTATATCACAAATCTTTTCCACTTTGCGACATAGTATGCTCTTGTGGTAGGACGTCTAGCCTCTTTGATGATGCTTATGCAGTCTGGCGGTAGATTAAGGTAGCCAAACTCTAAGATTTCAGGAGCCAGATCGCAAGATTGAGATGACTCGGGTCTGGATGTCTTCTCTCTCCATGCCTCTGAATGAGGAGACTGGGAGTGAGATGTAGTTTTTGGTGAGGTACTACTGAGCGCTCCAACAGTGTTGTGAACCAGGGTTGCCTGGCCCATTTGGGAGCAACTAGGATTAGTGTCAGGGACGCCTGTCTGAGCTTCCAAACCACTAATGAAATGAGCGGGAGAGGCAGAAAAGCGTAGGCAAATATCCCTGACCAATTCATCCATAGTGCATTGCCTTTAGACAATGGGTGTGGATGCCTGGATATGAAGTTTGGATATTTTGTGTTTAGGTTTGTGGCAAATAGATCTATGTCCGGAAAGCCCCAAGTTTGGAATATTGGGAGGAGAACTTGAGGGTGGAATTCCCATTCGTGCTTCGGTTGTCTTTGACGACTGAGCAGATTTGCAATCTGATTCTTTACTTCTGGGAGGTGTTCTGCAAGAAGCACAAGTTACTACTTGTGTAACGATATATCTGTAAGAGACATTAGTTAGTGATAGATTCCTTACCTTAGAATATCCCCAGGCGTCAGACTGGATCCGGAAATTTTTGCGTAGCAATACCCCTGCGCGCTGTTAGGCGTCGTCTGCGGCTCCGCGTCCGTCGTCGGCGTCGTGAGCGCCGGGATGACGTCATCGGAGTATATAGACGGCGCCCATGCGCGCTGACGTCAGTTCTGATAACACAGCTTTTCCGCGCCAGATACGCAGAGCCATGAGAGAACTAACACTGGTGCCATGAAACTAGGGCCCTGAAAGGGGATGACCTTAACCCTAAATATCGGTTCGCAGAACGGGGAGGATGGGAGGGCGGTAAGGAATCTATCACTAACTAATGTCTCTTACAGATATATCGTTACACAAGTAGTAACTTGTGCATCTGAAAGAGACACGTTAGTGATAGATTCCTTACCTTAGAATAGATACCCCAGCAATACCAACCCCGTGGTGGTGGGTCTGCGAACCAATATCACACCAGAAAGTCCTGGAGGACGGAACGGCCAAAGAAGCCATCCCTCCGGACTTGACTGTCCAGGCAGTAGTGTCTTGCGAACGTGTGCAGCGAGGCCCACGTGGCTGCCTGACAGATGTCCTGCAGGGGGACACCGCGGCCCAAGGCAGTTGTCGTTGCCGTGGCCCGAGTGGAGTGAGCCCGCAATCCAGCCGGGGGCTCCTTCCTCGCCATGGAGTAGCACGCTTGGATGCACAAGATGATCCACCTGGAGATGGTCCTCTTGTGTACAGCCTTTCCCTTCTTCGCGCCCACGTAACCAACGAAGAGTTGGTCATCCACCCGGAATTGGCGAGTGCGGTCCAAGTAGTAGGAGAGCGCACGTTTTGGATCCAGACGGTGGAGCCTCTCCTCCTCTTTCGAGGGATGCGGAGGCGGAAAGAAGGTGGGCAAGGTGATGGACTGCCCGATGTGGAAGGCCGTGACAACCTTGGGCAGAAAGGAAGGTCGTGTACGCAACACCACCTTATCAGGGTGAACAGACAGGAAAGGCGGAGAAGAAGAAAGAGCCTGGAGCTCACTCACTCTCCTGGCAGAGGTGATGGCAACCAGGAAGGCCGTCTTCAGCGTAAGGAGGCGAAGAGGACAGTTATGAAGTGGCTCAAAGGGAGCACACATCAGATAGGTGAGAACAAGGTTCAAGTCCCACTGGGGCATCACGAAGGGAACAGGAGGGAACATGTGTGTGATGCCCTTCAGAAATCTACTCACTATAGGGGACTTGAACAAAGAAGGCTGATCAGGTAGCCTCAAGAAGGCTGAAAGAGCAGAGAGATACCCTTTAAGAGTGCCCAGAGCAGAGCCCTGCTGGGCAAGGGAAAGAAGAAAGAGCAGCACTTCCGAAAGGGGTGCAGAGAGGGGATCCACAGCCTTTGCTGCGCACCATGCCACAAATCTATTCCACCGGCAGGCGTATACCGACTTAGTGGAGGGACGCCTGGCTGCCAGAATGATGTCACAGACTTCGGGAGGCAAGTCAAATGGCCTCAACTGCCGCCGCTCAATCTCCAAGCTTGTAGGTGGAGACTGGACAGGTTCGGGTGCAGGACCGTCCCCTGCTGCTGCGACAGAAGGTCCTCCCGAAGAGGCAGACGAATCGGGGGATCGACTGACATGCTGAGTAGCTCGGGATACCAGTATCTTCGAGCCCAGTCCGGAGCCACAAGGATAACCTGGGCCCGGTCGCGCTTGATCTTCTTCAGCACTCTGGGCAGAAGTGGTATAGGCGGAAAGGCGTACAACAGGCCGCAGCTCCACTCGCGACGAAAAGCGTCTCCGAGCGAGTGCCGCCTTGGAAACTCCAACGCGCAGAACTGCTGACATTGCGCGTTCTCTTCTGTGGCGAATAGATCTAACCAAGGCTCTCCCCACTGTCGAAAGAGACCTTGCGCCACGTCCGAGTTCAGACGCCATTCGTGATCCATCATGCACCGGCGGCTGAGTTCGTCCGCCCTGGCATTCAGAGAACCTGCCAGGTGTTGAACCACCAGAGTCACGCCCTGATGTTCCAGCCACTGCCAGAGGCGCAGAGCCTCCTGGCAAAGGGTCCACGACCCCACACCGCCCTGTTTGTTGCAGTACCACATGGCGGTGGTGTTGTCGGTGAACACTTGCACCACGCTCCCCCTGACAGAGGGGAGGAATGCCTTCAGTGCAAGACGAATCGCCCGCAGCTCCAGAAGGTTGATGTGGAGCCGGGACTCCGCCGGAGACCAGAGGCCTCTGATCTCCGCCTCTCCCATGTGGCCTCCCCAGCCCTGGAGGGACGCGTCCGTCACAACCACGTGCTCCGGCTGGGGTAGAGAGAGGGGTCTGCCACTGACCCAGTCGCGGTCCGTGAGCCACCACTGCAGTTGTCTCGCAGTGCCCTCCGAGATCAGGACATGATCGGACAGGTTGCCCTGATGCTGGGCCCACTGAAACTTCAGGTCCCACTGCAGAGCCCGCATCCGCCACCTGGCGTGACGCACCAGAAGGATGCAGGAGGCCATCAGTCCCAGAAGCCGCAGCGTCAACCTGACCGAGACCCGGGATAACGGCCCGAAGACAGGAATCAGAGCCTGAATATCCCGAACCCGCTGCTCGGGTGGGTAACCCCGAAACTGCGCCGAGTCGAGAACCGCTCCGATGAAAAGGAGCTTCTGAGAGGGACACAGGTGTGACTTCGGCACATTGATGGAGAACCCCAGCAAGTGCAGGAGGTCGGCCGTAGTCTGGAGGTGGCTGACGACTGTCTGGGGCGAGCCCGCCTTCAACAACCAGTCGTCGAGGTAGGGGAAGACTGACACCCCTTGCCTGCGCAGATGGGCTGCGACCACCGCCATCACCTTCGTGAACACCCGTGGGGCGCTGGTAAGGCCGAAGGGGAGCACGGTAAACTGAAAGTGCTCGTGGCCTACCGTGAACCGCAGGTAACGCCGGTGGGCCGGCAGGACGGGGATGTGGAAATAGGCGTCCTGCAAGTCCAACGCTACCATCCAGTCTCCTGGGTCCAGGGCAGCCAGGACCTGAGCCAAAGTGAGCATCTTGAACTTCTCCGTACGGAGGAAGCCGTTCACGTTCCGCAGATCCAAGATAGGGCGTAGGCCCCCTTTGCCCTTCTTGGGTACCAGAAAGTAGTGGGAGTAACAGCCACGTCCTACTTCTGGCCCAGGAACGCGCTCGATGGCCCTCTTGGCCAAGAGGGCCGAAACTTCCTCTTGCAGAAGTCGCAAGTGATCCCCCGACACACGGTGGCATTGAGGTGGCATGGATGGAGGGGAAGACTCGAAGGGGAGGGAGAAACCCCTTCGGACAATTTGCAGCACCCACCTGTCCGAAGTGACTGTATGCCAGTGGGAGAGGTGATGGCGAACCCTGCCTCCCACAGGCGTCACATGGGCCTGAAAACTCGGACTAGGAAGGTTTTGAGGCGGGGGCTGCTGAGGGAGGTGTGGACTGGCCTCGCCGCTGACCCCGACCACCGCCACGGCGGTTCCCACGGCCGCCACCGCGTTGCTGAACATTCTGCGGCGCGTGGCTGACGGTCCGTGGTGGGGCGCCCCTTCCGTGGCCACGAAAGGAGCGAAAGGCACCCGATTGCTGGCGTGGGGCCGCAAGGCCCAAGGACTTGGCCGTGGCCCTGGAGTCCTTAAAACGTTCCAGCGCATGGTCTGCCTTGTCGCCGAAGAGGCGACGGCCATCAAACGGCATGTCCAGGAGAGTGGCCTGGACATCGGCCGAGAAATTGGCGGACCTCAACCAGGCGTGGCGTCGAACCGCCACCGTCGTTGCCATCGCCCTGCCCAGTGAGTCCGTGGTATCCAGCCCACACCGGATGGAAAATCGTGCCGCATCTCGGCCGTCCGCAAGGGTTTGGCTGAGTTTAGCCCTGACCTCCTCAGAGCATTGTGGCAGCACCTCCGCAACCGTGTCCCACAGAGTGTGGGTGTAGCGGCCCAAGAGACAGTTGGTGTTGACTGACCGGAGCCCTAGGCTCACAGACGAGAAGACCTTCTTCCCGAACTGCTCATATCTCTTGGATTCCCGATCGGGCGGGGCCGTCGGGAATGCGGTCTGGGAAGTGGAGGCCTGGATGACCAGGCTCTCGGGGGTGGGGTGGGTGGACAAAAAGCAAGGGTCGCCCGGTGCCGGGCGGTAGCGTCTGGCCACGTTCCTATCCACAGGGGGACCTGTGGCGGGCTTGGACCAAGTGCCCAGCAGAACGTCACACAAGGCCTCATTGAACGGCAGAAGGGGCTCCGCGGAGCCGGACTGCTGTTTGAGCACCTCAGTGAGGAGATTAGTCCTCACGGCCGCGACGGGGAGCTCAAGGTTTAGGGCCTTAGCTGCCTTCGTCAACACTACGCTGTAAGCAGAACCCGCCTCCGAAGCCACAGTCGGGGGCGATGTAAATCCAGTGTCTGGCGAGGTGTCAATACCACTGGCCTCCCCAAGCTCATATGTCCAGTCCTGATGTGACTGGCAATCACGTGCCAGAGGGTCCTCGGACCCCTCCCATTGCTCCTCGTCACCCAGCTCCTGGAGACCAGGATGAACAGCCAGGGCCTCCTCGTGGAGATAGAATTCTCCGACGGCCGATGGAATCGGCGCCCAGCGGCGCCCCTCCGACGCCTGAGGCGGACCGTAGGAAGCATTGGGGTCGGCAACCACTACGGCTGCCGGGGACGACACCTGAAGGGACGGCGCCGGTGAGGTCGTAAGGTCGACCGGCGAGGTCCCGGATCCGGAGCCGGATCCAGCGAGGTCGCGCGGCGCCGGGACCGAAGTCGCCAGCGGCGCCGGGCCCGAAGCACCCGACGTCGTCGGGGCCGAAGCGCCCGACCCGGAAGGACCTCCAGACGGAGCCGATCGGCCCGAAGGCGCCACGGGAACCGACTGAGGAGGGAGGGCCCTCATGGCCATGAGGTACCTCTCGACCTCCTCCTGCGACGCGCCGTGCCCAGGGACCCGAAGGTGTGGGGCAGGCGGCGACGCTTGCGACTCCCGCGGAGCCGCGTGGGCGGTGTCGCCCGAACCCCCGGCCGCATCGAGCGAGCGTCGGGGCGGGTCGGAGGACCGATGGTGTCGCTCCGACCTCTCATGCCTCTTACCTGAGGACTTGGATCCAGACGATCGGTGACCACTCCCGGAGCGTCGATGACTCCGACCTCGCGACCTGTCCCTCGACCTCCCGTGGGACCGGGACCGGGACCTGGAGCGGCGCGGGGCCGACTGCCTCAGCTCGAGACGCTTGCGGGACCGCTCCCGCCTAGCCTTCGACGTCAGGGCCCGGCAGTCGTCACAGGTTCGATCGTCGTGGTCGAGGCCTAAGCACTTCAGGCACCGGCGATGGGGGTCCGTGACCGACATGAGTCGGCCGCACTTCGAGCAAGGCTTGAACCCGGGCATCCCTGGCACCGATCGTCGAGAATCGACGAATTAGAGGATCAAAAAGATCAAAAAGTTTTCAGTCAAAAAGTGACTGGGGGTAGAGCTTCTTCCGGATCTGCGCTAGCTGGCGCGGAAAAAAGAAGAACTGACGTCAGCGCGCATGGGCGCCGTCTATATACTCCGATGACGTCATCCCGGCGCTCACGACGCCGACGACGGACGCGGAGCCGCAGACGACGCCTAACAGCGCGCAGGGGTATTGCTACGCAAAAATTTCCGGATCCAGTCTGACGCCTGGGGATATTCTAAGGTAAGGAATCTATCACTAACGTGTCTCTTTCAGATGATACATTTTGTGACGTATAGCCAATCTGCAGATGGTCTGTGCTAGTTCTAACAGCTGGAGAGTGTCCCCCCCCCCCCTCCGTTTTTGGATGTAGTATATAGCTGTCATGTTGTCTGTGCAGATTAGGCCAGCTTTGCCTACTGGATGTACTTGAAACGCTTTGAGCGCTAGAAAAATCGCTAGCAGCTCTAGATGATTTATGTGAAGCTGCTTTTGCTGCACATGCCCGGAATTGTATGCGTCTAGACATGAGCTCCCAGACCAGTGAGCGAGGAGTCTGCTGTTATCACCATCTGTGGAACCGGGTAGATGAAGGGCCATCCTTTTGAAGGGTTTTGTGTATTCCACCACTGCAGAGAGAGCTGGGTGCGGCCATCCACCAACACTAGATCTGATAAGAGGCCATGAACCTGGTTCCACTAACGCGCTAAGCACTCCTGAAGGGGACGCATCTGGAGTCTTGCGTAAGGCACTATTAGAATGCAAGACACCATCATCATCATCCCTAGTAACTGCATGAACACTCAAACTGGTAATGTGTTGAGGCTAAAACTTACAGTAAAATTTGCATGTTGCAGATTTTGGCCAGATTGGGGTAGGCCAAAGCCTTTTGTGTATATGTTGCGGCTTTCGGATACGCCTGTGTGTTGGATGGTTGTAGATGGGATTTGGACAGATTTACTGTGAATCCAAGATCGTGGAGCAACAGCACTGTTTTGTGAGTGTGACTTAGACAGCTCTGTTGAGAGTTGGCTTTAATGAGCCAGTCGTCCAAATATGGATAGACGTGAATGTGTTGTCTTCGTACATGAGCTGCGACTACTGCCAGGCACTTGGTGAAAACCCTGGGTGCAGTAGTTACTCCAAATGAGAGCACCTTGAACTGATAGTGCTGGCCTGCTACTACGAACCTGAGGTACTTGCGTTGAGCAGGGTGCATTGGGATATGGAAATAGGCGTCCTGTAAGTAAAGAGTGAACAGAAAATTGCCTTGTTGAAGGAGCGGGAACACTTGCTGGAGTGTGACCATGAGAAAGTGGTCCGACTGTATAGATTTAGTTCTGAGGTCTAGTATAGGCCTAAAATAGACTTCCTTCTTCGGACAGTACAGGGAGTGTACCTCTGCCCCTTGATATTTTAATGGAATTGGTTCTATAGCTCCTTTTTGTAACAGAGACAGAAATTGTTGCTTTAGAAGGGTAAGATGATCTTATGACATTGCGTGTGATCTTGGAAGAATGTTTGGGGGTGTGTCTGTAATTTCCAGGTAGTAAACATATTGGATAATTTGTAAATCCCATTTGCCTAAGGTGATTGTTTTCCTAACAGGGAGAAATTGTGAGAGACGTCCCCCGACAAGAGTGGAATGTTCGGGGGGTAGCCAAAAGAAGTCACTGCTTGTTATTTGCGGGGAAAATGTTTGTGGAGTTGCCTCTGCCTCTTCCCCTTCCATTCTTTCCTCTAAAATCTCCTCTGACATAGCCTCTTGATGAGGGCAATTGGTTGTTGCCGTTGTAAGAGGAAGAGGGATTTTCTGTAGAAATATTTTTGGAGCCAACAATGTAAAAGGAGCGATGAAAGAAAAACCTATTTGCAGGTAAATTCAAAGCCCCCATGGACTTTGCGACATTTGTATTTTTATTTTTTTCCAGCGAGGTGTCAACTGCTGGACTAACTGCTGGACTAAAGAGGTGCTCTTTATCGAATGGCTGTTTGAAAATAGAAGATTGTACCTCAGGTTTGAAACCTGAAATTCTGAACCAAGCAGGTCTACGTAGCAGTACACCGGTGTTTACTGCACACGCTGTTGTGTCTATGTCGCACTTGATGGAGATATTGGTGATAAGTTTGCCTTCCAGAATAAGATCATTTGCCTACGATTTATGTTCATTGAATACGTTTTTATAACTAATCACAATGAGCCCTATCATATCTGGCTAACAAAGCTTGAGCATTAGCAATGCACCAGTGATTAGCCGCTTGTGAGGTTACCCTTTTGCCAGAAAGCAAGAGAGACACAATTAATGGACGGAATGCAGAACAAATCAAAACATTGATCCCAGCTTGATTCCAGGGGCACTGGCCGGGTATGCCCAAACATGGGTCCCGTGCTCTCTATGCCACTGGAGTCAAGCTATCCTGGCTGATGAGGGTTGAAAGTCCGAAACTGGTCCCATGATGCTTGTTTCCAGTCAAGGTAGGAGCTGGCCTGGCAGTTGGGGCTGGGCAGTTCACATTGGGGCAAAGGGTCAAGACTGATTTGCATACGGCTGGTTCCAAACTGGAATGGTATGGTGAGCAAAAAAATAATGGATTTAGGCCGTGGTGTGAATTTATGACATTGTTCTGCATTCCGTCCATCAATTGTTTCTTTTTGCACAATTTTGCCAGATGCATCAATTAACTTGGACTCCTTATCAGGAAGAGGGGACTCATCTGTGGTATGTGATTTAGCTCTCTTGCGAGCATTGGAAACCACAAGAGTCTCTAGGGGCAGCTGACCTTTGATGTAAGCAGGGTCAGTAGGTGCCGGTTTATAATTCTTCTCAACTCTAGCCATGATGATTCTTGCCCTTACAGGATCGCTGAAAACCTCATCCACATGTTTAAGCATGCCTTAAGCAATGGCAGTGTATTGGTAGTTTTTTTTAGAAGAAATTAGGGGCTTTAACAATAAGTCCTTCTCTAAAGCCTCCTTATACAGGTCCACCCCATGATAATGAGCAGCCCTGTTAAGAAGCTTAATATACCCTATATTGTCGTCAGAGGGTGATGGTCTGGAGGTATATAAGTCAGGGTCATTGTCCGTGTTTGGGTCAGTGTCATAATCCTCCCATGGGTCATCATCATGTGGCCTATCCTCATCCCCATTACCATCCCCTTGATCCTGTGGGCCAGGTGAAAGTGGTGGTTGTGATGTATTACTGGGTGTGATGAGCAATTGAGGATTAGTGGGTAAGGAGGTGGAAAATATGGTGGTGAAGGGTTAGTACCCACATTCTTTCTCTTCAGGGAGATGTGGTACTCTTCCTGTGGGCCCATTTTCCTTTTTTCAAGCAATTTGGCATGAATATGAGCAGTGTCTGGGTTTATAACCAGTTTCTTCTGTTTTGGATCTGAAGGTGGAAGATCAGACCGAGGCTCTTTTGGTGATGTCTTTTTATCTTTGCTCGCTGCTTTCGGCGTCAAAATGTTCGGCTCCGAACTCTTCGGTACCGAAGCTTTAGTCTTTGATGAAGATCGAACGTGGACCATGACATGCTTTGATTTCGGCGGGCAAACCCGAGCCCAAGCCGGAAGGCTTCTCCTTTTGTTTCTGCGCCAGGCCCGGGGCACTGAAAACTTTTTCTAGGTGCAGACCTTGGCCCGCAGGCAGAGAAAGGACCGGAGCCTATTTGGTCTTGAATTGTTGGGGCAAGGGGGCTTCTGTACTCAGGGTAAGCTGACCCAGTGTAACTTGTTCCTCTTCTTCCATGTAAGTCTGCCTCGGACAAGGAGATACCAGTTCTTCCTCGGCTCCTTGAGATTGTGTTTCTTTTCAGTCGGAATCTTGGCCGAAGATGTCTGGTATGCAGCTGACTTGGTGTTGCATCTCGTGACGTTGAGCCAGACAATCACGGATCGTATTCTTCGATCAAAACGATCGTCAAGCATTGCAATCTTTCTTGTTGTGTTCAGGGGATAGAGGTTGCCACTTAGTGCAGGTCGGGGGGCAGAAATCTGGCAAAACACCCGGGACAGAGCTTGAATAGAGTCTGTTCTATCGACTGCTAGCGAGTCGGGCGCGGGTAGGCCCAACGGTGCTTCAAGAGTTTTTCAATCGAAGATCTTGGAGTGGAAACTATACAGAGAATGGGAAACGTGATCGAGAAACCATACCGCCGAGGGTAGTGGATTGCGCAACGAAGGGAAACCAGGAAACGGTGCTGAACCAGAGCGCAGCAATTCGCATCCAAACCAGATGGCGGTAAAAAAACTAACAATGGAGCTGATGTCCATGCGCATTATTATCGAAAGGAGGAGTCACCTACCTTATGACTGGAAAAAACTTCTTTGAACAAAAAAAAAAGTGCAAACATCCAGACCCAATACCAGATGGCTGGCTCACATGCCTTGAACATGGTATTTCTAAATAAAGTCAGCCCCTGGCTGAAGGAGTTTCGAAATCAGAGGCCGAAGTCTACGAATAAACTATAGCCGGTGCAATCTTGAATGCCACTATTAACGATGGGAGCCCCAGGGATCTATAACATAAGAGCGGAGGTGCTGCTTGGCACTGCTGGGCTGACTAGCTGGGGCCAGTTGGTTCAGAGGAAAGACCCTCTTGCAAAAGCCCAAAATGAACCATGGGGCTAGAAGTCACCAGCAGGGGCCACTGCACACCTGAAAATATACAGCAAGACCTATTTGAAGGCTGCAGTCTCTGCAGAATGGATGACGGCCCAGTGAACTGTGGCTGTACCTGCTGCAAATTCGGCACATGGTAATAATCAAACAACAAAGCCTGAATGATAATTTGAGTGCCAACTAGATCTTCTCCTGGATTCCTCAGCACATGGACACCGAGAAGCTACCAGTGCGCTTTTTGCATTTCTTCCTTGACTTGTCCTTGGACTCGTCTTTTGACTGTGCCATACACCTCTTAGCTAGGACTAACAAAATGGAGACCAACTGCACTACCTGTGTTAAATGATAAGGTTTGGCCCTTGCCTACTCAATTGAACTTCAGACTCAAAGAATATCTGTTGCATGATTTACTGGCATTTCTGGTCCTGAAGCACAACAGACAGAAATAGTGAGCGTCAGTCACTGACATCAGCTTTAGGCATGCATGGCACTGCTTGGGATTTGTCAGCTTTGTGGGGTGCGACACCTGGACATTGCTAAAGTTTGTTAAAGAATTTGGCAGGCCTGTGAAAACTGGGCAGTTTTGACCATTATATTCATAAGCTTAGATCTTTCATGATGTCTAATTCATCTGTGCTCAAGGATTTTGTTTCTAGTAATGAGGATGGGCTTCCTGTATTTAGTCTGATTGCAACCGGGAACAGTGCTTTAAAAGGGGATAGCTGTCTAATTAGTTTTCCCCTTTTCCACAGCTGTATATCACTTTCCACCAGAAGTACTGGGATTTCTGGTGCTAGAGGATGAAAATGACCAGGAGCATTTTATCAATCGGTGGGTGTCAGGTTTTAGAGCTGGTTGTTGCTTTTGAGGTTTTCATGCGTACTTCAGGTGTTCACTTTACAAACAATGGGTTACTTTTTCTTTTCTTTTTTATAACAAGATGTTCTAGTTCTTTCTTTGGGCTTTTTGGATCTTTCTACTATCATTTAAAGTTATAGACTAGAGCCATGCTTATGAAATGTTGTATGAATGTGACTCAAATTTGGATAATGATGGTGCTGGGGGATACTAGCAGGTGGGATATAGAGGAGAGATTTTGGTCTCTTTCTAGTATTCACACAGCATTAGGTTGACTGTCTTGAAGACTAGAAATGTTTTAATAATATTATGATAGTTAAATGTATTGATATTGAAAATGTGGTGTACGTTGTTAGAAATTATTGGGGACACCAGATTGAATTGCTTTTACAAGAGTGTTTTATAACTTTGTGTTACAGCCTTGATAAAGTCTCAGTAGAGACGAAACACGTGTTGGCAATCATTTGGCAATCATTTATGGATGTAACAACAACAATGGAATAAAAAGAAATTAATGTGGAAACCATTTACTGATTTAACCACTACAATGGAATAAAAAGAAATTTATGTGAAGAAACCGCTTACAGTGGACTCTGTCTATCTCTTCTGATCTTGAATATGGAGTATCTGACTTCAAGTGGCGAAAATGTTGAATGAATAGATTTGCAATTTTTGAGGCAAACTAATCTCTTAAATTTAAATTGTTTGTAGGTAATAGGACAAGTGGAGGGTGTGCATAGGTTGCTCTTTTTTTTAAAATCTGAAATAGGTTGGCGCAGAGCACCGAACTTGAGACTTGAGGAAAGGGAAAATGAACAAACGCCCATGTACAGGGGTGTGCCATTATGCACATGTCATGTCGGTAGGCAGGTACAAGCACTGAGGAGGCCCAATGGCACTATCCATCAGCACCAAGAAGCTATTGCAAGAGTTTCCATAGCCAGCATGGTTCCTGGAATGATTCCCAAAGTGAGGAACTGGAGGATAGACTCATCCAACATAAAAAGGCATACGTCTGATATTTATGCAGTATGATGATGCATGAAAGAAGTGTTGCATCAATTGCTCATTTTACAGATCTAAAAAAAAGGTCAATTTCTTTATTTTGAAAAAGTTATTTTGTGTCTGGCTTAACTGCTATTGCATCAGAATACAAAGAAGTTAACAAAAGGATAACTAAAAGGTGTAATTGCAAGCCTGAGTTCATGGTGGCAAAAATGCAGTATATAATTCTATGAAACAAATCTGAGTAGATGAAACTTACCCTTATCTACAATATGGTCAAGGCCACCCAATAGCCTCAGTTCTTCTTTAAACCAGTCACCTGCTCGTTTGGAGGTTAGTGAAAGTAGTGTCTCCATCGCCAAATGCCCCGTCTGGGGGGGGGAAAGATACATATTCACATTATGGCACGAATCATTTTAATTGCAAAAATCAGAGCCATGCAGTTCTTTATCAACACGGACCTTTAGAACAACTCTACCATTTTCTGAAAGGGATCAGATTAAATAGAATGCTGCAAAAGAAGACACTGGCAGGTTGTGAAGTGCTGTAAGCCCTGATTATGGAAGACTGTAGTTGCGATTCTTTTGATCAACAATTTAAACATTCATGAAATTAAACGAATACTTTCAAAATCAATATGATAATAGTTTGGATGGAGTGCTTCTGTAGGATACTTGCTGTTTGTGTTCAAGATTAATAACACCCTCTCAACATGAATGTATAGAAGTTGAAGAGTTAAAACAGCAGTTCCCCTATTAAACTTTGATTCTAGAAAATGTTCTCTTTTTTTATGTCACACAACACAAAAGTCCATATATTTTACTATGCTTGACGATTT
Organism: Lissotriton vulgaris; assembly: GCF_964263255.1. Taxonomy (NCBI): domain Eukaryota; kingdom Metazoa; phylum Chordata; class Amphibia; order Caudata; family Salamandridae; genus Lissotriton; species Lissotriton vulgaris. The sequence continues at coordinate 568,516,823 of NC_141693.1, read as the reverse complement.
CATCAAATCATACTTTTGTTATGGTTATAAGAAGCAGTTAGTGTTGCCTCTTTAAAGCAGTTGGTTAAAACTGAACTTAACAGGACTGCATAAGGACCCATTACCCTCCTTATTTTCCCACAGGAGGTGAGAAGGATAAGTGACCTACTTGTAATCCTAGTTCTCATCCAGGGGTACACTCAAAGTCATAATCTATGAATAATCCCGCCCATGTGCGGGATCCCAGAGCATATAGAAAGGAAAATGCTACTTACCAGTATGCATCTGTTCTTGGCATGTAGAGCTGCAGAGGTGCGCACTATGCATAGATTGCCACCTAGTGTTGGGCCTGGATGTGTGCAGTTTGTTTTGTAGAAAAGTCTTTGGAAGTCACGGGATAGGCGCCTCCTCCTTTGGATGATACTACGCATGGTCATCGGCTCCATCCCCAGATTGTTTGCCATTAGGGAAGTGATGGAGCTGTATAAGAGATAGTGATGTCCATGTGATATGTATCTAATTAAGATAATACTTGAACAGATAAAGGTAGCCGGGGAGGCGGGTGGGCATGTGCAACTCTGCAGCTCTACATGCCAAGAACAGATGCATACTGGTAAGTAGCATTTTCCGTTCGAGGCATATGAGCTGCAGATTGCACACTATGCATAGATTACATAGCAGTTCCCACACCTAGCGGCGACCACCTGTATGTGTTGCAGTTGTTTGAAACCGGGTTTTTAGTACATCCTGGCCCACAGTGGCTTACCGTTTAGTTTGCACATCTACACAGTAATGCTTTTTGAATGTGTGCGGTGTAGACCATGTGGCTGCTTTGCATATGTCATCTAGGGGAACGTTCCCTAAGAATGCCATTGAAGCCCCTATTTTCCTGGTAGAATGGGCTTTTGGTGGGATTGTTAATGTGCGTTTGGCTTTTTGATACATATTTGTATACATTTAACAATCCATCTAGCGATCCCAGACTTTGAAATGGGATTGCCTTTATGTGGCGGTGAGAAAGACACAAAAAGTTGTTTTGTCTTACGAAAAGTTTGTGTCTTTTCAATGTAGTACAGTAATGCTCTCTTGACATCTAAAGTGTGTAGAGCTTTCTGCGACGGTTTGAGGCTGCGAGAAAAATACAGGCAGCTCAACAGATTGATTTAGATAAAAAGGGGAAATGACTTTTGGAAGGAATTTTGTATTAGTACGAAGAACCACTTTGTTATGATGCATTTTCAGAAAGGGTTCCTGAATGGTAAATGCTTGTAGTTCACTAACCCTTCTGACTGACGTAATGGCTACTAGGAAAGCTACTTTCCAGGTTAGAAATTGTAATTCGCATTTATGTAATGGTTCGAAGGGAGGTCCCATTAACCTTGTGAGAACCACATTTAGATTCCACACTGGTGCGGGTAGTGTTCTGGGAGGAATTATTCTTTTTAGTCCTTCCATGAAAGCTTTAATAGCTGACACTCTAAACAGAGATAGATGTTGTCTATTTTGCAAGTACGCTGCAATAGCTGCAAGGTCTAACCTGATAGACGTGTAGGCTGTTACACTTTTGAAGGTGCAATAAATATCCAATGATGTGTTGAATAGACACATCTAAAGGATTAATTTGGTTGTTTTGGCAGTATATGACAAGCCTTTTCCACTTAGCAGCGTAACATGCTCTAGTGGTGGGGTGTCTAGCTTCTTTAATAACGTTCATACATTCTGGGCGAAGGTTGAGGTAACCAAACTATGACCTCAGGAGCCAGATCGCTGGGTTGAGCTGTGCTGGGTCCGGGTGTCTGATCTCTCCATGGTTCTGCGTTAATAGGCGTGGAGATAGGTTTAGTTTTTGGTGTGGTACTACAGACATCTCCAACAGCGTGGTGTACCACGGTTGTCTGGCCCAAGTTGGAGCGATTAGGATGAGCGTTAGGGAATGTTGCTGTAGTTTACGTACCACTAATGGAAGTAGTGGGAGAAGAGGAAAAGCATACGCAAATAGTTTTGACCAGTTCATCCATATCGCATTGCCTTTGGACAATGGGTGTGGGTATCTAGCGGCAAAGTTTGGGCATTTTGCGTTTGTGGGTGGCAAAGAGGTCTATTTGAGGTTGTCCCCACATTTGAAAGAACGGATGAAGAACTTGTGGATGAAGTTCCCATTCGTGGATTTGCAGAGTTTGCCGACTTAGCAGATCTGCCATGGTGTTTTGTACTCCTGGGACGTGTTGGGCTAATAGGAAGCTCTTTAGTGGTATAGCCCATCTGCATATCTGCTGTGCTAACTGAGAGCTGCAGAGAGTGTGTCCCTCCTTGTTTGTTTATGTAGTACATAGCTGTCATATTGTCTGTGCGGACTAGGACAGCTTTGCCTGACACTTGAGTTTGAAAAGCTTTTAGGGCTAGAAACACAGCTAGTAATTCTAGGTGGTTGTTGAGGAGCAGCTTTTCTTGCGGTGTCCACCTGCCTTGCATGGTGTGATGCAGAAGGTGAGCTCCCCAGCCGGAGAGCGATGCGTCCGCTGTTAAGACTAGTTGAGGAACCGGCTCTAGAAATGGTGGCCCTTTGGAAAGGTTTTTGATGTTCCACCATTGCAGAGAAAGAGGAGTCCAACAGTCTACCAACACTAGGTCTCTTAGTTGACCTTGAGCCTGGTTCCATTGGCGTGCTAGGCACTCCTGAAGTGGACGCATTTGCAATCTTGCGTGAGGAACTACGAATATGCAAGATACCATCATTCCTATGAGCTGCATGAACACTCAAGCTGGTAGTGAGTGTTGGCTTGAATTTTGTTAGAAGAGTTTGTACGCTTGTTATCCTTGCTGGAGAGGGATACGCTAGTGTTAATTGGTTGTTTGTTGTAGCGCCGAGATACTGTTGTATATGTGAGGGTTGTAGATGCGACTTGGTGCAATTTACGGTGAATTCCAAGTCGTAAAGCAGTTGAATGGTAGCATGAGTGTGTTGTACACACTGGCTGTATGAGCTGGTTTTTATGAGCCAGTCGTCCAGATATGGGAAGCCATGAATGTGCTGTCTTCTTAAGTGTGCTGCTACTACTGCTAGGCATGTGGTAAATACCCTAGGCACTGTTGTGACTCCGAATGGGAGCACTTTGAACTGGTAGTGCTGCCCATCTAGCACAAATCTGAGATATTTTCTGTGCGCTGCGTGGATGGGAATATGGAAGTAGGCGTCCTTTAGATCTAGAGTGGCAAGGAAGTCGTTTAGTACCAGTACTGGAAGGACCTGTTGAAGTGTGACCATATGGAAATGGTACAACTGAATGTGAACGTTTAGAGGTCTGAGGTCTATGATGTGTCTTAGAGATCCGTCCTTTTTTGGTATTAGGAAATACAGTGAGTATACTCCTTTGTTTTTCTGGTGCTCTGGAACTAATTCTATTGCATTTTTCTGCAGGAGGGATATTACCTCTTGTCTGAGCAACGTTAAATGTTCCTGTGACATTGGACGCTGCTTGGGTGGCATGTTTGGGGGGGTAGATTGTAGTTCCAGACAGTACCCTGATTGAATAATTTGCAACACCCACCTGTCTGATGTGATGTTTTCCCAGGCTGGCAGGTATTGTTGGAGTATTCCCCCGACAGGAGTGGAGTGGGGCGGGGGCAGGGGAAGAGTCACAGGGCAAGGGTGGAGGCAAAGCGGGAATTGTTATTTTTACCTCTGCCCTGGTTAGTGTTACCCCATTACCCACCCCTTTGATAGCCCTTGCTGTAAGGGGATTGTTTGGGGGCTTTGTATGAGGCAGAGGTTGTGTCTGAGGAATATCCTCTGGTGGCACTTCTATAGGATGAGCGACAAAATGAACGTCGGGGAGCCTGCGACTGCAGGGCTCCCATAGATTTGGCGGTGTCTGTATCTTTTTTCATTTTTTCAATAGATACATCCACATTGGGTCCAATTAGGTGTTGCTCATCGAAAGGTTGATTAAGAATGCCACTTTGTACCTCAGGTTTGAATCCTGATATACGTAGCCAGGCGTGTCTGCGTAGTAAGACGCTGGTGTTAACTGCTCTAGACGCAGTATCCGCTGCGTCAAGGCCACATCTGATGGAGGTATTTGTAATGTTTTTACCCTCTTGGATGAGTTCATGTGCCCTATCCCTGTACTTATCAGGGAGGTGTCTCATTATGGACTCTAATTCGTCATAATGTGCACTATCATATCTGGCTAGCAATGCCTGTGTTGGCGATACGCCAGATGTTTGCTGCTTGAGGCGCAGTTCTCTTCCCCGATGCGTCCAGTAACTTAGACTCTTTATCTGGTGGGGCAGCATCACCTGATGTTTGCGAGTTTGCTCTCTTGCGTTGGAAACTACAAGCGAGTCCAGTGGTACTGGCCCCTTAATGTATTGCTGGGTCCAAAGGGGCGGCTTTATATTTCTTCTCTATACGAGGATTAATGATTCTAGTTCTGACTGGATCTTTAAAGACTTCAGAAGCGTGTTTAATTACTCCTTTGAGCATTGGTAAGATGGATGCGGACCTTTGTGCGTTATCAAAGGTATCCATCAGGAAGTCGTCTACAGGGTCAGTATGTATGTCTACCACGTGATATTGTGCAGCCCTGTGTATCAATTCGTTAAACCCTATAGTGTCTTCTGGTAGGGTAGGCAGTGAGGGGTATAAGCCATCCTGAGGGACATTTGGGACATCTGGAATAGTGTAGTCATCCCATGGGTCAGGTGATCCTGTAGGTGTGGCTGGATCAGGCATGTTACCCCCCCCCCCCATATCATCAGAGCTATCATTCCTATGGGAGGATGCTGGGGAATGCTGCGGTATGTAAGACTGTGGTGATGGCATAGGTGGAGGAGAAAGGGAAGGCAGTCTTAAAGGAGAGGTAGCCATGTCCTTCTTTGCATGCGGAGCGGGTTTGTCCAGTGGTAGTTTCTTTGAGGCCAAAATCAACTGTCCAGTTATTGGGTCCCTAGCAAGAGTCTTTTGGGCATGGTCTGCATGAGATAAGTCTTCTGCCGGAGGCCGATCTTTTGGTGCTGTCGAAGGTTTCGGCACCGAATCGGCTTGCTTTGGTTTTTTGACAATGTCCTTTTTCGGGGAAGCAGGAGTCTCTCTGCTTCGAATGTTTTTTCGGCTCCGAAGGTTTTTTCGGGTCGGGTGTTTTCGGATCCGGTTGTTTCTTTGGATCCGATGCTTTTTTCGGTTCCGGCATTTTTTGGGAATCCGAAGCTTTGCTTGGTTCCGACCTGGGTTTCGGTGCCGAACGAGTTGTGGGTTTCGGCGCCAATAGTTTGGACATCGGCGTAGCCGGTGTGGATGTCTTTTTCGGTGCCGGTAAGTTGGCGCCGGCACCATGCGAAGCCAGAGACGCCTGAAGGCTTAATTGGCTTCTTTGCCGGGCCCGAAGGTGAGGCAGTAGAAGCGGAGTGTCAGTGTGCACCCGAGCTCTAGGGCGAGGGTGTAAACTGGGCCTTCTTTGGGTGTGTCGAGGAAGGGTCGGGGTCGACTGTCTTACTTACGACCCGTTGCGCTGGAGTGATGTCCTCGACATCCGAATCTTCTTCATGTTCAGAACCGCTGTGGACGTCTTGTTGTTCTGGGACGTTGACACCTTCCTCAAAGATGTCGTCCGGAATGGAGGTTGAATACCGAGCCTTTGTTCTTCTCGCTCTTCGGTCCCGGATAGTCTTTTTGGAGCAGAAAGAGGCACAAGCTGAGCAGTCCTTTGCCTCGTGCTCCGGAGAAAGGCAGAGGTTACACACCTCGTGAAGGTCTGTGTGGGGATACTTCGGCACACATTGAGGACACTTTTTGAAGGGCGTCCTTTCCATGAGCTGGAGTTGAGGCCTAGTTAGGCCCGAAGGCCGCCGACGACGACCGGAATCGAAGTATTCGACGTTGAAGAATAGCCTCGAGTAGGGGGGGAAGCGTTGAAAACTTGTTCTAAAAGTTGGTGAGGATTGCGCGCCGAAGGAATTCGGTTTCAACACTGAACGCTGGAAACACATCCGAGCCCGGTGGCGAAAAAAAACAATTTGTGGATGGAGCCGATGACCATGCGCAGTATCATCCAAAGGAGAAGTCACCTATCCAGTGACTTCCAAAGACTTTTCTACAAAACAAACTGCAAACATCCGGGCCCAACACTAGGTGGCAATCTATGCATTGTGTGCAATCTGCAGCTCATATGCGTCGGATATATACATATATACATATTCGTATATACATATAAATATACATATATATATATAGATGTCAAATGAGATGTCATCAGTGATGTCATCAGTGATGTCACTGACTAGGTCATGAATGATGTAATGTGACATCAGCAGTGGATTGCGGGTGCGCGAAATATAGTTAGTACAACTAACTATATAGGAGCAATTTCAATGGTTTTTTAACCCGTTCGACGCTACTGACGGAACGGTTCCGTCACGCCCCTCGGGTGGGCTGTGCTCATGACGGAACGGTTCCGTCACGGCCCGGCCGCCGCGGCGCTGATTTCGCGCCTGCGCGGCGGCTTTCATTAAGAGGGTGGGGCCGTGACGGAACTGTTCAGTCACAAGCACAGCTCACCCGCGAGCCGTGACGGAACGGTTCTGTCACCAGCGCAGGTGAGCCGCCCGCCCGCGACCGTTAGCGCTGCGGCGGAATAGCCGCCGCAGCGAAGGAGTTAAATGCTAATTCCTAACTATATAAGGCCTGAAACCTATGGTTTTTAAGTGAATTTGCAAGGTTTTTTAAATGCTAATTCCTAACTATATCAGGCGTGAAACCTATATTTTTTTTAAATAAATTTCAAAGGTTTTGTAAATGCTAATTCTATTAGCTGATAACGTTTATATATGCTATTATCCTTCTGGGACCACCTGAGCAGCCATCTTGTTTCTCAGGAGAAGTGAGGCACAAGAGAGCACAAAACAAGAGTGGAAAACGCAAAAAGGGGGCAAGGTTGAGACCCCCTGACCCCCTAGCCATTCTCAGGGGGTCCCAGAAGGACCACCAAGTGCAAACATTTTATTTATTTTTTTAAATCGCGGGGTACGCACACGGTACGCGTACCCCGCGATTTTCTTTGAATTCTTTTTTTTTTTGCCTTTGGGCGTCCTTTTGGGACCCCCTGTGAAGGGCTAGAGGGTTGGGGAGTCTCTACCCTGCCCCCTTTTTGAGTTTTCCACTCTTGTTTTGGGCTCTCTTGCGCCTCAGTTCTCATGAAAAACAATATGGTGGCCAACACTTCCTGGTTTGGACAGTTTGGAATGTTGACAGTCGACTGCCAGCCAATCAGAAACTCGCTCGCGCACGTAAGGGTACGCGCACATGCGCGTACAGTACGCGTACAGTGAGCGCATATAGATGTATAATTTGCTCAAAGTCAATTCTCAACAACTACTGGAAGGATTTTCACCAAATAGAAAAAGCACTACTGCATACCTGTCCCTACCATTTTGCCAAGTTTGGTGTAATTCGGTTCAGCCGTTCCGGCTGTAGCCATGTCTAAAGGTCCCATAGAAAATGCCATTTGAAAAATTTCAAACTCAATTTGCTCAAGAACTACTGGAGGGATTTTCACCAAACATAGCAAAGGCACATCTGCATACCAGGCCCTACAATTTTGCCAAGTTTGGTGTAATTCCATTCAGCCGTTCGGGCTGTAGCCGTGTCTAAAGGTCCCTATGGAAATTAACATGGGGAAAACATGTTTTGGGACCCCCCTTTCAGCCCCCGCTTGACGAATCCCCCCGAAACTTTCAGGGAAGGGGCGGAGCAGAGCTGGCCAAAATTCTGGAAAATTATACACAGATTCCTCAATCGGCGCCAAAGTTATTCCCAATAGAATGTTGAGCGCATAGAGATATATAATTTGCTCAAATTCAATTTTCTCAACAACTACTGGAGGGATTTTCACCAAATATAGAAAAGGCACTACTGCATCCCTGTCCCTACCATTTTGCCAAGTTTGGTGTAATTCCGTTCAGCCGTTCGGGCTGTAGCTGTGTCTAAAGGTCCCTATAGAAATTAACATGGGGAAAACACGTTTTGGGACACCCCTATTTTCCTCGGCCCCCGCTTGACAAATCCCCCCGAAACTTTCAGGGAAAGAGCGGAGCAGAGCGAATCAATTTTAAGGAAAATTACACGCAGATTCCTCAATGGGCGCCAAAGTTATTCCCAATAGAATGTTGGGGATTTCCTATAGTAACTAGGTCCTAACTATATGCACAAGTTACTACTTGTGTAACGATATATCTGTAAGAGACATTAGTTAGTGATAGATTCCTTACCTTAGATTCCTTACCTTAGAATATCCCCAGGCGTCAGACTGGATCCGGAAAGTTTTGCGTAGCAGTACCTTTGCGCGTCGGTAGGCGTCGTCTGCGGCTCCGCGTCCGTCGTCTGCGTCGTGGGCGCCGGGATGACGTCGTCTGAGTACTTCGACGCCGCCTCCGCGTGCTGACGTCAGTTCTTAGCCACAGCTTTTCACGCCAGAAGCGCAGAGCCATGACAAAAACCGACACTGGTGCCAAGAAACTAGGGCCCTGAAAGGGGATGACCTTAACCCTAGATATCGGTTCGCAGAACGGGGAGGATGGGTGGGTCGGTAAGGAATCTATCACTAACTAATGTCTCTTACAGATATATCGTTACACAAGTAGTAACTTGTGCATCTGAAAGAGACACGTTAGTGATAGATTCCTTACCTTAGAATAGATACCCCAGCAATACCATCCCCGTGGTGGTGGGTCTGCGAACCAATAATTACACCAGAAAGTCCTGGAGAACGGAACGGCCGAAGTAGCCATCCCTCCGGACTTGACTGTCCAGGCAGTAGTGCCTCGCAAACGTGTGCAACGAGGCCCACGTAGCTGCCTGGCAAATGTCCTGCAAGGGCACACCTCGGCCCAAGGCAGTTGTAGTGGCCGTGGCTCGAGTGGAATGAGCCCGCAGCCCAACAGGTGGTTCCTTTTTAGCCAAGGAGTAACACGCCTGTATGCACATGATAATCCATCGAGAAATGGTCCTCTTGTGCACCGCTTTCCCTTTCTTAGCGCCCGCGTACCCAACAAAGAGTTGATCATCCACCCGGAACTGGCGTGTGCGATCCAGATAGAACGAGAGCGCACGTTTTGGGTCCAGACGGTGGAGCCTCTCCTCCTCTCTCGAGGGGTGCGGAGGCGGAAAGAAGGTGGGCAATGTGATGGACTGCCCAATGTGGAAGGCTGTGACCACCTTAGGCAAGAAGGAGGGCCTAGTCCTCAAAACAACCTTGTCCGGATGGACTGAAAGGAAAGGAGGCTTACAAGAGAGAGCCTGGAGCTCACTCACTCTCCTGGCAGAGGTGATGGCTACCAGGAAGGCAGTCTTTAAAGAAAGAAGGCGAAGTGGACAGTTGTGAAGAGGCTCAAAGGGAGCGCACATCAGAAATGTCAGAACCAGGTTCAAGTCCCACTGAGGCATCACGAAGGGAACAGGGGGAAAAGTATGAGTGATGCCCTTCAGGAATCGATTTACGATAGGGGACTTGAACAAAGAGGGTTGGTCAGGCAGCCTCAGAAAGGCTGAAAGAGCCGAAAGATAGCCCTTGATAGTGCCCAGAGCAGAGCCCTGCTGGGCAAGAGAAAGAAGGAAGAGAAGAATCTCAGAGAGAGGGGCATTGAGAGGATCCACAGCCTTTGCTGTGCACCATGCCACAAATCTGTTCCACCTGCAGGCGTATACAGTCTTTGTGGAGGGACGCCTGGCTGCCAGAATGGTGTTGCAAACTTCAGGAGGCAAGTCAAATGGCCTCAACTGTCGCCGCTCAATCTCCATGCATGGAGGTGGAGACTGGACAGGTTCGGGTGGAGGACCGTCCCCTGCTGCAGCGACAGAAGGTCCTCCCGAAGAGGCAGGCGAACCAGGGGATCGACTGACATACTGAGTAGCTCGGGATACCAGTACCTTCGTGCCCAGTCCGGAGCCACAAGGATGACTTGTGCCCGGTCGTGCTTGATCTTCTTCAGCACTCTGGGCAGAAGAGGTATCGGCGGAAAGGCGTACAACAGACCGCAGCTCCACTCGCGACGAAAAGCGTCTCCGAGCGAGTGCCGCCTTGGAAATTCCAACGCGCAGAACCGAGGACATTGCGCGTTCTCTTCGGTGGCGAATAGATCTAACCAAGGCTCTCCCCATCGCAGAAAGAGGCCTTGCGCCACGTCCGAGTTCAGACGCCATTCGTGATCCATCGAGCACCGACGGCTGAGTTCGTCCGCCCTGGCGTTCAGAGAACCTGCCAGGTGTTGAACCACCAGAGTCACGCCCTGATGTTCCAGCCATTGCCAGAGGCGCAGAGCCTCCTGGCATAGGGTCCACGACCCCACCCCGCCCTGTTTGTTGCAGTACCACATGGCGGTGGTGTTGTCCGTGAACACCTGCACTGCACTCCCTCGGACAGACGGGAGGAATGCTTTCAGTGCCAGACGAATCGCCCGCAGCTCCAACAGATTGATATGGAGCCGGGACTCCGCCGGAGACCAGAGTCCTCTGATCTCCGCCTCTCCCAAGTGGCCACCCCAGCCCTGTAGGGACGCGTCCGTCACAACTACGTGCTCCGGTTGGGGAAGGGAGAGGGATCTGCGTTGACCCAATCGCGGTCCGTGAGCCACCACTGCAGCGGTCTCGCAGTGCCCTCCGAGATCAGGACATGGTCGGAAAGGTTGCCCCGGTGCTGGGCCCACTGAAACTTCAGGTCCCACTGCAGAGCCCGCTTCCGCCACCGTGCGTGATGCACCAGAAGGATGCAGGAGGCCATCAGCCCCAGAAGCCGCAGCGTCAACCTGACCGAAACCCGGGATAACGGCCTGAAGATCGGAATCTGGGCCTGTATATCCCAGACTCGCTGTTCGGGCAGGTAAACCCGAAACCGCGCCGAGAACCGCTCCGATGAAAAGGAGCTTCTGAGAGGGGCACAGGTGTGACTTCGGCACATTGATGGAAAATCCTAGCCTGTGCAGGAGATCCGCCGTAGTCTGGAGGTGGTTGACGACTGCCTGGGGCGAGCCCGCCTTCAACAACCAGTCGTCTAGGTAGGGGAAGACTGAAACCCCCAACCTGCGCAGGTGAGCTGCGACCACCGCCATCACCTTCGTGAACACCCGTGGGGCGCTGGTAAGGCCGAAGGGGAGCACGGTAAACTGAAAGTGCTCGAGGCCTACCGTGAACCGCAGGTGACGCCGGTGGGCCGGCAGGACGGGATTGTGGAAATACGCATCCTGCAAGTCCAACGCTACCATCCAGTCTCCTGGGTCTAGGGCAGCCAAGACCTGAGCCAGTGTCAGCATTTTGAACTTCTCCTTCCGGAGGAAGCCGTTGACGTTCCTCAGGTCCAAGATAGGGCGTAGGCCCCCTTTGCCCTTCTTGGGTACCAGAAAGTAGTGGGAGTAGCAACCACGTCCTACTTCTGGCCCAGGAACGCGCTCGATGGCCCCCTTGGCCAAGAGGGCCGAAACTTCCTCCTGCAGGAGCCGCAAGTGATCCCCCGATACGCGGTGGTGTTGCGGTGGCATGGCTTGAGGGGTCGTCTCGAAGGGGAGGGAGTAGCCCCGTCGGACGATCTGCAGCACCCACCTGTCCGAAGTGACTGCGCGCCAGTGAGAGTGGTGATGGCGTCCCTGCCTCCCACTGGCGTCACATGGGCTGAAAAGCACAGACTAGGAGGGTTTAGAGGCGGATGCTGCGGGAGCAGGTGTGGACTGGTTCCGCCTGTTTCCCCGACCGCCTCCACGGCGGTTTCCACGGCCGCCGCCGCGCTGGACGACAGTTTGCGGCGATTGGCTGGCGGCACGTGTCGGGGCGCCCCTTCCTTGGCCACGAAAGGGGCGAAAGGCACTCATTTGCTGGCGCGGGGCCGAGAGGCCCAAGGACTTGGCCGTAGCCCTGGAGTCCTTAAAGCGCTCAAGCGCGTGATCTGCCTTGTCGCCAAAGAGGAGACGGCCATCGAACGGCATGTCCATGAGTGTATTTTGGACGTCTGCCGAGAAGTTGGCGGATCTCAGCCAGGCGTGGCGTCGTATCGCCACCGTCGTAGCCATCGCTCTGCCCAGCGAGTCAGTAGTATCCAATCCGCACCTGATGTTATACTTCGCTGCGTCCCGGCCCTCCAGTAGGGCTTGGCCGAGTTTGGCCCGTACCGCCAACGGACACTCTGGCAGCACTTCCGCCACCGTTTCCCACAGAGAGTGGGTGTAACGGCCCAAGAGGCATGCGGTGTTGGAAGACCGTAGTCCCAAGCTAAGGGACGAGAATACCTTTTTGCCGTAGGCTTCGTACCTCTTGGATTCCCGATCGGGAGGAGCCGTCGGGAAGGCGGTCTGGGAGTTAGAGGCCTGGATAACCAGACTCTCGGGGGTGGGGTGGGTGGACAGGAAACATGGGTCGCCCGGGGCCGGGCGGTGGCGTCTGGCCACGTTCCTATCTACAGGCGAACCTGTAGCGGGCCTGGACCAAGTGCCCATAAGAACGTCTGTCAAGGCCTCATTAAACGGCAGCAGAGGCTCCACGGAGCATGACTGCGGCTTAAGGACCTCAGTGAGGAGGTTAGTCTTCACGGCCGCGACGGGGAGCTCAAGGCCCAGGGCCTTAGCAGCCCTCATCAGCACCACACTATAAGTAGCGCCCTCCTCCGAAGCCACGGTAGGAGGAGAGACGAATCCAGTGTCTGGAGAGGTGTCCAGGCCACTGGCCTCCCCAAGGTCTCCTGTCCAGTCCATGGAAGACTGACATTCCCTTGTCAGAGGGTCCTCAGACCCCTCCCAATCCTCCTCTTCCCCCATCTCCTGGGATTCAGGGTCATAAGCAAATGAGGTGGGTTCATGGAATTGAAATTCTCCGCACGGCGTCGAGCGGCGTCGGTAGACGTCGTCCCGACGTCGGAACCCAGTGAGAGGAGGCATCGGGGCCGGCGCCGCCCGAGGACGACGCCAGAGGGGACACCATACGGACCGACCCCGGGGGGGTCGTAAGGTCCACCGTGGACGGTCCATCGCCCGACGAGGGTCCAGCGGCATCCTGCGGCGCCGGGCCCGAAGGCACCGACGACGCCGGGGCCGCTGCATCCTGCGGCGCCGTGCCCGTGGGCACCAGCGGCGTCGGGATCGTGGGGCCATGCGGCGCCGGGCCCGAAGGCGCCGGAGGCGTCGAGGCCGAAGCACCCGACTGCGTCGAGGTCGTAGCCCTCGACCCACTAGGGCCCCCAGACGGGTTCACTGGGCCTGAAGGCGCCGTGGAACCCGTCGGAGAAGAAAGGGACCTCATGGCCATGAGGAAACGCTCGATCTCCTCCGGCGTCGCGTTCAGCCCAGGGGCCGGGGGGTATGGGGCCGGATGCGGATCGCGCGAGCGTCGGGGGGGGAGAGTCGGAAGAGCGATGATGTCTCTTCGACTTCTTATGCTTCTTACCTGACGACTTGGACCCGGAGGAGTGGCGCCGACTCCCGGAGCTGTGACGGCTCCGTCCCCGCGACCTGTCCCTCGACCTCCCGTGGGACCGGGACCTCACGCGGGGCCGACTGGCGGATTTCGAGTCGCCTGCTGGACCGCTCCCGCCTGGCCTTCCTCGAAAGGGCCCGACAGTCGGGGCAGGCCTCGTCGTCATGGTCGACGCCCAAACATAGCAAGCACTGGCGGTGGGGATCCGTAACCGACATGGTACGGTCGCACTCCTCGCAATTCTTGAATCCGGGCATCCCTAACGGCACCGTCGGAGTCGTAAAGACTTCGAAAAAGATCAAAAGATCTCAAAAACGTAGTCAAAAATTGACTAGAGTACTGCTCTTTCCAGATCTGCCCTGGCTGGCGCGGAAAAAAGAAGAACTGACGTCAGCACGCGGAGGCGGCGTCTAAGTACTCAGACGACGTCATCACGGCGCCCACGACGGACGCGGAGCCTCAGACGACGCCTACCGACGCGCAAGGGTACTGCTACGCAAAACTTTCCGGATCCAGTCTGACGCCTGGGGATATTGTAAGGTAAGGAATCTAAGATAAGGAATCTATCACTAACGTGTCTCTTTCAGATGTATATGTATATATGTATATATCAAATACAGGCTCCTCCTCAAATCTCACAGCGCCACGACCACAGCGCGCGCCAGCAAACGAGGGAGACTGACCACAGGAATCAGCAAAGGTAGTTTTTATTACAGCAACAGCTACGCGTTTCAGGCTACACGCCCTTGTTCACGCTGTAACATTGCCACAAAAGACATGCTATTTTATATATGGAATTAGTTACTTCCCTGTACACTATAGTTCTCCAGTATTGTCTTTCATAGATTCACATGCTTGTATCTTCCCCGTCGTCATGGTGGGAGTCTCACGGTAACAGAATGACCAAGCAGTATCATAGAGAAGAAAACTGCATAGAAAATCCCCATAGGGACTGTAGTATTTGGTAACCAGACCATCTCCTTGTTTGGTCCAAAAGTCAGCCAATCAGCATTGCTGCCCTGCCCTCACACTCCCCAGCAGAAGCTTCCTGCCTCAGATTTCCATCCCCGAGTGAGAGACATGGATAAATACCGAGAACAGGTTCTGCCTGAGAAACAGGGAGGCGGGCGGGCGCATGTGAATCCATGAAAGACAAAACTGGAGAACTATAGTGTACAGGTAAGTTACTAATTCCTTCTCCAGTATTACATCTTTCATAGATTCACATGCTTGTATCAGAGTAGTAAGCAGTGCTCACAAAATTTGCAGCGTTTCCAGGATAGAACCCAGAAGGAAGTTCTGCAGTAAAGCAATGTTAGAACATGATGTAAATACACAAGTCAGATAGGAATAATAACCATATCTTCTATAAAATATATTGTGTAAGTCCTTGAAAGAAAACATAATAGAACAATCCATCACAATATTATACTATATATTCAGATATATTACCTACTGGCGTTCGCCAGTAGGTATATATAGTTAGGATAAATTCCCTATGGGAATTTTGAAAATTCTATGTCTAATAACTTTGGCGTTTGTGGATGGAATCGGCTGAAATTTTCAGGAAAATGGCACATTTTGTTTCTGAGCAGCTCCTGAAAATTTGGTGGGGTTTCGTCAAGGGGGGGCTGAGAAAAAAGGGGGGTCCCAAAACGCGTTTTTTGCATTGAGTTTTCCATTGGGGGGTTGGACTCACTTTTAGCTCGAACGGCTGAATGGATTTGCACGAAACTTGGCAAAATTGTAGGGACTGTTAGCCCGATGTGCCTTTGCTAGGTCTCAATATATGTGCTCCAGTAGTTTTTGAGAAATTAACGTTCAAACCAAGATATATATCTGTAACAGCGCTCTGGGCAGCGATCCGGTCCGCTTACTTTTCGCTTATCGGAACTTTGCGCGCAGAAAGCTGATTGGCTCTCCGGTGTCTGTCAACATTCTAAACAGTCCGGAGCGGACGCCATCTTGTCTCTCGGTAGGATCGAGAGAGAAGAAGAGGTGGAAAACGAAGGGGGAATTTAATGAAAGGGGGCAAGGTATCCCCCTCTTGACCTCCTAGGAATGTTGTTGGGGTTATTAAAGGGTCCCGTGGGGAAAATAAAAAAAAAATGATTTTTCACGGTAGAAGCGCGGCCGCGAACTGGTAGCGAAACGGGAATTCGCCATTTTGTGCTTCGTAAATTAAATTACTAGTTATAAGTGGGTACGGGAGACGTATCCTAATCCCCTATGTTTCCTGAGGGTGGGTGAGGAGGCTGATATATGTTGATACATCTCTTCCAGCGGCTGTGCGTGAGCTTTTTTTTTTTTTTTGCTGCGTGACAGTCCGGAGCGGCCGCCATCTTGTCTCTCGGTAGGATCGAGAGAGAAGAAAAGGTGAAAAACTAAGGGGGAATTTAATGAAAGGGGGCAAGGTATCCCCCTCTTGACCCCCTAGGAATGTTGTTGGGGTTATTAAAGGGTCCCGTGGGGAAAATAAAAAAAAAATGATTTTTCACGGTAGAAGCGCTTCACGGGCCGCGAACTGGGCCGCAAACTGGTAGCGAAACGGGAATTCGCCATTTTGTGCTTTGTTAATTAAAGTACTAGGTATAAGGGGGTGCGGGAGACATATCCTAATCCCCTATGTTTCCTGAGGGTGGCTGAGGAGGCTGATATATGTTGATATATCTCTTCCAGCGGCTGCGCCATCTTGCCTTTTTTCGAATGCCACAATTTTGTCGTGCACGGCAGCCATTTTAGATGCCAGGCTGGTCCCAGGCTATCACCTACCCCTGCGGATGTAGTTTATGGCCCCAGCTGTAGAGAATTCAGACATGCCAATCCTCCTGATTCAGGCGTGTGAGTACTGATTTCAGTGCTAGTCTCCCGCCTCCCGATTTCTGCAAGCAAAAACCCGGGGGCATATTACTAACAACTAGCGATAATTTTTGTCTATAACTTGTTTAGAGACAAAAATTATCGCCGCACATCGGCGATTTTTATCGCAGATAAACCTTGCTATTATCGCAGAAAAGTCAGCGATATTCATGTATTATCGACCTAATGCTCTTAGCCATGTTATCCACCTCCCATTGGATACCATGGCTAAGACCTGCTCAGGGCAGGTGTTAGCTTTTGGAGATATTCGCGCTTAGTGCGAATATCTCCAAAAGTTGGTAATAGAAGGTAGCGATGTTAGGGACTGTTTCCAGTCGCTAACATCTTGGCACGCCACTTTGCATGTCATTAGTGATAAGTATCACTGACATGCAAAGCCGGGCCCAAGATGGTCGCTATCTCCTTTTAGGTGTCACTAACTGGTGTTAGCGACAGCTTGATAATAGGGAAATAATTTTATCTCCGCTTTCATGGTTTTTAAAGCCAAAAAAGCGGAGATAAACCCCCTTGCTAATATGCCCCACGATTCCTTGGGGGTTTCAGCTGATAAGGCTTGGTATTGTGTTACATGGTAATTTTTCCATGAAACGTCAGAGGGTCGATGTAGGGGTTCTAGAAGAGGTGATAAACCATTTAAGCCTCATGAACAAGCGCATGGTCTTTTAAAGATTTCTGAAGTACTCGGGGCGGCGGTGTGTGTGTGCCCTCTTTCAGGAGCGGGCGGGGGGGCACTGCCAGCAACTTGCCAGGTCAGGTAGTGTTCAACACGTGCATCACCCTTTCTCTGCTTGCTATTGCGCTCCATGCTTCGGAAAGGTAAGAAAAAGAACGTGCATTTGAGTTTGAAATGTCCGATCCTGCAGCAGCACACTTCCAAAGCCCACACATGACAATAACCCGATTCAAGGCCCCATTCACCCGTTTTTCAAAAAATAGATAACACTCCAACAAAGTAAGGTTATAAAACTTTATTAACTTTTAACGATAATGAACAGAACAAAAACTAAAAACATTTAAACATTTATTAACACAAAAAGCAACAATGGTTAGAAGCTGTCTTTTGTGCGAATAGTCCCAAGGCAGCACAACGTGCAGAGTTCTGGACGGCACCCAGGTGATGTCGCCTGGGTGCCGCACTGGTTTAGGGATCCTACAATGCTGCTCCGAAAATTGGCGTGGGGCGTCCCGGGTGGGGCGGGGGGAGGCCTCGTCAGTAGCGGTCTGTTGTGCGAATAGTCCCAAGGCAGCACAACGTGCAGAGTTCTGGACGGCACCCAGGTGATGTCGCCTGGGTGCCGCACTGGTTTAGGGATCCTACAATGCAGCACAGAAAAACAGCGTGGGGCGTCCCGGGTGGTGCGGGGGGAGGCCTCGTCAGTAGCGGTCTGTGTCCAGTGTCACATGGCTGACACAACATGTACGACAGGCACCCAGGTGATGTCCAGTAAACTGCCGCACTGGTTTTGGTATCCTACAATGCTGCTCCGAAAATTGGCGTGCGGCGGCCCGGGGGGGGGGGGGGGGGGGGGGGGGGGGGGGGGGGGGGGGGGAGGCGGCGTGAACGGGCCTCCCCAGGTGGCGGCCATTCAGCTGTTTACCGCCCGCTCTTGCGACTACAGCGTCTCGCTCACCATGTAGTTGAGTTGTTCCCACTCTTGCGGTGCAGCGATAGGCGGCTGCCACATGACTCTTAAAATGGCGGACGGCTCTTCGGTTTTGGGCCTGGTCCACTGAAATGGCCCTGGGACACCTTGGAAGTCGGATGCTTGCCTGCTAGGGCTTGGGCTCCATTCTCGAAAAGCGTCCCCTCAGCCGTGAAGATTGTATAAAAGTCTTGGGGGCTCCCGACTCCCGCAGGCTTTCGGTGGGGAGCGGCTGCCATGATTGCTCGCGGAATGACCACGACGGAGCCACGAGATGGTGGTGCTCTCATGCTGACGCCAGCTTCAGTCTGAATGATCCAGAAACAAGGTGGGGCTTTCATCGTTTGGGAAAAAAAAATGTTCTAAACCAATGAAAAGTGTTATTTTTAGGTCATATGACCAAGCCTTCCATCTTTAGGAAACCAAAAGTAAAATGAACCAATGAAAAGTTTTATAAACAAGTCACATGACCTGTTATGCGACATAGGGCTACAAAAAGCGTAGAAAATCCGTTGGCACGTGAGGCGGCGTCAGTAGCGGACCGATGTGCGAATAGGCCGAAGGCAGCACAACGCGCCGAGATCCGGATGGCACCGAGGTGGTGTCCAGCAAATTGCCGCACTGGTGTGGCCATCCTACAATGCTGCGCCGAAAGACGGCGTGTCCAGCTGAATTGCGGTCACTGTTGCGGTACAGTGACTCGAACGCGCCGAGATCCGGATGGCGCCGAGGTGGTGTCCAGCAAATTGCCGTACTGGTGTGGCCATCCTACAATGCTGCGCCGAAAGACGGCGTGTTCAGCTGAGTTCCGGTCACTCTTCCGGCACAGTGACTCGAACGCGCTGAGATCCGGATGGCACCGAGGTGGTGTCCAGCAAGTGGCTGCACTGGTGTGGCCATCCTACAATGCTGCGCCGGAAGTCGGCGTGGGGTGCCCCGTTGGCTTATGAGGTGATGTCAGTAGTGGACTGATGTGTGAATAGGTCGGAACCAGCACAAGGCGCCAAGATCCGAATGGCAAGTCCTGGATGTTGAGTGCCTCAGTTGAGATTTCTGAGCAGTGCTTGTAGAACTGTCTGAAGCTTATTTGCACCTGCTGCAGCTTCACTAGGTCCGGCGGAACTTGTTGCCTTTTCCTTTCTGCTTCTTTTCCTACAATGCGTTTCTTCTGAAGACACGACCAGGTCCCTGAATGTGTGCAGGGGGACGCTATTGAATGAATGAACGCGCCGAGATCTGGATGGCACCGAGGTGGTGTCCATCAAATTGCCGCACTGGTGTGTCCATCCTACAATGCTGCGCCGAAAGTCGGCGTGGGGTGCCCCGTTGGTTTATGAGGTGATGTCAGTAGCGGACCAATGTGTGAATAGGTCGGAACCAGCACAAGGCGCCCTGCACTGTTGAGCCTTTTTCAATGTCTGTTTTTTGTTCTTTCCCTTCCATCAAAAACAAAACAAAAATACAAGGCGCCAAGATCCGAATGGCAAGTCCTGGATGTTGAGTGCCTCAGTTGAGAGTTCTGAGCAGTGCTTGTAAGACTGTCTGAAGCTTATTTGCACCTGCTGCAGCTTCACTAGGTCCGGCGGAACTTTTTTCCTTTTCCTTTCTGCTTCTTTTCCTACAATGCGTTTCATCTGAAGACACGACCAGGTCCCTGAATGTGTGCAGGGGGACGCTATTGATTGAATGAAAATGGCGGCTTGACACAAAGCTGACTCAAGCGTTACTGTTGGTGCTATACAGACAAAAATTGGTTTTCAGTTTGTACATTCTTCAGGTTTTTTTTTCCATCCAAGTCTGATTGAGAGTTTGTAGAAAAATGGCTTCAGATTTTCCACATACTACTCTTCAACATTCTTCCTAAATGTAACAATGTGAAACTCACTAGGAGAACGGCTGTTTCTGTTTCCTTTCAAAATGCTGCCACCAATATTTTCTGAATGGAAGACACCATCTTGTAACATAAAGGGCCGAAAGGGGTTCTGGTCTGGCCGATGGTTGGTGGAGACATTTTGACTATATCTTGGACCTGCCCGGCCTCGCCCAAAATGGCGCCGGTATAAATGGGACTCGTAACTCTTTGCCCGCAAATGTATATCTAGAAAATGTTATTGTAAGTGGCCCTGTCGTATTTTAATTACAAAATGTACGTCCACCGATACCGCAACTGTTAGACACCTTTGTTCTTGTCACCTAATGGCCCGCTCGTTACGTTCTTCTACAGTGTAAATGTCTCCTCATCATATACGATTTGAGTTTGCTCCGTGGCCGGCCCACGTGGTTATAGGCCCGTATTTGTATACTGACATTTTCACAATAAAGGTTTTTAAAACAAAACACGGTAGTAGTATTTTCATTTGTAAAGTTTTTACTTTTAGTGACTGTTTTCGAATCAGTAAAAGGCAAGTGAAATAAAGCAGTCCAATTACATGACGGATAAAAGGTATAATATGTAGGAACGCAGTAAAGATAAATGGTCAAGGGCAGTTGTGTTTTTCATGTCTGCAACATAAAGTGATCGATAAGAATCTGATAATCAGGCGCATCGGCGACTAAGACAGCAGGCCGAATCTCTTTTACTCAACGGCTCCGTCATGGAAGGAAGAAACGCCCTTTTTCTCGAAAAAGGAATATATTTTACTTGCCAGACAGTTGTAAATTTTCCGGGAAAGTACATTAGCCTGGAATATTATAACATATGTTTGAAAAAAAAATATTGTTCGAAAATAATAAAAAGCGTAATTTTTAGGTCATATGACCAAGCTTTTCATCATTAAATTAACAAAAGTAAAATGAACCAATGAAAAGTTTTATTAACAAGTCACATGACCTGTTATGCTTACGTTACGCGCTGCGCGCCGCGCCTCGGATCACTTCCGGGTGCGCTAACGCGGCGTGTCATAAAACGCATTACGCGACAACGTAGGTCAAGAATATAGTCTAAATGTCTCCACCAACCAGCGTTCAGAACACAACCCCTTTCAGCAGTCCAAAAAGTTCTGTTAAATGACAACAGAGGGGACAGGCAACAAGAACCATCAGTCAAAGAGGGGAGGGCAAGTTCTTCTCTTCCGGGTCATGTTGGGGCGCTACCGGAACTGATCGAATTGGTAGTCTACAGTGTTTCTGGATGTTTCAGACTAAAGCTGGCGTCAGCATGAGACCACTACCATCTCGTAGCTCCGTCGTGGCCATTCCACGAGCAATCATGGCAGCCGCTCCCCACCAGAAGCCTGCGGGAGTCGGAGGCCCCCATGACTTTTGTAGAATCTTCACGGCTGAGGGGACGCTTTTCGAGAATGGGATCCAAGCCCTAGCAGACAAGCGTCCGAGTTCCAAGGTGTCCCAGGGCCATTTTAGTGGACCAGGCCCAAAACCGAAGAGCCGGCCGCCATTTTGAGAGTCCTGTGGCAGCCGCCTATCGCTGCACCGCTAGAGCGGGCGCATCTCAACTACATGGTGAGCGAGACGCTGTAGTCGCAAGAGCGGGCGGAAAACAGCTGAATGGCGGAAGAGGCACAGTGTAGCAAAAGCGGGCGGAATGGCAACTAAAACGATAAAGGGGCGCCTCACTACAGCTTGTCTTCAGGTCAAACGGATTGTGGGACAAGGTCCAGAATTGAAGAGTCATCAAAAGGCAAAAAGTACCGCCGGACCCCGGGAGCCGGCCGCCTATGTCGGGGGCGATCTCAGGCTACACCAGTGCTATAAGACTTGGGGAGGGTGTCGGAGCCAAGCGTCTTCTCCGAGTCCATGGCCATCACAGCGCCCCTCAGGGGCCTCCGTCAAGCTGTTTAGGAAGGTAACATATCATATTGTTTTCTAATGCAGTCAGGTCCACAAACGACACTCACTTACTTTGAGAATAGTGAAGCTGCAGTAGGAGGAAATAAGCTTCAGACAGTGTTACAAGCGCTGCTCAGAACTCTTAACTATGGCACCCAACATCCAGAACTTATGCTATTTGAGAATGGTAGTGACATCGAAGCATCTCGGGGACCAAAACCATTAACGTACTTTCACGTATGAAAATCTTACTTGGGGAGGGGGCAGGAGCGAAGCGCCCCCTCCCAGTCAGCGCCACCACACCGTATGTTGAAAATCTGAAGCCATCGTTCTACAAAGTCAACCAAACTTGGATTGAAAAATCTAGAAAAATGTACAAACTGAAAACCAGTTTTGGTCTGCATAGCATCAGTAACAACGCTTGAGTCAGCTTTGTGTCAAGCCGCCATTTTGATTCAACAAAGCACAGGCATTGAAAAAGGCTGAAATTCAGAACTCTAAACTATGGCACCCAACATCCAGGAGCTTGCTATCCGGATCTTGGAGCCTTGTGCTGTTTTCGATCTATTCACACATCGGTCCACTACTGACATCATCTTATAAACCAACGTTATGTAAATAGTTTTTTAATAAAATGTTTTACCCTATTTCTTTGCTGGTGTGTTGTCTATATTTTTAATATTTGCATAGGGTTTGTCATTATTTTGTGCGGGATGGGTGATGGAGCCGAGCTGTCTTGCAGCCCTCATGGTGTGGAGCTCAGTTCATCTCACTATTTTCGTATTTCTCAAGAAGGGTTGTTCCTAATATTTCTATTTTAGCGAGGTCAAAAAGAGATCCAATTAGTGGCCTACTGATTTTGCTCGATTACTTTTATTTTTTTACACGATTTTTCACTATCTGCAAAGACTAAACAGAGTATTGCGACTTTGTGCTTGTTTGTAAATAGAGAATGATCCAAAGAGAACCAATTCTAAAACAGTAAATGCTTGGACAACAATCAATCAAATGGAGAGACAAGGAGGTACGACGGATTACAACGGGGGTAAAGGCCTGCGTTAACTACCCTTCTGTATCTGCAAAGAGAGAGTACTAACAAAGGCAAAAGAGGGGAGGGGGGGGGGGGGCAGCGTTCAAAGCACATCAGCGTGCATAAATACGAAAATGTTTTTATCTATCACGTACTTGACATTTTAAAGCTTTTCATATTTGCTATTAAAAAACCAATGAAATTCACAGAAAAAACCATAGGTTATAGTGGATATATAGTTAGGAATTTGCATTTACAAAACCTTGAAAATTCAATGAAAAAACCATAGGTTATAGGCCATATATAGTTAGGAATTAGCATTTACAAAACCTTATTTTACTCGCATAAAACCATTGAAATTCCATATATAGTTAGCTAACTATAAGCGCTAACTATATATCGCGCACCCGCAATCCACTGCTGATGATGTCACATATTACATCATTCATGACATGGTCAGTGACATCACTGATGACATCACTGATGACATCTCAAATGACATCACTGATGACAACTCAAATGATATCAATGATGACATCTCAAATGACATCACTGATGACAACTCAAATGACATCACTGATGACATCTCATTTGTCATCACTGATCACATCACTCATGTGATAATACAATGAACCTCTTCAGACTCTAATATAACCTTACATACACTCAGTATAAACAGACACTCACAGACTGTCACTCATCCATGGACTTACTCACACACCTAGTCAGTCATGCAAAGAATCAATCACACCTCCATTTCCTCAACTATACAGTTATACACATCTTACTTATTCAAACATATAATAACACATATTTACTCTCTTATATAATCCCTGATACAAGCTCACAGTGATCGATACAGCCACTCACACATTCACTGGCTCTTATGTTCAGTTATTTATATATCTCAACTCTCACATGTATTGTGTTTTACATACGTACTTACTTGCACATGTAGCAATGAGAAATCCATTCACTCACCAACACACCCATGCACAGTCAACCGCTCATATAGCTGTTTCCACATGCACTCTTGAACTCATACTCCTAGTGAATCAACTGCTTACACATCTATGCACAGAGTCACGAACCTCCCAGCCACCCACACACACACTCAGCCTCCCATTCAAATATTTGGGCAACCAATCAATAACCCATATGGCTACTCTTATAGCTACTGATCAACACATGCAGCAGCTTACACAACAACAAACATACTGATGCACGAATTAAGACAGTTTAGTCACTAACCCATGTACTCAGTGAGACACATTTAATCACTCACTCATACAGTCAGTCATGCACCTACTAAATTCTTCATCCAGACACTTATACATCCACTCATTCTTCAATATGTGAAACATTTTAACTTTACAGAAACATACAGTCACTGGATGTTGTAATCAGTGATGTCATCAGTGATGTCACTGACCATGTCATGAATGATGTAATATGTGACATCATCAGCAGTGGATTGCGGGTGCGCGATATATAGTTAGCGCTTATAGTTAGCTAACTATATATGGAATTTCAATGGTTTTATGCGAGTAAAATAAGGTTTTGTAAATGCTAATTCCTAACTATATATGGCCTATAACCTATGGTTTTTTCATTGAATTTTCAAGGTTTTGTAAATGCAAATTCCTAACTATATATCCACTATAACCTATGGTTTTTTCTGTGAATATATATATATATAGATACGCAAACATAGATCAAAGTACTGTAAATAAAAACTAACAGATAATCAAATTATACCTTACTGAAATAGGCGTTTCAGAACAGCTTGTCCCACTGCCGTGTTTTCTTTCCACGCAGTGTCCAGACAGTAGTGCCTGGTAAACGAATGCACACTCTTCCACGTCGCCGCTCTGCATATGTCGGGCAGCGACACTCCTGCGAACAAGGCCATTGATGTCGCCATCTTCCTTGTGGAATGTACATTTACTTTGGAAAACGAGCGGCTTTCCCGCTTTTTCATGACATTTCAAGATAGCCGATGATATCCATCTGGCAATACTCTTGATAGAGAGAGTCCTCTCCTCTGACCTTCAAATGCAATGAATAATTGTTTGGACTTGCGGAATGCCTTTGTTCGTTCAATGTAGAACTTCAAACATCTAGCAATGTCTAAAGAGTGCCAAGCTCTTTCTGCTTCAGATGAGGGATTGCTGAAAAAGGTAGGCAAAACAATAGGCTCGTTGAGGTGAAAAGACGTAGGGACTTTGGGTATAAACGTTGGATTTGTCCTTAATATAACCCTGTCCTGGCGAAATTGTAAAAAGGGCTCTTCCACTGAAAAGGCTTGAATTTCGCTAACCCTCCTTGCTGATGTTAGGGCAAGCAGTAGGGCTGTCTTCCACGATAGGAACTGTAAGTCTGTTTTGTGTATAGGCTCGAAGGGCGGCCTCATAAGTTGTGATAGGACTGTATTGAGGTGCCAGGGCACTGGCGGGCGCCGAATGGGCGGAAAAACTCTAAAAAGTACCTTAACAAACTCCTTTATTAGCCTGGAGGATCAGAGAGATGGCTCGTTTGGCTTTCTCCTGAACGACAAACCTCCAAGACAACCCCAGCACAGAGTGCCACAACCCCCCCAACAAACAAAGAGCACAAGCACGGCCAGAGGACCCGAAGGCAGAGGGGCCATAACCCTAGCAACAAAAGGGGAAAGGAGGCAGAGAGTGAAGACAAGCCCTAAACCCGGGGCAACCGGAGCAGAGGGGCACAGAAGTACCTCTAAACCAACCCTCCAATGGAAAGCAGACTTTGAAAATGTGCCACCTTAGGATACATCAACAGCACTAGTAGGATACGAACCTTAGTCTTGTGAGACCCGCTGCCACCAGTCACAAGACTTACCATTGAGCAATAGCTACTTGTCCAAAGAGGAGGAAAGGAACAAGAAACAAGACAAATCATCCAGTCAAAAAGAAAGAAGGGATGCACTCACAGAAGATAGTCACCCCAGGAGGTGAGTGTAGAAGACCAAGACAAAGGTCCTCGCAGAACAGGGAGGAAGGGCAGGCCGTGAAGGAATCTGCGGCTAGAATCGTCTCTACCAGATACATCGTTATCGAAGGTAAGTAACTCGTACATCTGATAGAGACTACTAGCCGCAGATTCCTTAACGTAGAATAGATACCCTAGTCATACCCACAGGGAAGGAGGTTCTGCGAGAGGAACCCACAAGCCTGGACATAAAAGAGGGCCCCACCGGGGACTAGTCCAACAGACAGGGCAAGGAGCCCTGTCCCCCTAGGCAAAGGTAACCCCTACAAGCCTAACACCACCGACCCCAAGGGGAGTGTGGGAAGAAGAAGAAAGAAGAGGAAGCCCGTTCACACTCAACAGGGGAAACAAGGGCAAGGCAAGGGGAGGCTGAAGCACCCCACGGCCAAACAAGGCAACAGAACCTCCACCCAAGGCAAAGGCAAGGAAGAGGAAGAAGATTAACCTAGAGGCTGCAAGGAGACGAGGGACATAAGGCAAGCCCAGACAGAACGACGCCGACAGCAATAAAGCAGTCGGAAGCAGAGTAGCTCAGGGAACCCAGGAAAACCAGGCAGGCTGCCCCTGAAATGGGGAGGAACACAAATCCATCTCAGCCCCCAGGACAGAGAACAGGAAGGTAAAGAAGGTCCCGGACACACCTGAGAGAGGGGCCCACACACACGACCAAAAAGAAGTAGAACCAGAGCCACGACGCCAGACTGCAGACCGCAGGCAGATCAGGCGAACAGTGCTGTGACCCCGGAGAAAGACACAGAGGGGCGCCACCAAGGCATTCCAAACCAGCAATAAGGGAATTGCACCTGCAACGTACGTTAAGCGCCATGGACAGCAGAGGCCCGAAGGCGACCACAACTCCACAGCATAGAACAAGCTCTACAACAGCTACCACTACCCCACATAGAGTATTTTAAGACCCAAGACATGGGAACCCTCTTAGGAAGAAACTTAAGCAGCAGAGGACAACAGAAAGACGCGAGTGAAACCACCCACAGAAGACTTGTTAGCAGCCAAAGAGAAAAAAAACAGAGGGCCTAATTTCAGGGCCAACCTGCTGTAGATAACCTAGAACAAAAACACATAGTGAATAAGGGCCGGCCAACAGAACCACAGTCCCAACAAAAGGACTCGAGAGCACACAGATTACACAACTGGGGCGACCCGCCCCAACGAAAGAACAGCACCCAAAGACCAGATCAACTCACAGGTCACGGAGGAGGAGGAGGAGGAGGGGGCAGAAGCCCCGCAAAGAACATCCAGATGACAGAGTCTGCCAGGGCATGGAACAAAAGAGTGCCATCGAAGGGAAGATCCACCAGTCGTTCCCTCACATTCTCCGGGAACACACTGTCACGAAGCCAAGCATGGCGGCGAAGGGCAACCGAAGAAGCCATGGCACAACAAAGTACGTCCGAGATGTCCAGAGCGGAGCAAAGAATAAACACCGCCAGCTCCCGGCCATCCAACACATGGTGCCGTAAGTCAACTCCAGCATCCTCCTGAGAAGCGTCAGATCCAAGGGACTCTGCCGAGTCCCACAAGCAAGAGGTGGCCCTAGCCAACACACAGTGTTAGGGGCCCGCAGGGCCGCACTGGTCGAAGGGCACATATTACGCCTATCAAGAGTCCAGCCAGCGGGCCTCCAGTGATGGTGGAGACAACAGCAGCGGTAGGGATGGAAAAGAAGTGCGCAAAAGAGGACTCTAGGCAGAAGGATGGAGGGACAGACACTGGGTCATGCGGCGCTGGAAGGTGCCAGTGCAGAAGGTGCCGACTCGACCTCCAACGAGAGGGACCCGGGGAATAACAAGCAATCCCCCATCAGCCACGACCAATGATGGGGCGAGAGGGGCCCGCCGCTCCCAGCAGCGCCAAGGCAGACTCTACCTCCGGCGAGGCAGTCACCTGCATGGAGGGACAAGAGAGGTCCGGGGAGGGACGCAGGGTCTCCCGCCAGCTTCGACCCATGATGGGACGAGGGGAGAGGCAGCCGACCCCTGTGGCGCCGCCAGGGCCAGCAACTGCCGGCGCCATAGCGGTGTCACCTCAGCCTCAGACAAGATCGCCATCTGTCCGTAGGGCCGAGAGGGGCTCTGGATGCAACCCGAGCCCCGGCGACCTCCCGCGACACCACAGTCATTCCAGCGGGAGTTTGCGGCGAAGCAGAGGCGCCGTGGTTTGAAGGAGGGAACCCCAAAGTGCCACACCCAAACGGCACCCCATCCTCAGAGCCTGGATCCGCAACCAGTAGTGGCCGGAGCCGCCGCAGAGGGCCCCGCACTGTGCAAGGGATCCGCGGATGTCCCAGGAGGGGAAGGGGGAGGAGGAGAAGCCAGCGGGGCCTGCAGAGCCACTGCATATGTCTCAATCTGGGCTCTCGGTGCCCCCTCACCAGGAAACGGTGGACAGGGGGACGATAAGGGGGGCCGCACCACCCGCGGAGAGCCCAAGCCCCTAACAGGCCAGAAATCAGCCTTTGGGACAAACTGCGACACTTAATGACAGGGGAGCAATGCTCTTGCGGCTTAGAAGGCGGAGGGCGAGGGCGACGCCAGCTATATCGAAAACTTTCCGCAGAAGCGGATTGGGGTGACGAAGCCGATCTGGACATGCGAGCCGAGAGAAATTGCATCAGAGACTTCGGCTTTAACTGCTGGCACGCCTCGCAATTAGTGGAGCCATGATCTTTCCCCAAACACCACATAAAAAATGAGGTGAGGGTCCGTCGCCGACATCAGACGTCCACAAGACAAGCACGTTTTAAAGCCCGAAGGCATCTGCACACTGTTCCCACAAACACGCACAATAGCGAAAGGGAAAGGCCTGAACAGGCCCAAGCACAAATCGAATTAGAGTTGCATGAGGCAAAGGAAAAAAACTGACGTAGGTGCGCCGGTGTGGGACTTGTTTGACCTCGCTGACGTCACGTACGCCGACGACGCCTGGGCAGAGTCGCGTGATGCCATCCCCCCCCCCGGTGGGCAGGGATGCTGGGTAAAAAGTTACCGGATCCAGTCCCACGCATGGGGATAATTCTACGTTCAGGAATCTGCGGCTAGTAGTCTATCAGACATGAATCTCTACATGGTCGCAGAGAAGTTGATCTATAAGGCGAGATGGTGCCCTCGTAAATTCCAAAAACTGTGGACGTCAGATAGAATACTATGGCCTAGATCTAGACATGGAAGAGGCAGGAATGGGCGGCTTGCAGGGCAGTAGAGAACCCGGGAGTTAGTAACTGTGATAAATAGCCCACTCTGGATACCTGTAATTGTATTGGTAATAACCCATGTATCTGTATATATGTGATATTCGTTTAATCATGTGTTCCTTATTGGAGAATCTGCTGCATCATCTTCTGCCCACCATTACATCTTGCTGCCCAATATTGAGCCCATATTGTGCATTAATGATTTTCTTCTTTGATTGTATGTTTCATTTATTTGAAATAAATAAAAACAAATTCATAAAATATGAAATGAAAAAAAGTGGCCAGCCCGCCAAAATACCTCTGAACCCGAGCCCTCCAGCACACGTCCACGGAAACCGACTGTCCCCTTGCTCCAGAGACTCTCACGAGTTGAGTACCCCTTGAGGTTCTCCCAGACTTGTCCCCAAGTTGCCACTTACAGCTTTTTTGTTACAGGTAACCTTCCATT
This sequence comes from Lissotriton vulgaris, assembly GCF_964263255.1. Lineage (NCBI taxonomy): Eukaryota > Metazoa > Chordata > Amphibia > Caudata > Salamandridae > Lissotriton > Lissotriton vulgaris. The sequence goes on along the minus strand of NC_141693.1, from coordinate 568,487,387 downwards.
GACTAACATGCAGCGCTTGAGGTTACCAAAGTAATCAGCACCTGGAAAACACCAGGGCAGCTAAAACCAAACTACTGCTGGTTCTTTGAACCTTGGCCCCTAAGCACCTTAAGTCCTAAAAGGTACCTTCAACGACCATTTGCAAGTATATGTATATAATGTACGTTTCTCCTACAGGGTAAAATTATCGCATTTGAGGCTCATACCTTAAAAACTGGATTTTACAATAAAATCTATGTTAGAGCCAAAGCTTCATGTATCCTTAAATGGCCTGCCTTGCAGAGATGAAGACTTTTTTGAGAGTCCCTTGCCATGTTGGTCTAAAAGGGAGTTTATCTACGCTCCCTTAACCTTTAAATTCCAGGTCAGCTGACTAAATGGTTGCTTGGCTTTCGATCATGGACCTGCATCCTCGCCTCAAGCTACCAGTCACTTCCCAGTTTGCCTTCCTGTGGATTCTCTGTTCATCAGCTTTTGGTGTTTGTCCTTTTTCCCCCTTTTGCGCATTACTTTTTTTACGTCAGCTGACTAGCGGCCGCGTCCATGGTTTTCTTTTTCCACGCGGCCTCGTTTGACCTATATTCACGGCCAAGTCTTTATTTATTGCTGCTGCTGCGTTCGAGTTTTATTCGTGGCAGCGTGTAAAGTCCTTTGGCCGCGTCTTTGTTTAATTTTCCGCTGCCGCGTTCGTGTCCTATTAGCTGCAGCACTTGAGGATTTTTGTGGCCGCATTTTTTTGTTTACTGATTCGCTGCCGCGTCAAAGGCTTTCACGCAGCTGCGTTTGAAGAATCTTTGATGCATTTTTTTTGTATGCACTCGCAGTTGCGTTTGAGTACTAATCGCAACCGCGTTTGGAGTGTTTCGTTCTGCCATTATTTTTACTCTGCAACTTTCACAGGATTATTTTCATGGACTTTTATGCTGCCTAGTTCGTGTCCTTTGTTTTTTTTTTAAAAGCAGCACAAGTGTACACAAAAAGGCTTACTGGAACCTGAGACTTAACTTATCTTCATTTGAGTCAAGACATTATCGAACATGCGGAGTTCATTAGGTCTTTGGAACCTACACCACTATTATCTGCTTGTGGATTTATGAAGAAACCATTTCCAGTCTACCTCTTTCCTTTGTGGAGATATTCAGCTGGTAAGTGGATTTTTATCTCTGCAGGGCAGACACATTACAATTTGTATTCTAATGTAAGAGTAGATAGGAGATACTTATGTGAGATGTTTTCTTTCCTTTAGGCTATCTATGGTTCTACTTCTAATCTGATATTCTCGAGCCCGCTGGGGGAATTAGGAGGAGACTGTTTATCCTGGAATTATTCCCCACATCTCCCTCAGTTAGACTTCTTATATGAGATTTGATAAATTCCATGTTAGGGACTGTCTTTGGGAGTGTGAGGAGTCTCTTTGTTCCCGTGGATTGGGCAAGGCTCCAAGTTAGTGATTTCCGCAACAATCTATCTCTGAAAGTACTTACCTGATTCCGATGATCATGGTGTATATTCTAATTTCTTCTTGAGTGCGTGTCTCATTTATGGACTGATTGTGTAACAAATGTTATAAACTCCCCTCCGTTAAGCTTAAGCTGCTCGGCCACACTACCACTTCAAGAGCACTTGGGATTATTTAACTAAGCCCCTGTAAACCATTAAGGGTCATCTGGACTGTTAGCATGGTGTACTTCTACACTGGTACACTACATAAAGAGCCAGCTTCCTACACTCAACACCAATTTACATAGAAAGAATGTTGCATAAGGTGAGTTGACAAAAAGAGCCTGGAGCTCGCTCGCATACCTGGCCAATGCAATGGTGATGAGAAAGGCAGTTTTCAACTTTAAAAGTATCAAAGGACAACTGCAGTGCTCAAAAAGGGTGCACATAAAGTGAGCACTAAAGTTCCACTGTGGCGTCACAAAGGGTGTTCGTGGAAATCAATTTTCCAAAAATTTCCCAAATATCATCACAATAGATTTTAATCAAGATGGTTTATCCTACACAAACAAAAAAGCAGAAAGAACCAACAAAAAGCCTCAACAGAGCACAAAATTAATTCGTTGCTGGGCCAGGGACAAAAATAGCAAAACTTCAGCCACACATTTGTCCTGTCGAGCACACACCGGTTTCATACACTGACGCCGGGCCTGCAAGATGGCAACATCAGGAGGAAGGTTAACTGTTGCTGTTCAAGCTCCAAGGATGGAGATTGAATTGTGCAGGCCCATGTGCAGTACCCTGCCCTGCAAGACCCTCTTGGAGCAGCAGCATGTTCATGCCAAGGAGTTACAGGTACCACACTCTCCTAGCACAATTGAATGTCACTATGAAGACTTGGGCCCAGTGGTTTCCAACCTTCAGAACTCAAATCAGGAATGGAAGCGGCGGATAGGCATGCAGACGTCACACGCTCTGTTCTGGGTGGGATGCATCTCTAGAGCAAAGACTTATTGAGAACTCCAAAGACCATGTTCGCTGCTGTAACAAAAAGATTGAACAAGGGTTCTCCCCTTCATTGTAAGACGCACTTAGATATTTCCAGATGTTACGGCCATTCGTGGTCAACAAAGCATCGGTTCGTCCCCCATTGGGTTTAGAGACTCTGCGAGGTACATTTCCATCAAAGAAATTCTCTGATGATTCATCCATTGTCAGAGGCATAGAGCCATCTGTCAACTGACCCAAGACCCCAACCCAGTCTTTTGCTGTCAGCATTAGTGTTGAAAAGACTGCACAAAGTCTGTGCCCTATTGCATTATAAGGGCTAAGTTCCAATCCGAGAAATTGAATACAGGCTGCACTCCAGTATGAACTGGACATGGATTCTCAGCCAAAGATGAACCTGCTTGGAGTTGGAAAAAAGAATGTACTATAAAACCTCTTCTAGTGTTGGTGGCTTAAATGCAGAGGGGACACTTGCAGCAGGTGGCACCACAACCGAAGTGAGCAATGGAGCCAGTGCAGAATCTAGGGGAGGCCGAGAGTCAGACAACGCAGAGGGTGAACCCACCATTGCAAGTCTGACATTCTTGACTAGCAGGAAATGGTTGAAAACAGTATGGTGCAAGCCTGCCGTTAATGTAGGGGAAGACTGGAACCCTTTGACCTTCGAAGTTGTGCTGCTATCATCACCATCCCTTTCTTTAACTCCTGAAGTGTGTTGGTGATTCCAAGCATCACAAACTTCAGTGCGCTTCTCCCATAAAGCACCTCAGGAAGCACCAATGGGCCTGCAGAATAGGGATATGGAAATCGGCATCCTGCATATCCAACCACACCTTCCAGTCTTCAGTGTCAAGGGTATGAATATTACCACGCACCAATAGCCCCAAGAATTTCAGTCTCAACTGCATCCATGAAAACAGCTGTCCTCCAAGGGACTAATGTGTTGTAAATGTTGCTATGGCGAGGGCACCACTCTTGCTCCAGTTAGTTTTATAGAGTGAAAACAGAGCATTATGGTATTCACTAAATTAATGCCTGAATGGAAGTTTTAGTCAATAAAGCACTAGTTATTACTTGTGCTACGATATAGCTGTAAGAGACATTAGTTAGTGATGGATTCCTTACCTTAGAATAATCCCGCAGGCGTCAGACTGGATCCGGAAAGTTTTGCTTAGCAGTACCCCTGCATGTCGGTAGGTGGCGTCGTGCAGCTCTGCGTCAGTCACTGGCATGGTGAGCGCCGAGATGACATCACGGAGACTACTTAAAATCCACCCATGCGCGCTGTCAGTTCTGTACAGGACATTCCACGCAGAAACGCAGAGCCATGCAAGATACTGACCATTGGTACATAAAACTAGGGCCCTAAAAGGGGATGACCTTAACCCTAGTAATCAGTTCGCAGAACGGGGAGGACGGGTGGGAAAGTAAGGAATCAATAACTAATGTCTCTTACAGATATATCATTACACAAGTAGTAACTTGTGCTTCTGAAAGACTAGTTTGTGATAGATTCCTTACCTTAGAATACTCTGCAGATAGAATGCAAGCGCACGGACGGTGGAGCCTCTCCTCTTCACTTTAAGTATGCGGAGGGGGAAAGAAAGTTGGCAAATTGATGGTCTGCCCGATGTGGAAGGGCGGGACAACCTTTGGCAGAAAAGGACGGATCCTCACAAACCACCTTGTCCGGATAACCAGAAACGAAAGGAGGTTTGGAAGAAAGGGCCTGGAGCTCACTCAATCTTCTGGCAGAGGTGATAGCAACCAGGAAAGCCGTCTTTAGAGTGAGAAGATGTAAGAGAAAGTTATGAAGGGAGCGCACATCAGAAAAATCAAGACAAGTTTTAAGTTCCACTGAGGCATAATGAAGGGTACAGGTGGAAACGTATGCGTAATGCCCTTAAAAAAACGGTTAAGAACCAGGGACTTAAAAATAGAAGGTTGATCTGGAAGTCGTAGAAAGGCGGAGAAGGACGAAAGATAACCTTTGATAGTGCCCAGAGCAGAGCCCTGCTGGGCCAAAGAGAGAAGGAACAGAAGAACCTCAAAAGAGGGGCACGAAGGGGATACCCAGCCTTCGCTGCGCACCATGCCACAAATCTGTTCCACCTGCAGGCGTATACCGTTTTGGTGGGGGGGGGGGGTTCGGGGAGACACCTGGCTGCCAGGATGACATCACAAACTTAGGGAGTGGGAGGAAGATGTCAACTGTGGCCGTTCAATCTCCACGCATGGAGGTTGGGGCTGGAAAGGTTTGGGTGGAGGACTGTCCCCTGCTGTTGCAACAGAAAATCCTCCCGAAGAGGCAGACAGATCGGGGATCGATGCTCCTACAGAGTAGCTTGGGAAACCATACTCTTAGAGCCCAGTCCGGAACCACAAGAATGACTAGGGCCCGGTCGCGCCTGATCTTCAGCACCCTGGGCAGAATTAGTATAGGCAGAAAGGCGTACAACAGACTAACTCCACTCGCAATGAAAAGCGTCGCTGATCGAATGTCGCCTTGGAAATTCCAACACGCAGAACTGATGACATTGCGCGTTCTCTTCGGTGGCGACTAGATCTAACCAAGGCTCTCCCCACTGCAGAAAGTGACCTTGCGCCATGTCAGAGTTCAGACGCCATTCGTGATCCACCATGCACCGGCGGCTGAGTTCGTCCGCCCTGGCGTTCAGAGAACCTGCCAGGTGTTGAACCACCAAGGTAATGCCTTGATGTTCCAGCCATGTCCAGAGGCGCAAAGACTCCTGACATAGGGTCCACGACCCCACCCCGCCCCGCCCCGTTTGTTGCAATACCACATGGAGGTAGTGTTGTACGTGAACACCTGCACTAAACTTCCCCGGACAGTGGGGAGGAATGCCTTCAGTGCAAGTTGGTTCGCCCACAGCTCCAGAAGGTTGATATGGAGCCGGGACTCAGCCGGAGACCAGAGGCCTCTGATCTCCACCTCTCCCATGTGGCCTCCCCATCCCAGGAGGGACACATCCATCACCACTGTGTGCTCCTGTTGGGGGAAGAGAGAGGTATCTGCCACTGACCCAATCGCGATTTGTGAGTCACCACTGCAACTGTCGTGCAGCGCCCTCAGAGATCCAAACGCGATCGGACAGGTTGCCCTGATGCTGCTCACACTGGAAGGTCAGGTCCCACTGCAGAGCAACATATGCCATCTGGAATGTGTCACCAGCAGGATACAGGAGGCCATCAGGCCCAGAAGTCGGAGGGTCAGCCCTGACAGAAACCCAGGATAGAGGCTGAAAGCAGAATCATAGCCTGAATATCCCGGATACACTGCTCAGGAGGATAAACCCGAAACTGCGTCGAATCCAGAACCACTCCGATGGAGGGGAGCTTCCGAGAGGGACTCCGGTGCGACTTGGGAACATTGATGGAGAACCCCAGCAAACGCAGGAGGTCGGCCGTAGTCTGGAGGTGGGTGACGACTGCCTGGGGCAGGCAAGTACGCCTTCAACAGCCAGTCGTCGAGGTAGGGGGAAGACTGACACCCCCGACCTGCACAGGTGTGCTGCAACCACCGCCATTACCTTTGTGAACAGCCGATGGGCACCGGTAGGGCCTAAGGGGAGCACAGCAAACTGAAAATACTCCCGGGCCTACCGTGAACCGCAGGTAGCGCCGGTGAGTCGGCAGGACAGGCATGTGAAAATATGCATCCTGCAAGTCCAACGCCACCATCCAGTCTCCAGGGCATCCAGGACCTGAGCCAGAGTCAGCATCTTGAACTTCTCCTTCCGGAGCGATTAATGTCCCGGAGGTCCAAGATGGGGCGCAGGCAGCCGCCGCCCACGCCCCCCCCCCCCCCCCCCGCGGGGACCAGAAAGTAGTAGGAACAACCACTCCGTACTACCTGACCGGGAACGCACTTGATGGCCCCCTTGGCCAGGAGGGCCGAGACTTCGTGACGGAGAAGAGTCAAATGATCCCCCGACATGCGTTGGTACCGAAGTGGCACAGAGAGAGGACAGAAAGGGGAGTGCGTAACCTTGGCTTTTTATCTGCAGCGCCCACTTGTCTGATGTAATTTCGCGCCGGTGGTGGCAGATCCTGCCACCCACCGGCGTGGTGAGCTCCCTGAAGCTCAGATTAGGAAGGCTTAGAGACAGAAGCAGCAGGGGTGGAAGTTGACTGACCCGCGAGCTGGTTACCAGACACGTCCCTGCGAAATCCACAGCCGTGCTGAGGCTGGTTCTGTACAGGCTTGCTGGAAGAGCGTGCCAGGGTGCCTCTGTCCTGGCCATGAAAGGAAAGAAGCCCAGGCGTGGCAGGGTTCTTTGTGGAAAGACCCAAAAACTTGGCCGTGGCACGAGTCGTTAAAGCGCTCCGGGGCATTGTCGGCCTCATCACCAAAGAGGTGGGAGACATCAAAGTGCATGTCCATGAGCGAGCTCTGGACATCGGGTGAGAACCCAGTGGAACGCAACCAGGCGTGGCACCGCAATGCCACAGTCGTAGAAATTGCACTGCTCAATCAATCAGCGGTGTCCAAACCACACCGGATGGCAAACTTTGCTGCATCCTTACCCTCCGCAATTGCTTGGGAAAGGACAGCCTGGACCTCCTCAGAACACCGAGGCAAGACCTGAGTTACAGAATCCCACTCTGCGTAGGAGTAACAGCCCCACAATCAGGCGATGTTAACCAACCGCAACCACGAGCTGGCTGATAACCTCTTCTCAACAACAAAACCTTGTCCTGGTTATCAGAGGTGGTCACTATAACATCACCTGCGTGCTACTGTGTGAAGATATACTTAATCTGCAGCACATGTTGCTTTCCTGGACAGGGTGTGCCTCAATTCTATTTACTAAAAACTCCTGTGTGCCTGTGTCTGCATATGTTACTACCTTCGAAACACTGCACTTGGTGTTATGAAAAAAGTGTGTGTGAGGAAGGAAGGAACCTCACGGGAGCAACCACCAGGGAACTACTGACTGGTACTTGTCAGTTTGTTCCAACCATAAACGAAAATAATGTGAAAAAGTGTAAGTGATTCATAGAAACTCAAATGTGATCCTAACTGCTTACATCTATATTCACTCTAACCCCCCGGTGTAGGAGAACCGCTATTTGATGCTTTACCCTGCTAAAAAGGAGTTAGATACCTCTAGGTCAATTATACTCTTGATTCGTTGCTGGGCATCTACTCCTATTAAAACCTACACTTTCCCGTTGAGCTTCATTTTAACCTATAAGAAGGCAACATGTTTTGTTGCGTGTCTAACTTGGTCGGCAACTTCTTCAGGGCTGGGGGGTTTTTGCCACACACTGCTATAATTTTCTAGCACTCAAATCTGTAGAAACACAGACAGACAACAATAAAACAAGCATTTGCAATGCAATAGGTCTCGCAGTTGTTAGAGTTTGAGCTATTAGCATTGTAAATGGCAGTGCCTTTTATTTATGTGTTGTTTTCAAAACATAAATAAAAGGCATTGTCATTTACAATGGCAATAGTTTAAACTCTCGCAAATGCGAGACCTACTGCATTGCTAATGCTTGTTTTTCCTTCGTGAAGCATTAATGAAATGGTGTAATGCAAAATGGCAATAGCTCAACATTCGGCAATACTGGAAAATCACTTAATCTTCTCATGCCTATAAATAATGAGTATAATGTAACTGTTGCTCATGTAAAGCGCTGGCCCTTCGGGTAGACTCTGCACTATATTTAAAAACTGCAAAAAAATGCACTAAGCAGTAAAATGCAAATGCTACTTACCAGTATGCATCTGTTCTTGGCATGTAGGGCTGCTGACATTCATATCTGTGCATAGTCCGCCACCTAGTGTTGGGTCCGGATGATTGCACATTGTTGTCCTGGAAGAGTCTTCGAAGTATCACGAGATAGGTGGCTCCTCCCCTGGACTACAGTGCGCATGGGCATCGCCTCCATCCCCAGATTGTTTTTAGCCATTGGCAGAGATAGAGTGAAGAAAGTGAGTGATGACCATGCTATGAGCATATGTATGTATATGAATAAATACTGCAGCTGCTACAGGCGCCGGGGAGGAGGGTGGGCGATATGAATGTCAGCAGCCCTACATGCCAAGAACAGATGCATACTGGTAAGTAGCATTTGCAGTTCGAGGCATGTGGGCTGCTGAATTCATATCTGTGCATAGAATACATAGCAGTCCCTCCATTAACGGCGGCCGCCCGTGCCAGCTGCAGCAGTCTGAAAAAGCGTTTTTAGAACAGCCTGACCAACAGCTGCCTGCTGTTTGGAATGCACTTCTACACAGTAGTGCTTAGTGAAAGTATGTGTGGTAGACCATGTGGCTGCTCTACAGATGTCTTCTAAGGGAATGTTACCTAGGAAAGCCATAGAGGCCCCCAACTTCCTAGTGGAGTGGGCCCTCGGTGGGATAGTGAGAGTGCGCTTAGCTTTAGCGTAACAGATCTGAATGCACTTTACTATCCATCTAGCAATCCCCGCTTTGGAGATTGCATTTCCCTTGTGTTGTGTGGCAAAAGCAACAAAAAGTTGTTTGGTTTTGCGGAAATCTTTTGTCCTGTCCACATAGTACATCAAGGCCCTTTTCACATCAAGAGTGTGGAGCATACGCTCCGCCAGCGTCTCTGGGTTTTGGAAAAACACCGGCAATTCAATTGTTTGGTTTATGTGGAACTGTGAGACCACTTTGGGTAAGAATTTAGGGTTAGTGCGGAGCACCACCCTGTTAGCATGTACCTGGAAGAAAGGTTCTTGGATGGTGAGCGCCTGCAGCTCGCTAACCCTCCGTAGCGATCTAATTGCTACTAAGAACGCAACCTTCCAAGTTAAAAACTGGAGCTCACAAGAGTGCAGTGGCTCAAAGGGAGGACCCATCAGCCTTGTAAGAACCACATTGAGGTTCCATTCTGGAGCTGGTGGAGTCCTTGGTGGAATGACCCTTTTGAGTCCTTCCAGAAAAGCCTTGATAGCAGGGACCTTAAAGAGTGACAGGTGCTGCCTATTCTGGAGGTATGCTGCCATAGCAGACAGGTGAATGCGGATGGAAGAGTACGCTAGATTACATCGATACAGGTGAAAGAGGTAACATATGATGTTTTGAATGGAAGCATCTAGCGGGTCAATGCTGTGGTCCACACAGTAGATGACAAACCTCTTCCATTTAGCCGCATAACAAGCTCTAGTAGTGGGCTTCCTTGCCTCCCGAATGATGTCCATGCAATCGGGAGGAAGATTGAGGTAGCCAAACTCTAGGACTTCAGGAGCCAGATCGCCAGGTTGAGCTGTTGCGGATCTGGGTGCTGAATGTCGCCATGGCTCTGCGTCAGAAGGCTGGGAGTGAGATGAAGCCTTTGATGCGGTACCACGGAGAGTTCCAGAAACGTGGTGTACCATGGTTGGCGAGCCCACGTTGGAGCAACCAGGATGAGCGTCATCGAGTGTTGCCTGAGCTTGCGTGCTACCAGCGGTATCAGAGGTGCTGGGGGAAAAGCGTACGCAAATCTGCCTGACCAGTTCATCCACATCGCATTGCCCTGTGAATGGGGGTGTGGGAACCTGGCGGCGAAGCTTTGGATTTTTGCGTTCTCCTTTGTGGCGAACAGGTCTATCTCTGGATGACCCCACTTTTGGAAGTACGGTTGGAGTACTGATGGATGTATCTCCCACTCGTGCATCTGATGGCTGTGCCTGCTGAGCAGATCTGCCATTGATTGTCCTTGCCCGGGAGATGCTCTGCCATGAGGAAGATGTTCCTCTGAATGGCCCACTTCCACATGCTCTGAGCCAGATGAGACAGCTGTGGAGAGTGTGTACCTCCCTGCTTCTGGATGTAGTACATGGCCGTCATGTTGTCCGTCCGGATCAACACGACCTTGTTGCACAGATGTACTTTGAACGCCTTTAAGGCCATGAAGATTGCCATCAGTTCCAACACATTGATGTGCATCTTCCTTTGCTGAAGTGTCCATAGTCCCTGCACAGTGTAGTGGAGTACATGCGCTCCCCATCCCTGGAGAGAGGCGTCCGTCGTCAGGATGATCTGTGGGACAGGCTCTTGGAATGGTCGGCCCTTGCAAAGGTTTTGTGGATTCCACCAATGCAGAGAGTTGTACGCCCGACCGCTCACCAACACTAGGTCTGTCAGTTGCCCATGAGCCTGAGTCCACTGACGTGCTAGGCACTCCTGAAGCGGACGCATATGTAGTCTCGCGTGCGGGACAATGGAGATGCAGGAGGCCATCATGCCTATCAACTGCATGAACACCTTCGCTGGAAGCGAGTGTTGGGGTCTGAATCGTTGGATCAGCACCTGGATACTGGCGATTCTCACTGAATTCGGCTGCGCAGTGGCTGCCAGAGTGTCGATTGTCGCGCCCAGATACTGTCGCACGTGGGCGGGCTGGAGATGGGACTTTGGGTAGTTCAGAGAGAATCCCAGATCGTGCAGGAGGTGAATGGTGCGTGACACGTGGTCTATGCACTGCTGTTCCGTCTTTGCTTGAATGAGCCAGTCGTCCAGGTATGGAAAGACGTGGACGTGCTGGCGACGGAGATGCGTTGCCACAGTCGCTAGGCATTTCGTAAATACTCTTGGTGCCGTGGTGACCCCGAACGGCAGGACTCTGAACTGGTAATGCTGGTCTAAGATCGTGAATCTGAGATACTTTCGGTGGGAAGGATGCAGGGGAATATGAAAATAGGCATCCTTCAGATCCAGCGTAGCCAGAAAGTCCCCCTGTTGAAGCAGGGGAAGCACCTGCTGCAATGTGAGCATATGGAAGTGCTCCGAGTTGATGTACCAGTTCAGGGGCCTGAGGTCCAGGATCGGTCTGAGTGATCCGTCCTTTTTGGGGATCAAAAAATACAGGGAGTAAACCCCTGTTCCCCGCTCTTGCAATGGAACGAGCTCTATCGCCCCTTTTTGCAGCATGACTAGAACTTCTTGCTGCAACAAGGTCAAGTGCTCGCCGGACATAGCACGGCTTCTTGGCGGTATGTCCGGTGGAATGGACGTAAGTTCTAGACAGTACCCGTACTGGATAAGAGACCTCACCCACCTGTCCGTGGTGATGGACCTCCACGCCGGCAGGAACTGCTGGAGTCTCCCCCCGACAGGTGTCGTGTGATCGGGGCAGTGACAAGACGTCACTGCTTGTTGGTGGTGGTGGACCTGGAGCCATTGTTTCCACGTCCCCTGCCTTTGATATTATTGCCTCTGTAGCCACCCCTGCCCTTGTTGTTGTTATACGAGGGCTGGGTGTTACCCTTGTAGTATTGTGTGGACTGGGATGCCTGTCCCCTTGAGGTGCCTCTTGAATTGGAGCGGCGAAAGGAACCACCCCGAAACTGCTGACTTTGTAAAGCCCCCATAGATTTGGCAGTTTCGGTATCTTTTTTCATCTTTTCTAGGGAGGCATCCACCTCAGGGCCAAACAGATGGTCAGGATTCACTGTTTGACTCAATATCGTGGTTTGGATGTCGGGTTTGAACCCCGAGATTCGAAGCCAGGCATGGCGTCTAAGTAACACACTTGTATTGATAGCCCTGGAGGCAGTGTCTGCCACATCTAGGGCACATTTGATGGATGCATTTGTAATGAGTTTACCCTCCTGAATGAGCATCTCTCCCGCCTCCTTGTATTGGTCAGGCAAGTGTTGCAGAATGGCCTCTAATGTGTCATAATGGGCCCTATCATAACGTGCAAGCAGGGCTTGGGTGTTAGAGATCCTCCAGATGTTAGCTGCCTGTGCAGCAATGCGTTTGCCTGATGCCTCAAAGATCTTGGACTCTTTGTCTGGGGGAGGAGCGTCACCAGTAGTCTGCGAATTCGCCCTCTTCCGAGCGTTGGAAACCACCAGGGAGTCCAATGGCAAGTGTCCCTTAATATACGTGGGATCCGTGGGCGCCGCTTTATATTTCCTGTCGATGCGAGGGTTGACCACCCGCGCCCGGGTGGGCTCCTTGAAAACCTCCTGTGCATGTTTCAGCACCGCTTTAAGCATCGGTAGTGTCTTGACTTGCTTTTCGGCTACCGAGAAGGTGTCGACTAAGAAGTCCGCATCCACGGGGTCCGAGTGCAGTTCGACGTCATGGTTCGCCGCAGCTCTCTCTATTAAGGCATTGAAGGCCGCCGAGTCCTCTGTCGGGGACGTCTTGCCGGCGAAAAGTTGAGTGTCCTGACCCGACTGCGGGTCCTCTGCGTCGCCTCCTGCGGCCCAGGGCACATGCTCCTCTTCCGGATCCGAGTACGCAGGATAGGTGTACTCGGCATCTTCCTCGTCCGCATCAGGCGCGGGGGAATGCGTCGGCGAGTGTTCCAAGGCCTGTGGGGACACAGGTTCCATCAGAGCCGAAGAGTCCGCAGAGTACTTCTTGTTCTTGAGCGGAATCTTAAAAGGTTCCAAGGCCGGCTCCGACGTAATCTTTCGTTTGAGGAGCAACAATTTTCCGGTGTTGGCGTCGATGATCACCTCACGACGTTCCTCCACCGCAAGCGGTTGGAGCCGGAGCTTCGACACCACCAAGGCAGCTTTCGGCGTCAATACCTCCTTTGCGTGCCCGCCCTGTTTCGGCGCGAAGGCCTTCGGCGCCGACTTGGGTGGAAGGGTAAAACGAATGGGCGTTTGCTCTTTAGTAGGCTTAGGCGTGAGCGTAGGCGCTACGGTGTCCTGAGCAGGAACCTCAGTGGACTTCCGGATCCGCTGTAAGGAGTCCCCCACTTTTTTCGTAAAGGCTGCCGAGGGCTGAACCGGCTCGAGCGACCCCTCATCTTCGAGAGCCTGATCACCGGTAGACTTCTTCTTCGGCCCCGACGCCCCATGTCTAGGCGCGTCGTCGGCCTGACGTTTCCTCGGAACCGTCTTCGGGTCCATGACCCCCTTCGGCGCCGGGGCCTTCGCCTTCGGCGCCGACCCAGAGGGTTTCGGGTCGGCCATTTTGGCGTGGCTCTTCAAGTCGCCCATTTTGGTTTTCTTGGAAGTTGACGCCTCCAGAACCTTCTTCACCAGCGCAACTTTCAGTTTCGGTTTCGCATCCGAGGGTGCGTGACCCGTTGGCTTCACTTTCGTTTTCTTCAACATAAGTGATGGCTTAGAAATGTCCGTGACCGGGCCCGTAGGCGGGGACGTAGGACTCATAGTTAGATCTTGGGTAAGGCCCGAAGGCGATCCCTCGACCTGGGCCGCATGAAGGGGAATAACCCCTGAGTCTGTATGGAGATGCTCCTCCTCCGAGCTATCTCCCATCGTGGCACAAGCCTGGTCGTCGTCCCCTACCTCGTCGGAGACTTCGTTATAGTCCTCCTCACCCGCGTCGTAGGTCTCCTCGGACGCGGGCCCAGAGTCCGACCCTCGCACGTCGTCTTCTCCCTCGACAGATTCCTGGAAAATGTCATCTGGTGGGGGTGCCGAAGCAGACAACTGAGCCTGGAGCCGATTGGCCCGGCGGATCTTTAAAGTCTTCTTGCTTCCGAATTTCGAACACGCCATACAGGTGTCCTCGCGGTGATCCGGTGACAAGCAGGTATTGCACACAGGGTGCACGTCGAGGTGCGAATATTTAGAGTGACACAGCGGACACTTTTTGAACGGAGTCCGCTCCATAGCAAAGGGTGTAGTGTAGGCCCGTCCGCGTCGAAAGCACGTGGAAGGGCAGTAAGAGATCGGAGCTGAGAGTCAGAAAGAAAACCGTACGCAACTATACCGACGCCCAGCCTAAAGACCTTTTGGTCTCGAGTATAAAGTAGAACAACTATCGGTTCCGACAGAGGGAACCGAAACACATCCGAACCCAATGGCGGAAAAAAACAATCTGGGGATGGAGGCGATGCCCATGCGCACTGTAGTCCAGGGGAGGAGCCACCTATCTCGTGATACTTCGAAGACTCTTCCAGGACAACAATGTGCAATCATCCGGACCCAACACTAGGTGGCGGACTATGCACAGATATGAATTCAGCAGCCCACATGCCTCGAACACAGAGCCTTAACATAAGGTAAGATGAATAGAGACCCATGTACTGGCGGATCTGTACAAAGTGAAAACACAACACCTGGATAAATATCTGGCTTCCCCACTTACATTGTATGATATTAGGCAAATATTTTACTTCAGCAAAACTTTTTTTCTTCAGTATCGCACATGAAAGCACTTTCAAAGATGTGAGCTGACTACCAGTAGTACAATACCCTAACTTTTACTAAGTATTTCTCTGTGCCATACTTAAAGGAATACACTTTTCTAAATTTAAAAGAGACTTTATAATACTTAACCTGGTTTGTTGCATGGTTTACATGGCAAAAATTTTAGTGGCTCGGCTCAAGCACGGGTTCTAAGATACGAGCCAGACCTGGCTTGGCTCTGGCCTGCCTCTTCCTGTTAACTTGCGACCGCACCCACCTCTATATATTCTTCTACTTTCACACACAGGACTTCTAGCGATGTGCCTCTATGCTGCTCTTCTTCAAGCACTACTAACTACTGAAACTGCCATAAAGCTCACAGTGTCTCTCCGTCTATTTTAAAACTTCTGCCATTCACTACGCCATTTTTCATGCTCTTGTAATACACATACTCTGGCCTGCAGGCTGCATTGTGGTGGTTTAGGTCAAACAAACCTGTAAAAACATCACATTACGTGACATTCGCCCCAGAGGCAGTGTGCAAGACTCCTGCAGTATCGTCCAAACTCCCGCTCCTACTGCCAATCAGACACAGCCCTCCCCCCTGCCCCCACCAACCCACCTTTGGATCACAGAGCATCCTCTAAAGCCAACACGAGGGGAGGGGCGGGTCAAAAACAAATTGTATGCAAATGAAGTGGAGATCAGTTTGAGATAGGTTTAAATACTGCTTGCTTTATTGCGCACTGACAACCCTCTCCTCTCGCCTCCCATTCAGTGGTTTAGATGCATGCACACTCCAGCTGCAAGAATGGCAGAGCAAAACGTGTGATCCATTCTGGGCAAACAGTTTCAAGTGTTTGATCCTTGGCAGACGAGTTCATGTTGCTGTACCTCAACACCCCAAGTGCAAATTGAAAAAACAGATAAATTAGCCCAGAGAACCCACAAAAACCGCTTCCCTCACACAGCTAAATCGAGTGCAACGTTGCACCGTACATTATTTTATTGACTAGTACCTCACTCATACAAAAGATGGAACCTTTACATGTCTCACACACAGCAAAGTCGACCAGACATTCTTTCTTTAAAATTCCTTAATATATGTTTAGAAACGATAAGTCACTTCTGGAATTAATTCCACATCAATAAATTAAATAATTGTGCAGTATTTCCATGTTGAGTAATTCGTCATAGTTTTGCTGTCATCCGACGTATGATTTATATACTGCGACATTCGCAATATTTCCCTTTATGTAATTACGTAAAATGTCAAGAAAAGTATAGAGAATTGCGACAGGACTTTCTTCAGAAGGGATGGAAGGAATATGCTACTTACCAGTATGCATCTGTTCTTGGCATGTAGGGCTGCTGACATTCATATCTTGTGCATAGATCGCCGCCTAGTGTTGGGTCCGGATGATTGCACTTGTTGTCTTGGAAGAGTCTTTGAAGTATCACGAGATAGGCGACTCCTCCCCTGGACTACAGTGCGCATGGGCATCCTCAGATTGGTTTTCGCCATTGTGGCAGAGATGGAGATAGTAAAGTAAGAGATGGCCATGCCAGAGAATGCTGCAGCTGCTACAGGCACCGGGGAGGAGGGCGGGCGATACAAATGTCAGCAGCCCTATATGCCAAGAACAGATGAATACTGGTAAGTAGCATATTCCGATCGAGGCATGTGGGCTTCTGAATTCATCTTGTGCATAGACTGTATAGCAGTATCTCCTCTAGCGGTGGCTACCTGTGCCAGCTGCAGGAGTTTGAAAAAGAGTTTTGATGACAGCCTGGCCTACAGCAGCTTGCTGTTTTGTTTGCACATCTACACAGTAGTATTTTGTGAAAGTGTGTATGGTGGTCCATGTGGCTGCCTTACAGATATCTTGAAGAGGAATATTTCCTGGGAAAGCCATGGATGCCCCCATTTTCCTAGTGTAGTGTGCTCTCGGGGGAACAGTTAAAGTGTGTTTTGCCTTTTGATAGCATATTTCAATGCATTTAACTATCCATCTGGCTATTCCTGATTTTGAAATTGGATTCCCTTTGTGTTGTGGTGCAAAGGCAACGAACAGTTGCTTTGTTTTCCTAAAGGATTTAGTTCTGTCCACATAGTAAAGTAGAGCTCTCCAAGTCTAGTGTGTGCAGGGCTCTTTCTGCTACCGACTGTGGATTTTGAAAGAACACTGGAAGTTCTATTGATTGGTTGATATGGAAATTGGAAACAACCTTAGGCATGAGTTTAGGGTTTGTTCTAAGAACCACCCTGTTGGTATGTACCTGCATGAAAGGTTCTTGAATTGTAAGCGCTTGTAATTCACTCACTCTTCTGAGTGAGGTGATGGCTACCAAGAATGCAACTTTCCACGTTAGGAATTTTAGTTCGCATGAATGTAGAGGTTCGAGAGGAGGGCCCACGAGTCTGGTAAGCACTATATTTAGATTCCAGACTGGGGAAGGGGGTGCCTAGGAGGCATCACCCTTTTTAAACCCTCCATGAAGGCATTAATTGCTGGTATTCTAAACAGTGAAAGGTGTTGCCTGTTTTGAAGGTATGCTGCTATGGCAGCGAGGTGTAGCCGTATCGAAGAGTATGCTAAGTTAGATCTTTGTAGGTGCAGTAGGTAACAATGTTTTGTATTGAAGCATCTAAGGGGTTGATTTGGTTATTGGTGCAGAAAATACCAAATCTTTTCCATGTAGCTGCATAGTACGCTCGTGTGGTTGGTCTTCTTGCCTCCCTAATGATATTCATGCAATCTGGGGGCAAGTTAAGGTATCCAAACTCTAGGACCTCAGGAGCCAGATCACTAGGTTCATTTGATTGGGATCTGGGTGTCTGATTTCTCCATGGTTCTGAGTTAGAAGCACACGTTACTACTTGTGTAACGATATAGCTGTAAGAGACATTAGTTAATGATAGATTTCTTACCTTCGAATATCCCCAGGCGTCAGACTGGATCCGGAAATTTTTGCGTAGCAGTACCCTTGCGCGTCGGTAGGCGTCGTCTGCGGCTCCGTGTCCGTCGTGGGCGCCGTGATGATGTCGTCTGAGTACTTGGACGCCGCCTCCGCGTGCTGACGTCAGTTCTTAGACACAGCTCTTCCACGCCAGACACGCAGAGCTATGCTAAAAACCAACACTGGTGCCTTAAAACTAGGACCCTGAAAGGGGATGACCTTAACCCTAGATATCGGTTCGCAGACCGGGGAGGATGGGTGGGTCGGTAAGGAATCTATCACTAACTAATGTCTCTTACAGTTATATCGTTACACAAGTAGTAACTTGTGCATCTGAGAGAGACACGTTAGTGATAGATTCCTTACCTTAGAATAGATACCCCAGCAATACCAACCCCGGTGGTGGGTCTGCGAACCGATAATCACACCAGAAAGTCCTGGAGGACGGAACGGCCACTTGGCTGTCCAGGCAATAGTGTCTTGCAAACGTGTGCAGCGAGGCCCACGTAGCTGCCTGGCAAATGTCCTGCAAGGGCACTCCTCGGCCCAAGGCAGTTGTAGTCGCTGTGGCCCGAGTGGAATGAGCCCTCAGCCCAACAGGGGGTTCCTTCTTAGCCAAGGAGTAACACGCCTGGCTACACAAGATGATCCACCGCGAGATGGTCCGCTTGTGCACCGCTTTTCCCTTCTTAGCGCCCACGTAACCAACAAAGAGTTGGTCATCCACCCGGAACTGGCGTGTGCTATCCAGATAGAACGAGAGCGCACGTTTTGGGTCCAGACGATGGAGCCTCTTCTCTCGTGGGATGCGGAGGCGGAAAGAAGGAGGGCAAGGTGATGGATTGCCTGATGTGGAAGGCCGTGACTACCTTGGGCAGGAAAGAGGGCCTTGTACGCAACACAACCTTGTCCAGATGGACCGACAGGAAAGGAGGTTTACAAGATAGAGCCTGGAGCTCACTCACTCTCCTGGCAGAGGTGATGGCTACCAGGAAGGCAGTCTTAAAAGTAAGAAGACGGAGAGGACACTTGTGAAGTGGCTCGAAGGGAGCGCACATCAGAAAAGTAAGAACCAAGTTCAAGTCCCCCTGAGGCATCACAAAGGGCAAAGGAGGGAACGTATGCGTGATGCCTTTCAAGAATCGATTAACAATAGGGGACTTGAACAAAGAAGGTTGATCAGTCAGCCTCAAAAAGGCTGAAAGAGCAGAAAGGTAGCCTTTGATAGTGCCCAGAGCAGAGCCCTGCTGGACAAGAGAAAGAAGAAAGAAGAACCTCAGAAAGAGGGGCAGAGAGAGGATCCACAGCCTTTGCTGTGCACCATGCCACAAATCTGTTCCACCTGCAGGCGTATACCGACTTTGTGGAGGGACGCCTGGCTGCCAGAATGATGTTACAGACTTCAGGAGGCAAGTCAAATGGCCTCAACTGTCGCCGCTCAATCTCCAAGCATGGAGGTAGAGACTGGACAGGTTCGGGTGTAGGACCGTCCCCTGTTGCTGCGACAGAAGGTCCTCCTGAAGAGGCAGACGAACCGGGGGATCGACTGACATACTGAGTAGCTCGGGATACCAGTATCTTCGTGCCCAGTCCGGAGCCACAAGGATGACTTGTGCCCGGTTGCGCCTGATCTTCAGCACTCTGGGCAGAAGTGGTATAGGCGGACAGG
Source organism: Lissotriton vulgaris (assembly GCF_964263255.1). NCBI lineage: Eukaryota > Metazoa > Chordata > Amphibia > Caudata > Salamandridae > Lissotriton > Lissotriton vulgaris. The sequence goes on along the minus strand of NC_141693.1, from coordinate 568,468,207 downwards.
CGTACAACAGACCGCAACTCCACTCGTGACGAAAAGCGTCTCCGAGCGAGTGCCGCCTTGGAAATTCCAACGTGCAGAACTGATGACATTGCTTGTTTTCTTCGGTGGCGAATAGATCTAACCAAGGCTCTCCCCACTGCAGAAAGAGACCATGCGCCACGTCCGAGTTCAGACGCCATTCGTGATCCATCATGCACCGGCGGCTGAGTTGGTCCGCCCTGGCGTTCAGAGAACCTGCCAGGTGTTGAACCACCAGGGTCACGCCCTGATGTTCCAGCCATCGCCAGAGGCGCAGAGCCTCCTAGCAGATGGTCCAGGACCCCACACACCGCCCTGTTTGTTGCAGTACCACATGGCGGTGGTGTTGTGCGTGAACACCTGCACTACACTCCCTCGGACAGAGGGGAGGAATGCCTTCAGTGCTAGACGAATCGCCCGCAGCTCCAAAAGGTTGCTATGGAGCCGGGACTCCGCCGGAGACCAGAGGCCTCTGATCTCCGCCTCACATGTGGCCTCCCCAGACCTGGAGGGACGCGTTAGTCACAACTACGTGCTCCGGTTGGGGAAGGGAGAGGGATCAGCCGCTGACCCAATCGCGGTCCGTGAGCCACCACTGCAGCTGTCTCGCAGTGCCCTCAGAGATCAGGACATGGTCGGACAAGTTGCCCTGATGCTGGGCCCACTGAGACTTCAGGTCCCACTGCAGAGCCAGCACCCGCCAACCGGCGAGATGCACCAGAAGGATGCAGGAAGCCATCAGCCCCAGAAGCCGCAGCGTCAACCTGACCGAAACTTGGGATAAAGGCGGGAAGATTGGAATCCGAGCATGTATATCCCGAACCCGCTGTTCGGGTGGGTAAACCCGAAACTGCGCCGAGTCGAGAACCGCTCCGATCAAAAGGAGCTTCTGAGAAGGGCACAGGTGTGACTTAGGCACATTGATGGAGAACCCCAGCTGGTGCAAGAGGTCTGACACTGACGACGACTTCGACCCGGAGGAGTGGTGCCGACTCTCGGAGATGTGGTGGCTCCGACCCCGCGACCTGTCCCTCGGCCTCCCGTGAGACCGGGACCTCTCGCGGCGCGGGGCCGACTGCCGGAGTTCGAGTCGCCTGCGGGACCGCTCCAACCTGGCTTTCGAAGAGAGGGCCCGGCAGTCGGATCAGGCCTTGTCGTCGTGGTCGACGCCTAGGCAAGCTAGGCAGAGGTGGTGAGGATCCGTGACCGGCATCGTGCGGTTGCAATCCTCGCAGTGCTTAAAACCAGGCATTCCTAGGCACCGATCAGAGTCGTAAAGACTTCGAGAAATGATCAAAACGATTCAAAAAAGTTAGTCAAAAATTGACTAAGGGTCACTGCTTTTTCCAGATCTGCGCTTGCTGGCGCGGAAAAAAGAAGAACTGACGTCAGCACGCGGAGGCGGCGTCTAAGGAGTAGTTTGTCCTGTAACTCCAGTTCTGTAGTAGGGGTATCTCTGTTGTAGTCATAATCTTGTGAAGAGTCCCGCCCATGTGCGTGGACCCCGGCAATCAAAAATAATCTCTTAAGTTGTCAAATCATACAGAAACTGCAAAGACACTTAAGAGAGAATTTAAAGACAAATAATGCAGCCTATATCCACAGGCTACACTGTCCAGTAATTCAACTAGAAATTCCACCAAACAAAACCACACACAACACAGCCTGCCCAGTTTCCTCCATAGAGAAACTTGCCTCTACCAGTAAAAGACTCTGGAATGATAGAGAGGAAGGCATGGACAGACAAGCCCCATAGGCTGCCATTATGTGGCTTAAATAGGCTACTGTGCCTTTAAGAGAACTTTCCAGAACTTTCTCCCAGTATCCCAGAATGCACAGCAGGTCCCTTTTACTTTCAGTTCTTTTTGAAGGAGTAGCACGCCAGACCTGTAGCATTCCTTACATGAATATTTACCTCCACATGGGAGGAGGGCGGGCATTTATGACTACAACAGAGATACCCCTACTACAGAACTGGAGTTAAAGGACAGAAACTACTCCTTCTGTAGTAGGGGATTTCTGTGTATAGTAATAATCTAGTGAATAGAATGGCAACCCATCCCCACACCAAAGCAGCGGTGGAGAGAAGAAAATTAACACCACTATTGTGCGAACAAATTCCGCAGCGGAGCCTGCCCAACCTGAGCATCTGCCCTGGCATCAGTGTCCAGACAGTAATGCTTAGCAAAGGTATGAACCGACTTCCAAGTGGCCGCCTTGCAGATCTCTGCAATCGGAACATTACGGAGTAAAGCTGTTGTGGCAGCTTTTCCCCTGGTGGAATGAGCCTTAAGCCTACCCCCTAAGGTCTTATTAGCTTTTTGGTGACAACTGTATGCAGGACACAATCCACCTAGAGATGGACTGCTTAGAGGTAGCAAGACCCGTCCTGACCGATCCATAATTGACAAATAATTGGTCTGACGTACAAATATCTTTGGTTTTATCCAGATAAAATTTCAACACCCTCCTAACATCCAGGGAATGTAGAGACCTTTCCGCTGGAGATGAAGGATTCTGAAAAAACGTAGGCAACGTTATGGTCTGGTTGACATGAAAATCAGAAATAACCTTGGGAAGAAATTTAGGGTGAGTACGCATAACAACCTTAGCAGCATGAAATACAGTATACGGTTCTTGGAAACACAACGCCTGAATTTCACTCACCCTGCGGGCCGATGTAATGGTCACGAGGAACGCCGCCTTCCAGGAGAGGTGCTGCAACGAAGCCTAATGAATAGGTTCAAAAGGCTCCTTCATCAATCTGGACAGCACCACATTCAATTCCCATGAAGGCGAAGGAAGCCTGACGGGAGGGAACACTTTCTTCAAGACTTCCAAAAAATATTTGATCACAGGGATCTGGAAGAAGGAAGTCTGTGAAGGGCATTTCCTGTAGGCAGTCAATGCAGCAAGATGAACCTTAATGGAATGAACATGAAGGCAAGACTGCGCCAAATGTAGAAGCTGAGGAAGGATGACTTCTTCCTTGCACGTCGTCGGGACATAGTTCTTAGACTGGCACCAGATACAGAACCTCTTCCACTTGTAAGCATAGGACGTCCGAGTGGAAGGTCTCTTAGACTCCTTCAGTATGTCCATGCAATCTTCGAGCAGATTTAGATGGCCATATTGCACTCTCTCAGGAGCCATGCCCCCAAACTCAAAGACGAGAGGTTGGGGTGCAACATCTGCCCCCCGAACTTCGTGAGAAGGTCCGGTCTGCAAGGCAGCCGAATGGGAGGAAGGAGAGACCGGTGAAGCAGGTCCGTGAACCACCACTGCCTGGACCATTACGGGGCAACTTCTGAGGCACCCTCGAAGTTGTGCATTGGGGATTGAGAAGCCCAGCCCCGATCATCATCTGCACCAAAGATTATCCCTCCACACTCCATGAGTGCTGCGTGGGGCCCTTTTGCATTTTCCTGCTCGACGCGTCAGTCTGGTCAATTGCCCGTTGGCTAGTGGCCTCTGACAACGAAAGAACAATAGTTACTTACCTGTAATCTGTGGTTCTCCAGTATTGGTGTCTTTCATAGATTCACATGCCTGAATCATTCCCCGTCGTCGGAGTGGGAGCCCACGGTACATAAAAAAGTAGTGAAATATACCCTTAGTACATAAGAGATAACAATATACCCAACCAGGAAGTAAAGTAGCCCTAGCTACAGTAAAAGAAACTTCCACATTAGAACCTGTCCATGTCATTATGTATGGACCAAACTGCAGCCAATCAGGCCACAGCTCCCACCAGCAAGCTCTCCCCAGAGACCCAGGCTCTCAGATTTTTGTAGCACCGGAGTGTACCGGAATAAGTATAGAAGAAAAAAGCCAAGTGAGCCTCTGAGGGGAGGTGGGTGGGTGCATGTGAATCTATGAAAGACACCAATACTGGAGAACCACAGATTACAGGTAAGTAACTATTGTTCTTCTCCAGTATTAGGGGTGTCTTTCATAGATTCACATGCCTGAATCAGAGTAGTGAGCAGTAATAGTCATAGCATTATATACAGCTCTTGGACGCCAAGGCACATAGCAGTAATGCAGAAACCACAAAGGAATAATAAAATAGGCGTAAAAGAGCAAGAGGAGGTGGGAGAGAAATAGCAGAGGCTCACCTTATTGGAAAAGATTACGCAGGACTGCTCTCCCCACCGAGGCATCGGTGTCGCTCGAAGCTTCCAGACAGTAATGCCTCGTGAATGTGTGCCTGCTGGACCAGGTAGCAGCTCTGCAGATATGCAGGAGAGGCACACCAGCAAACAAAGCAGTTGAGGAAGCAACTGCTCTCGTAGAATGTGCTCTGGGCAAGGTTGGCAAGGGTTTACCCGCCTGTAGATGGCAGAGTCCAATCGCTGAAGAGACCCATCTAGCGATAGTTTGTTTAGTGACTGCACTGCCTTGACGTGGTTTGCCATGCGCAACAAATAACTGATCAGTTTTCCTGATGGCAGCTGTCCTGGAGAGATAGAACTTGAGACACCGCTTGATGTCCAGCGTGTGTAGAGTTCGTTCCGCTGGAGATTGCGGACTTGGAAAAAACGTTTTAAGGATGACTGGCTCATTCAGGTGGAAATCCGATGGCACCTTGGGTATGTACCTCGGGTTGGTGCGCAGTATCACTGAATCATTTGTGAATTGCAAGAAAGGTGGTTTAGAGGAAAATGCCTGTATGTCACTGACCCTTCTGGCAGATGTCAAGGCCAGTAGCAAAGCCACCTTCCAGGTGACGAATTTTAGATCAGCTTTATGAATTGGCTCAAAAGGATGGCGCATGAGTTGAGCTAATACAATATTCAAGTGCCAGGATGGAGGCGGTCTACGGACTGGTGGAAACATGCGGAATAAACCCTTAAAGAATTGCTGGACAATCCTTGCAGAGTACAGCGAAGTTTGACCGTCCTGTCGGTATCTCGATATTGCCGCTAAGAACACCTTGAGTGTAGAGTGTGCCAAGCCCGATTTAGCAAGATGTAAAAAGAAGGGCAAAATCTTGTCTGGTTCAGCATGGATAGGATGTAAACCCACAGTCCTGCACCAAGCACAAAACCGCTTCCACTTGAGCCTGTAAGTTTTATTCGTGGAAGGCGCCCTAGCATTGTCCAGGACCTCCTGACAGTCTTGAGGAATGTTCAAATGCGCGAACTCATGGTGTTGAGGAGCCAAGCTGACAATCTTAGAGAATGAGGGTCTGGATGATATATTTTTCCGCCTTGTAGAGTCAGAAGATCCGGAATTTGAGGCAGCTGAACTGGATCGCACTCTGAGAGGAGAAGAAGCTGCGTGAACCAGTATTGTCTGGGCCACCGTGGGGCAATTAGAATCAGACGACACGGTTGTCTCCTCATTTTGTTGATGACCTTGGGGATCAGAGGGATCGGAGGGAAGGCGTAGGCAAAGATTTGTTTCCAGTTCAGAGAGAGAGCGTCCCCACACGACTCCTTGTGAGGAGTCCAGCTCGCGAAATGGGTGCATTTCTTGTTGTGGTAGGTCGCGAATAGGTCTATCTCGGGGCGACCCCATCTCAGGAAAATGTGGTCCAGAGCTGGCTGATGCAGTTCCCACTCGTGAGTGCTGCTTTTGGATCTGCTTAGGGAGTCTGCCAGGACATTGGCTACTCCCGGGACATGAACTGCCGTCAGGTTGATATTGTGTTCCAGGGCCCAATTCCAGATTTCCTGAGCTTGCTGAGACAAACGGGCCGATCTTGTGCCCCCCTGCTTGTTCAGGTAGTGCATGCTCGTCGTGTCGTCTGTTCGGATCAACACGGACGAGTTTGACAGAGTCACTTGAAATGATTTCAGGGCGAGGAAAATGGCCCTCAACTCCAACAAATTGATGTGCCATGTCCTTTGTTGTGCGTTCCATTTGCCACTGATTGTCATCCCTTGAAGGTGAGCGCCCCAACCTTCCAGCGAGGCATCCGTGGTGACGACGAAACTGGGGACTTCTTCTAGAAAGGCGCGGCCGACTTGCAGGTTGCGTGCCAGAGCCCACCACCGAATTGCGTGTTTCATTCGAGGTGTTAAGACGATGACATCTTCGAAGGAACCGGATACTTGCACCCACTGGTGGCCGAGTTCCTCTTGCAGTGGTCTCATTCTCAGACGACAGTTCGGAGACAGGAGAATGCATGATGACAACATCCCCAGGAAAGATTTTAATCGTCGAACTGAAACGCACTCTCTTCTGAGGAGTGCTCTCGCCAGGTCCTGGATCTTGGCTTGCCTTTCGTTTGAAATGAAAACCTGAGCTTTCCTGGAATCCAGAGTCGCTCCCAGGAAAGACGTCTTCTGAGACGGTGTCAGGTATGATTTCTCGAAATTTATTGAAAAACCCAAGTCTTGAAATAGAGACAGGCATGTTTGGACGTGACTGCTTGCGGTGGCATAGGAATTGGCCTTGATAAGGCAGTCGTCCAAATAAGGATAAATCTGGATACCTTGCAACCGTAAGTGGGCCGCCACCGGTGCCAACATCTTGGTGAATACTCTCGGGGCTGAACGTAGCCCGAAGGGAAGGACCTTGAACTGAAAGTCCCTGCCGGCCACTCTGAATCTTAGGAACTTCCTGTGCCTGGGGAAGATGGGTACGTGGAAGTAAGCATCCTGTAGGTCCAGGGTTGCCATATGTTCGCCTTCCGTCAGAAACTGGAGGATCTCCTGCAGTGACAACATTCTGAATGTCAATTGCTTGATAAATTTGTTGAGGGCACGCAAGTCGAGGATGGGGCGCCACTCCCCCGACTTTTTGCGTATCAAGAAGAAACGAGAGTAAAACCCTTGACCCCTCTGATGTTGAGGTACCTTCTCGATTGCCCCTTTCCGAATCATTGCATTGATTTGGAGGAACAGCTCCTTGAGATGTGCTGGGGGTGGTCCTTTTGGGGGCGAATTTGGAGGGGCTTTTACAAATTCCAATACGTGACCCTTTGAGATTACATCCAAGACCCATCTGTCTGTTGTAATTTTGGACCATTGAGAGTAATGCAGGGATATTCTTCCTCCAATTCGTGGCTGGCATAGGCAGAGTGGCGGCAGGATGTTTTCCTCACTTTTTGTTGGCGTTGTCTCTACCTCGATAAGTGGATTTTCCTCTGGATTGTGTAAAGGTGCTCCGCCTTTGGCCATAAGGCTGTTGTTTGTAAGGTTGGTACCTTTGGTTGTTTTGATTGGTCTGATATGGGCGTTGCTGGTAATAGCCCCCTCTGTTGGAGAAGTTACCCCTTCCTTTTGCCCCACGAAAGGAAGACTTACGGTACTGCAGAGTACCCAACGAACGTGCCGTTTCTGTATCCTTCTTAATGGACTGTAAGGCTTCGTCCACATGCGAGCCAAACAGGAATTCGCCGTCATAAGCCATATTTAAAACTTTGGCCTGTACCTCCTGGCGAAAAGACGTAGATTTTAACCATCCTTCTCGTCTGAGCACTGCAGCTCCTGCCAACTGTCTAAAACCTGTGGCCGCTACGTCCACTGCAGCGTCGATAATTTCCGACGACGCACATTCGCCGTCTTGTAGGATTTTGATGGCCTCAGAGCGGTCTGGCTCAGGTAATTTTTGGATGTATGGGGATATGTCAGACCACATTTGTCTGTCATACCTACCAAGAATTGCTAAAGAATTAGCAGCTCTAACCGTGGTGGCCGCGATAGTGGAGACCTTTTTACCAATGGAATCGAGGCGTCTGCCATCTCTGTCCGTTGGAATGGAGACCTGAGTTGAGGGGTTCCTAGCTCTTTTTTGCGCTGCCTGCGCAATGACTGAGTCCGTTTTAGCTTGGCCGATGAGACAGGCAGGTGAAGAGGCTGGCGCCCTATATTTTTTGTCGACTCTCGGCAATACTGCGGGAGCAGAATTTGGCGTGGCCATTATCTTAAGCCCTTCCTTCCAGATAAAGTCTATAATGGGAATAGACCAACTCTGCTTCTGAGACAAAGTCTTGAAATCATAAAGAAAGCAGTCATCTTGTTTCGCTTCCATGGAAACCAGAAATCTTTTAGTGGCTTTGTCCATAAGTCTATGGAAGTTCGCTATATCCACCGGCGGTGAGTCAGCCTTCGGTTGTTCCTCTGGGGATGGCGATTCAGCCTGGTAGTCCTCATACTCCGACGAGTCCGATCTAATCAACTCCCCCTCCTCATGGGTGTCCTCATCAGAATCGCCAACCTCCTGTTGATGGGGAGATACTGGCGTGGCAGGTCGGGTAGCCTGTGCCTCTTCCGGCCTATTAGGCCTTGGACCTCTACTCACGCGAGGCTGAGGGGAGGTAATATGCGAATCGCCCGATTCCGAAGGCGGGAATCGGCGATAATAATCGCTCAGCATATACTGCAGATTCTCGTAAAGTTCCATCGGCATCTGCATTCCTGTCGCAGAAGTGGGTACCGATGTAGGTACCTGGATTTGCTGTTCGTCTTCCTCCTGATCCTTTACATGTATTAATAAGTCAGAGGGACTTTCCGCCGCTTGAAACAGTTCATCTCCAGATTCTACTTCAGAATCTAACAGCCTATCTGGCATCTGGAGCGGCGATAATGGCGTTGTTTGAGAGGACCTCTTTTGCAGCAAAGCCGTAGTAGTGGCTGGAGAAGGAAGAGGTATGGCAGTGGTCTTTGCCGACCATACCTGTAGGTCAGTACAAGACGACAATTTTGGCGTAGATGGATTGCCTGGCAAAATCAAGCTCTGTGTCGTCGCTTTTGATGAAGAAGCTGATGGTTCTCTCGTTGTTAGAGATGGCGTCACCTTCGTCGACGTGTTGGATTTCGTCGTCGACGAGGGAACCGTCGACGGAGCAGTCTTCATCGTCGACGAGGTCGTCGACGGGGCCGTCGACGGGACAATCCTCACCTTCGTCGACGACGTCTTCGTCGACGTGTCCGTCGACGGGGTCTTCTTCGTCGCCGATGGGTCCGTCGACGACATCTTCATCGACGATGGTGTCGACGACAGTGAGGTCTTCTTTGTCGACGGAGCAATCGTCGACGACGACGAGGATTTCTTCGTCGACTGCTTCAGTGCCGTCGATGTCTGATCGTCGACGAGAGGTGTGAAAACCTTCGTCGACGAGATGGGTCGAACCTGCACATGAACAAAAGTTGGAGAGGAAGCTGAGGACATCACCATGGTCGATTTAGGTGAGGAGAAAGTCAATGTAGAAGTCATGGCAGAGGCAGCCTGACTGGAATTTGGCAACGTTGTTGGTGCCTTAGTCATAGGTCTCACGGGGGACACCAAAGACTCCGTTCTTTTAGAGCTCGGGACCTTCACAGATTTCTCAGAGGATTTCTGTGCCTTTGAAGTAGAAGGCTCCTGTGAGGCGAGCTGGTGTTTAGACACCTTAGCTTTCGGAGTAGGCACAGTACTCTCAGCTCTCCGTTTTTTCGACCCCTTGGTAGATTCTGAGGCAAAACTTCCTACCTCAGAAAGTGGCTCATCTTTATTTTTCATTTTCTGCAGCCACAGCAACAGGCGACCCTCTCTGTCCCTGAGGGTTTTAGGAGAGAATTTTCGACAGATGCTGCAGTCCTTAACCTGATGGTCAGGGTATAAACAGTAGATGCAGCGAGTGTGTGGATCTTCCTTAAACAGTCTCGCCTTTCCACACGAGTCGCAGGCCCTAAAAAGGGATTTTGAAGAAGACATTTCCTTGAAGAAGAAACTTTATCCAAGAGAAGAATTGAGCAGAGCTCAGAAGGACTCCCTATCACACGACGTGCGGTAAAAAATCTGAGAGCCTGGGTCTCTGGGGAGAGCTTGCTGGTGGGAGCTGTGGCCTGATTGGCTGCAGTTTGGTCCATACATAATGACATGGACAGGTTCTAATGTGGAAGTTTCTTTTACTGTAGCTAGGGCTACTTTACTTCCTGGTTGGGTATATTGTTATCTCTTATGTACTAAGGGTATATTTCACTACTTTTTTATGTACCGTGGGCTCCCACTCCGACGACGGGGAATGATTCAGGCATGTGAATCTATGAAAGACACCCCTAATACTGGAGAACCTTGAATTTCCACCGCTGGTCTGGTTTCTCCAGACTGGCCCCTGCTCCCCTGAAAAGGAGCAGCCCATCAGACCTTGGTGGTCTGATTGTGAAGCCATCTTCAATTCCTGCGAGGGTTGACTTAGCCAAGGCTTGTTGACTCCAATCCGGAAGCAGACACCGCCGACAGCGAGAGCCTTTGTGGACAAGTCTGTGCCTGACTCCTGGTAGTCGTCGACGCCTCCTGGTCCACGTGGCTGCAGATACAAGCTTCACGACATCACCTGATTGCTTCGGGTCATCGCCTGGTTCCTTCCTGGTCACTGGCTAGTGACCCAGACTCTATCCCCTCTGCTTTCAGGTACTCTCGATCCTCGTCCGCCCTTGGATCCAACCGGACACTTCTCTCCTGGTCGCCTGCAGCATCTTTCTGCAAGGCTCCATAGGATTCAGCGACGAAATCAGACACACTGACACCTATGCACCCGCTTCCTGTGGGTGAGGTAACGCGAGTACTCCGGTGCTCCTGTGGGTATTAACTATCCTAGTGTCTAACTTTCAAGTAGCTTTATCCTAGTCCATCCGGTAGTGACGTAAAAGAACTAGTTTCCAATTCTTTCGTTCCCATTCTAACTCTATGGTAACTTGTGTGTGTGTAAAGACACTGCACACGCCTTCCGTGGGCCTCCTACTTCCTATCCTTTGGTAGTACAGTGCAGCCCCAGCGATTCCCCAGGCCCTTCCTTTGTTCGTGACGTGGTTCTTATACCACTATTTTAATATATGGTTTGAAGTGCCCCTAGGGCTCTACTGTATTTTGTGCAACTTATTTTATGATAATTGAGTAACTTGTTATGTGCTTGTGCCTTTGATCTGAAAGAGCTCAGAGGGGTTGTTTAGAAATAAATACATATATATTTTATATATATATCCTGTGTGGTGTTCTTTCATTTGGTATTCAAGGGGTTACATATGGTAAAACAGCTGGCTTTACATGCCCTCTGAAGTTTTAGCCTAAGACTGCTTTGTTCATGCTACCTCGAGGATAGCTTGTCTATAAGGTTGACTTTACAACCATCACCATAAGGGTTGTTTGGACTGATACAGGGTGCACACTAGAAAAGTGGACATCACATATCGGGCCAACTTCTCACACCAAGTCCCAACCCCAAGACTGTTTAATCAATACTTTTTTCTTCATCCCCATAGAACAATAACAAAATACGTTTAGCACTATTTTGTTACATATATCTGCACAGATTAACAGCATTCTCGAAGTCTCAAATTAAACAACTGTTAATCATTTGTTGATCAATGTTTGCAATTTTCATAGGAGTGAAACCAAATTAACAAACACTGGTCTCTCAAGACTTTGAGAAATCTAGTCCCTCCTTATCTAGCATCACCTATACTGCAAAGTAACAAAGGCACAGAAAGATGAAATCTAAAGAAAGCTATCAAATTAACATCTCAAAAAAATCAGCATACAGTAGCTCACAATTACTCTACACTTCTAATATACGTTTAGTTAGTCCCCCCACTACAGAATCAACATTCTTAATCATCTTTCATCATTGAGTGCTCCAAAAATGTAAAGCCCTTACACTAGAATCTACTCGCACATCAAAATCATTGACTCCAACAGTGAACTCACACCACATGTTTCTCTCCACCTTTTCCCCTTCGCCTTATGACTGTTGATCATCCTTGTCTTCACAAACAGTGCTGGAAAATCTGCTGCAAAATAGGAGAAGGAAGACAACAGAGTTTGACGCACAAGTTACTTACCTTCAGTAACAATATATCTATAAGAAACATTAGTTAGTTATAGATTCCTTACCTTAGTATTACCCCCAGGCTGGATCCAGAAAGTTTTTTCGTCAGCAGTGTAGGAAGGTGGATATCTGACTATGGTTGCCCCCAACTTTTTGCCTGGTGTTTTTCTGGTTTTTCGACTTAGTTGACCTGGGATTCCTGCTATTCAGGACCCCAGGCCCAATGCTCTCTGTAAAATGGATTCCATGTACTCTAGGTACATATCTAATTGGATACTGAGTCACCTTATCAGTCCCTGTACAGTGTACCTTAGGTACCCAGGGCATAGGTGCACCCAGGGCCTACCAGGGGCTGCAGCATGTATTATGCCACCCCTGGCTGGTCATCCAAATCTGACAACTGGCTGATCAATCAGCTGGGGCAAGGTGGTGTAATCACCCTTTGCTTTAGATATAGTATCCCCATATCTAACCCTAAAATGGACACATATCTTCCTATCAGTCACTCCTATGGCAGGCCTTGACAATCCTGAAGGCAGAGTGCTTGGAATTATGTGAGATGGTGCTCTGGCATGAGCTGAGCCCGTTTGCAGCTTGCGGAACCAAGTCCTAATAGCTGTTCCATGATAACGCTATACCATATACTCTTAAGTGCATTATGAACCTCGAGGTCAAATGCTAACTTTGGTACAGCATTATCAAAACATGTCGAGTAAGGTGTCATACGAATTGGAATACTACCCCCCTCGCCAATTCTGGCGACGGGGGTAGCATTCCACCCTTCTAGAGGGACACAACATGTATGTAACTGTGAACCCCGGTTAAAGTTAACCCAAGCCTCAGCATCACAAAATGGATGCTGCCACCACAGACACAAGTCTGACCTCCTGCTGCTGGGAGTCCTTCCAGCGAGGGAGGCTCGGACAAAGGGTTTCCTGCCTTGGGAGGTGCTAGCACCACCCCAGATAGGATTTTGTGCATTAGGTAGGACAGGGCTGAAAGGAATGAGACATGCCCGGGGCACACAAGGTGTCGCTGTGCATACACCGGTCAGAACCAGTTCCTGGGGCACTCCAGCCCCAGAGCTGGGGCAAGACCGGACAAAGGAAAGGGGGTGTAACCACCCCCCTTCCTGGTCCCACCCAGAGGAGGGACCTAGTCGTAGTGCAGCCCCCTTTAGCTGAATAGAGGTAGGAGCTGGTCCCAGTCCCCTTGAGATTAATCTTGACAACTTCCACGAAGAACTCTTGACCTTCTACCTCCTGAACATCAGAAGACTGAAGAATCTCCCCTATGGTCAGGGAGTGACCATCCTGCTTTGCGGGCACCATCAAGCTCCTGTGCGGTTTGCTGCAAGTCCTTACAGCCCAGAACCAGACGACCCAGCTCGACGAGATCCGGACCTCCAGACTCCTCTGACCTCAACCTACATCCACAGCACAGCTGGGACCCGTGGGTGCGACGAGCAACTTGGAGACGGCCATCTTGACAAAACCTGCACAGCGCTTCCAGCACGACCGCCGAGGGATCCTCGAGTGAGTGCACCGGGGTCTGAGAAGCCCCACACCGACGCAGCTCCTGCACCAAAGACCAGCCCCCCCCAGCATCCACGTGATCTGCGTGGGGCCCTTTTGTCTGGTTGTTGCTTGTCCTGTTGTCTGGTCACTTGCCGCCTGGCTAGTGACCTCTGAGACGACGACCCGAAGATTTCACCACTGCTGGTCTGGTACCCCAGACTGGCCCTTGCTTCCCTGTGAAAGAGAAGCACCCCGGACCCTCCTGGTCCGCACCAGACGCCATCTTTGTTCCACCGCGTGGCTTGCACTTGCCAAGGCCTGTTGACCAGATCGACGATCCAACACCGCCATCAGCAGCAGACTACGTGGGACAGCTCGTGCCTCCAGCCTGGTCGTGAAGAACAGCTCCTGGTCCGCGCAGCTACAGAGAGAAGCGGCCCTTCTTCCACCTGAACGCGGCGACAGCATCTGGTTCCAGCACCGTCACTGGCTAGTGACCGAGACTCTGTCCTTCTTCTTAGTTCCATCCTTGGAACCATCGGACTCCTCCATCTGGCTGCCTGCCAGCAACTGCTTGTTTCAGGCATCACCGGGATCAACGCAGCAAACCCGACACCTCTTCAGCCCTATGCACCCGCAGCCTGTGGGTTAGGTAACTAAAGCTTCTAGGTGCTGAAGTCAGTGTTCACTATCCTAGTGTCCAGGTCCACTGTTTTCCCTCCATCCAGCCGGGTTCGTCCGGAATCCGTAACCTTGTAAATTGTAGCATCCATAGACTTTGGTACGCATCCCGCGTGAGTTTGCACTCTGCACGTGAGTCCCGTGGGCCTCCTGCTCCTTACTTACCTAGTTTGTAGCGTAGTCCCAGCGATCCTCCAGCCTCTGGATCTCCTTACAGTACTTTCCTTTCTCGCATTCCATTGTATTAAGTATATGGTTTGTCGTGCCCCTAAAGCACTCGTGTAAATATTGTGCTAACTCGTATTTCTTTCGTAGTATTGTCGTTTGCTTAGCCCTCTGACCTCAAAGAGTTCAGAGGTGTATGTTAGTTAATACATATCTGTTTATTTTCATAACAACCCGTGTGGTGTCCTTTCATGTGGTATTCAAGGGGTTATATGCGGTAAAACAGCCGGCTTCACATGCCAAAAGAGTTTAGCCTAAAGACTGCTCTTGTCCACCCTTCTAGGATAGCTGGTCTATAAGGTTGACTTTACAACCAATCACCATAAGGGTCGTTTGGACTGATACAAGGTGATCACTAGAACTAGTGAGCATCATATATCAGGCCAACTTCTCACAAGCAGTATCTCTGCGCGACGGAAAGTGGTGTCGGTCGGCTTCGCGTCCGTCGTCGCCGGGATGACGTTACACCAACTACGTAGACGCCGCCCTCGCGCGCGGACAGCAGTTCTGTACACAACTTTACGTGCCAGAAACGCAGAGCCATGCAAGACACTGACAATTGGTCCACAAAACTAGGGCCCTGAAAGGATCTCCTTAACCCTAGAAATCAGTTCGCAGAACCGGGAGGATGGGTGGGGCGGTAAGGAATCTATAACTAATGTTTCTTACAGATATAGCTTTACCGAAGGTAAGTAATTTCTGCATCTGAAAGAAACATGCTAGTTATAGATTCCTTACCTTAGAATAGATATCCCAGCAATACCAACACCGGTGGTGGGTCTGCGAACCAAGATCACACCAGGAAGTACTGGAGATCAGAATGGCCAAAGAAGCAGTCTCTCCGGACTTGGATGTCCAGGCAGTAGTGTTTGGTTAACATGTGCAGCGATGCCTACATGGCTGCCTGACGGATGTAATGTAGAGGCACTCCCCTTACCAATGCAGTAATGGCTGCTGTCACCCTGGTGGAATGAGGGCATAGACTGACTAGAGGCACCTTTTTAGCCAGAGAGTAACAAGCCTAAATACACAACACAACCCACTAGAAATGGTGCGTTTGTGTACGGCCCGACCCTTCTTTGCACCCACTTAACCAACAAAAAGTTTCTCATCCACCCGGAACTGCTGTGTGCGGTCCAGATGGAAGGAGAGCACACGTTTTGGGTCCAGATGGTGGAGCCTCTCTTCTCCTTTGAAGGATGCGGAGGCGGAAATAAGGTGGGCAAAGTAATGGTCTGCCCGATGTGAAAGGTAGTGACTACCTTAGGAAGAAAGGATGGACGGGTCCGGAGAACCACCTTGTCCGGATGAACAGACAAGAAAGGAGGTTTCGAAGAAAGGGCCACGAGCTCACTCACCCTTCTAGCAGAGGTGATGGCTACCAGAAAAGCAGTCTTAAGATTTAAGAGACAAAGGACATTTCAATGGGAGCACACATGAAATAAGTGAGCACAAGATTAAAGTTCCACTGAGGCATAACGAAAAAGATTGGAGGAAAAAGATGTGTTAAGCCTTTTAAGAAACGGTTACCTACCAGGGACTTGAAAAGAGAAGGCTGATCAGGCAGCCGAAGGAAGGCAGATATGGTCAAAAGGTAACCTTTGATAGTGCCAAGAGCAGAGCCCTGCTGGGTTAAAGAGAGAAGCAACAAAGGTACTTCAGAGTGAGGGGCAGAAAAGGGATCCGCAGCCTTTGCTGTGCACCATGCCAAAACTTTATTCCACCTGAAGGCGAATTAAGTTTTTGTGGAGTGACGCCTGGCTGCCAAGATTACGTCACAGACTTCGGGAGGCAGTTCGAAAGACATCAACCGCCGCCGCTCAATCTCCACGCAAGGAGGTGTAGACTGGACAGGTTCGTGTGGAGGATGTCGCCTGCTGCTGCGACAGGAGATCGTCGCGAAGGCGCAGTCTGATCGGAAGATCGATGGCCATGTTCAGCAGCTCGGGATACCAGACTCTTCGTGCCCAATCCAGGGCCACAAGAATGACTTAGGCCCAGTGGCACCGGATCTTCTTCAGCACTCTGGGCAGAAGTGGTATAGGCAGAAAGGCATACAAAAGAATGCAACTCCACTCGCGACGAAAAGCGTTGTTGAGTGCCGCCTTGGAAATTCCAACATGCAGAATTGTGGACATTGCACGTTTTCTTCGGTGGCAAGTAGATCTAACCAAGGCTCTCCCCATTGTTGAAAGAGACCTTACACCACCTCTGAGTGAACACGCCATTCGTGATCCATCATGCGGCTGAGTTTGTCCGCCCTGGCGTTTAGAGAACCGCCAAGGAAATGCCGAGATGTTCCAGCCATGTCCAGAGGCGGAGGGCCTCCTGACATAGGGTCCACAACCCTGCCCTGTTTGTTGCAAAACCACATGGCGGTGGTGTTATCTGTGAACACCTGCACTACTCTTCCCCGGAAAGAGGGAAGGTATGCCTTCAGTGCAAGACGAATCGCCCGGAGCTCCAGAAGGTTGATGTGACCCCCAGACTCCGCCAGAGACCAGAGGCCTCTGATCTCCGCCTCTCCCATGTGACCGCCCCATACCAGAAGGGAGGCATCAGTCACCACAGTGTGGTCTGGTTGGAGAAGGAAGAGGAAACTGCCATTGACCCAATCCTGGTTCATTAACCACCACTGCAGTTGTCGAGCAGTGCCCTCCGTGATCTGGACGCAGTATGACAGATTCCTCTGATGCTGCGCCCACTGGAACTTCAGGTCCCACTGCAGAGCCTGCATATGCCAACTGGCATGATCTATCAGGAGGATGCAGGAGGCCATGAGGCCAGCAGCTTCAGTCATTCTCACCGAAACCCGGGACAGAGGCTGAAAGATCAGAATCCTAGCGCGAATAACCCGGACTCGCTGTTTGTGAGGATAGACTAGAAACCAGATTGTGTCCAGAACCACTCCGATGAAGAGGAGCTTCTGAGAGGGAATCGGGTGTGACTTTAGCATATTGATGGAGAACCCCAGCCAATGCAGGAGGTCGGCCGTAGTCTGAAGGTAGGAGACGACTGCCTGGGGCCTTCATGCGTCAGTCGTCGAGATAGGGGAAGACTGACTCCCCCACCTCAATCTGCGCAAATGAGCTGTGACCAGTGCAATCACTATCTTGAACACGCAAGTGGCGCTGGTAAGGCCAAAGGGGAGCATGGTAAACTGAAAATGCTCATGGCCTACTATGAACCGCAGGTAACGATGGTGGGCCGGCAGGACGGGAGTGTGAAAATAAGCATCCTGAGAGTCCAACGCTACCATCCAGTCTTGCCGGTTGAGTGCAGACAAGACCTGAGCAAGCATCAACATTTTGAACTTCTCCTTCCGGAGGAAGCGGTTGATGTCCCCGAGGGCCAAGATAGGATGCAGGCCCTTGTCCTTCTTGGGAACCAGGAAGTAGTGGGAACAACCACCACGACCTACTTTGGGACAGGAACGCTCATAATGGCTCTCCTGGCCAAAAGAGCCGTAACTTCCTGCTGGAGAAGGGCCAGATGATTTGAAGGTTTGGAGACTGCTGCAGGGAGGGGGGGATTGGTGGACTGGCCTGCCCGCAGGCCCCGAAACCTCGCCGGTTGTTTCCACGTCCCCGGCAGTGCGAAGGCTGGGCAAATTGCTGAGGCCTGTGGCCCTGTGTGGGACGTAACAGGGAACCCCTCGCGTAGCCACGAAAGGGGCGAAAAGCAGACTGCACCGGACGGGTGGAGAGGCCCAAGAACTTGGCCGTAGCCCGCAAGTCCTTGAAGCGCTCTAGGGATTTGTCTGCTTTGTCGCCAAAAAGGCGACGGCCATCAAAGGGCATGTCCATTAAGGTGATCTGGACATCCCCCGAAAAGCCAGTGGACCTCATCCAGGTGTAGCGGCGAAGCGCTACCGACGTTGAATGGTCCTGCCCAGAGAGTCGCGGTGTCCAGCCCGCAACGTATTGTAAACTTTGCTGCATCTCTCCTGGCGGCGTCAGCCTCCGAGCACTGTCCGGGCCTCCTCCGGACACTAAGGCAGCACTTGCACCACCGTATCCCACAAAGAGTGTGAATAAACCAAGAGATAGGTTTTCTTTACGGACCGCAGTCCTATGCTGGCGGAAGAGAACATTTTCTTGCCAAGATGGTACAGCTTCTTGGATACCCTTTCCAGTGGAGCAGTAGGGAAGGCGCTTTTGGAGGTGGAGGCTTGGACCACCAAGCTCTCCGGGGTGAAGTGTTGGGAGCGGAAAGAGGGGTCGCCCGGAGCCGGGCGATGGCGTTGGGCGATCATCCTGTCCACGGGAGCCCCAGTGTTGGGCCTGGACCATGTGCCCAAAAGAACTTCTGTGAGGGCCTCATTAAAAGGCAACAGGGGCTCCGAAAAGCTTGCCGCCGGTTGAAGCACTTCAGTCAGGAGCTTAGTCCTGATCGCCACCGTAGGAAGCTCGAGGTTGAGAGCCTAGGCCGCCCTACGCAACACAACAGCATATGACGCTCCCGTCCTCCTTAGCCACGGTAGGAGGAGACAACATGCCACGGTCGGGTGAAGTGAAAAGACCACTGACATCCCCCAGGTCATCTCTCCAGTCCTTCTCAGTATCTAGCTGGTCAGTTAAAGAGTCACTTGACGACCCTCCCCCTCCGCCCCCCCCCCCCCCCCCCCCGTTCTCCTCACGCTCCTCTGGCTGATAATCAGGCTGAAAATGGCCAGGGTGGAACACAGGGACAGAAGTACCCATTGGTGCTGGATCCGGGATGGAGGCAGGGGTCGATGCCGGCTGGGGAGCAAACAGGCGCCGAACACAGTAGTGGTGCCGGAGGTTGCTGGCTGCAAAGACCTAGGCCCCCCAACAGAATCCACGAGGCCCAAAGGTGCACCGGCAGGGTGGGTCTGCCCAAAAGATGGCATGCATCACCTCGTAGAACGTACGAAGCTGGGGTCGCTCCGGGTCCTGGAAAGGGAGGGATGCTCCGAACGCGGAGCCGCTGGAGGGGCACCACCTGCAGGTCTCGTCGGATCAGCCATCTGACGAGAAGTCGAAGAACGACGATGCTTCTTCGAAGACTTCTTATGCTTAGACTTACCCGACCCAGAGTGCGAAGATTCAGAACCGCTCCCACAAAGCCTTCGGCGTCAACTACTGACAGTTGGAGCACGAATTGGGGTCGGGCCGTGGTCGCGCTCCAGGCAAAAGCAGCACACACAGTGCGGATCCGTAACAGACATCAGCTGGTTAGAGGAACTGCAGGCCTTAAACCGGGGCATCCCTCGTGCACCTGCTCGGAGTCGAAGACTCGAAACAAGAAGTCGACAAAAGTCGAGAAAAACTCAGTCAAAAAAATGACTGAGGTACCGCTCTTCCCAGATCTGTGCTGGCTGGAGCGAAAAAAGAAAGAACTGATGTCGGCGCGCGAGGGCAGCATTTAAGTAGCTTGCGTGACAACATCCCGGCAACCACGATACCAAAGACTGAGGCGGAGCTGACCGATGCCAACTTCCGACGCGCAGAGGTACTGCTAACGAAAAAAACGTTCCGAATCCAGTCTGACGCCTAGGGGTAATTCTAAGGTAAGGAATCTATAATTAACGTGTTTCTTTCAGATCAGAAGGCTACTTCCTAGTTACCCCCAGGTATCAAAAGATATTGAAATAGACGCCTCACTCACTTTGTGGCATCATTGGTGCTTATCCACACACTAGTAGGGTACAACCACTAATGCGGACTCAACCAAAAGGATGGGAGTTACTGGATAAAATCTTGATGGATAAGCAGGGATCCAAGTAAAGAGTTTAAAAATAACTCTAGGTATACCCAAATATTTCCTTTATTTTTAGGGTGTCTAGGGTACAGGTTAAAAATTTGTTAATGGTTCCTACTGAATCCAATTGTTCAATGAACCCAAATACGAAAAAGCCAACATGTTTTGGCCCATACTATGAGCCTAGTCCGGGTCTGGGCCTTTTATCAGGGCCATATACTGTGTATCCCTGCCTTATTATGCATGCATACCATGCACATACGTGAGGCCTAAGGCTCTCTCCTGATTTAGTCTTCCATCACTGAAGGATATCTTTAAAATAAAAAGGCCGGTCAATGAGGAAGGAGACTGATCTCAGGGTACAATGGATCATTTATGGATGTCCCCTTTTCCCACATAGGATAAGGGAATAACTCTATTTCCCCCACTAACTGTATTGGGGTGGGGTAGGACCGCTCATGATTGTGGACACCTTCCCTAAAAGATGAAAAAATTATTATTAAGTGTTAAATGATGGTGTTGTCCCATTTTAAAACCTCTAATTTCAACTTTTCACTGTCTGGGTGGTAAGCAAGACGATTTACAAAGTGATTAGAACAGATTAATTGATACTAAAATTTAAATGCGAGATGCAGGCTTGGTGATTGCCTTCACTAGGTCATATGCTTTAAATGTATAACAAATTTAATAAAACTGGATTAAACTTAAAAAAAAGTTTTAAACATTGTGGATATTCTTAACGTAGAGCCCAGCAGCCTACAGCCTGGCCTAAATAATGTAATTGTATTATTTTTAAATCAGTACAGGATTGTGCTAGAATGTAGATGGTGCTAGTCAAATACATGTTAGGCATATCCCTTGCTGAAGAAAATCCAAATGAGCAGCCTATGACACCACGACTTTCACCTGGGGAGGTGCTCTAATTTAAGAGCAAATTTTCATTAGTTGGATTTTAAATGTCACATTAGATTAATTTAATCTTAAAATAAGACCATAAGGATGTTAAAAATATAACAAACACAACTTTAGAAAAACAAAACTTTAGACCCATTATCTTTCCAGAGAATTTAAACTCACCGTAATATTTTCTAGATCAAGATGTTTGTTATGGACAGTTTCACACAGCTTTCTGATTTTTTCTTTAATTTTGTTCATATCCTTTTCATTTAACTGCATTGCATCTGGATCAATGTCCATCTCCAAAAGCCTGATCATTAAATCAAGGCTAGCTCGGTCTAGATCCATATTCAAGCGATCTCTGCTTAAGATGTACATTAGCGATGCTGTGCAAAGAGCAAGATTCTAGAAAAGAAAGGGCACACGATTTCAGCTCAGAAACTATATGAACTTATTTCAAACAAAAATCAGACATTTAGATAATTTGTCTCAAGTGGGAGAGAACATATTTAAAGAGCATGGTCGAATGCTTGGAAAAGAATTTCACAGATTTTTTTTACAAAGTCTCCTGGCCCAGATTTCACATCAAACAAACTCTTCTGAAAAACTAAAGTTACTTGTGACCACGCAAACCCTCAGGGGGTTGCTTCTTGGCCAGTGCAAAGCAAATTTTAACGTAGAGCATGATTCACCTGGAGATAGTCTTCTTCTGCAGGCCTTATTCACTCAGACATACCCCACCCAAGAGTTGCTCATCCACCTGGAGCACTTGTGCGGTCAAGGTGAAGCGGCGGAAGAGGAAACTTAGGATTAAAACCGTTCAAGAACCTATGTACAATAGCGAATTGGAAAAGGAAAGGTTGGGCAATGATAGCCAAGCTTATATAGAAGAAAGATAGCCCTTAACAGGGCAGAGAGCAGAGCCCTGCTGCACAAGTTACTACATGCGTAACGATATATCTTTAAGAGACGTTAGTGATAGATTCCTTACCTTAGAATAATCCCTAGGCATCAGACTGTATCTGGAAAGCTTTTGTCAGCAGTACCCCTGCGTATCGATAGTAGTAGTCGTACGGCACCGCATATGTTGTTGGCGTCATATTCGCTGGGATGACGTCACTGGAGCTGCTTAGACGCGCCCATGTTCACTGACGTCAGTTCTGTACACAACTTTCCGCGACAGGAATGCAGAGCCATGTAAGATACTGTCCACTGGTGCATAGAAACTAGGACCCAAAAGGTTGACCTTAACCCTAGAAATCAGTTCGCAGAACGGGGAATATGGGTGTGGCGGTAAGGAATCTATCACTAACTAATGTCTCTTACAGATATATCGTTACACAAGTAGTAACTTGTGCTCCTGAAAGAGACACATTAGTGAATGATTCCTTACCTTAGAATAGATACCCCAGCAATCCCAATCCCGATGGTGGGTCTACGAATAAGATTACACCAGAAAGTCACTGAGAACAGAAGGGCCAAAGAAGCTGTGCCTCCGGACCAGACAGTCAAGGTAATAATGCTTTGTAAAAGTGTGCAGTGAAGCCCACTTGGCAGCCTGAAAGATGTCTTGCAGGGGGACACCACGTCACAAAGTCGTAGTGGCTGCTGTTGCCGCACCGGAGGTTCCATTTCAGCCATAGAATAACAGGCCTTGATACACAAGACGAACCACCGGGAGATAGTCCTCTTGTGAACAACCAGGCCTTTCTTGGCACCTGCGTAGCTAACAGAGCTGGTCATCCACCCGGAATGCTTGTGTGCGATTCAGGTAAAAAGAGTGTGCACAACTTGGGTCCAGTCGGTGAAGCCTCTCTTACTCTCTGGATCTGGAAGGATGCAGAGGCGGAAAGAAAGAAATGCGTTACTTACCTGTAACAGCAGTTATCCAGTATTGGTGTCTTTCATAGATTCACATGCCTGAATCATTCCCCGTCGCCGAGACGGGAGCCTCCGGTACATAAAAAAGTAATGTCCTAAGGACATACATAGAGAATATAGGCCGAAGGGCCTCCCCTTTTGGGGCCTTTCCACGTCCTTATGTAAAAGGACCGAACTCTCATCGTTAGCCAATCAGCTCCGACCTCCTTCTAGAACCTTCCCGGGAGGAGCCTCCGTCCCTCAGATTTTCGTACGCACCCAGCTAGGGTGTCGCAATGTAGACCTAGAGGTACGTGAGTCCTTACCGGGGAGGCGGGAGGGTTGCATGTGAATCTATGAAAGACACCAATACTGGATAACTGCTGTTACAGGTAAGTAACGCATTTCTTATCCAGTATTTGGGTGTCTTTCATAGATTCACATGCCTGAATCAGAGTAGCCAGCAGTAATACATGCATAGTGGTAAGGCACATTCTCACATCTAGTAGGCCTGCATAAAGTACAGACAACCTGAGAGAAAACATGGTAATACATAGTCATGCATATAGCAGAGAAAACCATGAAGAATGTGCATACCTGGATGGCGGGACGAGGTAAGGCTCACCTTATTGGAAGAGATGGCGCAGCACCGCTTGTCCCACTGCAGCGTCCTTCTGCAGTTCGATGTCCAGGCAGTAGTGCTTGGAAAAGGTATGCGGGGACTTCCATGTCGCCGCTCGGCAGATGTCCAGGATCGTCACTCCAGCGAAGAGCGCCGCTGACGTTGACATCGCTCTGGTTGAGTGGGCAGCCACTCGGTCTGTCAAAGGCCGTCCGGCCTGATCATGGCAGAAAGCAATTGCTGAAGAAATCCAGCGTGAGATGCTCTGTTTTGTCAAGGGCAACCCCATGCGCGGGTTGCTGTAGGCTACAAAGAGTTGAGAAGATTTCCTGACGTCTTTGGTCCTGTCCAAGTAGAATTTGAGACACCTTTTAATGTCCAGGGAATGCAGCGCCCTTTCCGCTGCCGTGGAAGGGTCCGGAAAGAACGACTTGAGGACAATTGGTTCGTTCAGATGAAAGTCTGACGGCACTTTAGGAATGAATTTAGGGTTGGGCCTGAGTACCACTCGGTCGTGCCTGAATTGGAGATACGGTTCCTGAATGGACAGCGCCTGAAGTTCGCTGACCCTTCTGGCCGACGTCAGGGCTAGCAGGAGAGCCGTTTTCCAGGAAAGATGCTTGAGCGATGCCCGGTGTATGGGCTCGAATGGGTGTTTCATCAATTGGTTTAGCACTAAGTTCAACTGCCAGGTTGGAGGAACTTTCCGAGGCCTCGGAAAGGATCTGTAAAGTCCTTTTAGAAATTGCTTTACCAGTCGACTGGACCAGAGGGAGGGTCCCGATGGGGTCCTGGTGAACCTAGAAATCGCAGCCAGATGAACCTTAATGGAGGCGTGAGCCAGTCCCGATTGAGCCAGGTGCAGCAGGTACGGTAGCAGCTGTACTGGGGTGACCCGGAGCGGGTGTAAGTGTTGTTCCGAACACCACACGCAGAACCTCTTCCACTTCAGCGAGTAGGTCTTGGTCGTGCTGCTCGCTCTCGCTTTGGCCAGTACCGCCCTGCAATCCTGTGGTATGTCTAGCTCCCCGAACTCACGGTGCCGATAAGTTGAGCGAACGGAGGTTCGGGTGGTGTACCTGGCCTCCGGACATTGTCAAGAGGTTCGGGAGTTGTCGCAGGTGAATCGGGGGCCTGATGGATAGGCGAAGAAGATCCGAGAACCAATGTTGTCTCGGCCAGTACGGAGCAATCAGTATCAGCGTGCACGGTTCCGTCCTCATCTTCCGGAGGAGCCTCGGTATCATCGGGAACGGCGGAAAAGCGTACGCAAACACGCTGGACCAGCCGATGGAAAAAGCATTTCCCAGCGACCCCCGTTGGGGATGCCAGCTTGCGTAGCTTCGGCATTTGGTGTTCTCTGCCGTCGCGAATAGATCGATCCTCGGGGTGCCCCATTGTGAGAAGACGTGGGCCACCGTGTCGCCGTTGAGCTCCCATTCGTGGGAGAGAGAGGTCTGCCTGCTGAGGGCGTCCGCGATAGTGTTCTCCTTCCCTGGAACGTACTCCGCCTTGAGGGAGAGGCCGTGCGCCACCAACCATTTCCAGATTTTTTGCGAGTCTCGTGAGAGAGAGAGAGATCGCGTTCCCCCTTGTTTGTTCAGGTAGTGCATCGTCGTGGTGTTGTCTGTTTTGACGAGCACAGGGGAAGAGCCGATGCGTGGCAGGAAGGCCTGAAGAGCCAGGTACACTGCCCTCAGTTCCAGGAGGTTGATGTGTAGTTGTGTCTCCTGGGCGTCCCATTTGCCGCTGACTCGAAGGTCTAACAGTACTGCGCCCCAGCCTTCCAGTGAGGCATCGGTCGTGATGACCAGTGGTGCCGGCGGCAGGAGGAACGGCAATCCGGCCGTCAGGTGTCCTGTTTCTCCACCACCGCAGGGCCTTTATGATGGCCGGCGTGATTGTGAGAATGTCGTCGAAGGAGCCTGAAGACTGTTTCCATTGTCTCGCCAACGCTTCCTGTAGGGGGCGCATGCGGAGCCTGCAGTGCGGTACGAGGAGAATGCATGAAGACATCATCCCTAGCAAGGAGGTGAACGTCCGGACCTTGATGCGAGGCTTCTTGGCCACCGCCGCGGCCAGAGACAGTACTTTGCAGATCCTGTCCTCTAAGGGGAAAGCCTTCGCACGCTCCGTGTCCAGGGTTGCCCCTAGGAAGGAGATCCTCGTTGACGGAGTAGTGCATGATTTTTTGAGGTTGATCGTCAGACCCAGCTGTTGGAAAAGAGCGCTGCAGGCGTTGAAGGAAGCCAGCGCGTCCTCCGGGGAAGGAGCTTTCACCAGCCAGTCGTCCAGGTAGGGGAACACCTGGTGACCCCTTTGTCGCAGGAAGGCAGCCACGGGCGCCAAGCACTTTGTGAAGATACGTGGGGCAGATTTGAGGCCAAACGGCAAGACCTTGAACTGGTAATGTCTGCCCGCTATTTCGAACCTTAGGTATTTCCTGTGCCTGACGAGTATGGGGACATGGTAGTAGGCGTCCTGTAAGTCCAGGGAGACCATCGAGTCGCCTCTTTCCAGTGCTCCTAGGATCTCCTGGATTGTGACCATCCGGAAGGATTGACTCCGTAGGAAGGCATTGAGCGCCCGGAGGTCTAAGATCGGCCTCCACTTGTCCCCTTTCTGTTGGACCAGGAAGAAGTGGGAATAAAAACCCTTCCCTTTCTGGGAGTCCGGGACCTTTTCGATGGCTCCTTTGACCAACATGGCAGAGACTTCCTGGAGAAGGAGGTGCAGGTGTCTGTGAGCACGCTTCAGCGGAGGGGTGTTGGGAGGGGTGTTGACCAGTTCGAGGGAATGTCCAAATTGAATTATTTGTAGTACCCACCGATCCGTAGTGATTTTTCGCCAATTGTGGAGGAAGTGGGTCAGTTTTCCCCCAATTCGAAAGGATTGAGACGGTGGTGGGACTGGCTGGAGTAAGTGGTCACTGGCGGCCGCCAGCGCCCTTCTTGGCGGATTTGCCTCTGAAGGACGATCTCCCATAGGATGACTGTCGGGACTGTTGTTTCTGCTGGGGTTGGTTCCTGTTGCCATAGGAATAGGACGACCGATTTTGGTAGGAACCTCTGTAGGAGTACTGACCTCTGGAGCGGCCTCCCCGAAAGGATTGGTTCCGGGACTGGAGGGAGCCCAGAGCCCTCGCCGTGTCGGTGTCTTTTTTGATGGCCTGGAGTGCCTCGTCTATCTTCTCCCCAAAGAGGAATTGCCCATCGAACGGCATATCCAGCACCTTAGATTGGACCTCCTGCCGAAAAGACGTCGCCTTGAGCCAGCCCTGGCGGCGGAGCACGGCAGCCCCGGCCAACTGGCGGAATCCCGTCATGGCTGCGTCGATGGCGCAGTCGATAATTTCAGCCGCGGAGTTTTGTCCTTCCGCCAGAAGAGCTTTCACCTCGTCCTGGACCGTGGCCGGCAGGCCTTGCAGGTAGGGAGCTATGTCTTCCCATAGCTGGCGGTTGTAGCGGCCCAGGAGGGCGATGGAGTTTGCCACCTTGATGGACATGGCGGATGTGGTGGAGAACCTCTTGCCTATGGTGTCCAGCTTCCTTCCTTCCTTGTCCGGGGGCGCGGACAGCGGCGAGGAGGGGTTTCGGGATTGTTTTTGGGCCGCCTGAGTGACAACCGAGTCCGGTTTGGGGTGGCCGGTCAGGCAGGCAGGTGCTGAGTTCGGGGCCTTATATTTTTTGTCTAGGCGCGGAACCACCGCCGGCACCGAGGCAGGCGTGAGCATCAGCTTCTTGCCCTGTTCCCAAAGAAAGTCTATCAAAGGAATAGACTTGGCCGATTTCTGTGTGTGCTCCTTGAAATCATGGAGGAAGCATTTCGTTTCCGCGGATTCCACCGCCATGTGAAACCTCCTTGCAGCTCTGTCCACCAGTTTGTGGAAACCTCCCACGTCCGCCGCTTCAGAGTGGCGCGGTCTCGGGGATGCCGGGGCAGACGAATGGTGTGATGACGCAGCATCGGCATCGTCGTCTCTGTGGTCCGAGGCGACGTCTTGCACCTCGCCTTCCTCTAAGTCCGTGTCATCCTCCTCGCTTTCCGATGAGTCCTCCGCCTGTGTTTGCGGTCGGAGTTGGCTCCGAGGACGGGCCGGGGGAGCGGAAGGGTGCGAGGCCGACGGTTGCGCTTGGGTGACCGGTACCTGGGCACCGCTGTCTGCGTCCGGGAACCTTCGTTTATAGTCCTGCACCAGGGATTTCAAATCGTTGACCAGAGACAGTGGCAAACAGATCATCGGGGTTTTCACCGTGTCTACGGTCAGGGAGCTGCCTTGATACGTCACTCCGTCCCGGATCTCTTGGACGTCCTGGTGTTCTTCGTGAACCTCCTGTTCTTCGTCCGACTCCTCACTTTGTAGTGTGTCTTGTTCTTCTTCGGGTGCCAAGTCCACCGTTGGGCGAACCGAGGGCGTTGGACTCGAGTGAATAGAGACTTGGACCAATCTCGATTCTTTCCAAGATGGCGCCGGGGTCTCTTCCGACGACGTGCGTGAAGATGGCGCTCCCGCCATGTGTGTTGGTGATTTGGGCACCTCCGTCAGGGTTAATGGTACCAATTTTTGCGGGGATAAGGGTTTCGCCGCCTTACTGATGGGGTCGTGGACTTGAGATGCCTTTGTCGAAGGCGTGGTTTTTGAACTTGACTTCGACTGTTTAGGAGACGAACTTGACTTCGATGTCTTGGGTGACGAGCCTTCGGTATGAGGCGAAGAGGCGGCCTTCGAGGGTTTCAGAGGAATGGTCGAGGAGACCGGTGCGCCCGAGGACGCAGTGGTGGTCGTCGTGGTCGCCGCGGAGGGCGATGAGGCCGTAGTAGTCGACACAGTGGTCGTGACTGAGGTGGTCCGCTTAGTAGATGGAGCGGGCTTCTTGAACCTCTGGCCATCCTTAACAGACACGGAGGAGGTGGTGGAGCGTGCCTCCGAAGGCTTCCTGTGCGCCTTCTTAGGAGGAGTGTCTGTCTCTCCAGGGGACTGCACCCTGGGTCTCTTCTTGGAGACTTGAGGTCGCGGAGACACTACCCTCGGAAGATTCCAGAGTGTCTCGGACCTTAAGCCTGTCGAGCCATTCGCGAAGGCGAGTTTCCCGTTCCTTAACCGTCTTCTTTGGGAAGGCTCTACACACCCTACACTTGTCAGTGACGTGGTCAGGGTACAGGCAATATATGCACAGGTCGTGCTTGTCCTCCGCTTGAATCCGCTGCTTGCCGCAGGAGGAGCAGGCCCTTAGGAGGGCTTTCTTCTGTGAGTCCGCCATGGACGAAGTTTTCTTA
Organism: Lissotriton vulgaris; assembly: GCF_964263255.1. NCBI lineage: Eukaryota > Metazoa > Chordata > Amphibia > Caudata > Salamandridae > Lissotriton > Lissotriton vulgaris. Next base: position 568,439,625 of record NC_141693.1, on the reverse strand, counting down.
TTAGATTCCGACATGTAGTCGATACTAGGATGAAATCCTTTTCGTACAAGTGAATTTCGGTGAAGTTTGAGACTTCGAATTTTGGAAACCTGAAGAGCTCAGGTTGGAGACTCCCTAGCACAACGTGCGGTAGAAAAATCTGAGGGACGGAGGCTCCTCCCGGGAAGGTTCTAGAAGGAGGTCGGAGCTGATTGGCTAACGATGAGAGTTCGGTCCTTTTACATAAGGACGTGGAAAGGCCCCAAAAGGGGAGGCCCTTCGGCCTATATTCTCTATGTATGTCCTTAGGACATTACTTTTTTATGTACCGGAGGCTCCCGTCTCGGCGACGGGGAATGATTCAGGCATGTGAATCTATGAAAGACACCCAAATACTGGATAAGTGGGCAAGATGATAGTCTGCCCGATGTGGAAGGAAGTTACAACCTTTGGCAAGAAGGAAGCACGAGTGCGAAGCAACCCTTGTCTGGATGAACAGACAGAAAAGGAGGCTTGCAAGAAAGAGCCAGAAGCTCACTTACTCTCCTGGCAGAGGTGATAGCTACCAGGAAGGCAGTTTTCAAAGTCAGAAGACTTAAAGGACAATTGTGAAGCGGCTCAAAGAGAGAGCACATGAGAAGTCAAAACAAGACTAGTCCAAATGAGCCATTATGAAAGGAACAGTAGGGAACATATGCATAATGCCTTTTAAGAATCTCTGTACAACTGGGGACTTGAAAAGAGAAGGCTGATCTGAAAGCCTCAGAAAGGCTGAAATGGCTGAAAGGTAGCCCTTGATAGTGCCCAGAGCAGAGTCCTGCCGGTCCAGAGAAAGAAGGAACAAAAGGACCTCAAAAGAGACAGAAAGGGGATCCACAGTTTTGGCTGTGTACCATGCCACAAATCTGTTCCACCTGCAGGCATATACTGATTTCGTGGAGGGACGCCTGGCTGCCAGAATGACATCACAGATTTCAGGAGGCAAGTCAAATGGAATAAACTGACGCTGCTCAATCTCCACGTATGTAGGTGGAGGCTGGGCAGGTTCGGGTGGAAAACCGTCCCCTGCTGCTGCGACAGAAGATCCTCACGCAGAGGCAGTCGGATCGGGGGATCCAGGCACATACTGAGTAGCTTGGGATACCAAACTCTTCGAGCCTAGTCCAGAGCCACAAGGATGATTTGGGCCCGGTCGTGCCTGATCTTCAGCACTCTGGGCAGAAGTGGTATAGGCGGAAAGGCGAACAACAGACCAAAACCCCAATTGCGAGCGAGTGCCACCTTGGAAATTCCAACGCGCAGACTGATGACATTGTGCGTTCTCTTCGGTGGTGAATAGATCTAACCAAGGCTCTCCCCACTGATGAAAGAGACTTTGCACCACCTCCGAGTGAAGACCCATTCGTGATCCATTAGACACCGGCGGCTGAGTTCGTCCGCCCTGGAGTTCAAAGAACCTGCAAGGTGTTGAACCGTGAAGGAAATGCTGTGACGTTCCAGCCATGTCCAGAGGTACAGAGCCTCCTGACATTGGGTCCACAACCCCACCCAGCCCTGTTTGTTGCAATACCACATGGTGGTGGTGTTGTCTGTGACACCTGCCCTACCTTCCCCCTGACAGAGGGGAGAAATGCCTTCAGTGCAAGAAGGATCGCCCGAAGCTCAAGAAGGTTGATATGGAGCCAGGACTCGGCCGGAGACCAGAGGCCTCTGATCTCCCCCTCTCCCATGTGGCCGCCCCATCACTGGAGGGACGCATCTGTCACCACTGTGTGCTCCGGTTGAGAAAGGGAGAGGGATCTGCCGCTGACCCAATGCTGATTTGTGAGCCACCACTGCAATTGTTGTGCAGTGCCCTCCAAGATCTGAAGGTAATAGGACAAGCTTCCCTGATGCTGCGTCCACTGGAACTTCAGGTCCCACTGCAGACATTGCTATGTTAGCATAAGCTTATTAAATGTTTAAACACCATTTTGCAGCTTTTGCACACAACACTGCATGTAATTGTTGTTGTAAGTTAGACTGCTTGAATTTCTTCACATGAAAAAGGCTTGTTTTCAACATCCCTAGACTTGCATCACAACCTCAGTCTGTACAGTGTGTGCAGTAGCCTCCTAGGTTACCATAACAATGTAAGCTGTTATTCGGGCTGATCAGCCCACACTCTAGACACAGCATGCACAAAGCTGCAGCTAACTGAAATTCTAGCGCCTTTAATATTGCACTTCATGCATTATTAGGGCACTTGGAGAAAATCCTTTTCCAGAGAGAGCGCTTTGCTGATCCTGATGATTCACTACTGCTGATCTTGGGAGGTATGGGGTTCCCCATTCAAGCGTAAGAGACCTATTATTAAACCTAGTTCCTAGCTGAGGAGGGTGGTACACATGGCACTATTGGGTCTATTTCCTTTATCGTTATTGTAGGAAGGTGGCTACCTGACTATGGTTACCCCAGATTTTTGGCCTTGTGTTTAGCTGGTTTTCGACTTAGTTGGCCTGGTTCCCTGCTAATCAGGTCCCCAGGCTATCTGCTCTCGGTAAAATGGATTCCATGTACCCTAGGTGCATAACTAGATTGGCTTGGGTCATCTTATCAGCCCCTGTACAGAGCACTAAGGGTGCCCAGGGCATAGGTGCATCCAAGGCCTACCAGGGGCTGCAGCATATCTTTTGCCACCCCTGGCTGGCTATCTAAAATTGACACAACTGGCTGATCACTCAGCTGGGGCAAGGTGGTGTAAGCAACCCTTGCTTAGATATACCTATATCTAAACCTATCTGGACACATATAAACCCATCAGTCACTCCTATGGCAGGCCTTAACAATCCTGGAGGCAGAGTGCTTGGTTTTATGTGAGATGGTGCTCTAGCATGAGCTGAGCCTGTCTGAAGCTGTCAGGACCAATTCCCTAAGCTGTTCCGGGATAATACCATACCATATACTATTAAGTGCATTATAATCCTCGCGGTTATATGTTAACTTTGGTTTGGCTTTATCAAAACATGTCGTGTAAGGTGTCATACGATTAGGAATACTACCCCCTCGACAGTCCTGGCGACGGGGGTAGCATTCCACCCCTCTAGAGGGAGACAACATGTTACTTTGCTAAAACGCGGTTGATTTTAAAAGGAGCCTCAGCACCACAAAATGGATGCTTCTGCCACAGACACGAGTCTGACCTTCTGCAGCTGACCGAAACTCAGCCAAGGAGGCCTGGACAAAGGGTTTCCTGTCACAGGGAGGAGTTACACCACCCCAGACAGGAGATAGTGGATTGTAGCAGGGAGGTTTGAAAGAAACCAGACACTGCCTGGGGAGCACAAGGCTTCCCCTTGCATAATCCAGCCAAACCGGTTCTGGGGCAGACCAGCACCAGCCCCAGTCCCAGCGCGGCCTGGATCAAAGGGAAAGGGGTGTATCCACCCCCTTCCTGGGTCCCACCCATAGGAGGGGACCTAGCAGGTAATCCAGCCCCTAGATTGGTATAAGAATGGGAGCAGTGCCAACGCACTCAGATTATCCTGATGAAACATTTGAAACGAAACTCTGGACCCTTCGACATCCTACTCAACGTAGAAGACTGAAGAATCTCCCTTGTGGTCAAGGAGTGACCACCCTGTGCAAACAGGCACCATCCAGCCCCTCGACGTCTGCTTTGTTGCAGTTCCCCCGGGAACTCGAGCGACAGATCGACAAGATCAAGCTTGCCTGCCTTCTTACAGCCCGATCCACAGTCCCTGCAGAGCTGAGACCCGTGGAGGCGACCGGAAGCGTGGGGCACGCCATCTTGAAAAGACCACGAGACGCTGATTGTGCAGCCCACGAGTGACCCTCAAAGCTGTACACCGGGGTTTGAGAAGCCCCAACCCTGAGCCACTTTTGCACCGAAGCTCACCCCTCTACACTCGACGAGTGGGCCCTTCTGATTTCCTTGGCTCGCCGCGTTGGCCCGGTCACTTGCCAGCTGGCTTGTGGCCCCAGTGCCCGCGAAAACCTAAATAAGACTTGTGATTCTGGTTGCTCCAGACTTGCACCCCTCCTCTCAAAAGGAGCACCCGCTCGGACCCTCCTGGTCCGAGTGAGAAGCAATCTTCCAATCCCACGTGGATTGCTCTTGCCAAGTATTGTTTGCTCCGATCTTGAAGCCGACAGCGCCGACGGTGAGAGCCTGCGTGGGACAGCTCGTGACCTGCTCCTGGACGTCGCAGATGCCCCAGAGCCCACGTGGCAGCGGAGAGAAGCTCCTCGACAGCCACCTGATTGCGCCCGACATTGCCTGGTTCCGTCCTGGTTCCACCCTGGTCACTGCTGAGTGAACCAGACTCTGTCCCCTTTGCTTTCAGGTACTTTACTACTCTGATCCACCCTTGGATCACACCGGACACTTCTCCTTCACATCGCCTGCAGCATCTTCAGCTTCAAGCACCATCAACCTGCGTGACGAAACCCGACGCCACTTCGACCCTATGCACCCGCTTCCTGTGGGTGAGGTAACTCAGCAACGCCGGTGTTCCCACACTGGTACACACCACTAGGGTCTGTGTCTAAAGTTTTGTCCTTCTAGGTTTAGCGGAAGTATCCTTAAACTCTATTTGTGTAACTTTTACGCACCATTGACTTTGCATTGGTGCATGCGTGTGCTTTAAGCGCTGCACCCGAATCCCGAGGTCTTTTCCCGACTTCAGCATTGCTTGTCCCGACTGCTCCTAGCGATTCCCTAGGCCCATCCACTGTTCGATTGGTATCTCTTATACCACTTTCTTAATATATGGTTTGAGTGGCCACCATAATGGCTCATCCATAATTGCGCAACTTTCATATGTTATACTGTGCTTTTGATTTAACGCTTGTGCCCCTTTGCTCATAAAGAGTACTGGGGATTATTTTAGTAATAAACACATATATTTTTATAATATATACTTGTGTGGTGTCCTTTCATTTGATATTACAGGATTGTGATTGGAGAAGTGTGGCTCAGGGGTTAGAGGCGGCAGACCCGGAAGCTGAGATCGGCCCTGGACCAGGGTTCAATTACCCGCCTCGGCGGGTCTTGGGCTAAAAATTCCACGGACTCGATAATTCTCGCTCCGGTGCCTTCTCGACTCACGGGTTCACACTCTGCGACTCTGGGCAATAGCTTGCTTAATCTCCACAACGGCCCCTCGCGGCGGGATGCCTGGCTTTCACCTTGTGGATACCCTGCCGGGGTTATCTCACAGGAGAATACCAGGACGGGTTCCCTAAGCAAGCGCCACGAAACCACTGCGGGTAGCTGTGCGCTATATAAGCTCAAATACATTTACAAAACCGCTCGCTTAACACGACCTCTTGAGTTTAGCCTTTAAGGCTGCTTAGTCCATGCTACCACTAGGATCGCTTGTCTAATAAGGTTGACTTACAACCAGACACCATAAGGGATTGTTTGGACTGATACAAGGTGGTTCCAGAATTGGAAACATCATATATCAGGCCAACTTCTCACAGTTATAATATGATTTCTCCCTTAAAAGTGTTTTATGGAAATGTAACAATGCTGATCGTATTATTTTTAATCATATGTCTGCTCATGTTAGCAAAAATACTGCATCTTAGATCACGTCGTTAAAATAAACATTTTAAACTTTTTCGTGTCTCTATTTACTCACTCTGTCGATTGGTATGAGAATAACAAATGAAAGTGTGTTCTTGATTCCCACCATTCCAGAGAGTACCCGAAATCACATGTTATGGGTTGTCTAATCATTGGTAGCTTCGCTATAGGACGGAGAGCTGATGAGACACTGATGCTAGTCTGTTAGGGGGATCTAGGTACTGAGGTGAGTTTTTTGGTACACCACAATTCACTGAGGTCCTGGGTCTCTGTGCACAGTTCTGTGTATAAGCAGAATGCCCGCAACACCACCTGGCATGGTTGGTCTGCAGGATGCAGGAGGCGATGAGTCCCATCAGCCTCAAGGTATTCCTGACCGAAACCCAGGATAAAGGCTGAAAGATCGGAATCGTAGCCCGAATGTCCTGGACTCGCTGTTCGGGAGGATAAACCCAAAACTGTGCTGTGTCCAGAACCGCTTCGATGAAGAGGAGCTTCTGGGAGGGAATCAGGTGTGCCTTTGGCACGTTATTGGAGAACCCCGGCAAATGCAGGAGGTCGGCCGTAGTCTGGAGGTGGGAGACGACTAAGGCAAGCCCGCCTTAAACAACCTGTAGTCGAGATAGGGAAAGACTGAAACCCCTGATCTGCGCAGATGAGCTGCTACCACCGCCATCACTTTCGTGAACACCCGAGGGGAGCTGGAAAGGCCAAAGGGGTGCACGGTGAACTGAAAATGCTCCTGGCCCACCTTGAATTGCATGCAACGCCGATGGGCCGGCAGGACAGGAACATGAAAATAAGCGTCCTGCTGGTCCAGTGCCACCATCCAGTCTTGTGGGTCGAGACCGGACCAGACCTGAACCAGAGAGAGCATCTTTAACTTCTCCTTCCGGAGGAAGCGATGGATGTTCCTCAGGTCTAAGATGGGACGTAGACCCTTGTCTTTCTTTGGAACCAAAAAATAGTGGGAGTAATAACCACAACCTACTTTTGGCTTCAGAACGTGCTCAATGGCCACCTTGGCCAAGAGGGCCGCAACTTCCTGCTGGAGAAGTGCCAAATGATCCCCCGACATGCAGTAGAACTGCGGTGGCATGGCTGCGGGGGTAGACTCGAAGGGGAGGGTGTAGCCCCTTCGAACAATCGCCAGAACCCATCTGTCTGATGTAATGGTGCACCAGTGGGGGAGGGGATGACTAACCCTGCCCCCCACTAGCGTCTGGTGGGCCTGAAACACCAGACTAGGAAGGTGTGGAGGCACTGGCAGTAGGGATAGTGGTGGACAGACCTGCACGCTGATCCCCTGACCCGCCTCTGTGAGCCCCACGTCCGCGGCTGTACTGGGACTGTTGCTGCGCAGGCTTGTTCTGAAATGAACGTGTTTGCACGCATCTTCCTGAGCTTCGAAAGGAGGGAAAGTTAGAAGTGGAAGGAGTACGTGCGGCTGAGAGCCCTAAGGAGTTGGCCATGGCCCGAGAGTCCTTAAAGGACGAGTTACTTACCTTCAGTAACGATGTATCTGGTAGAGACTATTCTAGCCACAGATTCCTTAACGTAGAACTATCCCCAGGCGTGAGACTGGATCCGGAAAACATTTTGCCAGAACATCCCTGCGCGCTGGGGGAACGGCACCACGTGACTCCGCCCAGACGTAGTCTGCGTTCGTGACGTCAGTGAGGATACGCAAGTCCTACCCCGGCGCGCCTCTGTCAGTTTTCTTCGGAGAACTTTTCCGCGCCACAACGCGGAGCCAGCACTAACAAAACTGTGAGAGTACTGGAACAGTGTGCGAAAAAATCAGCTAACAAAAATGGAAGAAACTAATATTGTGGAACCGCACCATCCGGAAAAGTGCCAGGCACTATGGCACCAAAAGTCATGAAAGAGAAGAACAAAGCACAGCTACTGCAAGCAAGCCTGCAAACAAATATGACAGCCTCCCAGGGGGTTGAAAGCATGTGAAAAATTGCACAGCAGAATAAGTCTGCAACCACAGCCCAGTACCAAGAAGGACATCAAGGCCAGACGAAAGAGGAATGACAATTCATCCCCAGACAACATCAACAGTCTCCTACAAGAGCTAAGGGTTGAGGCCCAACCCTCACAACTGCAAAGGGGCCAGGAGTGCAAGCAACAAGCGGAAGAAGAGGCAGAGCAGGCCCCACACAGGAGACCAGGGTACAGGTGCGAGGTAGCACCCACAAAATCATCAACCAAGCACCAGAAGGGAAGAAATAGAGCAACAACAAGACTAGCAACCCCCCAGGGAGGGAGTAAGTAAAGGTACTCGCAGAAAACAGCCACCCGGACGCAGGTGAGTGCAGAAGACCAGGGAAGGGTCCTCGCAGAACGGGGGAGGCAGGCGGGTCGTGAAGGAATTTGCGGCTAGTGTCGTCTCTACCAGATACATAGTTACCAAAGGTAAGTAACTCGTACATCTGATAGAGACTACTAGCCGCAGACACCTTAACGTAGAATAGATACCCTAGCAATACCCAAGAGGGAGGAGGGTCTGCTAGAGGACCTCGCCAGCTTAGACAAAGCAGGGCACAAACAGGGGATGAGTCACATGGACAGGGAGAATAGCCCAGTCCACCCAGGCAGAAGAGAACCTTGTCACCCCGAAAGAACACCGGCCCCAGAGGGGGTGTGTGAAGACAAAAAGACCCTCATCAACCAGGAATTCAAATTTATTTTTATTTGTTTGTGTTGGACAGGCCACATGAAGGGCCGCTCTCCCCCGGCTTGACCAGGCCCGAGCCCAGTCACGCAAGCACCACACACCACTATTGTACGTCCTCCGTCCCCTCAGGGACCCCTGCCCTCGAGCATGTCGACCTCGTGGGCCCGATCCACTGCCGGCCCACGCGCCCAGCCCGGGCCGCCATCTTGGACACTTCACCACGTGGCCGCCTGGCCCCCGGCCGACCTCAACCCTGGGCCTGGCCAGGCCTCAGACATCCCGGCACCACCATCCACCCAGGAGGTGAGCGGGCTACTTGGCAAGTCAATGGGAGAAGGAGGTGTCGATGGCTCTCCCCCACCAAGTGCCGCTCGCCCATCGCCTCCCCGGGCGCTGGCTCCACCCCCCTGCTGGGTGTCTGGATTCCCTCATCCCGGACCTCCCGACCTCCAAGTGCGAGGGTCCGGACATCAAAGCACACCAGCCCTATAACTGGGGCAGCTCCAGAGCAGGAAGGAGTTGTATCTTGGAGTCGAGAGACGTAAAGAGGAACTCATCCTGGACGGACTACTGGCGCTGCCGTAGCTCTGTCCTGTGCACCATCGTCCTGCCTGTTGGCGCTGCCACAGCCGTCGTAACCTTCATCCTTCATCGTCGTCGGGATCTGCTGGCGTGGCCGCGGACCGTTGTAACCGTCATCTTTCACCGGGACCTGCAGGCTCCGCCGCGGACCGTCGTCCGTCCTTCATCCATCTCGGGACCTGCTTGGCTCCTCCACGGCCCGACCATCTAGAACGCCGAGCTCAAGGATTGAGAGCTATTTTTGTACTCATTGGTAACTAAGACTGTCCCGCTACCCCTTTCCTCAGCCAGAGATCAGAACCGAGGGGACCCCTGAGTCCAGACCTCCTTGTATCATACCAACGTAACTTAAGAATTGCATATAAAGTCTCGATAATCTTTCATCTGTGTGGTGTCCGTCTGTGGGGGGGAAGTTACTTATCTGTACAGTCGTTGGAGACGGCTCTCCCTGGAGACCTCTCCCCGTAATCTCGGCCGACCCTCCCGGTCCGTCTAACAGTTTGATTAATTAAAATCTTACAAAAGGCAGCTAAAAACATTTACAGATATAAAATGCTAAAAACTATCCATATGTTCGAATCATTTTCATCAATCTGATATAAAAGTCAATCGTTTAAAATTAGATTTTTGGTTAATTCAATAGGTTCATATTCTCACAACTCATAAATTATTCAAGCACAGGCTTCCAACTTTCTTTGGACCATAAATAGAAATTTAACGAAAGCGGAGTTAATTGGTAGGTCATCTGGATTTAAGCTTGCCACTAATGCCTGCCTACAAGTCCTTACACCACGTTCATTAAACATTTTCTTAAGTGTACTTTTTCTTTCCACTACCAAGTCAGGACAAAGACAATAGGTGTAAGATGGCTTCTTGTCCTGATTTACATAGTCTACATAAGCAGCTTTTGCTGATCTTTTCCTTGGTGCCAAGTGGCATAAGCCTGGAAAGTGGTCAAACCTAGCATTCATAAAAACTTGCTTAATTTTTTTTGACCATGAAGTTTCCAGGTAGGTTTGAATCTTTTTTTTCTAAACCATTCACAATTGGCCATGTGTGCTTTCGTTTAACAAAAATATCTTTATCCTTTGTCAAGGAGAGATAATCAGTTAGTTTATTTACCGCTTTTATGAAAATCTCCTGCACAACAGTGGCGTTCTAGATAGGTGTTATACCAAGCTCTTCAATTGCTAGATTTAAGTAAGAGCTGGCAGTTAACGTCTGATTATTTTTTATTTCAAGCCACAGTAGACGAGACATTTCGCTGTCCTGGTCGTTTTTCATTCTGTTCCACACTTTCAATGTGTGCCCTTTCCTTGCATAACATTGGTCGTTTAGCCCAAATTTCAATCTCACTTGGGCTTGAGAGGCATTCTTTGGAAGAGAAAATAAAATTCTGTACGTTTTAGCGACTAAGGTGTTAATGATGTCTGCGTCTTTTCCGTTGAGCACCTCACTGCCATAAGTTAAAGTTGGCAATAATTTTGCTGCAATTGTTTTTAACCTCATCCGCGCTAGCGGAATTCCGCTCCTGCGCTGAGATTTTTTAAATCGCATGTTACGTGACGAGCTGGGCTCGTCATCAGCGTGCGAGGAGGCTACGCCATGACGAGCCCGGCTCGTCATCAGCGTGGAAGGGGTTAATAAGGGGCGATAAGACAAGTCTCCATTGGTTCTCTGGATTGTTCTAAGTGCACCAATGAGGGAGTTTGCTTTCCTTTTAATGTCGAGTTTTTGAGTCTCAAACTTGCCGTTATCGTTGAAAGTTACTCCCAAGTACTTATAGTCAGCTACTCGCCCCAATTTTTTTTCTTGCAGGATCCATTTGTGTGCGTGTGTTATTCGTTTGTTTTTTGTAATTACCATCACCTTGGTCTTGTCTTCGTTTATGTGCATACCATTTGCCTCAGAATACTTAGAGATGCCATCAATCAGTCGTTGCATCCCCACCTTTGTACAACTTAAGAGTAGGACATCATCCGCGTATAATAGATTCGATATCTGGGTTTGAGCTAACCTTTGGGGGTGGGCATTAATTGTGTTTAATTCCAAAAAAGAGGTGGCCCAACCCTCATCAAGCAGGAGGAAGCAAGGACAAGGCGAAAGGAGGCTAGTGCACCCCAAGCTCAACCAAAGAACCAGTGATCTCCACCAGAGGAGTACAGAGGAAGAAGAGCCACCCACAGACTCCAAGGAGAATAGGCAGAAACGCCGGCAAAGCCCTTCACTGGGAAACACACCCAGTGAAGAGGGCAGCCAGGCCTATCACAGTCGGAAGTCAACAGACAAGACAGGAAGGTGCCTCAGCAATAAAGGCAGGCAGAAGAAGAAGGATTAGTTTCTTACCTGTAACTCCAGTTCTGTAGTAGGGGTATCTGTTATAGTCATAATCTAGTGAATAGTACCGCCCATGTGCGTGGACCCCGGAGCACTCAAAAATAATCTCTTAAACTGTCTTCTTTGCAGTCCTGCATAGACACTTAAGAGAAAATCAAAGACAAATAATGCAGCCTATAAAAACAAGGCTACACTAGCCAGTACTTCAACTTAAAGTGAAAAGGATAGCCAAATAAAATCAAATTATACACAAAATGCCAAGTTTAACCCATAGAGAAACTTCCCTTCACCAAAATCTTTGAAATGATGGAGAGGAAGGGTTGGACAGACAAGCCCCCATAGGCTTATGTGTCTGGAAAAGGGATACCGTGCCTTTAAGGAACTCTCCAGAGACCCTTGGTATCCCAGGATGCACAGCCAAAGTCCTTTTACTTTCAGTTATTTTTGAAGGTGTATAAAGCAAGGCCTCTTGCATACAAGTACATTATCATTTTCTCCACCGGGGAGGAGGGAGGGCGGGTATGACTATAACAGATATACCCCTACTACAGAACTGGAGTTACAGGTAAGAAACTACTCCTTCTGTAGTAGGGGATCTCTGTGTATAGTCATAATCTAGTGAATAGAATGGTAAGCCCATCCCAACAACCAATCCGGCAGTGGAGGAAAAAGACAACACCATTACTGTGCAAACAGATTTCTCAACAAAGCCTGCCCAACCAGAGCATCTGTCCAGACAGTAGTGCTTACCAAAGGTATGGACCGACTTCCAAGTGGCAGCACTGCAGATATCTGCAATGGGAACATTAAGTAGCAAAGCCGTTGTTGCTGCTTTACCCTTGGTGGAATGAACCTTAGGCTTACCCCCCCCAAGGTCTGGTTAGTTTTCTGATAACATAACTGGATACAGGACACAATCCACACTGAGATGGACTGTTTTGAAGTGGCAAGACCAGTCCTGACCGACCCATAATTGACAAACAATTGGTCTGACCTACGAATGTCCTTGGTCTTATCCAAGTAGAATTTCAACACCCTTCTGGCATCCAGGGAATGTAGAGACCTTTCCGCTGGAGTGGAAGGATTTTGGAAAAACGTAGGTAAAGTTATAGTCTGACATGGAAGTCAGAAATCACCTTAGGAAGGAACTTAGGGTGAATACGCATCACAACCTTAGCAGCATGAAATACAGTATAAGGTTCTTGACAACACAATGCCTGAATTTCCCTCACCTTGCGGGCTGATGTAATGGCCACGAGGAAAGCCGCCTTCCACAATAAGTGCTGCAGTGAAGCCTTATGAATAGTTTCAAAAGGTTCCTTTATTAACCTGGACAGCACCACATTCAGCTCCCATGAAGGTGAAGGACGCCGAACAGGAGGAAACACTTTCTTCAATCCTTCCAAAAAATCTTTAATCACAGGGATCTGGAAGAAGGATGTCTGTGAAGGGCATTTTCTGTTCGCAGTTAATGCTGCGAGGTGAACCTTAACCTCTTCCATGCTCATGACAAGGTCAGCTCATCATGAGGCACGGTTGAGCTGTGCTTATTGAGGAAATATAAATTTTTGGTCATGTTATGTTCCCTAGCGCGTACCCCACCGACTCCATGTACCAGCTTAAAGTGCATGTAACTTCCCTCCTGTGTCAGCTATGAAGACGCAAATACATTTGCGTCCAACGTTAACTTGTCCTCTTTCAGATCCACCCTGAATGGATTAAATGGTCCATTCCTAAGTATGCTATGCCACCGTCTTTTTGTAGTGTACTTTATATGTTTTCCTGCTCTGGCAGAGTAGGCCCCGAATTTCTGCCATCGAGCCTCTTTTCTGGCTTTTGACTCTGACAGCCTCTGCCCAGGCTGCCTCTGTACCTGTGAACTCTGACTTACTTCCAGCGCGGCCCCTCGCGCTCAGCTCAGCCTGTTTTCTGCCAAGACTGACTATAACCTTCGAGTTATCTGTTCCGCTCCTCGAGAATGCATTCCTGCCTACTAGCTTCAGTAAACATCCTCCCCAGCTGCAGAGCCAAAGGGCCGACCTGTCTCAGTGCAAGTAATTCATAGCTTCTGTTACCATGCTTCCATGGAAGGCCCCGTGCCCCCACGCTTCTCATGCAGACACTTAGGCGCTTATACACGCATCCACAGTTAGCATAGAATAGTTTCTGCCCTACAGACCTTTCCGCCCAGATAATATAGTTCCTAAACATCAGATATCAGATATGATAGAAGTACAAGTTGATCTGACATGCCAGACTTCTGTCTCTTTCCGTCAGTGTAAATGTCAAGTCCCCTGCACCCTCCAGCTTCACGTCATTCACACGTCATGCAGCTGCGCGCGCATCCAAGCTTCCGATTTCTGCTGACATTGCAACAATTCTGTTAGTGCCACCCCTTTGTGACACCTATCCGTGACGTTTCTAGCACACACCTCCAGTTCACGCCTAGTTCACGCCTCTTGATTACGTACCAGTACCACGTGTATACTGTTATCTTGTCTTCTCTCAGCTGTTACGCCTACTGCATTGCTTCTTATGATGTGAATTAAGTATATAAGCTATGTATTGTCAATAAAATGTAGCGCGCTCTATCCCTTCTGACACCCCTGTGGTGGTCAGAATCAGATATCCTGGTCATGACCATTTCTTTTTAAGGAATAAAACCCCTAAGAACTCTAACACCACGGACTCTGTTTTTTTCTTTCCGATCTGAGTTATTATTGATAAAGTACTTACCTGCATAGAAATTAAGAGAGTAAATTAATTATTTACGTCATTTTGGCGCCCGAACAGGGACCCCTCCCCCACCTCACGCGCCGGTTGGCGCATTGCAAGCTCTGTCCCCTGCCATCAGTTAGATGGAACCTACGCGTACCGGCAGGATTTCCTGTATCTCCCTCTGACCCACGGAGGTGACGAAGACTGCGATCAGTGCCCAGACGAGGCGGTGAGGAGTGCGGAGGATCCCGACCAGAGCCTAGCCGAAAGAAGCAAGGTCCGAGGTGTCAAGAGGCCCACCAGGTTTCCGAGGTTTTTCCGAAGTTTTCCGAAGTTTTCCGAAGTACCGAGTCGAGTCCAGTCGAGTTTTCCGAGGCCTTCTGTTTCCGTGCTTCCCGGTGAGTACCATTGCTGGGACGTATCTAGACGGGTTTGGGTACACAAGTCCGGTCTGCACTGTTTTTAGGCAGTGTATCTGTACTGTTTAGCAGTACATCCAGTATAGAGGGTAGTCATCTATGTCTCAAATGTCTTTTCATGTGATTAATGTCGTGGTATGAATGTGACCGTTTAAATGTGCATTATTGTGTTTCTCGTATAAAACTAACCGTAACCAGTATTAAGGAGTAAGGATTGAGTATTCAGTAATAAGTAAACAAGATGCCGTTTTTCAACAAATTAAAGCAGATAGGAACTAGGAAAGGGATACTGGAGGAAGAAATCCCTATCCCCCCTAGGGACACTCCAGGTAACTTTATGTATCATAAACATGGCATAGATGCCATATTGTATCTAGACTTATGGGCCGACTATACCAAGCATCTAGACGAAAGACACAGATGGCCCACTACCGGAACATGGGATGCCGAGTGCATCATGAAGGTAGAAGAAGCATTATGGAAAAAGAAAGCTAGACAATCTCAGAAAGACGCCATAGAATTTTGGCGTAAGGAATCACATAAGCGTGCTGAGAAAGCACTCCGTAGAGACGACAGACTTAAAGAATCAGAAAAAGCCCAAGAAAACGAGCTAGTTACTGAAGGGATCCGAGTAAAAACAGAACAAATAGACCGTGCCCGAAACAATCTCGTAAACGGTATGTATCTCGCGGCTGAGGGTTCACCTGAGGCCCTATCAGAAATACCGAAAAACCTACCGCCACCATTAGTTCCAACTAAAGTAATGCATAAAACTACTAAAGACATATTCCTAAATTCTTATCTAGAGGATGTAGCACCAGCTTACACCAATTTGCCTGTTCGTGCCCTGCCTCCTGACAGGGACGGGGGTGGCACTCCGCCCCCAGATCATGTTCCGCCGGTACCGCGACAGACCTCCCCCGCTCCGCCAGCTCCGCCACTTCCCGCACCCAAAATTGGCCTACCGAAGCAAGTCCTACCTGATCCTACTAAACGACAAATTCAAGCTCAGATCCAGACTCCGCAGGGAGATAATGCCCAAGCATCCGCTTCAGGAGGTGCGACCGCGGGTCTTCGGACCCCGCCATTAACACCCAGATTCAATCTCAGAGACATGCAGAGTCCTCTCACGTTCAAGTCACCCCGTCTTGACGCACTCAGAGAAAACATTTCCGTTTGTAGATATGATCCAGTACCCGGTAAAAACGATCTAATGATATTGGCATCACTACGGTTAAGATCTGCTACTGATATCTTGCTATGCTATGTAGGAATGAAGGACCGTCTAGATAGAATATATGAGTTTGTTCAGACAGGGAAAGACCCTGACAGTATCAAGGATGCCATGGAGAAACAGAAGGTTGACATTCAAGCACAGATACTACGATTTTTCATAAATTGTTTAATAAGAGAACGAGACAGGCCCGGAACAGATCAAAGTGAATTAGATGCACTAAACAAGTGGGGTCAAAATATAGCCGATGGAAAACATGACAGGGGGGCTTGCATAGCCAGTATGTACAAGAAAATTAGAAAAGCAGTGATGACGGTACACCAAAAAGGGAAAGACAAAGCTTCCTCCGAGGAGGAAGAAGAACTTGAAGAACCAGAAAGGACTACAGATACTATAGCATATGTAGGTAAGGGAACTTACCTTAGGAAGGGCATCCGTCCGGAAAACAAGAGAGTTTTTCTCTCTGCTTTAACAAACCCGAATTCTTCTGAACACCAGTTCCAGGAGACCGATAAAAGACTACGAGAAAGAATGGGGTACCATGTACTCAATTCGATGGATGAACAAGAACTAGCCCGGTCAGCCATCTTATGGGCCGAAAATCCAGACATATATAATGATGATACCTTAGCACAGACGTTTCTAAACCTTTCCCCAGACGAACAGAAATTAGCAGGTGTATACATGATTCAGCACCTCCTCACGAAATACAGAAATCAACATTCCGATCCAGGTCCCTTACACGAAACATTAGAAGCACTACTCATGGATAGATGGAGAGGTTTCAGTACCAAGTTAATACAAATAATTCTAGAACAACGACATAAATATAACACCTTCATAAGCTCTGAATATGTTCCCGCCCCACCTCCAGAAAGGAAAACGTACCACATGCAATGCGGTAGTGGCATTGAAAGTCAGAACCCCTTACGAGAAGTACACCCGGTTATGGGTGCGGATCACGTCTTGAAACGTGTATATGTGCACACGCCACTGACTAAGTTAGAACTGTTAGAAATGAAGAAACTAGTTCCGTGTCATGATAAAGACCCTGCAGGTTTTCATAGAGAGCTTAAAGACATGTTACTAATGGGGGATTACACGTATGATGATATCATGAAAATGTTGAAGGTGCTGTTGCCCACGGGCATTTACGAGAAATTAAAGGAAAAAGAATGGGAGGTGGGGGACACAAAGATTGCATGGGCAGAAATAGAAGACGAAGAAAGCAAACGGGTCCCAGGGGTAGGCCTTGGGGACAGGACTAAAGCATTACCCGGATTAATAGTACAGGTTCTGCCAAGATTATTGACAACTAGAAAGGAAGATTGGGACGCCATCTCGTCCTGTAAACAGAAACATGATGAAGATACTAGTGACTTCTATTCAAGATTCGAGAAATGTTTCATTATAAATAGTGGCCTACAACCAAGCAGCGAATCATATCCACACCTTTTTGTATCAAAACTAGTCGAGAAGTCCCTACCATTAGTTAAAAATAGAGTGTACAAAGTTGAAAGTACTTGGCAGGCAAATACGCCATCCCAGATGTTACAAATGTTACAATATCATCAGAACAGAATTAGAGAAGAACAAGATCAGGAACAGAAACGAATGAAAGACACAAAGATGAAAATGTTAGTAGCTCAGACGGTCCCAGCCGACGGTCAGAGAAAAGGTGGGACCCAGACAAATCACACTACAGCTCCCGTTAGGGGGACATGTAATTACTGTAAACAGCCAGGTCATTACGTACATGAATGCCCAGTCCTGAAACATAACATAGCAACAGGTAAAACTAAAGAAAGACTGCATCCGCCCAGACAAGACCAGGTCCAGCAACAGACCTCACAAAATGTACAGCCAATGCAGAATACACAGCCTATGCATGCTCCATCCCATACAGCACAGACAGTAGCAGGACCACAGCCCATTGCCGCGACTCAGCAAGTTTCGCAACAGATGTACCAGTATGCCCAATCTGCATATCCAGATTACCCCCGATATACATGAAACAGCCTAGAGAGGGAAGGTGGTTTGCCTCTTATTGAAATTCCTGTAGATCAAGAAGGTCCTTATGTACACAGTCACGTATTGGGAAAAGACAGAAAGTTTTTAATTGACACAGGGGCAAGCCGCACCACAATCAGTCATAATGAAGTCCCAGGGGCACCCCTCTCAGGCTCACAGAATGTTTCCCTTGGATTTTCAGGACAGCCTATTGTAAATGAAGTATCGGAACCAGTACCCTTGGCTGTGGGTCCATTATCACGAGTTACAGATTTGTTACTTACGAACTCATGCCCAGAAAACCTGTTAGGAATCAAAACATTGAAGGCTCTAGGAGCTATAATATGCTGTTCCCCGGAGGGAGTTAGACTCTTTCTACGGGATTTCAAGGGTCATTATGTTTTACGAGAATTTGATGTCAGATTGAAAAATGTACCAGATCACCTATGGGCAAAAGGCCCAGCTGACGTAGGTTGTATGCATATCACTCCATACCGTGTTACACTCAAGACAGGAGTTGTTCTACCCAGAATCAGACAATACAAGTTACCACCCGATGCTGTAGTGGCTTTACTGAAAATTGTTGAAGAGCTTATTGCCCAGGGAGTGGTCGTAGAGACCGACTCCAATATCTGTAATTCACCTATCATCCCAATTCTTAAACGTACTGACCCCAATGCACCGCCAGTATATCGACTGGTGATTGATCTTCGAGAACTGAATAAATGTATTGTACCACAGTACCCTGTGGTCCCCGATATCTCTTCCCTATTGACTGCTATTGATTCAGAAGCAACGTTCTTTACTGTAATTGATCTCAAGAACGCTTTCTTCAGTGTACCTATTGATCCGGAGAGCCAATATCTCTTCGGATTCAGTTTAAATGGACGAAGTTTCAAATTTTCCCGCGCACCTCAAGGATTCACAGAAAGCCCCAGCATCTATAGTCAAGCACTGAAAAGACAACTAGATTGTATTCAAATGCCAGTTAACACCGCTTTACTGCAATACGTCGATGATCTACTGATCACCGCACGAAGTGAGCCCGAATGTGAACAAGCATCACTGACAGTTTTACATTTCCTGGCCGACAAGGGACACAAGGTGTCTCCTTCGAAGCTACAATTCTGTGTTCAGCAAGTTGTATACTTGGGTCACTTGCTGTCCAAAGTGGGGAGACAGCTCACTCCCGATCGCATTCAGTTAATTGTAAACATGCCACGACCCCAGACACAAAAGGAAGTGCGGGCCTTTATAGGCCTCACCTCGTACTGCAGACAATGGATTCCTCAATATGCATTTCTAGCTAAACCACTCATCCAGTTAACGACGCAGGAGGCAGCAACTTCGACTGCCCTCCCTTGGACTCAGGAACACACACAAGCCTTTGAGGAATTAAAGAAAGCATTATGCCAAGCACCAGTTTTAGCGACACCATGTTACAGCAAACCGTTTACACTTTTTGTTACAGAACGTGATGGTACAGCATTGTCTGTCCTCACTCAAGATCAAGCTGGTTCACATAAGCCTTGCGCTTATTTTTCAAGTACATTGGACTCAGTAGCCCAGGCACTCCCTGCATGCTTAAAGTCAGTAGCTGCAACAGCGTTAGCAATAAGACAAAGCGATTCAATTGTTTTAGGACATCAGTTAACAGTACAAGTACCACACTCTGTAGAGGTTCTTTTAAATAGAACCCAAACTCAGCACTTGACTATAGCACGACTGACAGGTTACGAATTAACACTATTCCAACCACACATAGAAATCAGACGCTGCAGCATCCTGAATCCAGCAACACTGTTACCTACAATTATGACAGATCCAGCTCCGCATGATTGCATAGAGATCATTAATGCAGTTACAAAGCCCCGACGAGACTTAACAGATGTTCCGTTGACAAATCCAGACCTGACACTTTATGTGGATGGTTCATGTATGAGAACAAGTACAGGAGAATTAGTGGCCGCGTATGCAGTGACCACTGAAACTGAAGTTAAAGAAACACATCGTATTGATACACTGTCTGCTCAAGCGGCAGAGCTCATCGCTCTGACCCGAGCCTGTATTCTAGCCAAGAACAGAAATGTCAACATATACACTGATTCCCGTTATGCGTTCGGAGTTGTACACGACTTCGGCATGTTATGGCAAGAACGAGGTTTCCTGACCTCTCACGATGCCAAGATCCAACATGGTCCCCTCATTCAAGCACTGTTAGAAGCAATACATCTGCCTTCAGGCATATCCGTCATGAAGTGTAAAGCACATACTAAAGTCACAGATTCCGTTTCCCAGGGTAACGACCTGGCAGACCAGACAGCAAAACATACAGCATCGACTCACACTCAGACAATTGATACGACAAAGACAACAGAACCGACAAACTGCATGACAGTCAGGGATCCCACACTAGATGTTATCGACATTCAGACACATGCTACTCCAGAAGAAATAAAGAAATGGATTGAACAAGGAGGGATCCAAACAGATCAAGGTTGGGTGACGAAGGGAAAATCTACATGGTTTCTCCCTGACTCTATGGTTCAAGTCATGATAAATACAGCACATAGCCCAGCACACCTAGGAGAGAAAGCGATGTTAGACAGTTTACAAAATCTTTGGAACAATAAACACTTACGAGCAGCAGCGAAACAGAAAGTGCGTACTTGCATGATCTGTTGTCAGTTCAATCCAGGTAAAAGCGCCCCTGTAGAGCAAGGTGGATTTCATCCTCCCGATCACCCTTTTGAAGTCCTCCAGATGGATTATATCCAGATGGACCGTTGTCGAGGTTTTAAATATGTTCTCGTAGTTGTCTGTGCTCTGTCCCGCTGGACCGAAGCATACCCAGTCCCAGATTACACTGCTCCGACCACTGCCAAGCAGCTGGTTCGTGAATTCTTCCCACGATACGGCTTGCCTTGTGTCGTGTATTCAGATAACGGTCAGCCATTCTCATCTGCATTAATGAAAGAAGTTTCTTTATTACTAGGATACCAGTGGAAGTTCCATTGTGTCCGACATCCTGAAGCCGCAGGCCTGGTAGAAAGGCATAACCAGACACTAAAGATACGCCTTGCAAAAATATGTCAGGAGAAAGGGGTCGACTGGATAGTCGCCCTGCCAGTGGCACTATTCTACATGAGAATGGTTGCCCATTCGAGATCAGGGCTATCCCCGTACGAGGTGGTCTTTGGCAGACCACCGAATATGTGGGGGACGCCCATTCCGAAAAAGATTACTGATGTTGATTGTAACATGTTGACAGATTACCTTGCCTCCTTGATGTCTGCACTCCAATCATGTCGTTCACAGGTTGCCGCAGCCTTCCCCGACAACACTGATGTAAAGCCACACGACGTCCGTCCTGGGGACCTCGTATTAGTACGCAACTTTGATAGAAAGAGTCCGTTGGAGCCCCGCTGGAAATCGCCGAAGACCGTCCTTCTCACCACGAGGACCGCCGTGAAGATCGAAGGGAGAAAGGGGTGGGTTCACACGAGTCATGTGAAAAAAATTTTTGGACTGAAACCTGATCGAGACTCGTCCACCCCCACCAAAGACTGTGTTGAGCCAAAAGACTTTACAGAATCTGAACGAGAAAAAACTCCCCAAGAAGAGTACCGTATGAAACTCCGATCTAGCAAGTCAGACAGTTTAATTGTTTAAGTCCTCCCCTAGGTGAATCGGTTAAATAGTTTCTGACATGTATCCCCTAGATCGAGATAGAGAGAGAGAGAGAGAAGCCAAGAAAAGTACATACTGTAAATCACTTCGTAGTCACTGCATAGTGACACTATTAATCATGTTTATTCTGAGTATTTTAATTATTGTTGCTAGCATCCTTCTACCCATCTACTACCCTATTTTCAAGCGTGAACAATCTGCCTACAATGTATCTGCTGAACACACTTTTAGTGAGTTACCTCCACACGAACTTTCCTACAGACTTGCGCTGGGCAACAACACTTTTATTAGTACGCTACACCATTCTCATCAAACTAACAATGCTACAGATTGCTGGATATGTGGCCGACTCCCTCCCTACCAGAATTACAAGGGAGCTCTGCCCCTCTTTCCGTACCCATTCACTCACAATGGCTCTTGCGGTGCATGGTTTAAAATAATTAATTCCTTAGATCCTGATATTGCTGTTTTCGATGGGGGCTGGGTTTGGGGAAACCTGAACTTAGTCCTGCTCGACGTCTGTTACCCTGATAAGGAGGGACTCCCCACTAGAATAGGAACTGATCTAGAAAATGAAGTATATGGATTAGGTAACTATACAATTAGCCTCATGATTCTTACTGTTGAATCCGAAGACGCGCCTGTTCTACCCATTATGTCAGTATTGCCAGTCACTGGTGAATTATGTATCAGGAAGAAAGGTTCAGTACACTTAGGTCATAGTAAATGCACTACTGTGGTCGAATTCAGCGATCATGGAAAATCGTCCTTTAAAGCTATTCGTCATTCTTACTTTGTTTGTGGTCATACCGCATACATACGTCTACCTCCAGATTGGGATGGTACCTGTTACATTGCATTCCTTCTGCCACCTGTTTTCCTAGCTCCCCCTGATTACCATAGAAATACCAATCTAGTAAAGAATAGACCCAGAAGAGATATCCCACTTGTCGACTACACAGAAACGGCATGGGAACAGTACACCGATTTTAATAAAGGATTCTTTTTCTTTTTAGGACCTGTTCAGAATAGTAAATTAATACGTAGATTAACTAGAACGCTTGAAGCAGTAGTGAATGAAACTGCCTCCGCCTTAGGTAACTTAACAGAAGAACAGTCCGCCATGCGGGTTGTTGTCCTTCAGAACCGTCTTGTTATTGACGTCATCTTGGCAGATAGAGGTGGAGCTTGTAAGGTCATCGGGTCAAGTTGCTGTGTTTTCATACCACAAAACGCACCATCTGTATATCAAGCTATTACCCGTCTCCATAAAATTGCAAATCAGATACACCAGAATCCAGGCACCTGGACTTGGTCCGGTTGGTTCTGGACAACGTTAACCGCTTGGGGATGGAAGATCCTATCCTTCCTAGGCATTGGCCTAGTCCTAGTATTCAGTTGCTGCCTGTGCCTACAGTGTGGGCCAGCGATTTGTGGACTATGTGCCACCTCTTGTATTGAACATTCCAGTTTTCTTTCAAAACGTAAACGAAAGAAAGAAGAACAAATGATGTTACAAGAACAAACTGATCTATTCATGAGGATCGATATATCATGAAGGGTCCGTAGGGAACAAGGAGGGAATGAGGAAATATAAATTTTTGGTCATGTTATGTTCCCTAGCGCGTACCCCACCGACTCCATGTACCAGCTTAAAGTGCATGTAACTTCCCTCCTGTGTCAGCTATGAAGACGCAAATACATTTGCGTCCAACGTTAACTTGTCCTCTTTCAGATCCACCCTGAATGGATTAAATGGTCCATTCCTAAGTATGCTATGCCACCGTCTTTTTGTAGTGTACTTTATATGTTTTCCTGCTCTGGCAGAGTAGGCCCCGAATTTCTGCCATCGAGCCTCTTTTCTGGCTTTTGACTCTGACAGCCTCTGCCCAGGCTGCCTCTGTACCTGTGAACTCTGACTTACTTCCAGCGCGGCCCCTCGCGCTCAGCTCAGCCTGTTTTCTGCCAAGACTGACTATAACCTTCGAGTTATCTGTTCCGCTCCTCGAGAATGCATTCCTGCCTACTAGCTTCAGTAAACATCCTCCCCAGCTGCAGAGCCAAAGGGCCGACCTGTCTCAGTGCAAGTAATTCATAGCTTCTGTTACCATGCTTCCATGGAAGGCCCCGTGCCCCCACGCTTCTCATGCAGACACTTAGGCGCTTATACACGCATCCACAGTTAGCATAGAATAGTTTCTGCCCTGGAGACCTTTCCGCCCAGATAATATAGTTCCTAAACATCAGATATCAGATATGATAGAAGTACAAGTTGATCTGACATGCCAGACTTCTGTCTCTTTCCGTCAGTGTAAATGTCAAGTCCCCTGCACCCTCCAGCTTCACGTCATTCACACGTCATGCAGCTGCGCGCGCATCCAAGCTTCCGATTTCTGCTGACATTGCAACAATTCTGTTAGTGCCACCCCTTTGTGACACCTATCCGTGACGTTTCTAGCACACACCTCCAGTTCACGCCTAGTTCACGCCTCTTGATTACGTACCAGTACCACGTGTATACTGTTATCTTGTCTTCTCTCAGCTGTTACGCCTACTGCATTGCTTCTTATGATGTGAATTAAGTATATAAGCTATGTATTGTTAATAAAATGTAGCGCGCTCTATCCCTTCTGACACCCCTGTGGTGGTCAGAATCAGATATCCTGGTCATGACCATTCCTTTTTAAGGAATAAAACCCCTAAGAACTCTAACACCACGGACTCTGTTTTTTTCTTTCCGATCTGAGTTATTATTGATAAAGTACTTACCTGCATAGAAATTAAGAGAGTAAATTATGTCATGAATAATGGAGCTTTCAAAAAAATCAGCACAGGAGGGGAAAACCCCTTAGCAGCCAAGGTGTTAATAGAATGAAAATTAAGGCCAGACTAAGCCAAATGCAAAAGGTATGGAGAATGACATCTTCCATGCAGGACGTCGGATCAAAGTTCTTGGAAGTGCACCAGATGCAGAACCTCTTCCACTTGTAGGCATAGGAAGTCCTAGAGGAAGGTCGCTTAGCCTCCTTGGGTATATCCATGCAATCGTCCGGCAGATTCAGGTGTAAATATATTACATTCCCTCAGGAGCCATACCGCCAAACTTAACAATGAGAGGTTAGGGTGCTCCATCTGCACCCCGAACTTCGTTAGAAGGTCCGGCCGACACGGCAGCCTCAGGTGGGGTAGGAGAGACCTGTGAAGAAGGTCTGTGAACCATCACTGTCGGGGACACTCCGGAGCAATGAGGATCATCTGTGCTCTGGACTGAGACAGCTTGATGAGTACCGCCAGATTCAGGGGAATGGGTGGAAAAGCGTACAGAAAACTGTTCAACCAGCTGATCCATAGCGCGTTCCCCAGAGTCCCCGGTTAGTAATACCTGGAGGCAAAGTCTCACCATTTTCTGTTTTCGGCGGTGGCGAACAGATCTACGTCTGGAGTGCCCCACCTGTCGATGATGTTTCCTAGCACTTCGTCATTTAGAACCCACTAGTGGTTTTCTTGCACCAGCCTGCTGAGTGCGTCCGCCTGAGCATTCTGCACGCCCGGCAGATGAGTAGCCGTTATCGTCAGTCCTCTGGCTTGCAGCCAGTGCCAGATCGCCTGCGCTTCTTGTGACAGTGTGTGCGATCACTAGCCCCCCTGCTTGTTGAGGTAATATAATGTAGTCGTATTGTCCGTCTGCACAAGCAAGGAGTTGGTCTGGAAGGACGGATGAAAGGCCTTCAGCGCCAAACGAACAGCTGTGAGTTCCAGGAAATTGATGTGATACGTGGATTCCGCCGGAGACCACGTTCCCTGGATCTGTAGATGGTCTGAATGCGCTCCCCAGCCGTCGAGAGAAGCATTGTGACGATAGTCTGAATGGGAATGTCCTTGTGGAATGGAACCCCTTTCAGGAGATTCTCTGCGGAGCACCACCATCTCAGGGACTGTTGAGCGTCAAGGGACAGCCGGATCCTGTCATCCCAGCTTCCCCGCTTCTGGCCCCACTGATCCTCCAGACATTCCTGCAGCGGCCTCATGTGGAGGCGTGCGTGTGGCGTGAGGAAGATGCAAGAGGCCATCGACCCCAGTAGAGAAGACACCGTCCTCACTGTTGTAGATGGAACAGCTATGAGAGCCTGAGCCTTCCAAAGAGAAGTGATGCTAATAAAAAAGGTTAGGTAATCCACAAGAAATTTTAATGGTGTGGTTAACTACCTTACTTAAAAACAGGAAGGAGAACATACATACTGGTACAAAGATACAATGATGTGTGTTCTACCTAGTGATTGGTCGACATGTTTCATGCATCATTAGCAATTCATCAGGACCTAAATAAGACAACTGTCCTACACGTGGGTGGACGGGGAACTATATTACCTTCCACTGGAGACACGACGGCAGGCCAAGAGGTGTTTCCTAGTGGGACCCTAATAGGGATAAGGTATTGGGTCAACGGACTTCTACCAATGCGTGGGCACCACGTCTGATGGTACCTGTCCTCGGTATGGACGAAGTCTCTAAACCTACCCACACGCGGTAGGGAAGGGAGGAGAGAAGCCGGATTTGGATATGCCTTCGCCACTGAGGTATCTATTGTTGCTCCCAGATATTATTGTATGTGGGAGGGTTGCAGATGTGATTTTGGGTAATTTATGGAAAATCCTAGACTGTGCAGTAGCTGGATTGTTTGAGACGTATGGCTTGCGTATCAGTTGGCTTTTATGAGCCAATCGTCGAGGTAGGGGAACACATGGATGTGTTGCCTTCTGAGGTGTGCCGTTACTACTGCTAGGCATTTTGTAAAAACCCTTGGTGCTGTAGTTACCCCGAAGGGGAGAACTTTGAATTGATGGTGGTGACCTTCTATTGTGTACCTGAGGTATTTCCTTTGAGATGGATGTATAGGGATGTGAAAGTATGCATCTTTGAGGTCTAATGTAGCAAGGAAGTCGCCTTGCTGGAGTAGTGGGAGTACTTGTTGTAGAGTGATCATATGGAAATGCTCTGAGAGTATGTATTGGTTCAGAGGTCTGAGGTCCAATATTGGTCTGAGGGATCAGTCTTTTTTGGGAATGAGGAAGTATAGATAGTATACTCCTGACCCTTGATGTTGAAATGGGACTGGCTCTATGGCACCCTTTTCTAGCATGAATAGCACCTTTTGCTTTAACAGCGTGATGTGTTCTTTGGACAGTGTTTGGGCGGTATGTTGGGTGGAGTAGAAGTGAGTTCCAGGCAATAACCATACTGGATAATTTGTCTCACCCACCTGTCTGTCATAATGGCATTCCAGACTGGTAGGAATTGTGGTATTCTGGCTCCGACTGGTGTTAAGTGGTCTGGAGAGAGTGTGAACAAGTCACTGTTTGGTGGCAGTGGAGGCTCTGGTGTTATTACCACCACATCCTCTGCCCTTGTTATTGTTCCCTCTATAACCCCCTCTATTGAAGCCTCTATTAAAGGTGCCTTGTGTAGTACTTTTAAATGGTGAAGAGGTTTGAGATGTGTTGCCTCTGCCTGAGCCTCGAAAAGAGTGACGAAAGGAGCTCCTAGACTGTTGAAATTGAAGTGCTCCCATGTACTTCGCGGTGTCAGTATCTTTTTTCATCTTTTCAAAAATGGTATCAACTGCAGGGCCAAACAAGAAATCCTGGTTAATGGGTTGATTGAGTATGGTAGATTGCACCTCATTTTTAAAACCCGAGATGCGGGGCCAGGCATGCTGGCGTAGCAACACACTAGTGTTGACAGACCTAGCGGCTGTATCAGCTGAATCAAGGGCGCATTTTATGGATGCGTTAGTGATGAATTTCCCTTCCTGTATTGAGTCATTTGCTTTTGCTTTATAGGGTTCTGGTAGGTATTTTAATAATCCCTCCAGTTCATCATAGTGTGCTCTGTCATAGCGTGCTAGCAGAGCTTGCATATTGGCAATACTTCAGGTATTTGCTGCCTGAGAGGCCACTCTTTTCCCTGAGGCTTCAACATTTTTTGACTCCTTGTCAGGGGTGGGGGGGGGGATCACCTGTTTGCAAATTTGCCCTTTTCCTAGCATTAGATACAACTAGAGAGACTAGTGGTAGCGGAGACTTGATATAAGAGAGGTCTGTAGGGGCTGGTTTATATTTCTTTTCAATTCTAGGGTTGAGGACACGCGCCCTGGCTTGGTCTTTAAAGAGGTCTGGTGCATGCTTTAGTACTCCCTTCAGCATAGGGAGTATACGTACACTCTTCTCTGATGTTGGGAAGGTGTTAAATAGAAAAACCTCCTCTACAGGGACAGTATGCATTTGTAGACTATGATACTGAGCTGCTCTGCCAACTAGCTGGTTGAGACAGTGTCGTCAGTAGGAGATGGCTTTGTGGGGTATGGCGAGGGGTGGGGTATGGGTTGTGTATCATATGGGTCATCAGGGTAATTCTGATCGTCCCATGTGTGATCCTGGTTTCCTTGATCATCAGGGTCTATAAAATCCTGTTGAGGATCTTCACCCAGGTCTCTTCCCTCATCATAATGTGAGGGTGTAGGAGAATATGGAACGTAAGGCATGTCAGGAGTGAAAGGAGGAGGTGAGAAAGGTCTTGAAGGGGATGTCCCAAAGTCCTTTTTCTTAGGAGGAACAGGAGAAGGAGCGTCAGTGTCTAGTCTTATCTGTATTTATTGTAACTGATATGTGTCCTGTATCAGGTTCTATATACAGTCTATTTTGGTCTGGGCTCACTGGAGCAGGATGAAAAAGTTCTTCCACTGTCCGTGGCTTTGGCACCGATGGTTTTGGATCGGTTGCTTGCTTGTTTTTATTTTTCTGTTGAGCTTTTTTCGGCTCGACTGCTCTTTTCGGCTCGACGGCCTTGTTTGACTCGACGGCCTTGTTTGACTCGACGGCCTTGTGCGGTTCGACTGCGGTTCGACTGCCCTTCGGCTCTGCGGCAGTCCGAGGTAAACGACTTTCATTGGGTGTATTCACTTTTTCGGGACGATGACCTTTTTCAGGACGACGTTCTTTGGATCGACGACCGTCTTCGGGTCGGCTGTCTTTTTCTGATCGACTACTTTTTTTATTGTTGGCACCCGTTCTCTGCTCTGCATCAGTTTTTGAATCGACGGCCTTTTTGGGAAGTGTTTTGCTCGGTCCCGGGGTACCAGAAGGCTTGGGTATGGTCTTCAGAGCAGAGCCAGAAGGCAGGGCTTCTGAAGCGGTGTTTCGGTTGCGGCTAAGGCTTTTAGGCGATGCTTTGACCGGAGCCTTGTGTGGAGGTGGAGGCGGAGGCAGGGTAGGGGCTTTGGTACTCACGGTTTCCCCGGTGGGATGTCACCATCGGAGTCCGACTGGTCTTCTACTGTGACTAGCTCTAGGTCGGAGACCGCTGCCTCTGGGAGTTCATGTTTGTCGTCGAAAATGTTTTCCGGTTCAGGTGCCTGTCGCTGCATCTCTTGACGAGCAGCTCTTCGATTCCGGATGGTTTTCTTCGACCGGAACTGAGCACAAGCTGGACAGTTTTCTTCGTTGTGCTCCGGAAATAGGAACCTGTTGCATAATGTATGCTTATCGCTATGTGGAAACTTGGATCGACATTGTGGGCATCTTTTGAACGGGGTCCTTTCCATCGGCAGGAGGCCCACATGGCGTCGAAAAGGCCCAACGGACCGTGTCGACTACCAGATATAGATGGAAAAAGTTGACGAGTCGAGGGGTACCGAGCGGAAACAATACCGTCGAAAGTATAAGGGTTTTTGGCCTTAGAAAGTTGAAAAACTTTGGTCCCGAAGTTGGAGTTGTCGAAGTGCATCCGAACCCAATGGCGGAGAAAAACAATCTGAAGATGGAGAAGATGCCCATGCGCACTGTAGTCCAGGGGAGGAGTCACCTATCGTGTGATCAGAGGGTAACCAAGTAGTCCACAAATGCAAGTTTGAATCCCACCGCTGATCCACCAATGTAAGAAAATGACCCTGTATATACTGGACCAAAATAAGGTACATTGTGTACAGAAACCACAGTCCCCAGAGGTTTGGCAGAGGCTAAAGTTAGATATAACCTTACTCTCTAAAGTGGTAGCTTGGTCGAGCAGTAAGGCAGTATCAGAGGACAGTGCAAAGCATTTGTTAAACACACTCAGTCAGCAAAAGGTTTCACACACTCAAGAACTGAACTCTAGGTCAATTGTTTTGTTTTAAAATATAGTTATTTTATTTTAGAACAAAAAAGGTATCAGAATATACTTTTTCAGAATGGATTACTTTAGTTAAATACTTTTCAGATCGGCAATAGACTTTGAATACAATAGTTACAGTTTACGGCAATAGGCAACACAATTTCAAACAATGCAACATTGAGCTCAATAGGAATGTCTAGTTAAATGCAATTAGTTACTTTTAGATTACTTTTCTAACCACAGGACTGGATCCTAGAGCACATGTGTTGTAAACCGTTAAGTAAAAGCATTTTTGTTACAGTAGCGATTTTTAAGGATTATTATTGTATTTTAAAAGTTGAGACAAACTTTTCTAGGCAAAATTACCAATGTTATCCTATGGAAGGAAATTCAGTTTGCAGGTAAAGTAGGTTTGCGTTACTTTAGTAATCTAGTGCCGGACTCCTAGGTTCAGCACTGGGACATCTATCTAAAACATGCAAGTAATTATGTTTTTATCGTTGGCACGATTTTTAAAGTTTCAAAAATCGACACAAAAACTTTTTCAGCAAAAAGCAGGCAATGATATCCTATGGAAGGAAATTCAAGTTACTGGCAAGTACGGTTGAAATTACTTTTCAGGGTCAGTACTGAGCTACAAGATGCAGCACTGAGGTCTCCCCTGATAACAGGTGAGTAAATCGTACTTTGTTCAGTTGATTTTAGATGAACATCTTTAAGTTCCAAAACTCCACAATTTAAGTTAAACCAGTCAATATTATCATATGGAAGAAATTAAGTTATCAGCTTTTAGGTAAGTACTCAACTGGCAGAGTTAAGGTTCTGGGTATAGACTCAGGGGTCTCCCAGGGTCAGGTAGGTACAGTTGGTACACCCTGAGCGGCACAGGGGCAGCCGGGTGAAGAGGTAGTTAGGCACAATGTTATCCAATGAGAGGCAGGGGGCCTTCGGTTGGTGGCTTCTGGCAAGCAGGCCATGCGGCTGTGGGAGCTGGGCTCCTGGTCACTTGCTCAGGTCAAATGGGGAATTAGGTTAGGATAAAGGTTGCACTGCCAGGGGCACTCGGGCAGCTGGGTGCACGATGCTTTTGAGCCGTTGGGCGCTCAATGGTATTCAATTGAGATCTTGGAAAGTGGACAAAGACTGCAGGCTCGGGGACGGAGGATCTTCAGAAGCGACTAACACTTCGAGGGTTAAGTTGGGATCTTGGAGGATAGGTAGGCACCCCGAAGTAGGGCACAGGAGGGCGTGGGGAGCCGGGTGCAGGGGTGTCTTGACGCCGGGAAATCACCCTCTGCTGATCGCGGTTGGAGGGGTCCCTGGTTCGGAGGCTGCAGGCGTCCTCTGGGTCGTCTAGGAGGGTCCTCGGGTACTAGATTCCAGGTCAGAATCGCCAGGGGGACGTCCTCAGGGTCTTTGTCCACTCTGGCACAAGCCAGGCTCGGCAGGTACAGAGTGGGCTGGATTCACGGTTCCTGGCTGGTACCAAGGGTATTGCTGTTGGAGCAGAACCACTGATTGTGGGAGTCTCAGTCTCTAAGAGGGTCAAGGCAGGCAGGTCCTCTGGGGTTCTCGAGATTAATGTCCGCAGGAGTCGTTGGGATTTAGCAGGAGCAGGTTCAAGGATCATTAGGCCTGTAGGGCTGGGGCCAAGTCAGTTGGTGTTATCCTCTTGTTAGCAGCTGCCCGGCAGGTCTTCTTGGTGTTCTTTTTTGTTTTAAATCAGGATCTGTGGAAGGAACGTTCAGGGTGCTCCTAAATACTAAATTTAGGGGTGTTACAGGTAGGGGAAGGGCAGGGACCAATAGGTCCCTCTCATGGGGGTGGGGGGGGGCAAGAACACCCCCTATCCTGCTCCTCTCCTGTGGTAGGGGGGCAGGAGCCTATCTCTGATTAGGCAGGGCTCCCGATCCTCAAGATGGCCGGAGCCCGGGGTTGTGCTTCACCTCGCCTCTCCCCCCTGAGGGGTGGAGTTGGCACAGGCTGGCACCCCCCTTTCCTCACGTAGGGTTTCCCGCCAGAGTGGGGGTCAGAACCAGTGGGGGCCAGTTGCCGAGTACAGCAAGTGGTCTGGAGAAGCTCACAAAGGCGGTATGCCTTTGAAGCTTCCCCTTGCCCATCCTGGGGGAGGAGACCTAGCACCTTGCCCAGGACGTGCATTGTTGTAGGCCCAGGAGAGCGGGCGCTCTCCACCCAGGGGTCCAGCAACATGTCTGCTGTGTGGCAGCCTCTCGGACAAGACGTGGATTGTAGGTTAGGTTTCAGGGGGCAGCTCTAAGATGCCCTCTGTAGTGCATTTTACATTAAATCCCACACTGTCATCAGTGTGGGTTTAATGTGCTGAGAAGTTGGATATTAAACTTGTCAGTCTTCAGTGTAGCCATTATGGTGCTGTGGAGTTCGTAAGAAATGCGTTACTTACCTGTAACAGCAGTTATCCAGTATTGGTGTCTTTCATAGATTCACATGCCTGAATCATTCCCCGTCGCCGAGACGGGAGCCTCCGGTACATAAAAAAGTAATGTCCTAAGGACATACATAGAGAATATAGGCCGAAGGGCCTCCCCTTTTGGGGCCTTTCCATGTCCTTATGTAAAAGGACCGAACTCTCATCGTTAGCCAATCAGCTCCGACCTCCCTCTAGAACCTTCCCGGGAGGAGCCTCCGTCCCTCAGATTTTCGTACGCACCCAGCTAGGGTGTCGCAATGTAGACATAGAGGCACGTGAGTCCTTACCGGGGAGGCGGGAGGGTTGCATGTGAATCTATGAAAGACACCAATACTGGATAACTGCTGTTACAGGTAAGTAACGCATTTCTTATCCAGTATTTGGGTGTCTTTCATAGATTCACATGCCTGAATCAGAGTAGCCAGCAGTTATACATGCATAGTGGTAAAGCACATTCTCACCTCCAGCAGGCCTGCATAAATTACAGACAATATGAGAGAAACATGGTAATATACAGTCATGCATATAGCAGAAAAACCCATGAAGAATGTGCCTACCTGGATGGCGGGACGAGGTAAGGCTCACCTTATTGGAAGAGATGGCGCAGCACCGCTTGTCCCACTGCAGCGTCCTTCTGCAGTTCGATGTCCAGGCAGTAGTGCTTGGAAAAGGTATGCGGGGACTTCCATGTCGCCGCTCGGCAGATGTCCAGGATCGTCACTCCAGCGAAGAGCGCCGCTGACGTTGACATCGCTCTGGTCGAGTGGGCAGCCACTCGTTCTGTCAAAGGCCGTCCGGCCTGATCATGGCAGAAAGCAATTGCTGAAGAAATCCAGCGTGAGATGCTCTGTTTTGTCAAGGGCAACCCCATGCGCGGGTTGCTGTAGGCTACAAAGAGTTGAGAAGACTTCCTGACGTCTTTGGTCCTGTCCAAGTAGAATTTGAGACACCTTTTAAGGTCCAAGGAATGCAGCGCCCTTTCCGCTGCTGTGGAAGGGTCCGCAAAGAACGACTTGAGGACAATTGGTTCGTTCAGATGAAAGTCTGACGGTACTTTAGGAATGAATTTAGGGTTGGGCCTGAGTACCACTCGGTCGTGCCTGAATTGGAGATACGGTTCCTGAATGGACAGCGCCTGAAGTTCGCTGACCCGTCTGGCTGACGTCAGGGCTAGCAGGAGAGCCGTTTTCCAGGAAAGATGCTTGAGCGAGGCCCGGTGTATGGGCTCGAATGGGTGTTTCATGAGTTGGTTGAGCACCAAGTTCAACTGCCAGGTTGGAGGGACTTTCCGAGGCCTCGGAAAGGATCTGTAAAGCCCCTTCAGAAATTGTTTTACCAGTCGACTGGACCAGAGGGAGGGTCCCGATGGGGTCCTGGTGAACCTAGAAATCGCAGCCAGATGAACCTTAATGGAGGCGTGAGCCAGCCCCGATTGAGCCAGGTGTAGGAGGTACGGTAGCAGCTGTACTGGGGTGACCCGGAGAGGGTGTAAGTCGTGTTCCGAACACCACAAGCAGAACCTCTTCCACTTCAGCGAGTAGGTCTTGGTCGTGCTGCCCGCCCTCGCTTTGGCCAGTACTGCCCTGCAGTCCTGCGGTATATCTAGGTCTCCGAACTCACGGTGCTCAGGAGCCAGGCCGATAAGTTGAGCGAACGGAGGTTCGGGTGGTGTACTTGGCCTCCGGACATTGTCAAGAGGTTCGGGTGTCGTCGCAGGTGAATCGGGGGCCTGATGGACAGGCGAAGTAGATCCGAGAACCAATGTTGTCTCGGCCAGTACGGAGCAATCAGTATCAGCGTGCACGGTTCCGTCCTCATCTTCCGGAGGAGCCTCGGTATCATCGGGAACGGAGGAAAAGCGTACGCAAACACGCTGGACCAGCCGATGGAAAAAGCATTTCCCAGCGACCCCCGTTGGGGATGCCAGCTTGCGTAGCTTCGGCATTTGGCGTTCCCTGCCGTCGCGAAGAGATCGATCCTCGGGGTGCCCCATTGTGAGAAGACGTGGGCCACCGTGTCGCCGTTGAGCTCCCATTCGTGGGAGAGAGGTCTGCCTGCTGAGGGCGTCCGCGATAGTGTTGTCCTTCCCTGGAACGTACTCCGCTTTGAGGGAGAGGCCGTGCGCCACCAACCAGTTCCAGATTTTTTGCGATTCTCGTGAGAGAGAGAGAGATCGCGTTCCCCCTTGCTTGTTCAGGTAGTGCATCGTCGTGGTGTTGTCTGTTTTGACGAGCACAGGGGAAGTGCCGATACGTGGCAGGAAGGCCTGTAGAGCCAGATACACTGCTCTCAGTTCCAGGAGGTTGATGTGTAGTTGTTTCTCCTGGGCGTCCCATTTGCCGCTGACTCGAAGGTCCAACAGTACTGCGCCCCAGCCTTCCAGTGAGGCATCGGTCGTGATGACCAGTGGTGCCGGCGGCAGGAGGAACTGCAAGCCGGCCGTCAGGTGTGTCTTGTTTCTCCACCACAGAAGGGCTTTTATGATTGCCGGTGTGATTGTGATAATGTCGTCGAATGAGCCGGAACACTGTTTCCATTGTCTCGCCAACGCCTCCTGCAGGGGGCGCATGCGGAGCCTGCAGTGCGGTACTAGGAGAATGCATGAAGACATCATCCCTAGCAAGGAGGTGAACGTCCGGACCTTGATGCGAGGCTTCTTGGCCACCGCCGCGGCCAGAGACAGTATTTTGCTGATCCTGTCCTCTGAGGGGAACGCCTTCGTGCGCTTCGTGTCCAGGGTCGCCCCTAGGAAGGTGATCCTCGTCGACGGAGTGGTGCATGATTTTTTGAGGTTGATCGTCAGACCCAGCTGTTGGAAAAGAGCGCTGCAGGCGTTGAAGGAAGCCAGCGCGTCCTCCGGGGAAGGAGCCTTCACTAGCCAGTCGTCCAGGTAGGGGAACACCTGGTGACCCCTTTGTCGCAGGAAGGCTGCCACTGGCGCCAAGCACTTCGTGAAGATACGTGGGGCAGATTTGAGGCCAAACGGCAAGACCTTGAACTGGTAATGTCTGCCTGCTATTTCGAACCGTAGGTATTTCCTGTGCCTGACGAGGATGGGGATATGGTAGTAGGCGTCCTGTAAGTCCAGGGAGACCATCGAGTCTCCTCTCTCCAGTGCTCCCAGGATCTCCTGGATTGTGACCATCCGGAAGGATTGACTCCTCAGGAAGACGTTGAGCGCCCGGAGGTCTAAGATTGGCCTCCACTTGTCCCCTTTCTGTTGGACCAGGAAGAAGTGGGAATAAAAACCCTTCCCCTTCTGGGACTCCGGGACTTTTTCGATGGCTCCTTTGACCAACATGGCGGAGACTTCCTGGAGAAGGAGGTGCAGGTGTTTGTGAGCACGCTTCAGCGGAGGGGTGTTGGGAGGGGTGTTGACCAGTTCGAGGGAATGTCCAAATTGAATTATTTGTAGTACCCACCGATCCGTAGTGATTTTTTGCCAATTGTGGAGGAAGTGGCTCAGTTTTCCCCCAATTCGAAAGGATTGAGACGGTGGTGGGGCTGGCTGGAGTAAATGGTCACTGGCGGCCGGCAGTGCCCTTCTTGGCGGATTTGCCTCTGAAGGACGATCTCCCATAGGATGACTGTCGGGACTGTTGCTTCTGCTGGGGCTGGTTCCTGTTGCCGTAGGAATAGGACGACCGGTTTTGGTAGGAACCTCTGTAGGAGTACTGACCTCTGGAGCGGCCCCCTCGAAAGGATTGGTTCCGGGACTGGAGGGAGCCCAGAGCCCTCGCCGTGTCGGTGTCTTTTTTGATGGCCTGGAGTGCCTCGTCTATCTTCTCCCCAAAGAGGAATTGACCATCGAACGGCATATCCAGCACCTTAGATTGGACCTCCTGCCGAAAAGACGTCGCTTTCAGCCAGCCCTGGCGGCGGAGCACGGCAGCCCCGGCCAACTGGCGGAATCCCGTCATGGCTGCGTCGATGGCGCAGTCGATAATTTCTGCCGCGGAGTTTTGTCCTTCCGCTAGAAGAGCTTTCACCTCGTCCTGGACCGTGGCCGGCAGGCCTTGCAGATAGGGAGCTATGTCTTCCCATAGCTGGCGGTTGTAGCGGCCAAGGAGGGCGATGGAATTTGCCACCTTGATGGACATGGCGGATGTGGTGGAGAACCTCTTGCCTATGGTGTCCAGTTTCCTTCCTTCCCTGTCCGGGGGCGCGGACAGCGGCGAGGAGGGGTTGCGGGATTGTTTTTGGGCCGCCTGAGTGACAACCGAGTCCGGTTTGGGGTGGCCGGTCAGGCAGGCAGGTGCGGAGTTCGGGGCCTTATATTTTTTGTCTAGGCGCGGAACCACCGCAGGCACCGAAGCAGGCGTGAGCATCAGCTTCTTGCCCTGTTCCCATAGAAAGTCTATAAGAGGAATAGATTTGGTCGATTTCTGGGTGTGCTCCTTGAAATCATGGAGGAAGCATTCCGTTTCCGCGGATTCCACTGCCATGTGAAACCTCCTTGCAGCTCTGTCCACCAGTTTGTGGAAACCTCCCACGTCCGCCGCTTCAGAGTGGCACGGTCGCGGGGATGCCGGGGTAGACGAATGGTGTGATGACGCAGCATCGGCATCTTCGTCTCTGTGGTCCGAGGCGACATCTTGCACCTCGCCTTCCTCTAAGTCCGTCTCATCCTCCTCGCTTTCCGATGAGTCCTCCGCCTGGGTTTGCGGTCGGAGATGG
Source organism: Lissotriton vulgaris (assembly GCF_964263255.1). Classification (NCBI taxonomy): domain Eukaryota; kingdom Metazoa; phylum Chordata; class Amphibia; order Caudata; family Salamandridae; genus Lissotriton; species Lissotriton vulgaris. Next base: position 568,403,103 of record NC_141693.1, on the reverse strand, counting down.
CTCCGAGGACGGGCCTGGGGAGCGGAAGGGTGCGAGGCCGATGGTTGCGTTTGGGTGACCGGTACCTGGGCACCGCTGTCGGCGTCCGGGAACCGTTGTTTATAGTCCTGCACCAGGGATTTCAAATCGTTGACCAGAGACAGTGGCAGACAGATCATCGGAGTGTTCGCTGTATCGACGTTCAGGGAGCTGCCTTGATACATAACTTCGTCCCGGATCTCGTGGACGTCCTGGTGTTCTCCGTGAGCCTCCTGTTCTTCGTCTGACTCCTCACTCTGGAGAGTTTCCTGTTCTTGCTCGGGTGCCAACTCCACCGTTGGGCGAACCGAGGGCGTTGAAATCGAGTGAAGAGAGACTTCGACCAATCTCGATTCTTTCCAAGATGGCGCCGGGGTCTCTTCCGACGACGCGCGTGAAGATGGCGCCCCCGCCGTGTGTGTTGGTGATTTTGGCACCTCCGTCAGGGTCAATGGCATCGAATTTTGCGGGGGTAAGGGATTCGCCGCCTTACTGATGGTAGGGCCTTGGATTTGAGATATTTTTGTCGAAGGCGTGCTCTTTGAACTTGACTTCGACGTTTTAGGAGACGAACTTGACTTCGACGTCTTAGGTGACGAGCCTTCGGTATGAGGTGTTTTCGGCGAAGGCGTACCTGTAGATTTAGACCTCTTAGGTGACGAAGAGGCCGCCTTCGTATTGGAGGAAGGTTTCAGAGGAATGGTCGAGGAGACCGGTGCGCCTGAGGACGCAGTGGCGGTCGTCGTGGCCGTCGCGGAGGGCGATGAGGCCGTAGTGGTCGACACAGTGGTCGTGACTGAGGTGGTCCGCTTAGTAGATGGAGCGGGCTTCTTGAACCTCTGGCCATCCTTAACAGACACGGAGGAGGTGGCGGAGCGCGCCTCCGAAGGCTTCCTGTGCGCCTTCTTAGGAGGAGTGTCTGTCTCTCCAGGGGACTGCACCCTGGGTCTCTTCTTGGAGACTTTGGAGGTCGCAGAGACACTACCCTCGGAAGATTCCAGAGTGTCTCGGACCTTAAGCCTGTCGAGCCATTCGCGAAGGCGAGTTTCCCTTTCCTTAACTGTCTTCTTTGGGAAGGCTCTACACACCCTACACTTGTCAGTGACGTGGTCAGGGTACAGGCAATATAAGCACAGGTCGTGCTTGTCCTCCGCTTGAATCCGCTGCTTGCCGCAGGAGGAACAGGCCCTTAGAAGGGCTTTCTTCTGTGAGTCCGCCATGGACGAAGTTTTCTTATTAGATTCCGACATGTAGTCGATGATGGGATAAATTCCTTTTTGTACAAAGTGAAATTCTGCGAAGTTTGAGACTTCGAATGTTGGAAAACCTGAAGAGCTCAGGTTGGAGACTCCCTAGCACAACGTGCGGTAGAAAAATCTGAGGGACGGAGGCTCCTCCCGGGAAGGTTCTAGAGGGAGGTCGGAGCTGATTGGCTAACGATGAGAGTTCGGTCCTTTTACATAAGGACATGGAAAGGCCCCAAAAGGGGAGGCCCTTCGGCCTATATTCTCTATGTATGTCCTTAGGACATTACTTTTTTATGTACCGGAGGCTCCCGTCTCGGCGACGGGGAATGATTCAGGCATGTGAATCTATGAAAGACACCCAAATACTGGATAATGACAACCTCCCAGCACCATATACTCTTAATGGCATCACTGCACTTAGAGCCCAGGAATGGCCATGGGTACTGTAGGGGCACAAAGCTCATGCACCTGTGCCTTCACCACTGGCATAAAGCACCCCGCTAGAGGGGTGACTGATGGATGCCAGGGAAGTGAGCTTGTGGGCATGGCACACAGGGATGAGTGCCATGTCGACTGTTTAGTTCTGCACTTAGACACTCAGCCTGCAAGACAGTATGTGGGTGTCAGGGCACAGGACCTCTAAGGGTGTCACAGCAAGTGCTGCAGCCCTTAAGGGTCTCCTCTGGTCACCATGCCCTGGGTACCTAGGGTACCTTTCCCTAGGGGCTGACAGGTCGCCAGAGATGCCAATTGGGTTTTAGTTTCAACACAGTTTTAGGGAAGGAACACAGGTCCTGGGCACCTGGTTGGCAGGAGCCCAGGGTACACTCAGTCAATGCACATCACCAATTCAGCAAAAAGTAGGGGCATACCAATGCAAGAAAGATGGCACTTTCTCACAGGAAAGGCACAGATTACAGACTTTGTGAAGGTCGGTGCGTGGATATTTTTAGTGGCACCAACAGCAGAATTGACACAAAGTCTGCCCCATCAGTGTATTACTGAATGGAGTTATTGCAGAGTGGAGGACACCTTCAACAGGGCAAAAGGCGGCCGTGGGAGTGTTACAGCCAGACTAGAAAACTTTTTTTGATTTTCAACACACGCGGGATGGGGAAAAGCGTTCAAAACAATACAGGGGAGTGCGCACCAAAGGGATCACGAAATACCAGAGCGCCACAATACACGTCCATACTCAATGGTGGAAAGAATACAATGGAACAATGAAGTCCATACTCATGCGCACTATCACGGACACTAGGAGTCACCTTACCTGGTAAATCGAAAAGACTACTTCGAAGAAAAAAAAACTTGCAAACATCCGGACCAAGCACTAGATGGCAGGTGTATGCAAAGCATGTGTACCTACAGCACACATGCAAACACTTTGATACCTATCTACACCTAAGAAGAGAAATGTCCTTCACCACCATGCCTAGTTGGAGAAGGGGATTTAACCACTTAGTACTGTGGCAGCTTGACGCTTCACAGCCTAAGAGTTGGGCTTGACAGAAAAATGGAACTGAGTGTACAGGGCAAGTGTAGATCCCAAATAATATTCTGCTACCGGGTGCTTAACACCCTTCAACTGGATCAACTGACAGAAGTCATGGGTTGTCTTGTGAACATGTATATTCTCGTGCGGGGAGAACATGGCGGCCGCAGGCTAGTGTGGCGCGCGTCAGACGCCGATCCCAAACACCGCGGAGCTGCCGTCTCTGCCTCTGTCTATCCGGAGGAACAATATGGGATAGTTGCGCTTGACCTCTGCCTCATCTAATATCAAGACCCTGAGACACACGGAGTAAGAAGCTGGGCTACGAAGCAGAATCGCGTTTCTCACCGTCCGGATCCCTGCTTACACTCAGAGTTCGTGAAGGTGGGCGGCTCCTGTGGATGTGCTACTGCAACGCCCTGCTGTTCCTCCCCGGCAGCCCTTCGCCTCCTCGGAGCCCGTGGCAAAGAGCAGCCGTGGAGCTCCGCAGAGGTCGCTCGGCGCGGGGCAGCTCAGAGGTAGGCTGGGTTGTGCTGGGGGAGCAGGGCTTTAACTGCTGTAGCGACGGGTTTCCTCCGAGGGCGCCCCAGATAACGGAGTGGATTCTGGATTTAATGCCATCGGCCAATTCAGAGCTGAACAGGGGAAAGCGACTGGAGGGGTTTGTGAAGCCACCATAGAGAATGGGATTCATTTAGAAGCTGTGGGGGGGATTGAGACCGAGGGGAATGAGGAGCAGGTCTCAGATAGAGTTAACCCCATAGTTAAGGTTAAAAACACATCCCTAATTAAACATAAAGCTAAGGTTATAAATACCTCTCCTAGAAAAACGAACCCCTCAAATACCAAGAGTGTAATTGGAAAGTTGGGAAAGAAACAGAGGGCGAATAAGAAAACACTATAACCCCCAGAATCCCCTTCTTCAGGAAAAGTGGCGACAATTGAGCCCTCTTCTCCTATCTCGATAGACTCAGCAAAAGATAGGCTTAATCAGAAGGCTACAACTAAGGTGAAAAGAAGTAAAAAAAATAGTAAAGGTGGTCTCCAAGGGAGGTCTAAAAGTTCAAACTTGACTAGCAGTTCTGGGAGAATAACCCCATCTCTGCGTTCATACTTCAAAGTTTTGCCTCAGATATTAGATCTGATACCGGCTAGCAATCCAGATAAGTGTGATTATATATGCATATCTTCTGTTCGCATGTCCGCAAATATAAACTGATATTTACAACAGTAACGGTGTCCCTTAGAATTCTACTCCAGAAACCGATATGGCGGAGCTTCTGTCTCCCTCACCACTGGATGCAGAAGTTAGTACTCTGGAAAGTGAAGGCGGCGGGAAAGCTTCAGCCCCCCCACGAAACATACATAATTCAGCGGAGGGTGATGAGGAAGAAGGAGATAGCAGTAAGAGGCCTATTAACACTGAGATCGCGTTGGAAGCCCTGGTAGCCTCAATAGCTTCAATGAGAGAAGAGATTCGAAACGACTTCTTGATTTCTAAGGCAAATCAAAATGATATCCGGACGTCCTGTGAAGTGTTGGAGGAAGGTGGATGGGCTGGGGGAAAGAACAGAGGTATTGGAGAGCTCCGTTGGGGCGATGAAAGCTAACCTGGAGGCAGCCGAGTCAAAAATCCAAAGTCTACGGAGGGAAGGCGATGCTATGAAAGAAAGAGTGGAATCTTTAGAGAATTATTCACGTCGGAATAACCTGCGTCTTCTGAAGATACCAGAGGGAAAGGAAGGCGGAGACCTCAAGACCTACATAATTAAACTACTGAAGGAATCTCTAAATTTCGAGGAGTCAGCAGACGAGCTCGATAAAGACATACAGAGAATCCATTGTGACCCCTTCCGATTAAACCCCAGTAGAAACAAACCGAGGAAAGTCCTGATAAACTTCCTGACGTATTCCTTGAAAGAAAAAATCCTTAATCTTGCGCTTAAACAAAAATCTATAAAAGGTCCTAATTTCCCCTTTGAAATTCGCTCTGATCTCTCTAAACCCATGCTAGACAGGCAGTGGGAACTATGCCAGAGGATGGACAAATTCAGAGCTGCTGGCGCAACAGTCCAGATGAGGTTCCCTGCATTTCTGCAGATTATGTATAATAATAAAATGCATAACGTCAGATCACCCTTCGAGGCAGATGAACTATTGGAATCTATCTGTAATCATTCCCAGGGCAAACTATAACTGATTAGAACTATTAAGCTCTTGTTCTTACACCATTCTGCTTACCTTTACCAACTCATTCATATTGAGATCTGAGTCTATAAAATCGTATTTTCTTTAAAACATCCTACTCATTGCCTCATATCTGACGCCTGGTTCAGATATCTATATTTAGTTTCTAGTATGTTAAGTATGCTAAGTCAGAATTTGATTCTGAGCTAGCTCAACTACAACAATAAGATATATAGTTAAAAAAAAAAAGAACTTACACAGGGATTCATACGATTTATAGGATGAGAAAAAGAAGAAAGAAGAAAAAATAGGGGAAGAAAAGGAACAAAAATATATATGCAAACACAGAGGGTGTAGAGGTGTAAAGTCGTTTTTGTACATATTTATGTTCTTCAGTTGAGGCAGGGGGGGCACTTCGTGGTGTGGGAGGAGAAGGCGTTGTAAGACGCAAATCCGGCCCTACATCTGGTCGGAGTAAGTATGGGAGGGTTCTCCAAGGGTGGGGGGGGGGGGGGGTGGGGGGGGGAGCATTAAAACTCAAAAAAATCCTCAGGAGTCAGGCCTTCTAAGACAAGTTTTAAGTCCATATAGATCAAACTGCCATTTTTTGGATAACAACACAACTATGAAAGGTAGCGAAGTGCAAATAGGGATGGATGTTGGAAGATGACCTCTGTTCAGTTCTTATCTTGGAATGTCAATGGTCTGCGCGTGCGAGGGAGAAGAGAACGAATTTTACAATATTTACGAGACTCTCCAGCGCAGATCATAGTCATCCAAGAATCACATTTTTTAAAAAGTGAGGCCAACACAATACTAAAAAAGCAGAGATGGATAGACAAATTTATTAGTACTGATCACAATGCTAATATAAGAGGAATTCTCCTAATTTGCAAAAAATCAGCAAAGGTTCAGATTCTTCATTACCATGAAGATCAAAGAGTAAGATGGCTCTTGGTTAACTTGTCTATCAATGGTTGGGTGTGTAACCTAGTTGGTTATAATGGTCCTAATATAGATGACCCGTCCTTTTTGGAAATCATAAGAAATCATTTAACGACCTCTTTGGACCCAATATTATGGACAGGTGACTTTAATGTTATACTAAACCCAAAACTAGATAAATCCACCCATCACAGGCGACATAGATGTCATGCTCCTTCTAAATCTAGACAGTCTCTTAAGGGGATAAAGGAACAAATAGGCTTGGCAGATTTATGGAGAGAAAAAGCGGGGAATAAACAAGGGATATCCTATAGAAACTTAAAATACAAACACACCTCAAGAATTGATTTTGCGCTATTTAGTTATTGTCTCCAAAACTCTATAACTAATATTAGTTATATTCCCTCTCATCTATCGGATCATTCGGCTCTCTTATTTATTTTAAAACTTCCAGCTCAAACCAAGCATCCTTCTTGGTCTTTCGATCGCACTATTTTATTAGATCTGGAGGAAGTGACATATATGAAGAGTGAAACAAGTACGTTCTTGGACATAAATCTGTGCTCAGCTCCCCTCGTTACGGTCTGGGAGGCTCTAAAAGCATACTTGAGAGGTTGTATAACAAGCAGATCCTCTATAGACTGAAAATTAAAAATCTTGAACAAGAACTAGGAAAGATTGAACAGAGGCTTGGTGCCTCAATTGGTTCACCTCAATACCAAAAAAATATGTTTGACCTGAAAAACCAACTAGATAATATTTTACAAGAGAGAGTAACGAAGAGATGGGAGGCGAGTAAAATTTCGACCTTCGAATTTGGAGAAGCAGCAGGCAAGATTTTGGCTTGGAAGGTTACGGCCGATCAGAACAAAAACTATATAAGAAATCAATGTTGAGGGCGAGAGTGCCGCTAGGACATCTAATCAAGAGATAAGCACAGCCTTTAGGGAATTCTTCGAGGAAATATAAAGGGAAGATATCCTGGACGATCAGCATACAAGGGACCTATGGTTAAATCAGATATCTTTACCATCACTCTCATCCACTCAGCGTGAAGGGATTGAAATTGATATTTCTGAGGCAGAAGTGAGGAAGTTCATTAGGTCACTAAAGCATGGTAAGGCCGCAGGTCCTGACGGGCTTCCAGGTGAATTATATCGGGCCTTGATAGATATAATCGCCCCAACTCTAACGAACCTCTTCAACGGTATCTTGAGGGGGGGACATGACCCCCCCTAGTTCTTGGGGTGAGGCTACTATAGTACTGATCTCCAAACCCGGCAAAGACCCAACTTTATAAGATCTTTGCTTCCATCATGTCATCTAGATAGGGTTCAGTAGTGGGGAAAATCATACATCAGGACCAGAAGGGATTTATCAAAGGTCGCCAGCTATCTGTTCTAACGTATGATTTTGTGGGGGCAATTGACATCGCCTCATCCTTTACCCTTCCATTGGCAACACTCACCTTAGATGCGACCAAAGCCTTTGATAGGGTTAATTGGCCCATCCTTGGTGCTGTTTTGAAGAAGTTTAACTTCGTGAGAAGTTCTGTCGCACTGTAGCACTTAAGTATAACTCACCATCTGCACGGTTCTTAATCAATGGCACACTGTCTGATTCATTTAAAATCTTGAGAGGCACTAGACAAGGCTGCCAGCTCTCCCCTCTGCTCTTCAATTTGTACATTGAACCGTTTGCAGAAGTTTTAAGGGGTGAGGTTCTTATTCCATCTTTCAGATTTGGGGAGTGGGAAAGGCGGGTAGCTCTCTATGCAGACGACATCTTAATTTTTACCTCAGATCCCGAGACCTCATTCCCAGAGGTAATTAAGAGAGCCGAAGAGTTTGGTCACATCTCAGGGTATAAGATCAACGCAAGTAAAACCGACATCATGGCATGGAATATCCCCGATCTACAGCTGGATGTGATCAATTCAATGCGATACTTGGGTATTCGAGTAGTACAAGATGTTGGTAAAATTGCCCAAGTCAACCTTGAGAGAGTGTTCAATGAAAGTAGGAAACTGTTAAAATCTTGGTCCAATCTTCGACTGACTATCCTCAGTAGAATAAGTCTAATAAAGATGTCTATTCTCCCTAAATTTACTTTCATTTTTAATACCATCCCCCTCGCATTCGACAATATAATTTTGGAGAAGTGTCAGAGAGAGCTTAACTCATTTGTTTGGAAATATAAATCGGCGAGAGTGGCATGGAAAAAACTGAGGAGGAAGAGGGAAAGGGGGGACTGTCCTTGCCTGACTTGCAGTATTATGCCTGGGCCTTTCAGTTGTCTCATTCCAGAATGCTTTTAAAAGTTCCATCTAATACATCTATTGGTGTAATGTTTAAGGCCATGTTGACTGGTGCTGCCATACCAACTAATGGTTTCATGTTTAAATACGGGGATAAGAAGTACTTTAAAAAAGTGAAGTTAAAAACTCTTATGTCCCAGGCGAGGACCTCGTCACAAATAAGGAAAAAACTAGGTTTGCCGTATTTTTCAAACTATGCACCTATTTGGGAATCTCCCGGGTTACCGCTCTGTCTGAAAGATAGGCTGGCAATTCCGGTGAGAGCTGGAGGAATATCAACGTGGGGTGACTTGCTTGTAGGCGAATCACTGAGGTCCTGGGAGGAGCTACGGGAACAACTGGGCTCAGAGTTTGAGGTTCAAGTTTTTACAACTAGATAGTTGGGTGAAATCTCTGGCCAGGTCAGGGGTAACACTTGGGAAGACTAGCACTATAGAACAAAACTTGGTAGAACGATTAGGAGGGGGTAAAGAAATTTCGCAGTGGTACTGGAATTTGCTAGAAGAAATTGACGGAGAATTCACCCTCCCCGAACAACTATGGGGTACAGAACTCGGGGCCCAAAGTATCGAAATTTGGCAGAAATCTTGCACCCTGTTATATAAAAGTGTTAAACCTGCATGGCTAAGGCGTGATCATTTTTTTACGATAAACCTAGCCTATTTCTCCCCCTTAAAACTGTCTAAATTCATCCCAGGAAAGAAATGCAATAAATGTAACTATATTGCGGCTTCGGACATCCATATGTTTAAAGATTGCCCTAGCATATCACAGTTCTGGATTGAAGTGAAAGAGACTCTGGACTCCATTCTTAATCTCGGTGTCCATTACATTACCCCTTATTATATTTGGATGGGATAATGATATAAGGGGTCATGCAAGGACATTCCTGTTCTACGCAATATTACTTGCTAGAAGAGAGATATGCAAGGTGTGGATAGAAAACTCTGCACCAACACACGCAAACTGGTTGTCATCCCTGTATGAAACATCTAAAACAGACATGCTGAGATCGTGCAGCTCACGTAACCTGGCCTTTTGGAACTTTTTGGTTCAGTGGAGACAATAGCCGGGTTTTTTTTTCCCCCCGGTCCAATGATTATGCCATAACACTCCAAGAACTAGGCCCCTCCTCTCGGTTCCATGGCTGGTTCAACAGGTTTTAATACCAAGTCTGGAGTCATCCCCTCTACCTCTATGGGTCATCACCTGCCGATTTCTACTAATCGCGTTTTCTGGTGCAGTTATAACTATGTACTAAGACACGCATGGCAGTTGGAGGCTAATTAAGAGGAGGGCAAGGCAAAGGAGGATACAAAAAAAACAAACATGTATATTCTCATTCCCCTGTGTTATTTTCACTACTTGATCATCATTAGTGAGGTTGACCTCCAGACAGGAAGGTGATGCTTTTATCGGGCAATGTCTCACCAACATTAAATGATCTGAGGACTGCACCTGATAGGAAAAACAATGATTATGGACTCTTCTTACTTGTGATAACGTCCAGCATCTCTTTAAGGCTCAATTGCACCTTTACTCTAAACCCTTGCCAGGAAGTCATTTGATGGTAGCACATGGTTGGCATTTACTGGATGATTGTCTCACCAAGGTCGAGAAGCAGCGACTAAGTGGATGAGCGGCTACAAACGCACAAGTTACTACTAGTGTAACGATATATCTGTAAGAGACATTAGTTAGTGATAGATTCCTTACCTTAGAATATCCGCAGGCGTCAGACTGGATCCGGAAATTTTTGCGTAGCAGTACCCTTGCACGTTGGAAGGAGTCGTCTGCGGCTCCGTGTCAGTCGTCGGCGTCGTGATGACGTCGGAGTACTTGGACGCCACCTCCGCGTGAGGACATCAGTTCTTAGACACAGCTTTTCCATGCCAAAAACACAGAGCCATGTCAAAAACCAACACTGGTGCCATTGAAACTAGGACCCTGAAAGGGGATGACCTTAACCCTAGATATCACTTCGCAGAACGGGGAGGATGGGTGGTTCGGTAAGGAATCTATCACTAACGAATGTCTCTTACAGATATATCGTTACACAAGTAGTAACTTGTGCATCTAAAAGAGACACGTTTGTGATAGATTCCTTACCTTAGAATAGATACCACAGCAATACCAACCCCGGTGGTGGGTCTGCGAACCAATAAGCACACCAGAAAGACCTGGAGGACGGAACGGCCAAAGAAGCTATCCCTCCGGACTTGGCTGTCCAGGCAGTAGTGTCTTGCGAACGTGTGCAGCGAGGCCCACGTAGCTGCCTGACAATTGTCCTGCAAGGGGACTCCACGGCCCAGGACCCTAGTAGTCGCCAAGGCCCGAGTGGAATGGGCCCTCAGCCCAACAGCAGGTTCCTTTTTAGCCATAGATTAGCACGCTTGGATGCACAACACAATCCACCGAGAGATGGTCCGTTTGTGCACCGCCCGTCCTTTCTTAGCGCCCACGTAACCAACAAAGAGTTGGTCATCCACCCGGAACTGGCGTTTGCGATCCAGATAGAATGAGTGCGCACGTTTTGGGTTCCAGACAGTGGAGCCTCTCTTCCCCTTTCGAGGGATGCGGAGGCGGAAAGAAGGTGGGCATGGTGGTGGACTGCCCGATGTGGAAGGCTGTGACTACACCTTGGGCAGGAAAGAGGGTTTTGTTCGCAACACAACCTTGTCCGGATGGACAGAAAGAAAAGGAGGTGTAGAGGATAGAGCCTGGAGCTCACTCACCCTCCTGGCAGAGGTGATGGCAACCAGGAAAGCAGTCTTCAGAATAAGAAGGCTGATAGGACAGTTGTGAAGTGGCTCGAAGGGAGCGCACATCAGAAAATTAAGAACCAGGTTCAAGTCCCACTGAGGCATCACGAAGGGAACAGGTGGAAACGTGTGTGTGATGCCCTTCAGAAAACGATTTACAATAGGGGACTTGAACAAAGATGGTCGATCAGGCAGCCTTAGAAAGGCTGAAAGGGCAGAAAGGTAGCCCTTTGACACCCAAAGAAGAGAAATTACTCTATCGAGGTTTAGGTTTTGTGGCTACAACCACAGGTGATGCTTTTCAAACTCAGATTGAGATCTCCAAATTCTTCCGGAAAGTACGACTGCATTTCTTCTTTTCAAGAAACAATGAACAGACATCGAATGAACAAAACACTGAATTAAAGAACCCATCCACGTTCACTAATCTTGGTACTACCATCCCAGCAAAAGTGACTACTTTTGAAGAGGCTGTCCAACATGATGTACAAAATCTTTTCAAAGAAAGGCAGAAACCCTTTGTCAATATCACTAAAGCCGAACAGCAGGCACTTCAAGAACTGACGAAAACCCCCTTCGGTTACGATCAAAGCCGCTGACAAGGGCGGCGCAATAGTTCTGCTGGACACCACTACTTACAGGACAGAGTGTCTAAGACAACTTAGCGATACTCGTTCATACCGACTTTTGACGGAGGATCCCACGCCTAGATTGACAACGCAGATTGGCCATTTGGTCGAAGAAGCCCTTTCCGAAGGTTGGATAACCCCTAATGAAGGCAACGATTTACGTAGAACACATCCAAAATAATGCCATACTTTTACATATTACCAAAATTCATAAAACACAGCGGCCACCCCCAGGTCGCCCGATAATTTCGGGCATTGGCTCATTAATGGAACCATTATCATCTTTTGTAGATGTGTTCTTGAGACCTATGGTGCGTGAAATGCCGACTTACTTACAAGACACGAAGGACGTGCTAAGGCTACTTCCAGAGATCGATTTCGACGCCACATCAGATATACTTGTGTCTTTTGATGTGGAGTCGCTGTATACCTCCATCCCTCAAGATGAGACCCTAGAGGTGATTGAACAACTTCTCAATGCGAGCGATTTGGACTCCATTACGCCGGTCTCTCTAATAATGGATCTAGCTTCTATAGCAATGAAAGAACTTCTTCCAGTATGAGGACAGCTACTACCTACAGATATCGGGTACCAGCATGGGCAGTATTTTTGCGCCAAGCCTGGCAAACCTCTACATGCACAAATTCAAGCAGGACTGTGTATTAAACATCACAAACCCGTATCTACCATCTGTACGGGTTTGGAAAAGATATATAGACGACATCTTGGTGGTATGGCGAGGAAATGTGCCTGACCTCATGAACTTCCATGCTTGGTTGAATAACCGGAACAACTTCTTACGGTTTACTGTAGAATACAATTACCAATCACTTGCTTTCCTGGACCTCTTACTAACGGTAGCACCAGAAGGATTGAGATCGGAGTTGTACAGGAAGTCCATGGCTCGTAACTCACTCTTAGAATACGGCAGTTGTCATCCCAAATCCCTCCGGGACAACTTGCCATTTGGGCAATTCTTACGGGTCCAACGCAATTGCTCAATAAAAGAGACTTTCAAGAAACATGCTCAGGACCTGGAAGTACAATAACTTGAAAGACAGTACCCCAAGAAACTGGTCCGTACGTCTAAGAAGAGGGCTTCCAATAATAATCGGGAGGCTTTATTGGAACCGGCCCCACCCAAAAGACAGAATGAGAGGATGACATGAGTTTAATACGTTCAGTACCAGATCTAACGCCATCCAACGGATAATCCGCAAACATTGGAAGATCTTAAATACCGGCCCTGACACTTTGGAACAACCTGTATTTGCCTTCAAGAGAGGCACAAGTATCATGGATCAGTTGATACATACAAGACAACGGTCAGGAACCACACATCAGATGAGCACACTTTGGGATATGCCAGCAGTGACAGGGCATCATCCCTGTGGGAATTGTGCAGCGTGTCCGCAAACAAAGAAATCGACAAGTATTGACATCGGGACAAGTAGAGCTTGGGAGCAAAGGCGCTTTACAAATTGTAATAGCAGCAATTTAATTTATTTGATCACCTGCCCCTGCTCCTTAAGATATGTCGGCACGACGACACGGAAAATCAGAACCAGGATTTCCTAGCACAAAAGCACTATCCGCTGCAAAAAACAGGCAACCCGATTAGCCAACCATTTTCTGGAAGTGAATCACAAACCCACAGACTTCGAGTGGACAGTACTGGAACAACCATTGATTCCAACTCACATTACAGATGTGTCTAAACACCTATTTAAAATAGAACAAAAGTGGGTGTACAAACTTAACACTGACAAAGCGGGCCTTAATGAAGTCATCCCATGGATGTCACTATAATGCATCCTGAGATGATCTACCCTCATATACTGTATCATGAGAGCATCACTTAGAGAAAGATCGTAAAGGCGATGACGACACCGACTCCGGGTATCCTCTTCCTTACACCATCTAATGTATAACCTAGCCGACTCCCGATACAAACAACTAAGATTAACGTGTACAAGCATAAATGGCACAGAGTTAACTCTGATTTCCCTTTTAAAACATCACTCAGTTACTCTGACCTATTTTACAATTAACACCATTCTGTAGGAACACAATGTTGCAACTAATAAATACTACTAATAATAATAATAATAGTCAAACTACGTTCCCCATATAACCACATCAAGCGCTCACACATAAGTGCCGAAATTGCGGACACAGCGGACTACATTTCCCATCATGCTCTGTCGCGGGCGAGTGACGTCAATTCTAACCAATCACGCACTGCAAAGCACATAACAAAAAACGTCCACTTACGCGGCCCCAGCACCTCCCCATACAGCCCAGATGGCTGCAGAGTGTACCGACGGGCAGGTAAGCAAACGCGATACGAATAGAAGCGGGAAGGTGTTCTGTCTTCAGACCCTTAACTAACAAGTGCGCAAACAACTGCTAGAATGTTGCCAGGCGAGGAAAGGCACGTTCCTCTTGCGTTAGAGGTGAGTGAGAGGAGGTGTTTGAATTGGCTATAAGTAGCTGTTGAACGCAGAATTGTTTAACAATAAGTTGACAATATAAGATGACTTACACTAACTATGGTAATGTCGTTTTTATCTTTGTGTATTTTATCTATGTTGTCTGTGTCTTGATGACGTACCTCCTGGGACATCCCCTGCACAATTAGGAGGACTACCAGGTTTGAACAGGTGATATCTGTATGAAAAAAATACTTTTATATTTCACTATGGAGCAGTAGCAAAAGACATAGGTCCTGAATAAGCGGGAGATACCTTGGGATCTTTAAATTACCGCAGAAACATGTCGACCATTACATCGGGCCAGTGACTATTAGGTTTACTTACTGGCAATTTTGCACTGAATTGTTTTTAATTTTGGAAGTGGACGGCACCAGAATAGAATATTTTTGCGTTCACTATTCAATTTTATCATAGAGCACATTTTCTTCTGTTTTCACAATCCTTTCTTGCACTGCTTTCAGTTACTAATACCATTCCCCTTTAAGTCCTTAACTTTACAACAGTAGCCATTCCCACAATAGGTGGCAACAACAAAGATTCACCACTTTGGGAAGTGGTTCAAATGATGAAAGGGCAGCAAAGGGAGTGTAACTGATGGATATCTTCCCATACAGTGTGATATCCTGTTGTGTGCTCTACTAACACACTTGAAGTACACTTTGAGTCATCTCGACACATCCAGACAATCAGTTGACCCACAGTTATTCTTTTTGTAATGTAGCCCTTGATAGTGCCCAGAGCAGAGCCCTGCTGGGCAAGAGAAAGAAGGAAGAGAAGAACCTCAGAAAGAGGGGCAGAGAGAGGATCCACAGCCTTTGCTGTGCACCATGCCACAAATCTGTTCCACCTGCAGGCGTATACCGACTTAGTGGAGGGCCGCCTGGCCGCCAGAATGATATTACAGACTTCAGGAGGCAAGTCAAATGGCCTCAACTGTCACCACTCAATCTCCAAGCATGGAGGTGGAGACTGGACAGGTTCGGGTGGAGGACCGTCCCCTGCTGCTGCGATAGAAGGTCCTCCTGAAGAGGCAGACTAACCGGGGGATCGACTGACATACTGAGTAGCTCGGGATACCAGTACCTTCATGCCCAGTCCAGAGCCACGAGGATGACTTGGGCCCGGTCGCGTTTGATCTTCTTCAACAGTCTGGGCAGAAGTGGTATAGGCGGAAAGGCGTACAACAGACCGCAACTCCACTCGCGGGAAAAAGCGTCTCAGAGCGAGTGCCGCCTTGGAAATTCCAACGCGCAGAACTGATGACATTGCGCGTTCTCTTCGTTGGCGAATAGATATAACCAAGGCTCCCCCCACTGCTGAAAGAGGCCTTGCGCCACGTCCGAGTTCAGACGCCATTCGTGATCCATCATGCACCGACGGCTGAGTTTGTCCGCCCTGTCGTTCAGAGAACCTTCCAGGTGTTGAACCACCAGGGTCACGCCCTGATGTTCCAGCCATTGCCAGAGGCACAGAGCCTCCTGGCATAGGGTCCACAACCCCACCCTGCCCTGTTTGTTGCAGTACCACATGGCGGTGGTGTTGTCCGTGAACACCTGCACTACACTTCCTCGGACAGAGGGGAGGAATGCCTTCCGTGCAAGACGAATCGCCCGCAGCTCCAAAAGGTTAATATGGAGCCGGGACTCCGCCGGAGACCAGAGGCCTCTGATCTCCGCCTCTCCCATGTGGCCTCCCCAGACCTGGAGGTACGCGTCAGTCACAACTACATGCTCCGGTTGGGGAAGGGAAGAGGGATCTGCCGCTGACCTAATCGCGGTCCGTGAGCCACCACTGCAGCTGTCTCGCAGTGCCCTCCGAGATCAGGACATGGTCGAACAGGTTGCCCTGATGCTGGGCCCACTGAAACTTCAGGTCCCACTGCAGAGCCCGCATCCGCCAACGGGCTTGATGCACCAGAAGGATGCAGGAAGCCGTCAGCCCCAGAAGCCGCAGCGTCAACCTAACCGAGACTCGGGATAAAGGCTGAAAGGTCTGAATCAGAGCCTGAATATCCCGAACACGCTGCTCGGGGAGATAAACCCGAAAGTGCGCCGAGTCGAGAACCGGTCCGATGAAGAGGAGCCTTTGAGAGGGACACAGTTGTGACTTCGGCACGTTGATGGAGAACCCCTGCAGGTGCAGGAGATCAGCCATCGTCTGGAGGTGGCTGACGACTGTATGGGGCGAGCCCGCCTTCAACAACCAGTCGTCGAGGTAGGGGAAGACAAACCCCTAACTTGCGCAGATGAGCTGCGACCACCGCCATCACCTTCGTGAACACCCGTGGGGCGCTGGTCAGGCCGAAGGGGAGCACGGTAAACTGAAAGTGCTCGTGGCCTACCGTGAATCGCAGGTAGCGCTAGTGGGCCGGCAGGACGGGGATGTGGAAATAAGCGTCCTGCAAGTCCAACGCTACCATCCAGTCTCCTGGGTCCAGGGCAGCTAAGACCTGAGCCAGTGTCAGCATTTTGAACTTCTCTTTCCGGAGGAAGCCGTTGATGTTCCATAGATCCAAGATAGGGCGTAGGCCCCCTTTGCACTTCTTGGGTACCAGAAAGTAGTGGTAGTAGCAACCACACCCTACTTCTGGCCCAGGAACACGCTCGATGGCCCCCTTGGCCAAGAGGGCCGTAACTTTCTCCTGCAGAAGCCGCATATGATCCCCCGATACGCTGTGGTATTGCGGTGGCATGGCTTGAGGGGTCGCCTCAAAGGGGAGGGAGTAGCCCCTTCGGACGATTCACAGCACCCACCTGTCCGATGTGACAGTGCGCCAGTGTGAGTGGTGATGGCGAACCCTGCCCGCCACTGGCGTCACATGGGCCTAAAAGTACGGACTAGGAGGGTTTTGAGGCGGATGCTGCAGGGGAAGGTGTGGACTGGCCTCGCCGTTGTCCCCGACCGCCTCCATGGCAATTTCCACGGCCGCCACCGCGTTGTATGTTAGCCTGCGGTGCGTGGCTGGCAGCACGTGTGGGGGCGCCCCTTCCTTGGCCACGAAAGGAGTGAAAGACACCCGTTTGCTGGCGCGGGGCCAAGAGGCCCAAGAACTTGGCCGTAGCCCTGGAGTCCTTAAAGCGCTCAAGCGCATGGTCTGCCTTGTCGCCAAAGAGGCGACGGCCATCAAACGGCCTGTCCATCAGTGTATTCTGGACATCCGTTGAAAAGTTGGCGGACCTCAACCAGGCGTGGCGACGAATGGCAACCGGCGTTGCCATCGCTCTGCCCAGTGAGTCGGTGGTATCCAGCCCACACCGGATGGAGAAACGTGACGCATCTCGACCCTCCGCAAGGTCTTGGGCGACTTTAGCCTTGACCTCCGCCGGGCATTGTGGCAGCACATCCGCGACCATGTCCCACAGGGAGGGGGTGTAACGGCCCAAGAGGCATGCGGTGTTGTAAGAACGCAGTCCCAAACTAAGGGAGGAGAATATTTTCTTTCCATAATTCTCATACCTCTTGGATTCCCGATCAGGCGGAGCCGATGGGAATGCGGTCTGGGAATTAGAGGCCTGGATGACCAGGTTCTCAGGGGTGGGGTGGGTGGGTGGACAGGATTCAAGGGTCGCCCGGAGCCGGGCGGTGGCGTTTGGCCACGTTACTATCTACAGCCTGACCTGTAGCGGGCCTGGACCAAGTGCCCAAAAGAACGTCAGTTAAAGCCTCATTAAACGGCAGCAGAGTGTCAGTTGAGCTTGGCTGCGGTTTAAGGACCTCAGTGAGGAGATTAGTCCTCACGGCTGCGACGGGGAGCTCAAAGCCCAAGGCCTTGGCTGCCGTGTCAACACCACACTGAAGGTTGCCCACTCCTCCGTAGCCACGCTAGGTGGCGAGACAAAACCAGTGTCTGGCGAGGTGTCCAGACCACTGGCATCCCCAAGTCCACCAGTCCAGTCCTCCTGGTACAGACCCCTCCCAATACTCCTCCTCATCACCCATCTCCTGGTACTCAGGGTTGACAAATGATGGGGCCGGTTCATAGAAGCAGAACTCCCGTCAAAAGCGGCGCCGCTCCGGCGCTGGAACCGGGTCGAGGGAGGTATTGGGGACTGAGCTGGAGGTGACACCTGTGGCACCGGCACGGGTGAGGTATTCAGGTCGACCGGCGACGATCCGGAAGCGGATCCAGTGGGGCCCTGCGGCGCCGGTCCCAAAGGCCGAAGCACCCGCCGGCGTCCGGCCCGAAGCACCCGACCCGCTAGGACCCCCAGACGGGTCCGCTGGGGCCGAAGGTGCCGCGGAACCCGCCGGAGTAAGGGTCCTCATGGCCATGAGGAAGCGCTCTATCTCCTCCGGCGTCGCTTGCTGCCCAGGGACCGAAGGGTATTGGGCAGGTCGCGACACCCGCAACTCCGACGGACCCGCGTGGGCGGTGCCACCCGAACCCATGGCCGCATCGCGCGAGCGTCGGGGGGGAGTCAGAAGAGCGATGACGTCTCAGACTTCTTGTGCTTACCTGACGACGACTTCGAACCTGAGGAGTGATGTCGACTCCCGGAGATGTGATGGCTCCGCCCCCGCAATCGGTCCCTCGACCTCCATCCGGACCGGGACCTCTCACGGCACGGGGCTGACTGCCGGAGCTCGAGCCGCTTGCGGGACCGCTCCCGCCTAGCCTTCGAGGTTAAGGCCCGACATTCAGAGCAGGCCTTGTCGTCGTGATCGACGCCGAGACAGTGGAAGCACCGACGGTGAAGGTCGGTGACCGACATTAGTCGGTCGCAGTCCCCACAAGGCTTGAAACCTGGCATCCTATCGGCACCGATCGGAGTCGAAGACTATGAAAATGATCAAAAAGATCTCAAAAAGTTTAGTCAAAAAGTGACTACGGTACCATGTTTTCCGGATCTGCGCTGCTGGCACGGAAAAAAGAAGAACTGACTTCAGCACGCGGAGGCGGCGTCTAAGTATTCCGACGACGTCATCACGGCGCAAACGACGCAGACGTAGGACGCGGAGCCGCAGAGGATGCCTACCGACGCGCAAGGGTACTGCTACGCAAAAATTTCCGGATCCAGTCTGACGCCTGGGGATATTCTAAGTTAAGGAATCTATCACTAACGTGTCTCTTTCAGATACCAAGTTGCACACCAGGCTTGGCTTACCAGGGAGCATTGCAGCACAAGACACTTCCTTCGGAAGAAGATGAATGGCTGAGAACAGCTGACATAAATCCAAATAGAACCAAAGGATCAGTGCTCGCCTACGTTAAGGAAACCACAGATCTTGATATAAGCTAGGAAGGTTAAACTAAGATCTGCACAAAAAAGTTAACTTGTATGGACTTTCATACTATTACATCTACATTCACAGAATCAGTCTGACAGATAATCCGCTTATGTAGTGTTAAGTGTCAAACTGAATTTCACTGTTTTCTAAAGACAAAACAGTATGGGAAATGGCTCAAGCATGCTACTCAGGGCTTGAAGTGGTTAAACATTCTAATCTTAAGAATGTAGGACATGCATTTGGTTAAAGTCCAGATTTTATGTATAGATGTGACATGAGGGCCAGTAATTTAAACGTGCACCGAGACTATGACATGCAAGATAAACAATGAGAAATACATCTAACATAGAGTCCAAAAATGTGAACAGAAGCATACCCCCAGTAATAGTGGGTCATTTTAAAAACAAGCATTAGAAATGCAATAGGTCTCGCAGCATTAGAGTTAGTGCTTTTAGAATTGTTTATGGTTTTTTTTGTAAATCTTTAGCATGAGGTTGAGGGTGAGTGAGGGTGAGTGAGGGTGAGTGAGGGGTTGAGGGTGAGTGAGGATGAGGCTGAGGGGTTGAGGGTGAGGGTGAGTGAGGATGAGGCTGAGGGGTTGAGGGTGAGGGTGAGTGAGGATGAGGCTGAGGGGTTGAGGGTGAGGGTGAGTGAGGGGTTGAGGGTGAGGGGTTGAGGGTGAGGGGTTGAGGGTGAGGGGTTGAGGGTGGGTGAGGGGTTGAGGGTGAGTGAGGGGTTGAGGGTGAGTGAGGGGTTGAGGGTGAGGGTGAGGGTGAGGGTGAGTGAGGGTGAGTGAGGGTGAGTGAGGGTGAGTGAGGGTGAGTGAGGGTGAGTGAGGGTGAGTGAGGGTGAGTGAGGGTGAGTGAGGGTGAGTGAGGGTGAGTGAGGGTGAGTGAGGGTGAGTGAGGGTGAGTGAGGGTGAGTGAGGGTGAGTGAGGGTGAGTGAGGGTGAGTGAGGGTGAGTGAGGGTGAGTGAGGGTGAGGGAGGGTGAGGGAGGGTGAGGGAGGGTGAGGGAGGGTGAGTGAGGGTGAGGGAGGGTGAGGGTGAGTGAGGGTGAGTGAGGGTGAGGGTGAGTGAGGGTGAGGGTGAGTGAGGGTGGGTGAGTGTGAGTGAGGGTGAGTGGGGGTGAGTGTGAGGGATTGAGGGTGAGGGGTTGAGGGTGAGTGAGGGTGAGGGGTTGAGGGTGAGTGAGGGTGAGGGAGGGTGAGGGGTTGAGGGTGAGGGGTTGAGGGTGAGTGGGGGTGAGTGAGTGGGTGAGGGTGAGGGTGAGGGGTTGAGGGTGAGTAAGGGTGAAGGTGGGTGAGGGTGAGTGAGGGTGAGTGAGGGTGGGTGAGTGTGAGTGAGGGTGAGTGAGAGTGAGAGTGAGGGTGAGGGTGAGTGAGGGTGAGTGAGGGTGAGTGAGGGTGAGTGAGGGTGAGTGAGGGTGAGTGAGGGTGAGTGAGGGTGAGTGAGGGTGAGTGAGGGTGAGTGAGGGTGAGTGAGTGGGTGAGTGAGAGTGAGGGTGAGTGAGAGTGAGGGTGAGTGAGAGTGAGGGTGAGTGAGAGTGAGGGTGAGTGAGAGTGAGGGTGAGTGAGAGTGAGGGTGAGTGAGAGTGAGGGTGAGTGAGAGTGAGGGTGAGTGAGAGTGAGGGTGAGTGAGAGTGAGGGTGAGTGAGAGTGAGAGTGAGGGTGAGTGAGAGTGAGAGTGAGAGTGAGAGTGAGAGTGAGGGTGAGTGAGAGTGTGGGTGAGGGTGAGGGTGAGGGTGAGGGTGAGGGTGAGGGTGAGTGAGGGTGAGGGTGAGTGAGGGTGAGTGAGTGAGAGTGAGTGAGGGTGAGTGAGGGTGAGTGAGGGTGAGTGAGGGTGAGTGAGGGTGAGTGAGGGTGAGTGAGGGTGAGTGAGGGTGAGGGTGAGTGAGAGTGAGAGTGAGAGTGAGGGTGAGGGTGAGTGAGAGTGAGGGTGAGTGAGAGTGAGGGTGAGTGAGAGTGAGGGTGAGTGAGAGTGAGTGAGAGTGAGGGTGAGTGAGAGTGAGGGTGAGTGAGAGTGAGTGAGAGTGAGTGAGGGTGAGTGAGGGTGAGTGAGGGTGAGTGAGGGTGAGTGAGGGTGAGGGTGAGTGAGAGTGAGGGTGAGTGTGAGTGAGGGTGAGTGAGTGTGAGTGAGGGTGAGTGAGAGTGAGAGGGTGAGTGAGAGTGAGGGTGAGTGAGAGTGAGGGTGAGTGAGAGTGAGGGTGAGTGAGAGTGAGAGTGAGGGTGAGTGAGAGTGAGAGTGAGAGTGAGAGTGAGAGTGAGGGTGAGTGAGAGTGAGGGTGAGTGAGAGTGAGTGAGAGTGAGGGTGAGTGAGAGTGAGTGAGAGTGAGTGAGAGTGAGTGAGAGTGAGTGAGAGTGAGAGGGTGAGTGAGAGTGAGGGTGAGTGAGAGTGAGGGTGAGTGAGAGTGAGGGTGAGTGAGAGTGAGAGTGAGGGTGAGTGAGAGTGAGAGTGAGGGTGAGTGAGAGTGAGGGTGAGTGAGAGTGAGGGTGAGTGAGAGTGAGTGAGAGTGAGGGTGAGTGAGAGTGAGTGAGAGTGAGTGAGAGTGAGTGAGAGTGAGTGAGAGTGAGTGAGAGTGAGTGAGGGTGAGTGAGGGTGAGGGTGGGTGAGGGTGGGTGAGGGTGAGTGAGGGAGGGTGAGGGTGAGTGAGGGAGGGTGAGGGTGAGTGAGGGTGAGTGAGGGTGAGGGTGAGTGAGGGGTTGATGTTGAGGGGTTGAGGGTGAGTGAGGGTGAGTGAGGGTGAGTGAGGGTGAGTGAGGGTGAGTGAGGGTGAGTGAGGGTGAGTGAGGGTGAGTGAGGGTGGGTGAGGGTGGGTGAGGGTGAGTTAGGGTGAGGGGTTGAGGGTGAGTGAGGGTGAGGGGTTGAGGGTGAGTGAGGATGAGGGGTTGAGGGTGAGTGAGGATGAGGGGTTGAGGATGAGTGAGGGTGAGGGGTTGAGGGTGAGTGAGAGTGAGGGTGAGGGTGAGTGAGGGGTTGAGGGTGAGGGGTTGAGGGTGAGTGAGGGTGAGTGAGGGGTTGAGGGTGAGTGAGGGGTTGAGGGTGAGTGAGGGTGAGGGGTTGAGGGTGAGTGAGGGTGAGGGGGAGTGCGGAAGCAGCACGGAGGGCAGGGAAGGGCGGAAGCAACTTGGAGGGCAGGGAAGGGCGGAAGCAACAGGGAGGGCAGGGAAGAGCGGAAACAGGGAGGGCAGGGAAGGGCGGAAGCAACAGGGAGGGCAGGGAAGCGCTGAAGCAACACTGAGGGCAGGGAAGGGCTGAAACAAAACGGAGGGCAGGGAAGGGCTATTTTGTATTTTATTGTAAATATGCGGACACAGAGGGATGGAGCTAGCCTTGCGCGAAGATGGCTGCGCTCTAGGCAAGCTCCTTTGGCTGCCACCTAATGAACAGCAATATGCTGCGGTAAACAAAATAATTAGAATTTAGAGAAGCTGACCTGTGCTTCGTAGGGGATTGAGGTCCCCCGCTAAAAGGTCTTATACTAAGAAAAATGTCCAGAAGGAAAAGAGAGGAATGGTGGTAGCTGCGTTGTCAAAACTTTGTAAACAGCATTGGGTGCAGGGTGGATTCCAACATGGCGGCAAAGTGTCCCATAACAGAAAACAGGTCAGCGTTCTAGCCCAATTGGAAGATTCATGTGATACCGGTGAGGCGCGCTGAGAGCTGCGCACTTCACCTGAACATTTTGAGGAATAGGAGGTGTTCCTTCACGTCGCGTTTCGATAGGGAAATAAGAAAAACGCGTCGCAAGATTTGAGCTCATGCGCAGTTGAACAGAATATCTTCTAGAGTTTACCAGAGTCTACCAGAGAAATATTTATCAAGTATTCTACGAGTATCAAAGTAAACAAAATAATTAGAATTTAGAGAAGCTGACCTGTGCTTCGTAGGGGATTGAGCACACAAAATAGGCTTGCCACCGTACATGTGAAGCAGGCGTTGTCCCGCGGCCTAGATGGAAGCGGCAAGGACCGCCCTGCAGAGGATGTGGGAGGACGCTGGCTGTGAGCTGCTCCTGTGCAGGCGGGCACTCTGTGGAGCCGGTCAGCGCCTGTGACGCTGTGCTCTGCAGCTGGAGGACGGGCGGCACCGAGGGAGCTGCGACCGGCCTGTGGGAATGACTGGCAGGATCAGTGTGCCTGCAGCCCGGTAGATGAGCATGGCTCGCGGCGGACTGAGACGTAGTCTTGCTGTAGGCTGCGACACGGCGGGAAGGGGAGGGGGCGGAGCGGGTGAGCTGCGCGAGGGACGCAAACCGCATGGAGTCTTACCGGGGGAGGGGGGGTGGGCTTGGAGGACGGAGGGTTAGCCTTAGTGTTAGGAAAGACGAGTGATGTGACCGTTGCGGCGATGTTACACAGAAGGAAGTTAGACGGCGTTAGACGGAAGGAAGAGAGGGGAGGGGGAGGAGAAATGCGACACGGCAGGAGGGGGCGGAGCGGGTAAACAAAGACGGACGTGCACGCGCACGCGCTTTTAAGGTCAATGCGCATGCGCATTGACCTTAAAAGTCACGGGCACTGCAAGGAATCGCCACGATTCCTTGCAGTGTAGATAAAGAGTGGATAAGTCGCAATACTCTCGCTTGCTCGATGCGCATGCACATCGACAGGCGAGACCTAATAAAAGAGCGGTGAGAAAGGGCTAAGCATACACTGGCATAACGGATGTACATGATCTGTCGTCTTGCTACCTGCAGCTGTGGCAAAGTTCCAGTACCAAAACCAAGAATCATCCATAACAAAAACTTAAGGCGTGGGAAGCAGCTCACAAACATCCACCTCAACTCTACCCTCGGAATTATCCTCAGGTAAAGGACTTCCCTAATCAACAAACTGAAATGAACAGCTCTATTACAGAAGCACAAAATGTTTGGATGGCTCTACATACCTGATGATGGTGTGTATCGTCCAGTGTTTTGAAGACCATGGCTACCATTCCATTTGCTCTAAGGTGCATTCGGAAACTAGGCATAGCACACTTTGTAGCCAAACTAATGACGCTGTGGAAAAAAAAAAACAGTTTTATCACTATAGCCATGCTATCCATACGGATGTTTCATTATGCAATGTATGAAAGATAGAAAATATGAAAAAGTGATTACTGCAATGGCCAGAGGTGTCCCATGAGGAGGGATGGTGCATGCAAATCTACAGCACCACAAGTCAGAACAGATACTTGCAGGTTATGTAAAATTTTAATTCGAGGCATGTGTGGCTGCAGATACTCATTCTATACATAGAGTGTAAAGCAGTTGCTACTAGAATAGAGGGGACTAGCCTGTGGGTGTTACAGAGGACTAAAACAGAGAACAACATGACCAACGTTGGCTTGTTGACAAAATAGCACATCCACAAAGTAGTGTTTCGTGAAGATGGGTAGTGTGGACCATGTAGCTGCTTTACGGATGGCAGCTATGGAAAAATTGCATAGGAAGGCCAAGGCGTCCCCTATTCTCCTTGTGGAATGGGCTCAAGGTGTAAAAGGCAAAACCTAAAACCATTTTGGGTTTCGCAAAGCATGCTTTGAAACATTTGACTATCCGTCTAGTCATGCTGTTGTGTTCTATTTAGGACCCCGATCAATATCATGACCTCATGGCCCTATACGGCTATAATCAATAGATATCCCTATAATGGCATAAATGATCAGAGCCATATTTCAGTAACTCGTCTCTGCAGCTCATTACAGTACATGACACAGCAGAAGCCGCTTCCTTAGATTCCTAGATAACACACCGAGTTCTTTCGACAGCTCAAACCTCCAGCAACCTGGGAAAGCCCCGCTTGCTTTGTTTTGATTAGTAATAGAACTCTAACGAGCACTGTAAGAACGACCAGTTCTTAGTGACCTCTTTATTGACGTCTTATGTCCAAAAACTTACGTCAAACTCGGCACCTTTCAGGTATAAATAATACTGATGTTGCCTTAAGCAAACACGACTGTGGTGGTGAATACTGGAGAAGAACAGCTGTCCCCTGCAGAAAGCCCAGCAGATGCGAGATGCCCACGGACGCTGCCCCTCCTCCTTGACGCGCTGAGAAAGACGCTGTCTTTTCTCCTGCCGAGAAAATCCAGCTCCGGCGTTTCCTACCCTTGCGGGTGACTGGGATATCGAGTCCTGAGAGGAGATACCAGACCTCCTGCATTCTATTCCAGAGGTACGGTGCTGACTAAACCCTTGGAGAGAATTCTTGAAGCAAACCCTTGGCAAAACTAAACTTGCTACTTACTTACTCCCTCCCTCGTATTAGGCTTAGGTCCGAAACATTGGGGTAGGCGTAGTTAGAAGCACCAGTTGAGTACGTTAGCCAAATGTATATATGTATATATATATATTTTATTCATTTTAACCATCTTATGGCTAAGAAACCATATCCATGCTTTTACAGTATTATTTCGTGATACTCCTTTTACTGTACGCACTTTTTATAATAACAAGTCTTGCAATTGTGGCAATTTATTTCTCTTGCATGAGAAGGAAGACTGCTCAATAAATAATATCTTTTATTGAAAACGCCCGTCTCTCTATTCTCTGCATACTGGTGAAAGTAAATCTGCACAACTGACTGAGTGAAATAGCTGTATTGTTTCACACAACTCTAGAGATTGACTCTTATTCTGAGGAGCAAAGTTGTCATGTTAATGCAGTTGTTGGAAAACTGAATCCCTTCTTATCTGAGCCAAAGAAGCTGATCACTTCCTATTCAGTCAAGAAAGTTTCCAGTGACGTCTGAGCTAGCTGGTACAAACCCAATTAAGTCTAACATAGTCAGAGACCTAGGAGACCGCACTCCTACGTCTACACTGCTGTTTGTTATTCCAATGCGCAGGGCCTATAGGGAAAATAGGAACTACACTACATGGCGCCCAACGTTTGGTAAGGCGATAAAACTAACGCAAGACGTTAGAGTAACTCAGTCGTGCTTTTTCACACAGACCCTTTCTCCCGTAAATAATCCAATAGACGTCTGGAGTGGGTGAAAGGTTAAAATCCGCCTAAACTTAGTAGGAAGAGATTGCTATGTAAAGCTTCTGGTTTATTCAACGTTGAAGGATACAGTGTTTCAGAATATTGTGCACCTAATCTTTGTCTCCTTGGAGACCTGCTCTGCAAAACTTTAATTTATACAATATCAGTAGAAAACAACGGGACCGCTGAAGCAGCAGTAGATGCCGATGTTACAGGAATTAATGAACCGGGTGCAAAGTTCATCCCGGCAAACATAAGAAAAACTATAACGTTAAAACTTATAGAAAACGGACTGACCTCACGAGGTGGTACCGTCATTTTCGTGATAGAGGTACACGAATATCGGCAGAAAGAGGTATTCTATTCATGGATAAACTTTCCAGCGGCAAACGCTACGACACACAAATTCCACTATTACAAAATAGAGGATCCACCGGATGAATACGCTCCTTTCGAGGAGATTGAAATCCCATTAAATTCCAAGAGCACCTGCTCTGGTTTAAAGGCGCCCTAAAACACAATGATCACATTACCAGGCTCGGTCCACTAGGTAGACCAGGAGCAACGTGTCCGGTTCTAGCCAGCTACACACCACATCCAGACATTGAAAAAATGTCAAAAGAAGAGCGGTTAGCACAGCTAAAAGCATTAATTAAAATACATAGACAGTTAGTCCAATATGTAATATGGACTGCAACAGTCCAAACATCTGTTAATGTTCCACAGCAGACCCCTCATCAGGGGAACAAAAATAAAATTACACCACAGAACATACAATCATGTGTTGGAAAAACACCCATACAACGGGAACAAATCCCTTTCTGGTTAGCACAGAAAATTACTCAAATAGAGGCAGTATTCCCCGAATACTACCCCTATTGAGAAACACAGAATTCTGACCATCTGCCTTCCAATGGGGGTCGCACCACACGTGGAGGACTGACACTTGGGGTACAGTCTTTGCTTCCATTTACACAAAAACACATGGTGTTCCGTCCATGGCGGTAATACCAGATGTGCTAAAACAAATTCAGAATGAATACGGTCCAGAACCTGCTTTAACTCTTGGTATGAAATTACTGAAAGACTTCAAGCAGGTCTCGGCTATATTACTAGCCAACATAAAAAGAGAAGCAGCATCTGTGGCAATCCGCCAGAAATTGAAAGAAACCGATATAACAGATCAACCAATTGAGCTCGCCAGAATCATAGAAAAATGCTATGAGGAACTAGGAAGAGATAGTTTAGGTGGGAAACCAGTAAAACCCCAACTACTCGAAAATCCTGAAAAATTGTTTATTAAAAATATTCAAAATACTCCAAACAAAAATTGGGACGGAAATAAACAGTCCACTCCCAAAGAAAAAGTTTTCCAGCCCTGAGGAAGGTCTCCTCGGCGGAGGGAAAGAACTCCGACTAGAGAACACCAGTCTCCCCAGAGGGAACACTCTGAAAAAAGATACAACCTTAGAAATAGGGATAAATTGAAAAAACCTGATAGATATCAAAGTATTGATAGACGTCCCTCTCGATCTTTTTCGCAGAAATCGGAAAGAAGAGGACGGTCAGACCCAGGAGAGCACACCAAGTCCAAAGACAAGGAACCTGCTCAAAGTAAAAATTTACAATTTCCAAGAAAGAAGGTAGCCAGTATTAGAGTAATCGAACATGCCGAGAATACTGAGGACACCGCTGAAAAACGGAGAGTGGGCACAGACAATGCTAGACAGTGCAGCAGAAATCAGCATAGCCCGCAAGATCCTGATGAGTCATCTGGAGACAGTGGACACGAATGAATACATTCAAGTAGAAACTGCAGACACCAGAGTTAGCGAACCTCATAAGATATACGAAATAACACTGCGTATAGAGGGAGATAAGACTAGGAAAATAAGGGGTCTATTTTGGGATAATCTCTCAAAAGGCTATGACATCCTGTTAGCTGAGAAAGATTGGCCCCCGGAGTTTGTCAGGGAGTGCCCTCGTGGCGAAGAAATGATTATGCCTGCCTTCTCATATCACATTCCAATTCACACTAAATATGTATATGCAAGGAAATGGGCAGTAGCCCAAGCACCAGCATTATATAAAAATCATGTAGGATGGGTTGAGGACTCTCCTCCTCACAAAATCCAGTTAAAAAGTCAACCTACTGCACAGAGGCAGTATCCAATTAAGCAAGAAGCTAAAAAACAGGTCAGGGAGATTTTAGATCAACTTGAATACCAGGGGGTGATTGAAACACGCACCTCTCAAATGAACAATCCTTTGTTTCCTGTCTCCAAACCAGAAGATTCATATCATCTAGTCCTGGATTACAGACACCTTAACTCGTGTTGCAAAACCTTTGCGGTACAGAACTCGCACAGTGCGGCACTGATGAATAACATAATTCGGAAAAATACAAAACATTACACATATCTAATGGGTTCTTTTGTCAAAATATTGCACCAGAAAGAAGGTACTTGACCGCTTTCTCAATAATGGGGTCACAGAAAAATTTCAGTAGGCTCCCACAGGGATTATTTTCAGCCAGAGTAACAGAGTTACTACAAATATATGATGATGAGGCATTATCTTATGTCGATGGCATTATCTTATGTCGATGGCATTATCTCACAGATGACGACTTGGATACTCACTTGAAAAGGGTGAACACCATAATACTTGGGTTCGCAGCAGAGAGTTACAAATTCAACTTTAAAAAGTCTCTTATAGCCCATCTAACAGTACTATTTTTAGGTTACGAATTATCAAGTGAAGGAAAAAGCCTGGCGGACAACTTCTTAGAGAAGTGCGCTGTACTCCAAGCACCAAAAACGCTGAAGAACTTACAATCGATTCTAGGCTTCCTGAATTTCGGAAGAACTTACATACTAAACTATGCAGATAGGATTAAACCTCTCTACAAATTAATTAAACCTGATTTTAAACCAATCAACTGGACTCAAACACAGAAATTTTGAGATCCCTGCAAACAGACATGTTAGCAAAAACAAAATTAGAAACACGTGACAATACACGCAACCTTGTAATCCGAGTCATCCCAGGAAGATGCGGATTCACGTACCTAACCTCTAATGAGGGAGAAACGGTACCAATAGCTTACAAATCTCATTTGTACACACAAGCAGAAAAAACATTCAGTCTCACAGAAAATGCTGTAACGGCAGTGCAAACTGCTATAGCGAAAGAAAGAGAATTAGCACAAGGTAAAAGGATCACTGTTCTCAAAGCGGAATCCGCCTTCGAGGCACTATTTAGCCCAGTAAACCTGCCTACAGTATCGCTGGATTCGAAATGGATACAGTGGGAAAATTCTCTTGCGGCATAAGACGTGAAATACTATTTCGCCCCGCACATGAAGAAACTGAATAATTTAAATTATGAAAAAGAATATCCTCTACCAATCGAAATTCTCTCTCTCCAACAGTACTCCTGTATAATCTATACAGACAGATTTGTACAACATTACAATGTAGAAAATAAACCCTACGATGCAGCCTGCGCGATTGCTAAAGGTCGCTGGCTCTGCGGTAAATTCAGACCGAAAATAACAAACTGAATCACTGAGAAAATATTCAGCTCAGCGAGCTGAAATCAGATCTTTAAAGATGGCGCTTGAAAATGCCGAACGTGAATTCCCGACACTAATCGTGTGCGATTCGCATTTTTGCATCAACTCTTACAATAATGATTTGCAGAACTGGGTTCAAGATGATTACAAAGATGACACAGGTGCCACAGTTAAGCATAAGATGCTTTGGAAACAAGTAGTTCTTTTACAGAAAGAACTACAAAAGACTCACGTGATACACACTCCGAGTCATGAACGTGATGGCGTTCACGTTGCAGGGAATTCATTGGCTAATGCAGCCACAGCGGAAGCAACTAAACCGGCTTCCGTAGCCACAAAAAAGCGTTCAGGAAAATACATAGACGGGGAAACCATGCTGGCCGTAAAAACGTCCTTAAAAGGCGACTGTGCAGCACTACCCGGGAACTATCCACTCAATTATGCATACGTAATTGATGCAAACTCCGTTCCTTTTGCTCGAATCCCTGGAGTGGGGGATAGGGTAATTCCTAACACGAAACAGAGAATCTTTTTAATAGCAGACGCACACATGGGATTGGGTCCGAGGCACAAAAAGATCAAGGAATCTCTGACTGAATTACAATCAGTGTACTGGTGGCCGGGGATGAGCGTGCAACATCAAATATTTGCAAAAAACTGTCAAGACTGCAGCAGAGATCGCAGTTGTGAACCGGTCCAGCCTGTAGCCCAGATACCCTTTATGGACAGGGTAATGCTGTCTATATGCAATCCAGCGTCCTATTAATTGTTTAAGACTACATTCACTTTAAAAATGTGGCCCCAGCGCTCGGCTGACGCCAAAACTGTTATACAAGATCTGCAAGTCTTTATCGGCACATACGCAATTGCCATGCTTCATTCTGACCAGGTTGCAAAAGGGGAGTTCACCCAATACAGTCACTGGGACCTGGGTACGTATAATGCTGAGAGAGAGGGGTCCCAGTAACCACATAGAAGAATATAAAACATCAAGAAAAATCAATTAACAATAATTTGCTAACATTGTTTTTATTTCCAATGTAGCTAAGCCTCTTATTCAAGCAGAGTTAATTGAAATAACATTTATCAATTGCATACAGTGCCCTGGACAAGGGGGAAGAGGAAAAAGTGCAGTGAGTGTAGGAAGAGTAAGTGACATAAAAAAACACAGAGCCAAAGGCTACAATCAATCAAAGATTATTAGGCTGGTTGAGAATGTCAAATGATCATAAGTTCAAAATTTATTATTACAACATAACATGCTTCATAAGTGTACGGAATATCGTTACTGCTGAGGTGAAGCTGAGAAACACGAAAGACAGTCGACGTTTCAACCCCTATTGTAAAGGCAGGCAGAAATTGATCCCTTGCAGTGGGGTCTTCATCAGGACGGGAATAGGGGAGGGGCACAACCTATTGAGTACAAAGAGGATTTGGTCAATAGGAACAGATCCTAAGTTTCAAAATTAAAAGAATGCGCACATCGACGATGGATACAAGACATACCAAAGATGGAGTAGTTTCTGTCCTGTAACTCCAGTTCTGTAGTAGGGGTATCTCTGTTATAGTCATAATCTAGTGAATAGTCCCGCCCATGTGCGTGGACCCCGGCAATCAAAAATAATCTCTTAAGTTGTCAAAATAATGCAGAAACTGCAAAGACACTTAAGAGAGAATTTAAAGACAAATAATGCAGCCTATATCCACAGGCTACACTGTCCAGTACTTCAACTAGAAATTCCACCAAAATTCACCACACACAGTACAGCCTGCTAGTTTCTACCATAGAGAAACCTGCCTCCCCCAGTCAAAGACTCAGGAATGATAGAGAGGAAGGCAGGGACAGACAAGCCCCATAGGCTGCCATTATGTGGCTTAAATAGGATACTGTGCCTTTAAGATAACTTTCCAGAACTTCTCCCAGTATCCCAGAATGCATAGCAGGTCCCTCTTACTTCAGTTCTTTTTGAAGGCGAAGCACGCCAGACCTGTCGCATTCTTGTATGATGAAAAAATCTCCACCGGGGAGGAGGGCGGGCGCTTATGACTATAACAGAGATACCCCTACTACAGAACTGGAGTTACAGGACAGAAACTACTCCTTCTGTAGTAGGGGATCTCTGTGTATAGTCATAATCTAGTGAATAGAATGGCAAGCCCATCCCCACACCAAAGCGGCGGTGGAGAATAAATACATAATGCCACTACTGTGCGAACAAATTCCGCAGCGAAGCCTGGCCAACCCGAGCGTCTGCCTTGGCGTCAGTGTCCAGGCAGTAATGCTTAGCAAAGGTATGAACCGACTTCCAAGTGGCTGCCTTGCAGATTTCAGCAATCGGCACGTTACGGAGCAGAGCCATCGTGGCAGCTTTGCCCCTGGTGGAATGAGCCTTAGGCTTACCTCCTAAGGTCTTATTAGCCTTTTGGTAACACAATTGTATGCAGGACACAATCCACCTAGAGATGGACTGCTTCGAGGTCGCAAGACCCGTCCTGACCGACCCATAATTGATGAACAACTGGTCAGACCTACGAATATCCTTGGTTTTATCCAGATAAAATTTCAACACCCTCCTAACATCCAGGGAATGGAGAGACCTCTCCGCTGGGGATGAAGGGTTCTGAAAAAACGTAGGTAAAGTTATAGTCTGGTAGACATGAAAATCAGAAATAACCTTGGGAAGAAATTTAGGGTGAGTAGGCATAACAACCTTAGCAGCATGAAATACAGTATAAGGTTCATTACAACACAACACCTGAATTTCACTCACCCTGCGGGCAGATGTAATGGCCACGAGGAACGCCGCCTTCCAGGACAGGTGCTGCAACGAAGCCTTATGAATAGGTTCAAAAGGCTCCTTCATCAATCTGGACAGCACCACATTCAATTCCCATGAAGGCGAGGGAAGCCTGACAGGAGGGAATACTTTTTTCAAACCTTCCAGAAAGTCTTTGATCACAGGGATCTGGAAAAAGGAAGTCTGTGAAGGGCATTTCCCGTAGGCAGTCAATGCAGCAAGATGAACCTTAATGGAATGGACATTAAGGCCAGACTGCGCCAAATGTAAAAGGTAAGGAAGGATGACATCTTCCTTGCAGGTCGTAGGATCATGGTTCTTAGACTGGCACCAGATACAAAACCTCTTCCACTTGTAAGCATATGAAGTCCGAGTGGAAGGTCTCTTAGACTCCTTCAGTATGTCCATGCAATCATCGGGCAGATTCAGATGGCCATATTGCACTATCTCAGGAGCCATGCCGCCAAACTCAAAGACGAGAGGTTGGAGTGTAACATCCGTCCCCCGAACTTCGTGAGAAGGTCCGGCCTGCACGGCAACCGAATGGGAGGAAGGAGAGACCGGTGAAGTAGGTCCGTGAACCACCACTGCCTGGGCCACTCCGGGGCGATGAGTATCATCCGAGCTCTGGACCGGGCCAGCTTGATGAGCACCGCCGGAATCAGGGGAATGGGAGGAAAGGCGTACAGAAAGTTGTTCGTCCAGTTGATCCATAATGCATTCCCCAGAGTCCCTTGTTGGAAGTATCTGGAGGCGAAGTCTCTGCACTTGCTGTTTTCGGCGGTGGCGAACAAATCTACGTCTGGAGTTCCCCACCTTGCGAAGACTTCTCCTAGTACTTCGTCGTTTATGACCCATTCGTGGTTTTCCTGCAGCTGTCTGCTCAGTGCGTCTGCCTGAACATTCTGCACACCTGGTAGATGGGTGGCCGTTATCGTCAGTCCTCTGGCCAGGAGCCAGTGCCAGATCGTCTGCGCCTCCTGCGACAGAGTGCGCGATCTCGAGCCCCCCTGCTTGTTGAGGTAATACATCGTGGTGGTATTGTCCGTCTGTACAAGCAGAGAGTTGGTCTGGAAGGACGGAAGAAAGGCCTTCAGCGCCAAGTGAACAGCCCTGAGTTCCAGGAAATTGATGTGATACGTGGCCTCCATCGGTGACCACGTGCCTTGAATCTGTAGAGTCCCGGAGTCCGCTCCCCATCCCAGAAGAGACGCATCCGTCACGACAGTCTGCGTGGGAATGTCCCTGTGAAAGGGAACCCCTCTGAGGAGATTCTCCGCCGAACACCACCACTTCAGAGACTGAAGAGCATGCAGCGACAGTTGAATCTTGTCGTCCCAAGATCCTTTCCTCTGATCCCACTGGTCCTCCAAGCACTCCTGCAACGGTCTCATGTGCAGCCGTGCGTGTGGCGTCAGGAAGACACAAGAGGCCATCGATCCCAGTAGAGAAGACACCGTCCTCACTGTTGTAGATGGAGTCGTCATAAGAGCCTGAGCCTTCCGAAGGAGTGATAATCGTCGCTCTTCCGAAGGAGACACGCTTGCTGACAGCGTATTGATGGAGGCTCCCAAGTACTGTATGCATTGGACCGGAGTCGGGACAGACTTGGCCATGTTGATGTGCAGCCCCAGCTTGTTCAAGAGAACGCACGTCTTCTGGAAGTGTGCTCGCGCTTCCGAGAAGGAGGATGCCTTGATCAACCAATCGTCCAAGTACGGGTAGACTAACACCTTGTTCTTCCTCAGGTGTGCCGCTACCACTGCCATGCACTTCGAGAACGTCCTCGGTGCAGACTTCAGTCCGAACGGGAGTACTGTGTATTGATAGTGATTGGTGCCGACTTGGAACCGCAGGAACTTCCTGTGTTTGTGTGCAATGGGCACATGGAAGTAAGCATCCTGTAGGTCTATAGCGCAAAGCCAGTCTCCCTGTTGCAACTGAGGATAAATCTGATGCAACGACAGCATGCGGAACTTTTCTCTGCGAATCCATTTGTTTGCCTGTCGCAAATCCAGAATGGGCCTGAACTCGTTCTTGTCCTTCTTGCGAACCAGAAAGAACCGGGAGTACAGACCTCTTCCTCTCTGAGACAGAGGTACATCTTCTATCGCCCTTTTCCTTAACAGGACATCAGCTTCCGCCTGAAGCTCGCGCAGCTGAAACTGCGAGCCGACCGGGGGAATAGCCGGAGGAGGGCTGGTGAACCGAAGACTGTATCCATTGCAAACAATATTCAGCACCCACTTGTCCTGAGTAATTTTTCTCCACTCTGCCAGAAAAAGTTGTATGCTTCCCCCTACCGGAGTGGGTAACGGATCCGGGGGAAGTAAGTTCCTAGGGCCTAGACCCCGCCTGGCCCTTGGGCGCCGGAGCCGACTGCTGGCCTCCCCTGCCCTTCTGCCGCTTCTGGAACGGCTTACGGAACGGCTGCTGCGAGTGCCCCGAAGCCTGTCCTCGTCCACGGCCTTGTCCGCCGAACCGCCGTTGGAAGGGGCGGTACTGCTTCTTGGTCTCTTTGGGCTTCTCCAGGCCCACAGCAGTCAGCGTTTCGGCCTCCGCCTTCATGCGGGCCATTTCATCATCCGCATGCTTCCCAAAGAGGGTCTCACCGGAGAACGGCAGATTGGCCACCCTCTGCTGTGCGTCCGGTTTCAGGGACGTAAGCCGGAGCCAAGCGTGGCGCCGTTGGTTGATCCCGTGGCAAAATCCGTGAGCCGCCAACAGGGAAGAGTCCGCAGCTGCGCTGATTATCTGGTTGGCCACCAGCATCCCCTCACTCAGGACTTCCATGAAGTCTTCACGCTGCTCCCGGGGCAAATGCTCCGCAAAGCGCTCAAGGGAGTCCCAGAGGGCGCGGTCGTAGCGTCCCAACAAAGCCGTGGCACTCGCCGCCTTCATGGAGGTAGCGGAAGTTCCACAGACTTTTCTCCCCGCCAAATCCATCCACCGTGATTCCTTGTCCGGGGGCGACCGTGGAGGTCGGGGTGGTGGCATGCTGCTTGCGGGCCGCCGTGACGATGACGGAGTCAGGCGGGGGCTCAGCTCTCAAAAAGGCCGGATCCGAGTCGGGAGCCCGGTACTTCTTTAGTAATCTCGACGGAGCCGCCCTCGTCACCGCCGGGGTGAGAAACAGAGCCATAGCCGGTTCTTCCAGGCCCGGCACCAGGGGCAGGAGAGGGCGAGACAGATGCTTCTGATGTAGAGTCTCGAAAATGACCGATGTCTTTGGCCTAGGCACTGTCAGGGATATGCCTAGCTTCGCCGCGCCCCTCAACAGGACGTCCTGAAAGGCAACCAGGTCATCTATCGGGGACACTCTGGTGTCCGGTGACTCCGATAGGGTAGGTGAATAATCCCTGGTCCCAGAGGACCTCGTGTGTGAGCGAGATTCGCGCCTCCTATGACGGTGCCTCGATCGCGTGGATGATCTGTGCCGCGATCTCTCCTTCCGCCCAGAGCGAGAGCGAGACCTGCCAGCTCGTGGGCGCTCCTTTGGTTTACGTGGAGGGTCTTCCGTGGTTCATCACGGGGTTTCTTCGGTTCCTCCCGGGGTTTTGGTTTCGGAGTCCCCTTAGGAGGAACAGGCAGGGATGGCAGGGAAGTGGACCTCGGCGGAGGAACCTTCGGCTGCGGTGTGGGCCCATGCGGAGGGATCGGAGGTGGAGAAGGATCTCCTGAAGGCAGCGGTGGTTTGGGTGGAGGGTCCTCCTTAGGCACGGGGGGAGGAGTCGGAGTCCTGGGCCGAGACGGAGTGTACACTTCCTCGTACACCGAGCCCGGTGATCCCTTAGGCGAGGGGTGCGGAGAGCCATCCTTATCAGCAGGCGACCTCTTCCTCTTGCGACCTCCACTGGAAGCAGCGTGTCTCCTGGGCCTAGAGTCCCTTTTCTGCCGTTTTGGAGAGGGTGACCTACTCCTCGACGCTGACCGCTGTCTGCTGGACGCAGAACGACGCTTCTCCGGCGTCGAATGACGTCTCCTGGACTCCGGCGTCGAACGCCGTCTACTCGGCGTCGACCCTCTTCTCCTCGGCGTCGAACGCCGACTCCTCGACGTCGACCTCATCTTTCGCGACTTCTCCCGTCGTCCTCTCGACGTCGGACGGCCCGCCCTCGACGACGAGCGCCGCCGTCTTGATGTTCCTGACGTCGAGGAGCCCCTCGACGTCGATCGGCGATGTCGCCTCGACGGCGATCGACGGTGTCGCCTCGACGACGACCGACGGTGTCGCCTCGACGGCGAGCGTCGGCGCCGCTTCGACGGCGAGCGTCGATACACGTCACTGTGCCTTCGTCGACGGTAGGAAGATCTCGACGTCGACGAAGACGATGACGTCGACGGCGGCTTCGACGTCGGCTTCTCCTTCGCCGTCGAGCGATCACGCCGTCTCGACCCGGAGCCCCGGGGAGAAGGGGAGCACGCCGTCGTCATCCCTCTCGACGCCGTCGTCGATGCCATCGACGTCGACGGAGAATGGGACCGATTGCTGGACTTCCTGCCCCCGGGGAGCCCCCCGGGGGCCTCAGCAGAGGCAGAGGGAACCTTCCCAGGCTGCCCAGACCCACCTGCAGCCCGCAGATGCCTATCCTCCAGGCCAGCCAGCCTGATCTTCAATCTGTCCCTCAAGGTCAGAGCAGAAAGCTGCTGGCAGATTACACACTCCTCAGGGACATGATCTTCCGGAAGGCACACGATGCAGACCTCATGGGGATCACTCTTGGCCTTCTTCCTCTCAAATGCTGGGCACTTCACAAAAAGGCCAGGCATCTTGGAGCCCCAAAACACCTACAAACAGCACAAAAGGGAGAGGAGAGCACCAAGAAATAAACTAACACTTTTAAAATTCAAAAGTGCAAAAACAATTCCAATAAACCCTTGAGAAAGGGAGAGCTCAATGCCAGGGTCCTGTAAGCAGGAGCCGGAAAAAAGAACTGAAGTAAGAGGGACCTGCTATGCATTCTGGGATACTGGGAGAAGTTCTGGAAAGTTCTCTTAAAGGCACAGTATCCTATTTAAGCCACATAATGGCACCCTATGGGGCTTGTCTGTCCCTGCCTTCCTCTCTATCATTCCTGAGTCTTTGACTGGGGGAGGCAGGTTTCTCTATGGTAGAAACTAGCAGGCTGTACTGTGTGTGGTGAATTTTGGTGGAATTTCTAGTTTAAGTACTGGACAGTGTAGCCTGTGGATATAGGCTGCATTATTTGTCTTTAAATTCTCTCTTAAGTGTCTTTGCAGTTTCTGCATTATTTTGACAACTTAAGAGATTATTTTTGATTGCCGGGGTCCACGCACATGGGCGGGACTATTCACTAGATTATGACTATACACAGAGATCCCCTACTACAGAAGCTTGTTGTCAAGGGTGGAGAGGGATACTCCTACAAGGCTTGATGCGGCCTAGAGTTGAAGGCCCAGCTCTGGTCTAAAAAACCACTGAAGAGTGTAAAGAACGTCGTTCTGGATAGGGACACAGAATGGACAAGAATGAGGTGCTACCAAGAGATCTAAAAGTTAACCAATGCGGTTCAGTAAAAGCACTTACATTGAGCACCACCCTTGATTACAATTAGATCAGGTCCATACATCAAAGACCGTCTGGATAGATACGGGGCACAGGAATATATCATTTACATCAATCTGAAAAGGAGGGACAATACATTATACTACCGGCCCAATGGTGGGGAGACTGGCAAGTAATTGCATCAGGCATAACCATTCCGAATTAGTAAACGTGTGTTAATAACTACTGAGCATGTATACCTGATTTGGGAAAACCGTGGTCTGATAAGGGCAGTTGGTCTTAGTGGAATTATGCGTGAAGGAGCGATCGTTAATGGAGCGTCTCTATGGAGAAAAATAAATGAGAATGCTATCACTACTAGTGCTATCTCTATGGAGGAGACCTTGCTACAACCGAACAGGCAACTCGACATACCCGTCACTGGTCGCGTGGCTAAATCAGCAAACTGGTTGAGGGCATCAATGTTCAGAAACCGGCATCTGTTTGAAAAACAAACGGAGACCGCCGTTAGGAAAACATTGGAGAGATTTCGTCGAGTGGCTCGCTCACAGAAAGGGAAATTACAAAAGGTACCTGCAGTGCATGGAATGAATCCCGATATCTGCAGCCGTCACACAGCAGAGTTGGCATAAGTCTGCTCCGGTAACTAGGTAGGCCCCCCTGCAACATATTCTACCGGGTGACCCCCCTTTATCTGTAGCTTAGGCTGATTCATGTAATTACAATGTTATCATCAACGTTTGGCAATAATTGTCCTTGTGCAATGGGCCTTTACCGTCCTGTGACAGGTACGCCCATATTCATATAATATTGCTCTATGTCCCATGATTGACCACCTTCTATGCATGATGTCTGTTTCACATTGTACTGGCTTATACGGTCATGTGACAGGTACACCAAACAATTGTTATTGGTTTTTAAGCAATTCCGGATATTACTGTAAATGTAAATGAATAGGCATTTATATAGCGCACTACTTACCCGTAGGGTCCCAAGGCGCTTCGACCACTGCGAAACCCTTCCTGGCTTCCCTGAGAGATGGTCCCTTAATGGGTATCTCCAGGGTGAGACCAGGCATCCCCGGCGGTCTGGTGGGGCCGTTAGTGAAGATGAGGCAAGCTAATGCCCAGAGTTGCCGAGTGTGATCACTGATCAGAGTGGGCACCGAGGAGAGAATTATCGAGTCCGCTGACCCTGGTCCAAAAACCTGCCGCGCCGGGAATCGAACCCTGGTCCCGGGCCGTCCTCTGCTCTCGGGTCTGCCGCCTCTAACCAGTGAGCCACACTACTGAGAATTAAGGATGTCCGTATCCAATTTTTCTTTGATTTGTTGTTCTATTTATATCCTTGGATTATTATATACATGTTTATGTTATACATCAGATAAAAACAACCTTATATAATACCTGATCTACATCACTGCAAGGTCTGTTTTTAATTCAGTTCGACAATATAGACCATTCAGCCACTCCAATATGGCCGCTCGATACAATGTTTTTACTCGCTTTATGCTTAGCCCTCTTCCATTTCTGATACGATCACATCACGTGATCGGAGCTATACTTCTCCGTGCTTGAGGGTTTCCCGTTATGCCAACTCTGCTGCGTGACGGCTGCAGATATCGGGATTCATTCCATGCACTGCAGGTACCTTTTTTTATTTCCATTTCTGTGAGCGAGCCACTCGACAAAATCTCTCCAATGTTTTCCTAACGGCGGTCTCTGTTTGTTTTTCAAACAGACGCCGGTTTCTGAACATTGATGCCCTCAACCAGTTTGCTGATTTCGCCACGCGACCAGTGACGGTATGTCGAGTTGCCTGTACGGTTGTAGCAAGGTCTCCTCCATAGAGATAGCACTAGTAGTGATCGCTTTCTCATTTATTTTTCTCCATAGAGACGCTCCATTAATGATCGCTCCTTCACGCATAATTCCACTAAGACCAACTGCCCTTATCAGACCACGGTTTTCCCAAATCAGGTATACATGCTCAGTAGTTATTAACACACGTTTACTAATTCGGAATGGTTATGCCTGATGCAATTACTTGCCAGTCTCCCCACCATTGGGCCGGTACTATGATTTATTGTCCCTCCTTTTCAGATTGATGTAAATGACAGGTGATATTACACATGTTTACCAATTTGGAATGGTCATGCCTGATGTAAATACTTGCTAGCCTCCCCACTATTGGGCCGGTAGTATGCTGCATTTTCCCTCCTTTTCAGATTGATGTAAATGATATATTCCTGTGCCCCGTATCTATCCAGACGGTCTTTGATGTATGGACATGATCTAATTGTAATCAAGGGTGGTGCTCAATGTAAGTGCTTTTACTGAACCGCATTGGTTAACTTTTAGATCTCTTGGTAGCACCTCATTCTTGTCCATTCTGTGTCCCTATCCATAACGACGTTCTTTACACTCTTCAGTGGTTTTTTAGACCAGAGCTGGGCCTTCAACTCTAGGTCGCATCAAGCCTTGTAAGAGTATCCCTCTCCACCCTTGACAACAAGCATCTTCGGTATGTCTTGTATCCATCGTCGATGTGCGCATTCTTTTAATTTTGAAACTTAGGATCTGTTCCTATTGACCAAATCCTCTTTGTACTCAATAGGTTGTGCCCCTCCCCTATTCCCGTCCTGATGAAGACCCCACTGCAAGGGATCAATTTCTGCCTGCCTTT
The DNA here is from genome assembly GCF_964263255.1 of Lissotriton vulgaris. Classification (NCBI taxonomy): domain Eukaryota; kingdom Metazoa; phylum Chordata; class Amphibia; order Caudata; family Salamandridae; genus Lissotriton; species Lissotriton vulgaris. The sequence continues at coordinate 568,362,220 of NC_141693.1, read as the reverse complement.
ACAATAGGGGTCGAAACGTCGACTGTCTTTCGTGTTTCTCAGCTTCATCTCAGCAGTAACGATATTCAGTACACTTATGAAGGATGTTATGGTGTAATAATAAATTTTGAACTTATGATCATTTGACATTCTCAACCAGCCTAATAATCTTTGATTGATTGTAGCCTTTGGCTCTGTTTTTTTTATGTCACTTACCCTTCCTACACTCACTGCACTTTTTCCTCTTCCCGCTTATCCAGGGCACTTTATGCAATTGATAAATGTTATTTCAATTAACTCTGCTTGAATAAGAGGCTTAGCTACATTGGAAATAAAAACAATGTTAGCAAATTATTGTTAATTGATTTTTCTTGATGTTTTATATTCTTCTATGTGGTTACTGGGACCCCTCTCATTCTGACCAGGGTCCTGCTTTTAGCTCTCGAGCTTATAAGGAGGCCATGACCAGCATGGGCATTGGATTGCGATTCTCTTGTCCATTTCACCCTGAGGGAAACAGTGTAGTGGAAAGAAAAAACCGAGACATAAAGCAATCTATAACAGCAAAGGTATTAGGTTCGGGTGATGGGTGGGTCAAACATTTAACAAGTGTCCAACGTAGTCTTAATAATTTGCCAAGAAATTCTCTAAAAGGTTTCAGCCCGTACGAACTATTGTTCGGAACTAGAATGTATGTTCAGGACCTTGATAGTCAGGCTTCAGTGGTAAAAGATGAAAATAAAGACTGACAAAGATCATTTGGCTGTTTTACAGGACTTAAATAAAACAAGAAAAGCCCTGAGCAACATAAAGTTAAAACAGCCAACAGCCAACAGCCAACAGCCACTGAAGACACAACACCTGTCCCAGCAAGACCTGTCTGAATTCCAAAGATTGGGGATCTGGTCAGAGAAAAAATAGCAGTGAAGAAGGAATTTGGGCCTTCTTACAGAAAAGCAGTACCTGTCTTAAGTATCAACGGAAAAAGATCAGTAGTACTACCGCCCCTTGCTGGTAAAAAGGAGAACCGAGTTGTATCAATCGACCTGGTAAAACCGCAATCATGTGGCCTATGATAAATAGCAGGCCCAGTGGACTCCCAAGAAGTTACAGAATACCCAAATTTGCAACAATCCAAGAGGTTCAAACTGAAAGACTAATCACATTTGATAAACCTGCAGTGCACAAAGAAGGACTATGCAACAAACCTATGGAACTCGTGCCTCTTGGAACTCAAATTGAATCAGTTCGTCGTGAAACACCAGTCTACAATGATGTGGCATCAGAATGTGCTAATGAAAATCAAATAGGAAATGTTATTCCTACACCCGACAGAACTGCCTCTGGCTACTTCATCAATTTCGATAACTTTTCAGAAGATCAAAATGACCCTGAAGTAACGCCAGAAATAAAGACTTTCAAAGAAAAAGCAACAGAACTCGTTCATCAACTCAAGGAAACCTATCTTATTTCTCCATGGTTAGAGTTTTGGTTTGGGCTAGGTGTATTTTTCCTGCTACTTTGGCTCATCATGATACTTTGTTTAGGAAAATTCATTGAGGGAAAATACAGTTCAATGGACACAGCAAGTCAGATCATCAACTTAGTTCTAAAACCGCACAAGTCATCTCACATCGAGAAAAGAGAACTATCATCAGTGAATGTCACAGCCATTCCAATACCCGGCGGGGTAGTTTGGGACAAGACTGACTATGAAATATATGGCCCGGTTGAGATCTTGAAATATCCTCACCAGTTCAAGGTTTCATTAAGTGACTTTGTAAAACCAAGTACATTCTCTGATGATTGGGATTTTGAAAGTATAAATAATATGATGTCGGATTTAGTGATGTAAGCAAAATTTACAGGACATGATTATTTACACGGTTTATCTAATTATGAACAGATGTACTGTTTTTCACATTACACAGACCACTTTTTGCATAAATCTGTTCAACCTAGAAATGTTTTTAAATATAATCAATGGGAACATTGTGCAACACCACCCAAAAGCAGTTCAAAAACGTTTTATGAGAAATTCCAATACTTCTCAGGGTTTAACACAAGTAATGCTGAAACATTTTATTATAAACTGTTGGATAAGACAGGGACGAAAACCATGCTGACAAATACTAAATTGATATATTCAGAAGCATTTTATGAAAAAATGATTACATTTGGTTTTGATTTCTGGAAAAATAACACTGAAACAAAAACAATCTGGGGTACAAAAGATTGGCAGGTACAAGGCCTAGAAGCATTATTCCGAGACTGCATGATCCCAGAACAAATAATGTTCTTAAATGACACAATTTACCTAACAACCTGTCTTGGCCTAGCTAAGATTAAGGACCTAAACAAACAGTCTATTCCAAAACCAATACCTGAGAATACTACCACAGATCTTGAAATAGACGTATACCAAATTTTACATCAAAACAGAGCACATCCTGATTGGAAAAAGTGGTTAATCTGGCCAACAGACACTAATAACTGTCAAGATAGATTCCTGAATAAAACACAGGGGTTAACAATGACCAGACCAGACCTTAGATACTCCGAGAGACAACATCCAGGGATAGTAACAACATACAGTGTGGGGAAACTCTGCCTCGAATGGCTAGAAACATCCACACTGGCAGAAATTAAGCAACACTTATCTTTACTTAAAGATGGTGCCGACTTGCGTGATTTCATTATGGGACCACGCAAACAGCGTCAAAAACGTTTCATAGCGGCAAGTGTATATGCGGCTTACAAGGCATGGAAAGTAATGCAAATTGAAACAGCACAAAAGATACGAGAAATTGATCGTATTAATTTGGAAAAATCACTTTCTGTTGTGGACAATGGGTTAATGACTGTCCTCCAGAATATATTAATTGGACAGTATTGTATCATCTGCCATCGATATAATAAAGACTTGCTAATGTTACAACATGGCCAGTCCCAATTACGTTCTATTGTACAGCTAGGCTGGACGTTGCAAAATCTGCGTTCGGGCTATGTGCCATGGCGTTTAATCAACACAACGTCGAGGAGGAGCCAAGCTCGACATCGTGATGGCCGCACGGTAGCTCGGCTCCGCCGGCCTCCCTGCCCAAACTCATCTATCCTGCCGCCCATCCTGCCCAAAAACGACAACATTTTATAGATGAAGGTCTGCTGATACTTACCATCCATCCTGGTGGCTCCGGCGTTCAGTGGGTCCGCAGCGGCGTCCTCCCAGGAAGTGCGGCCTCCGTGGTGCGGAGACCGGGGCCTTGCCTTCAGCAAGTAGCCGGCGAGACGGTGTCGGTGGCGGCCTCGGGTGAGGATGAAGACCGGCCGGAGGAGGCCGTTGTGCGAAACGGCTGGAGGCAACTGAACGCGCCTGGGACAACCGGCCGGTGGTCCAGAGGTGAGGTGCGGCAAGTTGTGTGTGGGGGACGCCGTGTTGGTGGCTCCCCCCCCCCTTGTTGCCCGGCCCGGCCATTCCGGATTTCATCACTCGGTGGTGGAGAGTGGCTCCGGCGTAGCGGTGGCGCCGGAGGGTCCCCCTCTTTTTGTGGCCCTCATTTTTGCATCGAGATTGCTGTTTTGATGCTTGAGGGGGATCCCGTTGGGGCCCTGCTTGTGAGCCCGCCCTAGGAGTTGGTTCCAAAAAGACGGTGCAGTAATCGCAAAATGGCGACTGATGCCGAGTGCTGTGGAACGCCCCGGGATGTCGATGCTGCACCTCTGTACGGTGATGGGGCCTGCATTGGGGTGCGTGAACCCACGATTGGCGACGTCCTACGAGCGCTGAAGATTTGGCAAGTGACCTTGGCCCGGGATTCTTGTGTGCAAGACAATGTGGTAACTGCCATTGCTCCCGGGCCGTCCCTCGGAGATGCTGCTGAGCCCGAGGTGGTGGCTGTTTGTTTCCCGCTTTTTAGTTGGGTAACGATGTCTTGGTTTGCTTGCGGGAAGATTCGCTGGGGATCATTGACACTGGTGTACATGACTGCCGTAAACAGCTTTTGCATTACCGTCGGCGGAGGAGATCTTATGGGTTGCTTTCACTGGCCGTTCAGCGACTGCTCCACGGCCTTTTCTCTCCGCTTTGTTTTATGCCCGCTACTTCGACATACATCGTGGCGTTAGCTAAGAAAGGACTGGGGTGAGCCCGGGTTTTTAATCCGGAGGACTGCTGTTCGATGCACGGAGTTATGGACTGCGTAAATTGAGATAATTTGTTGAATCCTTACTGTGTATGGCTACCTGAAAACATGCCAGTTTCGTTTTGGGCTGCACATATTGTTTATATGGGCGGGGTGGGGGCCGTGCGCCTGGTTACATGGTATCCTCCCCCCCTGGCTTTCCCTTTTTCCCTTTTTTATCTGTTTTCTTCCCTTTCCCTATATTATCTCATTCTATATTTCGGGTTCATGTTTAGGGCGACAGGCACGCTGCTGGGAGGGGTAGGCCATAGCCTTCTGCAGGGGTGCAGGGTTGGGCGGGTGGACTGGGGTCTATTAGATAGTTACTTGTTTCTATGGCTCTTTTGTGTCCTTTTCTTAGGTCTCCATGACTGTGCGTGATTCCCGCGGGGTGAGTTCCTGGGGGGGGGAGGTTTGGGTATTCCTATATAATATGGTACTTTCGGGTTCTGCTTATCCTGACGTAGCCCCCCGCCCCTAAGAATGCTTGCGGTCTGGATTGTTTATCGCCACTATCGCCGTGGGGCGGGTACAGTAACGTGGAGTCCCCTTACCCTTTTTTCTAGTATTTTCGTTTTCTTTTACTCTTCGGGTCGGGCTGTATAAAGATTGCAACTTTATCCGTCTCACTGCTAATTTGAATTTCATGAGCGTGATGTTCTGCTAGTCTTTGGGCACATGAGGTTACGGGTGGACACTGACTTAAGAAGAATTGCAAGGGCATCTATGGCTTGAATGCTTTGGACTATTCTGATGATAGATCCATGGATTCCCTATTATAATGTTGCTGGTTCTGTTCCCCGCCATGCGCACCCGTACGCTCATTATACAACCGATCCTTTATTCTTTACTATAAAATTACCCTTCTGTGATCCTGTGCCGGGGGGTTGCACTCAGTTAGCCTTATGGACTCGCAGCATTGTGTAGTATTGTGTAACCACTCCGTACTTTTTATTGACATTGGTGCTTTCCAGTTTGTTCTGTGGCCGGCCTCTGGGTTGTAGGCCCGTATTTGTATGCAACCATCTGCACAAATAAAGGTTTTCAAAAATTAAAAAAAAAAAATAATAATCAACACAACGTTATTGTTTTCTATCTTTAACCTCACTGATAAACAAATCAGTTTGGCACAGAAAGGAGCAGACTATACAATCCTGAGCATCGAAAAACTTGAGAGATTACAATTGACAATGTCAGAAAGACCTGTCATTGAATGGATTATACACGGGATTATCACAATTCCGATAACAAACTTTCCATTTTAAAAATTGCCTTGAGTATATACCGGCAGGCCAGTATGAAAGGTTGGGTAAAGGGTACATTAAGTCATCATGGAAATTACCATATACACACACATGCTACAGTGACAACAACAAAAATGTATTTCTTAGTGGTGAAAATTGCTAACATTCACTAAGCGGTCTACTTTTGTGCCAAGGTATTAATTTACATGGGGCCTGTGAAGGGACTTCAAACAACCTTTCATGCCACCAGCACCTCACACCTGCAACACAGATAGAGCCTTTCTTTAAGCAACTTTCTAACGGGGGTTACATTCTAATAACGGATCAAGCTGTTGTGGCTTGGTGCCAGGGAAAGCATATCTCGTAAGCGTGACTTCCATGGTCACGTGATGTATGCAAGCATTGTTTCCAAATGGCCCTGGAGACTTCGAGACTCCGATTTGGCCTCCTTTGAAAATCTCTTCTATACGAATTGATACTTTAAGCAGAATGAAGTCTGTGCTTTTGCAGACAACAGTGCCCATCACGTCATCAAAAGAGACGTATGATCTCAAAGTTGCAAGGACAACATCAGAGATACATGAACTTTTATCAACAAATTGCCCCGTGCATTTCACAGAAATGCTCAGCCAAATCCTAAATATGTCGGATGCCGTAGGTATCTCGAATGTATTTAAGACTATTTTTTCGGGACTGCTAACACCATTCAAAGCAATTCTGGGCATTATTCCTAATTTTGTCCATTCAGTCTTTGGCGGCCTACCACTACTTTTGGGACTCGTAGCAGGCATTTTATTTTTGACCCTTCTGCTCTGATATGGCAAGCCAAAACACAGATATGACTACGGCAAGGATAGAAGAAACGATCCTAGCAATGCGTTACAAGGACCGCATAACTAAGGTCCTTGGATTGGCCCGGCTGAGAGATCTGAACATGACCTGGTTTCTTTCATTCAGACCTATATGGCAGACCTGCATCTTACCTGTGCTTCGATGTATGCTATGCGGAGAAGAATGCGTGGTAGACACCTGTCTTGCACTACCATCAGCAGTACCAATGGATATCGATACTTTGCTAAGTCCTGTAACAGCTCACGCATCGTGTTGTCCCCAGCGGCTACCAATCCTGATGACGGCATTCGTTGAGACACTTGCAAAAAACAAGGGCTCCCTGTATACGCCAATGGAACATACACCCCTAGGTCAGGGAAAAGGCACAAGGGAAGTAACAACCTAGGCGGAAGTTTTGAAATTGCCTACACGATGGTCACAGGACAAAAACAAGGGAGAGGCAGTTTCCAATGAAAATTATACTATTTTTGTATATACTAAAAAACTTTTTTTATTAAACAAGACAAGATAAAAAAGCATAAATTTCAACAACAAATAAAAATACAATCAGAAAGATAAGTCACAGTAAAAAAACACATAAAAAATTTTCTACATAAAACCAAAGGATAATGTATCAAGTTGTATCTCATGTGTCAGGTTGTATGTCAACGCGTTTCGGCGGCCAGCGCCTTTATCAAGACAGAAGACAACTCTCTAAAAATGAAAAAATATATTTTAGTATAACATTTAGACAAATATATAACACTCCTTACTAATCTACAAAATTCACATTTATCAGTCTTTTATAATAAATATATTTTCAGTTAAAACATAGGAAACTGCTTAATAAAGGGTTTTTGTCCTGTTGTTAAAGGCAATATTTACGCTCAATAGATAACGGCAGAAGTTAATACCAGCCTCTAATGTAGCTTGAAAACTCACACTTGCAAAAGACAATGCTTGACCCAAGATAAACACAATGAATGATATATATCATACTTAATTCTATTTAATCATGTGGTGGGTCTTAATTCATCGTTGTATAGAACCGTCACTGTGCAATACATGGTGGTCATGCTCTCATGTTTACAAAAAATACACTTATTGACGGATTCTTTTTGTTTGCAAAAAACCTTCACAGTATAAGGATACAGTAAAAATAAAATCTCTTTATAGATGAAGCTAATGAAAACATTTTATAACAGAAACTAATAGGTGCTTTCCGTTAAACATATATCGCTTCCTACCCCTTTTATCAGAAAATAGTAAAAAATAATAGTCTAAAAAGACAGAATGGTAAATCAGAGCAACCTGGAAAAGGTGTTCAAGATGGATAGGTTAGACAGTTGATAGACACGGTTCTATACAACGATGAATTCAGACCCACTGACACATGACACATGAGATACAACTTGATACATTATCCTTCGGTTTTATGTAGAAAAAATGTTTTTATGTGTTTTTTTACTGTGACTTATCTTTCTGATTGTATTTTTATTTGTTGTTGAAATTTATGCTTTTTTATCTTGTCTTGTTTAATAAAAAAAGTTTTTTAGTATATACAAAAATAGTATAATTTTCATTGGAAACTGCCTCTCCCTTGTTTTTGTCCTGTGACCATCGTGTAGGCAATTTCAAAACTTCCGCCTAGGTTGTTACTTCCCTTGGGCATTCGTTGAGACTCCTGCCCTACGACTAGGTGGCGACAGTGAAGCGAGAAATGAAAGCAGCATCACCCAGGTACGACCTTCTGTGAGCATTGCTGATCCAGACATCGATGATAGCAATCATTCTCACAACTGTCAGGTTACTGCACTATCGAACCTGGTAGAACTGTCTCCTGAATATGTAGACCTATTCTTTGCAAGCCTGTCTGATATGATGTTCTCCCCTGAACAAAAACAATAACTTTAGGAAAAGAATCCGGCTCACAGCGTTCCCATGAACTCTGAATTTGGGCTTCAGTTTTGATAAACATAAACTCCTGAAAAGCGTTTGTAACTATTTTTCCGCTCCCCATGAGAATTCCTTTTTTTCTTCTTTTTTTTTTTTTTTTTAATCAGACAATTTTTTCTAAATATTGACCTTTTTCCTGGCACAAAAACTTTAGCTTAAAGTAGAACTATTCATAAAGAACGGAACTTCTATTTTTAGTAGATCTAGAGACAATATATTACAAAGCCTCTAGCACATTTTACTGCAATTGTATTTATATGTGATGGAATAGTCTCGCCCTTCTTTTCTGTATTAAGAGACATTTCATGTGTAATTTTTCGCAAAATCGTTCAAACTGATTACATATGCAATAATTTTTGAATGATTACTATGCTTAAAAACGTACAGTACCTATCATCATTTGCATGTATTTCATATACACCATTTCAAATGCAAAATGTATTTTGGGGTGGGAAGGAATACACGTGCATCCTATTGCTTTAGTTTTTAGTAATTTGATGGACATAAATTCATGGAGTGGGTGTTGTGTTCTATCTAGGACCCCGAACAATATCATGACCTCATGGCCCTATACGGCTATAATCAATAGATATCCCTATAATGGCATAAACGATCAGAGCCATATTTCAGTAACTCGTCTCTGCAGCTCATTACAGTACATGACACAGCAGAAGCCACTTCCTTAGATTCCTAGATAACAGAGTTCTTTCGGCAGCTCAAACCTCCAGCAACCTGGGAAAGCCACGCTTGCTTTGTTTTGATTAGTAATAGAACTCTAACGAGCACTGTAAGAACGACCAGTTCTTAGTGACATCTTTATTGACGTCTTATGTCCAAAAACTTACGTCAAACTCGGCACCTTTCAGGTATAAATAATACCGACGTTGCCTTAAGCAAACACAACGGTGGTGGTGAATACTGGAGCAGAACAGCTGTCCCCTGCAGAAAGCCCAGCAGATGCGAGAAGCCCACGGACGCTGCCCCTCCTCCTTGACGCGCTGAGAAAGACGCTGTCTTTTCTCCTGCCGAGAAAATCCAGCTCCGGCGTTTCCAGCCTACCCTTGCGGGGGACTGGGATATCGAGTCCTGAGAGGAGATACCAGACCTCCTGCATTCTATTCCAGAGGTACGGTGCTGACTAAACCCTTGGAGAGAATTCTTGAAGCAAACCCTTGGCAAAACTAAACCTGCTACTTACTTACTCCCTCCCACGTATTAGGCTTAGGTCAGGTACATTGGCGTAGGCGTAGTTAGAAGCACCAGTTGAGTACGTTAGCCAAATGTATATATGTATATATATATTTTATTCATTTTAACCATCTTATGGCTAAGAAACCATATCCATGCTTTTACAGTATTATTTTGTGATACTCCTTTTACTGTACGCACTTTTTATAATAACAAGTCTTGCAATTGTGGCAATTCATTTCTCTTGCATGAGAAGGAAGACTGCTCAATAAATATCTTTTATTGAAAACGCCCGTCTCTCTATTCTCTGCATACTGGTGAAAGTAATTCCGCACAACTGACTGAGTGAAATAGCTGTCTATTGTTTCACACGACTCTAGAGATTGACTCTTATTCTGAGGAGCAAAGTTGTCATGTTAATGCGGTTGTTGGAAAACTGAATCCCTTCTTGTCTGAGCCAAAGAAGCTGATCACTTCCTATTTAGTCAAGAAAGTTTCCAGTGACCTCTGAGCTAGCTGGTACAAACCCAATTAAGTCTAACATAGTCAGTAGAGACCTAGGAGACCGCACTCCTACGTCTACACTGCCGTTTGTTATTCCAATGCGCAGGGCCTATAGGGAAAATAGGAACTACACTACAATGCCTGATTTAGACAAAGCCTTCCCTTTATGTGGCTTAGAGAATGCAACTAAGTTTTGCATATTCCCGAAAAATGTTGTCCCATCTACGTAGTACACAAGAGCTCGCTTCACATCTAAGGTGTGGAGAGGTCATTCAGCAACCTTGTCGGGTTGTGAGAAGAACACAGGAAGGTTAAAGGACTGGTTCAGGTGAAACAGGGATAGAACACCTTTGGGAGTAATTTAGGGGTGGTGTGGAGGACAACCCTGTCCCTGTGTACCTAGAAGGTTCTTCTAGCATTAATGACTCTAGCTTACCCACAAGCCTGAGTGAAGTAATGCTTTGAGGAATGTCTCTTTCCAAGAAAGGAATTGAGGCAGGCTAGAAGAGTCGTGCCTCTAACAGGGGACCCATTAGTCTTGTGAGTACAATATTGAGGATCCGCATAGGAGTCAGGAGGACCCAAGGTGGAAGTATTCTTAAGGCCCTCCACAAAAGCATCGATTACTGCAATGCGGAACAGTGAAATGTGTTGTCTGCTCTAAAGAGGTGGTTAATGCGGCTAGGTGAAGGCCAATGGACATGAAGGCTAGACCAGATGTCTGCAAGTGGAGGAAGTAGCAGACAATGTCCTGGAGCCCGGGAGTTAAAGAGTCAATGTGAGAAAATGGGGTTCAGTAGGAGTACCCCCACACATACTTTCTGCCTGGCTTTTCATGCAACTTTGACTGTGGAGTACTGGGTCCCTGCTGTCCAGGTCCCCAGACCTCTCCCTAAAAACATGTCCGCAATTGGCACTTCTGCCCTCCTGTAAGTCCACAGTAATTGGTACCCTGGGTACCTAGGGCCTGGAGGCTGAAGAGGCTCACCTGGGACCCCCTGATTAGGACCATGCCACTGGGGCTGGATAGCACCTGTGAGGGGAAAAAATTACCAAGTAGACATGGCATACTGCCTGTGTGCCATGCCAGCTAGCACTGCCTGCGGTATAGGTAAGTCACCCTACTAGCAGGCTTTACGAGCCCCAAGGCAGGGTGCACTATATCCCAGGTGGGGGCTGTAGGAAGGTACCTCCTGACTATGGTTGCCCCCAACTTTTTGCCCTGTGTTTTAGCTGGTTTTGGACATAGTCGACCTGGGATCCTGCCAATCAGGACCCCAGGCCTACTGCCCTCTCTTTAAAATGGATTCCATGTACCCTAGGTACATTTCCAATTGATACTGGGCCACCTTATCAGACCCTGTAACTCAGGGCATAGGTGTACCCAGGGCTGCCAGGGGCTGCAGCATGTATTATGCCACCCCTGGCTGGCCTCCTAAATTTGACACAACTGGCTGCATGACAGTTGGGGCAAAGTCGTGTAATCACCCTTTGCTGTAGGTGTAGTATACCTATACCTAACCCTAAAATGGACACACAGATTCCTATCAGTCACTCCTATGGCAGGCCTTGACAATCCTGAAGGCAGAGTGCTTGGAATCATGTGAGATGGTGCTCTGGCATGAGCTGAGCCTGTCTGCAGCTTGCGGAACCAAGTCCTAATAGCTGTTCCATGATAACGCATACCATATACTCTTAAGTGCATTATAATCCTCGCGGTTAAATGCTAACTTTGGTATTGCTTTATCAAAACATGTCGAGTAAGGTGTCATACGAATTGGAATACTAACCCCTCGCCAGTTCTGGCGACGGGGTTAGCATTCCACCCTTCTAGAGGGACACGACATGTCCGTAACTGTGAACCCCGGTTAAAGTTAACTGAAGCCTCAGCTCCACAAAATGGATGCTGCCACCACAGACACGAGTCTGACCCCCTGCAGCTGGGAGTCCTTCCAGCGAGGGGAGCCTGGACAAAGGGTTTCCTGTCAGGGGCGGTGCTAGCACCGTCCCAGACATGGTTTTGTGTATCCTGGGTAGGCAGGGCTTTACAGGAAGGTGACTGCTGAGTGGCACCCCGGTGCTCACTACGCATAGGCCGGTCTGAACCAGTTCCAGGGGCACACCAGCCCCTGGCCTGGGGAAGTCCGGCATGGCTGAGGGGTGTAACCACCCCCCACCTAGTCCCACCCATAGGCAGGACCTAGTCACCGGGTCAGCCCCCTTTTTTTAGTATAAAGATGGGAGCGGGCCCCCTGTTCAAATTAGATCATCTTTGGAATCAAGACACGACTTTCTGCGAAAGGACTTCACGATTTCTCCATCAAGATTCTCCATCAAGATTCTCCCTTGTGGCTAAGGAGTAGTCACCCTGCATCAAGCGGGCACCATCCTAAAGAACACTGCGGTCTGCTGCAAGTCCTTCATCACGAATCCGACGACCCAGCTCGACGAGACCCGGCTTCCCTGGCACCTCTGACCTCTACTCACCTCTACAGCCAAGCTGAGAACCGTGAGTGCGACGAGACCTCGAGGGACCGACGATCGCCAAGACTGCACAACATCTTTACTGCAAGCACACCGTGTCCTTCACGGGTGAGTGCTTTGGGGTCCGAGAAGCCCCGACCCTGCACAGCTCCAGCACCAAAGATCAGCCTCCCTGCATCTCCACGATCTGCGTGGGGCCCTTCTGCTGTTTGCTGTGCACCGCGTTGTTTGGCTACTAGCCTGCTGGCTGGTGGCCTTCTGAACGACGCCCGACGACATCACTGCTGCTGGTCTGGTTGCTCCAGACTGGCCCTTGCTTCCTTCTTGAAGAGAGGCACCCCGGACCCTCCTGGTCCACTCCAGACGCCATTTTAGGTCCACCGCGTGGGCTTGAATTTGCCAAGGCTTTGTTGCCCAATCCTGGGTCCAGCGACGCCGACAGCTTCTATCTTCGTGGGACAGCTCGATCCTCCTTCCTGGTCGCCGACAACGCCTCCTGGTCCGTGTGATCTCTGAGCACAGCGTCACCCACACACCTTGTCGAGGTGGCTACCATCCGGTGCCCTCCTGGTGCCCCCTGACTACTGGCTAATAGTCTCGAACTTGGTCCCCTCTGCTTTCAGGTGTCATCTTCCATCGATCCAGGCTTGGATCCACCGAACTTTCTTCACTGGTCGCCTGCCAGCAACTCCTTTCTTCCAGGCTCCTGGTCCGTCAACGAGGATTCCCGACGTCTTTTGAGTCCTATGCAGCTGCAGCCCCTGGGCTAGGTAACTTCGGCATTTCGGTGCCCCAGCATAGCCTCACTATCCAAGGGTCAGAATCTACTTTCGTTTTCTCCCTACCAGGTCGGGTTCGCCCGAGAACACTAACTTTGCAATTCCTAGCTACCATAGACTTTGTCCCGCATCTCGCGTGAGAGTGCACACACTGCACCCGAGTCCCCTGGGTCTCCTAGAAGTAATCTAACGATTCTATAGTCAAGTCCTAGCGATTCCAAAGGCTATTAGTACTGTACTTACCTGCTAGTAATTTCGCATTCCACTTTTCAAGTATATGGTTTTCCGTGCCCCTCGGGCATTTGTATATACTGTGCTAACTTAAGTATTTTTGTAAGAGTTTTGGTTTGTGCTTAGTACCCTGTCCTCATAAAGAGTACAGGGCTGTTGTGATCTTTAATAAATAACTGTTTATTTTCATAACACTGGTGTGGTGTCCTTTCACTTGGTGTTCAAGGGGTATATGTGGTATAACAGCTGGCTTAACACGCCCTCTCGAGTCTTTAGCCTTAGACTGCTCGTATCCACGCTACTAGGATAGCTGGTCTATAAGGTTGACTTACAACCAATCATCAATAAGGGTTGCTGGACTGATACATAGTGTTCACTAGAATAGTGACCACTGCATATCAGGCCACCTTCTCACAGGGGCATATCTGCATGAGCTGATATGACTACAGTATTGAGGTCTATTCCTTAATATTGTACGTGCCAGAGAAGCCATAGAGAGTACATGGGCTGGGAAGTTGAGAACTCTAGTTCCACAGAACCATAATGGCTTCACTGAACACAAGAGTGATGGTACCAAACAGCTCCTTGTAATAAATCCACACGGATGCCTGTGTGATATTTTTTTTAAAACATGTACTCAGAGGCGCCTCCTGGAAACCTACCAACCCTGTTATGGTCTCTACTGGCTTTAGGCAGCCAGCCACTGACCAGAACTGTTTCCGGAACACTGGGTAAGGAGCCTCTGCACTCTGGGAACAAAAACTAAGCACATAGTGGCAAGAGGTGTCATACCTCCTCCCAAATGATGAGACAGTGCTCTTAGAGGGACGATTCAAAGGCAAGCTGTCTTTGTAATGCGACCCCCCAGCCTCTGTTACTAGCAGATGGCAGCCCCCAGTATACACACCCACTTTGAGAGAGAAAACCAGTGGGAAAACTCAGGAGATTAGGTGGTGTGGCAACCTCTGCCAACTCCACCCCTTACATGGGGGAGGAAAGGTGAAGATGGGGACACCCCTCCAATCAGGGCTAGGTCTAAGCCCCCTCCCACAGGAAGGTAGGCATAATAGAGAGTGTAGTCACCCCAGGTAAGGTGCCCTTCAGACCTACATACTACTCCCATAAAAAGCTTTCTAAATTGAGCATTTAAGTGACTCCCAGATGCAGAAATTAGACATCCCTGCAGAGAAGACTGGAGACGATGACTGCCTTGGCTGCAGCCCTACCGGAATGTCTCCAGCTTCTGCAAACCTGCGACCTGTCTTGCAGCCAGCGACCCTTGAAAACCCTGGGAGGACTGCTGTCTTCAAAAAAAGACTCCACTCTTCTGTGGACAGCAGGACCGGTCCAATAAAAAAACTACTCCAAGGGCAACGGATCCAGCTGGAACCGCTATCCCTGCCCACTTTGCACCCAACACCCACGGGCTAAGTCTGAGAAGCTCACTGTGCACGAAAGCCTCCCTAGTGATCCTGTCCTTGTGTCCAGTGTTGGCTGACCTCCCCATATCTCCACTGCGGAGCCGGCAGTGTACATCCAGAGGCTCTACCAAACTGCGAACAGCTCCGGTAAGAAGACTTCAATGTCGAAACGTACCCCTGCACCCAAAGCCCTTGGGCTTGGTGAGCTGAACAGACAGTACCCTTACAACTCCCTACACCGCAACTTACCTCTGCTGTCGTTGGTCTCCCTAATACAACCTCCAGTAACACCTGCAGACTGTTTGCCAGAACAAGAATCTCCATTGAAAAGCATTGGATGCCTGACGTCGAAATTGCACCCTGTAGCCGGTCACCCCTGTGCCACTGGTGGTGTACGTTTGGTGCTGCTTTGTGGCCTCCCTGGTGCTTAACTTAACCCCAAAAGATGGGTTCATTATTGCTGTGCAATAAATATCTTACAAGCTGCTGTGTTCGGCATAAGGCTGCTCGCCCACGCTAGCACTAAGGAACACTTTGGGTTTTACATTGAGCCCTGTACACTTTTAGGGAACCCATGGACTCCAACAGGTCAATTCGCTGAGTGTGGCAATAACGGACAAAGCATTTCCCTTTAGAACAGGACTGTGCACTAGGCCTGTGCATGTGTGCTTCTTGTATGATGCTCGCTCATTAATTCAGGTGGAAGGTTATGATGTACAAACTCACATCTCAAGATTGAGCAACCTGGAGTCTGAGTGCCTGATTTGGCCATGGTTATGAAAGTATAGGTCTGGCCTGTTGGCGAACCTCTTGTGCGTGACCACAGAGTTCTAGAAGGGTGCTGAACCAGGGATGGTGGGTAAAAGAGGGAAGCAAACAACAAACTGAAGATGGGGGGGAATGGGGGGGGGAGGGGGGGGGGGAGGGGGGGGGGGAGGGGGGAGGCGGAAGGCGTAGACAAATATCACTGACCACATAATCCATAGTGCATTACCCATGGACTGTGGGGACCAAGAGGCAATGCTTGGGAGTTTGACTTCTGCACAGAAGTCTACCTGAGGATATCACCACCGCTGGAAGTAAGGAAGGAAAAAACTCTTGTGTGGCGTTCCAATTTATGGACTTGTTGCAGCCTGCTGAGGAAGGCAAAGATCTCTACTCCCGGGAGATTCTCCACCAGGAGTCGAAGTATGAGTTACTTACCTTCGGTAACAATGCATCTAGTAGAAACGCTGTCTAGCCGCAGATACCTGAACTTAGAATATCCCCAGGCGTCAGATTGGATCCAGAATTTTTTTTGCAGCTGCACCTCTGTGTCCCAGGGGGCCGGCGCCACACAACCCCGCACTGACATGACATCAGCGAGGTCATATAAGTCCCTCCCGGCACGCTGACGTCCGTTTTCTTTGGAGAAACTTTTCCGCGGCACAACACAGAGCCGCCAACAAAACTGTGAAAGTAGGGGAACCGTGTGCAAAGGATGAAAAATCTGTAAAAGGGCAGATGGCGCAAAACACCATCATAAAAGACAGTATCGGACACTGTCTAAATATACGAGAAGAAGTAAAGGCAGAGCTCTGAGAAAAAACCCCGCAAAGCAAAGCATGGACCCTCCCCAAAAGCTGAGTAACAAGGGAAGAATATCTTAACAGGCAAGATAGATTATTACCATGTAGAACTGTGCCGACCAACAAGGATGGGGCACAGGAAGAACAGTTACTGCGAGAAGGTATGAAAAGAATGTTATTCCCCTATAGCAAGGGAAGGCCGAAACATAGCCGAGCAGATCCCCAAAGAAGGCAACTATAGAGGAGACCAAAGTCCTGACTCAATGGAGAAGGAGGGAGGGAAGCAACAGTAGAATAACATCCTGAAGGTGAAAAAAAGGCAGTTTTACAGGAAAGAAGCCACCCGAAGGGAGACAGCCGCATAAGCAATTCTTAAAGAGCCAACAATGTGAGCACCATTAAAGAAAACCAATGGCAACTGAAAGGAGGCAAAGTGGAGAAACCCACTTGGCAAGGTCATCGCAGAACGGGGAGGATGGATGGGTGTTAAGGAAGCTGCGGCTAGACAACGTCTCTACCAGATACATTGTTACTGAAGGTAAGTAACTCTTACATCTGATAGAGACATCTAACTGCAGATTCCTTAACTTAGCATAGATACCACAGCCATACCCCAATGGGGAGGTGGGTCTGCCACAGAACAGAAAGTACCCGAAGCACTGAGCCAGCAACAGAGTTACTGACTATGGGGAAGGCTGTGGCGGAACAGCCACACAGCAGCCCAAGTAGCTCAAAAGAGCACAAGACAAGGCATCCTAAACCGCCAGAATGGCGCAACACCAAACCCGTAAGAGTATGAGCTGTATAAACAGCACTAGCCATATCCCAGAACTGAAGAGTCCAGAACAAAGGAGGCAGGACTACTTCCAGCTCAATGGTGCACTAAGTGGACACCAATGAAAGCTAGAGGAGAACAAGAATGTAACCAGGGCCTACCAGGCTAGCCCACGCAAGGGAGGCCGGAGAGACCACATCTAGGAAGCAAGGGGCAGAAGCAGGAGCTGAGCAACATCTTAGAAGTGCAGGCGGGAACAAAAGACACGCCAAGTGCACACCTAGTCACCAAAAGGTGTGACAGTGGCGAAAGGTATCACTCTGAAGCGGACCACAATTGAAACATGCACAGAGCTGGCAGCCACGGAGACAAGGTGGCGAAGCTAAAATGAGCATGGAACTGCCCAACCAGGCAGGTTGAAGGTCGAGGTGAGAACTCACCACGAAATACAGGGAAGCAGAGTGCTGCACCTGGGACGACCTGCATCAGAGGAGCTTTCCCGCAGGCACAGGAGACAGTAGGGTGACGCCCAGTAAAGGAGGTACATCCGAAGGGAGTGGCCGCTGAGGCACCAATGAATAGGAACACGCATAACTGTTGAGAAGAACCTCAGATCTCCAGACCACTTCCTACAACTGGGGGGAAATCCACCCCCTGCAGAAAGATGGGACTGTTTAGTATAGAAACACCAAGAGAAAAGTATCGTGAAGCAAGGGAACCACCCCAGGGAGTGGAACGCAAGGAACCCTTATTGCCGAAGATGCAGGAAAAGACATCGGCGTGCAGAACGAGGGCAAGCTCGAGTACAAGCACTGACTTGCTCCTTAAAACACAGATATAGGAACAGACTTCGCAGTAGCGAAGAGAGGTGGAGACGTAGAAAAAGGAAACCCCACGGGCAATCCGTAGATATATATGTATACAGCAAAGGGGTGAGCTACGACCACGCAACTACGGGTGCCGTAGGAGGAACCAACCTAGTGCACCCGTGGCAGCAGGTAGCTGTGTTTTGAAGCGTGTTGAAATGCATTGAAAACCTCCAAAAGAGGAGAATGAGGCACATATGCAAGGCTCAAGCAAGGCGGGACCCATGGCGTATAGGAGATCGCACCAAAAGGCACAACACTGAACTCCATGCAACGGTAAGACAATGGAGTCCTTGGATGTAGAGAGCCTAAAGGGGGCCTCCATGTCTGCCTGATGCATAGCAGAGCTATACAATAGCATACAGGTACCCCACTTGGAGTTTGGTACATTCCCAAGAACCATGGGGGGGAACACCTCCTCGGGCAAACCACAGTCAGAGGACAGAATACAAACAATCTGTGGAACACCGCGACAGTAGGCTTACAAACAGCCTAAAAAACGCATAGTACAACTGGTGAACGCCAAATAAAAGGGTAACCACCCCAGATCATGTCAAATGGAGACCTGCAAAATACATACCTATGGGGGAGGGCGAAATCTCGCAAGGAAGCGCCGAACAGCCGAATCGGCGTGGGCATCAAACAAAAGGTCCCCTCCAAAGGGTAGGTCAAAAGTCGTTTCCGGATATTCTCCGTAAAGACACCATTCCACAACCAAGCATGGCACCGTAGGGCAACCGAACCAGCCGTAGCAAGGCCTAAGGAATCTGCAGTATCCAAGGATTGTAAATTCCACCAAATCACAGCCATCACAGAGAAGATGAAGGAGTTCAACACGAGCGCCCTCAGAAGTTGCCGATAGAAGAGACTCAGCAGTGTCTCAAAGGGCAGAAGTAGCCCGAGCCAAGACACACACTGTATTTAGTGATCGAAGAGCTGAGCTAGTGTAGGCAAAAATGTTGCGGTCTCACGACTCCAGCCATCTGGACTCCCAGGAGGAAGGAAGAAGCAGATGAGGCAAGAAAGGGAAAGCAGTTTGCAGGACAAACCCCAAACGTCTGGGTGAACAAATAAGCAAACTGGATCATGTGGAGCAGGACCGTGGCAGTGCAAGATAGAATGAGCCACCAGATCAACGGAAGCTGGCAAAGCCCAGGTGCCCAAAAGGTCATCATAAAGAGAAAGCTACGAAAGGTAGAAGCCGCACTACATTCCCCGAACCGTGGTGGAGGAAATTATGCAGAGGGTCAACTGGCAGGGGGGCCAAAGGAGGTTACATACTCAGAACACGAGCGACCAAGGAGACAACACTAATGAACGCCGCACAGGCCTCTGTAGTCTTCTGAGGAGGGGACAGCAACTTATCTGTGGGTGAGGGCTATAAACTAAGCCTCCCACTCCAAGGAGGTTGACAAATTAACTGAGGATGCCACCAATGCCCAAAAGAAGGAAGCCCCACTGACTAATGAGGGTCCTGATGGGGTTCCTGAGGAGGCGGGGAGTCCGCAGGGAACACAAATTTCAAAGGGGGGCGGGGGGGGGGGGGGCGGCAAGGACAGATCGGCATTGAGGCACCGCTGAACTTCCCCCGGAAGCCTCTGGAGAGGAGATAATCCTGCGTCGGGGCAGCGCTTGGGCGACTTCGGTCGGCGGCGGCCCTGCCTCATCCAGCCGACTCAGCCTCAACCAAGACAAGCTCCGCTGCTGAAGAAGGGGACGGCGCCGGAGCGGGAGAGACAAGCCTACATCGCCGGACTGGCGCAGACTCAGCCTTAACCACAACAGGCTCCGACTCCTAAGTAAGGAATGGAGTCGGAGCCGGGGAGGCAAGTCTACCCCACCTCCGGACAGGCAGTCACCTGTCAGGAAGGTCTGAGGCATACTAGAAGCAAGTCTGCGAGCACCAGCAACCACCTGCGGCACCACACGGAGCGTCACTGGACTATGCGGCGCAGCAGGGGTGCTATGGGTCGAACAGGGTGACCCAACTGGGCCACAACCTGACGCTGCCATATCTCCATCATCCCTAGAGGAGAAGGGCACAGTCGGCGCCAGGGGCAAACCCGCCGGCAAGTCCATCGGAGACCCTGCAAGTAGCGGAGGCTCCGAGGACGCCCCAGGGAGGCCTCCAGGGCCGCGGCATAGGCCTCCATCTGGGTCCGAGTCGCCCGTGAGCCAGGATAAGGTGGATAAGTAAGGGGCAACTCCCAGGGGTCGCACGTCCCGAGGATTCTGGAAACTAGTGCCCTCGACAACAGAAGGAAGTGAGGTCGAGGACATGGGCTGTGACTTAGCCGAGCGAGACGAACGACGCACCTGGGAACCAGAGGGCAACCGATGCAGCAAATGGAACCCACTGCCAGAGGGACCTGGTGCCAATGAGGAGGCCGGGGGCTGAGACGACTCCGACCGGGACAGACGAGCCAAAAGCAGCTTCATCCTGCGCTCCTGCCAGGACTTCGGCTTGAGGTGTTGGCAGGCGTCGCAATCCGTCAAGTCGTGGTGTTTGCCCAGCCACCACATACAGATAAGGTGTGGGTCCGTCGCAGACGCACAAGTTACTACTTCTGTAACGATATATCTGTAAGAGACATTAGTTAGTGATAGATTCCTTACCTTAGAATATCCCCAGGCGTCAGACTGGATCCGGAAATTTTGCGTAGCAATACCCCTGCGCGCCGGTAGGCGTCGTCTGCGGCTCCGCGTCAGTTGTCGGCGTCGTTAGCGCCGGAATGACGTCGGAGTACTTAGACGCCGCCCATGCGCGCTGACATCAGTTCTGATACACAGCTTTTCCACGCCAGATACGCAGAGCCATGATAGAACCAACACTGGTGCCATGAAACTAGGGCCCTGAAAGGGGATGACCTTAACCCTAGATATCGGTTCGCAGAACGGGGAGGATGGGTGGGTCGGTAAGGAATCACTAACTAATGTCTCTTACAGATATATCGTTACACAAGTAGTAACTTGTGCATCTGAAAGAGACACGTTAGTGATAGATTCCTTACCTTAGAATAGATACCCCAGCAATACCAACCCCGGTGGTGGGTCTGCGAACCAATATCACACCAGAAAGTCCTGGAGGACGGAACGGCCAAAGAAGCCATCCCTCCGGACTTGACTGTCCAGGCAGTAGTGTCTTGCGAACGTGTGCAGCGAGGCCCACGTCGCTGCCTGGCAAATGTCCTGTAAGGGGACTCCTCGGCCCAGGGCAGTTGTTGCCGTGGCACGAGGGGAATGAGCCCGCAATCCAGCAGGGGGCTCCTTTTTCACCATGGAGTAACATGCCTGAATACACAAGATGATCCACCGCGAAATGGTCCTCTTGTGTACTGCCTTTCCCTTCTTCGCGCCCACTTAACCAACAAAGAGTTGGTCATCCACCCGGAATTGGCGTGTGCGATCTAGGTAATAGGAGAGCGCACATTTTGGATCCAGACGGTGGAGCCTCTCTTCCTCTTTCGAGGGAGGCGGAAAGAAGGTGGGCAAAGTAATGGACTGCCCGATGTGGAAGGCCATGACAACCTTGGGCAGAAAGGAAGGTAGTGTAAGCAATACCACCTTGTCTGGATGAACAGATAGGAAAGGTGGAGTAGAAGAAAGAGCCTGGAGCTCACTCACCATCCTGGCAGAGGTGATGGCAACCAGGAAAGCAGTCTTCAATGTGAGAAGACGGAGAGGACAGTTATGGAGCGGCTCAAAGGGAGCACACATCAGATAAGTGAGAACAAGATTCAAGTCCCACTGGGGGACTTGAATAAGGAAGGCTGATCAGGTAGCCTTAAGAAGGCGGAAAGAGCAGAAAGGTACCCTCTAAGAGTGCCCAGAGCAGAGCCCTGCTGGGCCAGGGAAAGAAGGAAGAGCAGCACTTCAGAAAGGGGTGCAGAGAGAGGATCCACAGCCTTTGCTGTGCACCATGCCACAAATCTGTTCCACCTGCAGGCGTATACCGACTTTGTGGAGGGACGCCTGGCTGCCAGAATGATATCACAGACTTCAGGAGGCAAGTCAAATGGCCTCAACTGTCGACGCTCAATCTCCAAGCTTGGAGGTGGAGACTGGACAGGTTCGGGTGCAGCACCATCCCCTGCTGCTGCGACAGAAGGTCCTCCCGAAGAGGCAGACGAATCGGGGGATCGACTGACATGCTGAGTAGCTCGGGATACCAGTATCTTCGTGCCCAGTCCGGAGCCACAAGGATAACCTGGGCCCGGTTGCGCCTGATCTTCAGCACTCTGGGCAGAAGTGGTATAGGCGGAAAGGCGTACAATAGACCGCAACTCCACTCGCGACGAAAAGTGTCTCCGAGAGAGTGCCGCCTTGGAAATTCCAGCGCGCAGAACTGATGACATTGCGCGTTCTCTTCTGTGGTGAATAGATCTAACCAAGGCTCTCCCCATTGCTGAAAGAGACCTTGCGCCACGTCCGAGTTCAGACGCCATTCGTGATCCATCATGGACCGACGGCTGAGTTTGTCTGCCCTGGCATTCAGAGAGCCTGCCAGGTGTTGAACCACCAGGGTCACGCCCTGATGTTCCAGCCATTGCCAGAGGTGCAGAGCCTCCTGGCATAGGGTCCAAGACCCCACCTGCCTTGTTTGTTGCAGTACCACATGGCGGTGGTGTAGTCGGTGAACACTTGCACTACACTCCCCCGGACAGAGGGGAGGAATGCCTTCAGTGCTAGACGAATCGCCCGCAGCTCCAACATGTTGATATGGAACCGGGACTCCGCCGGAGACCAGAGGCCTCTGATCTCCGCCTCTCCCATATGGCCTCCCCAGCCCTGGAGGGACGCGTCCGTCACAACCACGAGCTCCGGGTGGGGTAGGGAGAGGGATCTGCCACTGACCCAGTCGCGGTCCGTGAGCCACCACTGCAGTTGTTTCGCAGTGCCCTCCGAGATCAAGACCTGATCGGACAGGTTGCCCTGATGCTGGGCCCACTGAAACTTCAGGTCCCACTGCAGAGCCCACACCCGCCACCTGGCGTGATGCACCAGAAGGATGCAGGAGGCCATCAGCCCCAGAAGCCGCAGCGTCAACCTGACCGAGACTCGGGATAACGGCTGAAAGATGGGAATCGGAGCCTGTATATCCCGAACCCGCTGTTCGGGCGGGTAAACCCGAAACTGCGCCGAGTCGAGAACCGCTCCGATGAAGAGGAGCTGCTGAGAGGGACACAGGTGTGACTTCGGCACATTGATGGAGAACCCCAGCAAGTGCAGGAGGTCGGCCGTAGTCTGGAGGTGGCCGACGACTGTCTGGGGCGAGCCCGCCTTCAACAACCAGTCGTCTAGGTAGGGAAAAACTGATACCCCTAACCTGCGCAGATGAGCTGCGACCACCGCCATCACCTTCGTGAACACCTG
Source organism: Lissotriton vulgaris (assembly GCF_964263255.1). Classification (NCBI taxonomy): domain Eukaryota; kingdom Metazoa; phylum Chordata; class Amphibia; order Caudata; family Salamandridae; genus Lissotriton; species Lissotriton vulgaris. The sequence goes on along the minus strand of NC_141693.1, from coordinate 568,338,840 downwards.
TGGGGCGCTGGTAAGGCCGAAGGGGAGCACGGTAAACTGAAAGTGCTCTTGGCCTACCGTGAACCGCAGGTAACGCCGGCAGGACGGGGATGTGGAAATAAGCGTCCTGCAAGTCCAACGCTACCAGCCAGTCTTCCGGGTCCAGGGCAGCTAGGACCTGAGCCAAAGTAAACATCTTGAACTTCTCCTTCTGGAGGAAGCCGTTGACGTTCCGTAGGTCCAAGATAGGGCGTAGGCCCCCTTTGCCCTTCTTGGGTACCAGAAAGTAGTGGGAGTAACATCCAAACACTACTTCTGGCCCAGGAACGCGCTCGATGGCCCCCTTGGCCAAGAGGGCCGTGACTTCCTCTTGCAGAAGTTGCAAGTGATCCCCCGACACGCGGTGGCATTGCGGTGGCATGGATGGAGGGGTCGCCTCGAAGGGGAGGGAGTAGACCCTTCGGACGATCAGCAGCACCCACCTGTCCGACGTGATAGTGCGCCAGTGGGAGAGGTGATGGCGAACCCTGCCTCCCACAGGCGTCACATGGGCCTGAAAACTCGGACTAGGAAGGTTTTGAGGCGGGTGCTGTGGAGGGAGGTGTGGACTGGCCTTGCCGTTGTTCCCGACCGCCGCCACGGCGGTTCCACGGCCGCCACCGCGCTGTTGGACATTCTGCGGCGCGTGGCTGGCAGCAGGTGTGGGGACGCCCCTTCCGTGGCCACGAAAGGAGCGAAAGGCACCAGATTGCTGGCGTGGGGCCGAGAGGCCCAAGGACTTGGCCGTAGCCCTGGAGTCCTTGAAACGTTCCAGCGCATGGTCTGCCTTGTCGCCGAAGAGGCGACGGCCATCGAACGGCATGTCCAGAAGAGTGGCCTGGACATCGGCCGAGAAGTTGGCGGACCTCAACCAGGCGTGGCGCCGAACCGCCACCGTCGTTGCCATCGCCCTGCCCAGTGAGTCCGTTGTATCCAGCCCACACCGAATGGAATAACGGGCTGCATCTCGTCCCTCCAAAAGGGTTTGGGCGAGTTTAGCCCGGACCTCCTCCGGGCATTGTGGCAGCACGTCCGCAACCGTGTCCCACAAAGTGTGGGTGTAGCGGCCCAAGAGACAGGCGGTATGAACAGACCGCAGCCCTAGGATAACAGACGAGAACACCTTCTTCCCGAACTGTTCATATCTCTTGGATTCCCTGTCGGGCAGGGCCGACGGGAATGCGGTCTGGGAATTGGAGGCCTGGATGACCAGGCTCTCGGGGGTGGGATGGGTGGACAAAAAGCATGGGTCGCCCGGGGCGGGGTGGTAGCGTCTGGCCACGTTCCTATCCACAGGCGGACCGGTGGCGGGCTCGGACCAAATGCCCACAAGAACGTCACACAAGGCCTCATTGAACGGCAGCAGAGGCTCGGCCAAGCTTGACTGCGGTTTGAGGACCTCAGTGAGGAGGTTAGTCCTCACGGCCGCGACGGGGAGCTCAAGGTTTAAGGCCTTGGCTGCCTTCGTCAACACTACGCTATATCTAGATCCCTCCTCCGAAGCCACAGTCGGAGGGGAGACAAATCCAGTGTCTGGTGATGTGTCAATACCACTGGCCTCCCCAAGCTCATATATCCAGTCCTGTTGAGACTGGCACTCCTGGGCCAGAGGGTCCTCGGACCCCTCCCAATCCTCCTCGTCACCTGTGTCCTGTAAACCAGGATTAGTAGACAGGGCCTCCTCATGGAGATAAAAATCTCCAAAGGCCGAGGGAATCGGCGCCCAGCGGCACCGTTCCGACGCCTGAGTCGGACCGCAGGAAACATTGGGGATGGCACCCACAATGGGCGCCGGGGACGACACCTGTGGGGACGGCGCCGGTGAGGTCGTAAGGTTGACCGGCGACGCCCCGGATCCGGAGCCGGATCCGGTGAGGTCCTGCGGCGCCGAGACCGAAGTCGCCGGTGGTGCCGGGGCCGAAGCACCCGACTGCGTCGGGCCGAAGCACCCGACCCGTTAGGACCTCCAGACGGAACCGTTGGGCCCGAAGGTGTCACGGAAACCGACTGAGGAGGGAGGGTCCTCAAGGCCATGAGGTACCGCTCAATCTCCCCCGGCGTCGCGCCGTGCCCAGGGACCCGAAGGTGTGGGGCAGGCGGCGACACTTGCGACTCCCGCAGAGCCGCGTGGGCGGTGTCGCCCGAGCCCCCGGCCGCATCGTGAGAGCGTCTGGGTGTGTCGGAGGAACGATGACGTCCGACCTCTCACGCCTCTTACGGAGGACTTGGAACCTAACGACCGGTGTCCACTCCCGGAGCTTCGATGACTCCGACCTCACGACTGTCCCTCGACCTCCCGTGGGACCGGGACCGGGACCTGGAGCGGCGCGGGGCCGACTGCCTCAGCTCGAGTCGCTTGTGGGACCGCTCCCGCCTAGCCTTCGACGTCAGGGCCCGGCAGTCGGAGCAGGTTCGATCGCCATGGTCGAGGCCTAAGCACTTCAGGCACCGGCGATGGGGGTCCGTGACCGACAGTCGATCGCACTTCGAGCAGGGCTTGAACCCGGGCATCCCTACCGGCACCGATAGAGTCGAAGACTCGAAGAAAAAGAGTGATCAAAAGATCAAAAAGTTCAGTCAAAAATTGACTGGGGGTAGAGCTTCTCCGGATCTGCGCTAGCTGGCGCGGAAAAAAGAAGAACTGACGTCAGCGCGCATGGGCGGCATCTAAGTACTCCGACGACGTCATTTCGGCGCTAACGGCGGACGCGGAGCCGCAGACGCCTACCGACGCGCAGGGGAATTACTACGCAAAAATTTCCGGATCCAGTATGACGCCTGGGGATATTCTAAGGTAAGGAATCTATCACTAACGTGTCTCTTTCAGATATTTGCCGCAAACAGGAGGTAAACGTTTCAAAGCCTGAAGGCATCACACACTGTTCCAGACGCGAAGCGTCAAAAAGGAGGCCTGAAAACAGGCCAGAGAAACCACTTACTCCGGATCCGCATCGCACGCGGAAAAGAAGGAAACCAACGTCAGAGCGCCGGGAGGGTCTTATATGACCTCGCTGACGTCACGTCTGCAGACAACATCAAGGCGGAGTCGTGTGGCGTCGTCCCCCGGCACGCAGAGGTACTGCTGCAAAACATTTACCGAATCCAGACGGACACCTAGGGATATTCTATGTTACGGAATCTGCGGCTAGATGTCTATCAGATTCTTGCGGCAGAGGGCCCACCGCAAAATGCTCTGGGCTGAGCAAGAAATGGGGTGACCAAGTGCTGCTCTGCTTCTGAAGGTAGTACATGGCTGTCATGTTTTCTGTCTGAACGAGTACAACTTTGATGGTCAGATGGCGTATGAAAGCTTTGAGTGGCAGATGAACGGTTAACAGTTTCATGAAACTGATATGGAGACTGTTGTCTGGGCTCTCACTGGCCTTGAACAGTCATGTTGTGCAAGTGCATACTCCCACCCTGTCAGAGAGGGGTCTGTTGTGAAAAGTGCGGCCACCGATCAACACTGGGTCGTTCCAATGACCCACTGCTTGAAACCACTGCTGCGCTAGGCATTCATGTAATGGACGCATATGTAATCTGGCATGTGAACCTAGGGGTAATGCAGGAGGCCATCCTGCCTACAAGAATAATGATTGTCCTAACAGAGTATTGACGGTCCGGGTGAATTTGAGGAATTGGTGCGTGGAAGTAATGGATCTGGACAGAGTTTGGAAAGGCCTTACCAACTTCTGAGAGGAAAACTGTTCCTAGGTAGGGTTGAATCTGGAGGGTCTGAAGATAGGATTTTGTGGCATTGAAGGTAAACCCTGGGTCATGTAGGAGATTTACCATGGCCTGTGTGCACTCGCAGCAGTGTTGGAAGGTGGCACTCTTGATCAGCCAGTCTTCCAGGCTGGGAAGGCATGTACACCCTGCCTATGCAAGTGAGTCGTCCCCACCGGAAGGCATTTGGTAAACACCGGACATGCAGTGGTCACCCCAAAAGGAAGCACTGAGCTACTAATGCCTTCCGCTGATCATGAACCTGAGACAGAGGTGATGGGTGTATGACGGTAGGACAGGTGGCGGAAGGACCTACGAGGGGTGGGCATTTAAAGAGATCCATTAGCCTTGCCGCTCGTCTTTTTTTAATCTTTTACCAGAATTTGGTCAACATGCGTTTCAAACAAATGATATTCATCCAATCTATATATTGAATAACAATTGCACTCTTTAGTTAAAATAGTAATCCTGGGTAAAACAGGTGAGTAGGTGCAACTTGGTTTGCCCTCCTGAGTAAGAGGGTGAAGAATATACTCAAAGCAGCATTATCCCAAACCGTAAACAATGTCACCTAGATGCACTCAAAGAAATTTCAATAATGGGAATCCACAGTTTTTAATTTTCTTGATAATTTCGTTTTATTTTCTTCAAACTTCATTTGTCAAAATAATTATGAAATTCATCATATTTCTTAATGGCATGCCCAATGCATTTCGGGCATTCTGCCCTTCTTCAGGGGACTTAATTGCTGTAAAAAATACACAGCGTTTTATTGTTGAATAACAAATCACAAGGTGGTCTTTTGGTTTGTTTTAATGCCTTCTAAATAAAAGTGGTTTGAAATAAATACATGCACAATGATTATAAATCATGATGTCACTCTGTAAAAGATTGTGACAAGTGGGTACACGGTTTACAGTTTAGTGAGGTGTGAGACAAAAACTCTAATAAAGAAACCAACTCTTAATGAGAAAAAAAGTAAAGGTGTTGCGGGTTTCATGTAACCAGTACCCGGCATGATATTCTGAAAAGCACTTATGTGCTTTTCAGAATATCATGCAGGGTACTGGTTACAAGAAAATAAAACAAAATCAAGAAAATTAACAACTGTGGATTACTATTGTTGAAATTTCTTTATTGAGTACATCAGGTGACATTGTCCACGGTTTGGGATAATGCTGCTTTTGAATATATTCTTCAAACAAATGTTAGCCATTTAACAGGAGGTTGAGCAGATTTTGTTTAACTACAGGCTTGAAGCCAGAAGTTCACCTTCATGTATTCCTGCAAAAACAGGACTCTGGAGTTGATGTTCCAAGCAGCAGTGCGGGCAGCATCTAGGGCACAACGGATTGTGGTATTAGAGATCTGCATCCCCTCTGAAACTATCTTGTACCCCCCCCCCCCTCTTCATGTGCTCATCTGGGATATGTTGAAGGAGCTCTTCTGTCTTGTACCAGTGGGCACGGTAATTACATAAAGGCAATTCAATGTAATTAGTGATATGCCAATGGTTAGCTGCCTGCACTGTGCTCCTCTTTCCCACAGATTCAATGCGCTTGCTTTCCTTTTCTGGTAGTGGGGCATCACCAGTAGCCTGATTGTTAAGGCAGTATGAACCACCAGAGAATCAGGTGGGAGCCGGCCATGTATGTAAACAAGATCCGTAGGGATGCCATGTATTTTTGTCCATTATGGATGCAATGACCCTGGCTCGGACAAGGTCCAGGAAGATGTCTGGGGAATGTCGAAGTATGCCTCCAAGCATGTGGAGGAAAAAGTCTGAGTGGAGATCAATGGTGTAGTAGGAAACAGCCCTGCAAACATGCTCTTGGTAGGAGATGTGAATGTTACCCGGGTGTTAGGGTAGGGGGGCAGGTTACAGGTCAGGGTCTTTGTTCTTCGGTGAATCAGCATGGTGGGAAGCCCATATATCACCTTGTGGATGAATGAGAGGTGTACAACAGTGGGATTCACTGGGGAAGCAGGCGGAGAAGGTGAATGCTGTGGAACAAAGGATGGTGGCGGGTGCGTCACAGGAAAACTACTGGGAGCCTTCTCCAACTTTTAGCGCTGCTGGGATGGAACAGGCATGTAGAGGGCTTCGACGAATGACAACTGCCATTTGGCCACATCCTTACCCGCCCCAGTGGGGCGGGTAAGGATGTGGCCTGTATACAGGAGTTTGACCAAATGTCTTTGTCGAGTGCCGATCTCCTCCGGGAACTTGTGGAAAATTGGTTGCGCCAGTCTTGTTCATTGGGAAGTTCGAATCCAAGGCAGATTTATACGTAGCGGGTGTGCACTCTGAGGGTGATTTCGAATCCAAAGGTGTCAGCTCAGAGGGGCAGGTTGGCGCCAAAATTGGAAGCCTGCGCTTTCTTCGCCCCCAAACCAGAGTTAGGCATCGCATTCAAAGATGGTGGTTGGTGCCGACCATGGCCCGGAGGCAGTGGTGGCCTGCCTGACATTCGAGAGAGGCTGGACAGCCCATCATAGAGGGCAGCTCGACTCAAGCCGTAGGGAGGGGGAAACTGTACTCACAGCTTGTTAACCCGCTGGTGAATACTCAATATCCAGGTCGGAGCCATCATGGGGGGGGGGGAATCTCTTAATCTGCGGCAGACTGCTATGGAAGATGTTTCCCTTCGATGTCCTCTGGCCAAATATGTCCATAGTGTTTTCTCTGCTCCTACACAACATTCCAAGTAGAGATGTCTGAAAGTCGACAAGTCATATGTCACAAGCAACCTCGTTGACCTTGGACGAGAGACATAGATTTCAGACCTGATGATCAGTCCAAGGGTATTTTCGGTGGCAGTGAGGACAGTAGCGGAAGGGCGTCTATTCCATCACCGGGAAGGTATGGCAGAGGAGACTAGGATGAGAGATGGTAGGTGTAGGAAGGTGGATACCCGACTATGGTTGCCCCCAACTTTTTGCTTAGTGTTTAGCTGGTTTCCGACTTAGTTGGCCTGGGATCCTGCTATTCAGGACCCCAGGCTATCTGCTCTCTCTATAAAATGGACTCCATGTACTATAGGTACATACCAAATTGGATATTGGGTCACCCTTGTGAGTCCCTGTATAGTGTACCATAGGTACCCAGGGCATAGGTGCACTCAAGGCGTACTAGGGGCTGCCGCATGTATGGTGCCACCCCTGGCTGGCCACTCAAATAGACACAACTGGCTTATCACTCAGCTGGGGAAAGGTTGTGTAATCACCCCTTGCTTAGGTGTAGTATTCCTATACCTAGTTACATATAGACATAGTAACCTATAAGTCACTCCTATGGCAGGCCTTAACAATCCTGAACATTACAAAAGGGGGTTGTACCCATGCAGTCAGGGGGACCTGGGCGTTGTGTAGTAAATGTATAGGGGGGTCCCCGTGAGGAGAGCGTGTAAACACACAGTAAAACACTTGCAAATTTCAAAAAGACGTGAATTCAAAAGAAAACAGTGCGTGTGCTCAGACCAAAACCTTTACACATGGCGAGCAGGTCTTTACATTAAAACACCATACCAACTGCAACACCAACAGTGTGATCTACTTAATAACATGTCCGTGCAACAAAGTATATGTTGGGCAAACCCAGCAAAAAATAAAATCTCGTATCTCTGCACATTGTAGCAGGCTACGTTGCAAGGTCCTAGGTGCCCCCCTGGTGGACCATTGGCAGAACACTGGACACACAGTGGCAGACTTAAAATGGCTGGTAATTGAGAAGGTGTCCCTAGGCAGAAGAGGTGGGAATCTAGCATCTGTGTTAAACTTATGGGAGTGCAAATGGATGTCTCTTCTAGACTCCATCAAAAATGGTTTGAATGAACAGGACGGCAGCTTTGCCCAATTAGCTGCTTTAAGATGACAGAATTTTCCGCACTGCATACTTGCCAAACATTGTAACTTGAGAGGTACACAACACCGGCTCATCCATGGGTTACTCGTCTACACCACCATGTATGATAGGTGCACGAGTCCCACAACTCTCATTCCTGGTCGATTCACTTACACTCCCATGTTTGGGTAGTGCGTGAATCCAATAGATTTTGAGGTTTCAATGTTTACCTAGCTCAACACATATATGAAACTTCCTGATGTCATGCTCACATTATGCATCTCTTCGATATATGTGTATTTTCAATGTCAAATGTAGTGATGTTTCAAATGTTTAGCTGATGGTATCATGACAGCCTGCTGGCTCACCTACACTCCCCTGTTGGGTTAGTGCGTGAGCACAATATATTAAGCGTGTTTTGAACTAAATACTCTGCCATTCCTTGTGAGGTATTGTTAGCACATTGTGACCTATGCCTCACTTTTTACTGGCGGGAGGATACTCTCCTATTACCTAACTCCGCTTTAAAACTCCGCGTAGAAGGTCAATAAGCCATGGAGTACCTCTTCTATATCTATTACCCCTGCTAGGTCTTAGGCTCCACCCCCAAACTCAGCGTAGCAGTTGACGGAGTCCAGAGGACTGCTATCGGCGAGAAGCCTTTTGCCTCGTTTTCCCCGTATAATAAGTAAGTGTCTATCAGATATCCTGAATCTAAATCCGACACAAACGGGAATACGTTCCCTTACGCCCATCCTTTGTCTCTTTTAGAATTTAACCGGGACGGCACCCAGTCGACCGAATTCTCATGGCGACCGCCGCATGCACTCGTGGTCGGCTGTTCACATAAATGCTACGTGGACGTACCCAAGGTATTAACCGTTCTTGACGAAGGCACACCTTGCTTCTAGTAGCCATAGCGCCGTGAGTGCCTATCATCCGTGATCCGTTTTTGTTTAACAACATGGCCCATCTTTGTGTTTGCAATGAATGTAGTATCTCATCACGTACTAATATGACCTCTACCGTTTTAGTAGCCATAGCGCCGTGATTGCCCATCATCCCTGATCTGTTATTGTTTAACAACATGGCCCATCTTTGTGTTTGCAATAAATGTAGTATTCCATCACGTACCAATATGACGTCTACCGTTTTATCCCATCATACTAATTTAATACCCCGATATATTTGATCTGTCTAGATCTGACAGCTAGTTTGACAGAAAACCAGCACACCACCTCTTTCGGAAGCATTTATTCCCGCTGATGTTTACCGTAATGAAGTGTGTCCTTTAACTAAAGGTAATCTTGCACCTTTTACCCCAAGCAGCTAATTAATCGCGTCCTTGTATTGGTATTTTACCAGCACTTATTGAGACCTGGATTAATGAACACCTGTGTCCCAACACCCTAATAACCTTTAGTATTTGGTTTTAACCTAGATTTGACAGCCAATCCCAGCACGCTGTTCACCATTCTCGGCAACAATATCTTCCCGATGATGGTTATCTTGATGGAGTGTGCTGTATTTAACTAAAGGTAATTGCATACCCGCTTACAATTTACTTTAATTGTCCTTCCAGGACCTGTAGTTATTTAATCCTGTCCGTGTACGGAAAGTCACCAATGATACATTGAGACTTGGTTTCTTCACACTCTGGAGCAGTACACCATTTGGATGTGTATTTGTACTGTCTCTACTTCATTCTAAGTGAGTCTCCTGTGTAGACACTATATAATAATGTGTATATATCTTTATATCTCCTTTTGGCTACTGTTTTCCTCTGTATGTATTGGTCTTTTAGAATTATGATCTACCCTACTGAGCTGGAGCATGACATGTGGCTTACTCAGCTCTTAGTTCCCTCTGTCCAGAGGTCTTTATGACCCGGACCCCATGGTGTTATTCTGCCTTGAGTAATCAACCTTTACGGTTTACAGGACAGTGACTGTGATGTTCAACTCAATACCCCATTTGCTGATATTGGTTTTTAATTTTACAGACAGGACGGCCCCATTTCGTCCCTTCCCCCACTATAACGGTCCTGATGAAGACCCCGGCAAAGGACTGAATTTAGCCTATAAATAGGGGTCGAAACGTCGACGCCTCTTCACTTTTGGGACGTCCGGCACATCCCCTGGATCATATTGAATTGCATATGTGACCATAGAATGTCCTTAGTTTGAATTGTGTTTCTAACACTTGCCTTAATTTATATGGGCCATTTTGGTTTTTTGGAACAATTCCCAATTCCTTTGATGTTGGTATTTATGTACATTGTGTTTAACTCTGTGCACTTTCCTTAATCCTTTTCAAAGCCCTTGAGCACCACCTCTCCTTCCCTCCCCTCCCATACTGGGGCTTTTTCATTTTTCTGATTCTTTACTCCACTTAAAGTAATTGTAATAATGCTTTATGAATCACAATGCAATGTTGTTGAATAAATGACAACATTCTTCTTTTGAATTCACCGTCTTTTTGAAATTTGTAAGTGTTTTACTGTGTGTTTACACGCTCTCCTCACGGGGACCCCCCTATACATTTACTTAACAATCCTGAAGGCAGAGTGCTTGGTTATGTGTGAGATGGTGCTCTGGCATGAGCTGAGCCTGTCTGCAGCTTTCGGAACCATGTCTTTATAGCTGTTCTATGATATTGCCATACCATATACTCTTAAGTGCATTAGGAACCTCGCGGTTAATGCTAACTTTGGTTTGGCTTTATCAAAACAGGTCGTGTAAGGTGTCATACACTTTGGAATACTATCCCCTCGCCAATTATGGCGGCGGGGGTAGCATTCCACCCTTCTAGAGGGAGAAGACATGTTAGTTCCGACTATCCCGGTTAAAGTTAACCGGAGCCCCAGCATCACAAAATGGATGCTGCTGCCACAGACACAAGTCTGACCTCCTGCAGCTGGGAGTCCTTCCAGTCACGGAGGTTTGGACAATAGGTTTCCTGCTTGGGGAGGTGCGAGCACCACCCCAGACAGGAGGTTGTGTATTGGGAAAGGGAGGGCTGAATAGATTGAGACACTGCCTGAGGCACACTAGGTGCTTCATGCATACCCCAGTTCAAACCGGTTGCTGGAGCACTCCAGCCCCAGCTCTGGCGCGAAACTGGACAAAGGAAAGGGGGTGTAACCACCCCCCTTCCTGGTCCCACCCATAGGAGGGACCTAGTAAACAAACTAGCCCCCTTTAGTTGTATAAAGGTAGGAGCTGACCCAGGAGGAATTAGATTAATCCTGGAATCGACGGAAGACTAAACTCTGGACCCTTTGACATTCATCCAAGCTGAAGACTGAAGAATCTCCCTTGTGGCCAAGGAGTGACCACCCTGGGAAACCAGACACCATCAAGCAACTCGGCGGCTTGCTTTGTCCCCGTTCCCGCCGGAACCCGAGCACAGAGCCCGACAAGACCTCGCCTCCTGGATCCCTCTGACCCCACTGCACGACTCCAGCACAGCTGAGCCCCGTGGAAGGCGTCGGGACCCGTGGAAGCAGGTACCTTGAAAAGTAAACAACTTGCTAACAGCGCAGCTCCTGAGGCCTCCTCGAAGCTGTGCCCTGGGGACTGAGAAACCCCGACACCGAGCTCCACCTGCACCGAAGACCAGCCCTCCACACTCCACAAGATCTGAGTGGGGCCCTTCTGCCTGTGTCTGCTTGACGCGTTGCCCGGTTACTGTCCCGTTGGCTAGTAGCCCCTGGCGACGATCCTTTGTGAAAATCCACCGCTGGACTGGTTGCTCCAGGCTTGCCCTTGCTTCCCTACAAAGGTGAAGTACCTCAGACCCTCCTGGTCTGCACCAGAAGCTCCATGTGTATCCTGCGTGGGTTGCCTTTGCTTAGGCTTGTTGGCTCTGATCTTGAAGCCGACCCCTCCATCTGCGAGAACCATCGTGGGACAGCTCCTCTCCAGCACCTGGTCGTCCCAGACGTCTCCTGGTCCGCGTGGCTGCAACGACAAGCTTCACCCCAGCACCTGATTGCTCCTCAACGACGTCTGGTTCCTTCCCTGGTTCCACCCGGTCACTGGCTAGTGGCCTAGACTCTGTCCCCTTTGCTTTCAGGTCCTCTTCATCCTCGATCCACCCTTGGATCCACCCAGACATCTTCCTCCTGGTCGCCTGCAGCATCTTTCTTCACAGGCTCCATAGACTTCAACGGCGAAACCAGACACATCTTCACACCTATGCACCCGCTTCCTGTGGGTGAGGTAACTCGAGTACTTCGGTGCTCTCAAGGGTATTAACTATCCAAGTGTCTAGGTTTTTAGTTGTATCCTTCTAGCTAGACCGGAAGTGTCCTAAATCTTCAATTGCTTACCTTTTACGTTCCCATTGACTTTCTATTGACTCTCGCGTGAGTACGGACTCTGCACGCGCCGCCTATGGGCCTCCTACTCCTAACCTAAGGGTCAGAAAGTGTAGCCCCAGGTGCAGTTTTTGGTATGGCACTACTGACAGTTCTAAAAGTGTGGTGTACTATGGTTGGCAAGCTCATGCCGGCGCCACTAGAATTAGTGAGGGATGTATGTCTGAGTTTCTGAACCAGCAATGGATGCAGAGGTAGAGGTGGAAAAGCGTGAGTAAATATCCCAGACCATTTCATCCATAGGGCATTGCCTCTGGATAGATGGTAGGAGAATCTTGAGGTGAAGTTTGGGTATTCTGATTTCTCTGCTGTAGCTAAGAGGTCTATCTATGGGAATCTCCATTTTTGGATGTATGGAAATTGAACCTGGGGATGAAGTTCCCATTCGTGTACTTGTTGCCGCATCCGCCGAGATCGGCAAATTGGTTGTGCATTCCTGAAAGGTGTTCTGCTAGAAGATTAATTTGGCCCGAGAAGCATGACAACTGTAGAGAGTGTACCCCAACCCTGTTTTTTGTACATAGCCCTCATATTGTCCGTCCAGACTAAGACAACTTTCCCTACTAGATGAGGCTGAAACGCTTTTAGTGCTAGCTGAATTGATAGATGCTCCAAGTAATTGATGTGGAGACTTCTGTGTTTGGTATCCCATAAACTTTGAAGTGTTCGATACTGGAGATGAGCACCCCAACCTGTGAGAGATGAATTTACTGTTAGTACGACTTTGTGGAATGGGGTCAATGGAAGACCACCCTTTTTTACAGGTTTTGTTTGTTCCACCATTGCTGAGAGCAAGGAGTGTGGCTGTCTACCAACACCAGATCTGTTAATTGACCCTGTGATTGATTCAACGGACAAGCTAAACATTCCTGTAGAGTACGCATGTGCAATCATGCGGAGGCACTACTGTAATGCATGATGCCATAAATCCTAACAGCTGAATGAAAGTCTTCACTGTTAGGTACTGTTTGGTTTTTAAAAGTTTGAAAGTTTTGAATCCTGGCTGCATTGGGGGAAGCTAGAGCTGTGTGAGTGTTTAGCATTGCTCCCAGAAATGTTTGCAGTTGTGAGGGTTGAAGAAAGGATTTTTGTGCATTGACTGTAAATCCCAATTGATGGAGAGGGTTTATGGTAGCTTGAGAGTGTTGTAAACACTGTGTGTGTTGGCTTTGATGAGCCAATCGTCCAGATATGGAAATACATGAATTTGTCTTCTGAGCTGCTACAGCTCTAGACATTTTGCCAATACTCTAGGTGCAGTAGTGACCCAGATTGAAAGCACTTTGAATTGATAGTGCTTTCCCACTATCACAAGTCTGAGATATTTACGATTTGCTGGGTGGATAGGAATATGGAAGTATGAGTGATTTAAGTCTAGTGTGAACATAAAGTCGTCTTGATGTAGAAGTGGAAGCACTTGTTGAAGGGGACCATATGGAAGTGCTCTGACAGTATGTATAGGTTAAATGGTCTGAGATCAAAGATGGGTCCTAGAGACCTGTCCTTTTTTGGGATTAGGAAGTAAATTGAGTAAACTCCTGACCCTTGTTGTTGTAATGTAACTGGTTCTAAAGCTCTTTTTGTTAGAAGAGCTTGTACTTCTTGTTTGAACAGCTGTTGGTGTTGTGATGAAAGTTTGTGATTGCGAGGTGGAATATTGGGAGGATTACTGGTGAGTTCTATGCAATAACCATGTTGGATAATGTCTAATACCCACTTGTCTGTCATTATTGCTTGCCAAATGAGAAGAACGTGTTGTGCGCTTCCCCAGACAGGTATAATAGTGGTGGGGGGAATTATAGGCAAGTCACTTTTATTGGGAGATGGAGAGGTACGTGTTGGTTTACCTTTTGCCTTCGTGGTTTTATATAGCACAAACTTGACCTGAAGGTATCGGGTATCAGAGCGTTTTATTTGAGAACCAGTTGCATTACACAAGGACACATTCATTTTTGTTAGGCACGGGGAGATGAAGTGATTTGCCCAGAATCACAGGATGTAGAGCGACATTGCCCAGATTTGAGATCGACCACACTAGCCGTTAGGCTACATCCTCGCCCCTCTTTTCCTCTGCCTTTGAAATTGTTCCCTCAGTAACCTCCCTTACAGAAATCCCTAGATGAAGAGGGTTGTGTTTGATTTGTATGAGGATATAATTGAATTTGAGGGATTACTTTTGGATCCTCCTCTATAGAATCAGCGGCAAAAAGAACCTCTATTGAATGGTGACTGAAGTGCTCCCAATTAATTTGCCACTTCTGTATGTTTTTTAATTTTCTCGAGCGACACATTTACCCGAGGCCCAAAGAGGTGTTTTGTCAAATGGAACATTTAAAATAGACTGCTGAACCTTTGGTTTAAACCCAGATATTGAGCCAGGCATGTCTTTTAAGGAGAAGCTGATGTTAATTCCCCTTGCTGCAGGTCAGCAGCATCTAGTGCACATATAATAGAGGAATTAGGCATTCATTTTCCCTCTTGCACGAATCTCTCCTCTCTTTTTATGCTCTTTTATACTCATCGGGGAGGCATTGGAGTAGCTCCTCCATTTCATTCTAGTGGGCTCCATCATATCTCGCCAATAATCCTTGTGTGTTGGCAATGCGCCAATGGTTGGTGGATTGTGCAGCTATTCTTTTGCCTGATGCTTCAATTAACTTAGACTCTTTGTCTGGAGGAGGTGCATCTGCTGTAGTTTGAGAATTTGCTCTTCCGAGGATTTGATACCACTAAGGAATCTAAAAGCATTTGCCCCTTAATAAAAAATTGGGTCAGTTGGTGGAGGTTTGTATTTTTTTTCTTTTATATCTACCCTGGGTGTTAATATGCTGGCCCGCACAGGGTCTTTAAAAATTTCATCGGCATGTCTCATCATGCCCTTTAGCATGGGCAAACTTTGAGCTGTCCTATGTGTAGACCCTAATGTTTAAAAAAAAATCCTCTTCTAAGGATTTCTTGTGTAGTGTAACTCCATGTTATGACGCTGCTCTTGAGATTAACTCCTGGTATGCTGTGTTGTCATGAAGCGGTGATTGTTTTGCGGGGCATAAATCAGGGTCATTATCCATAGGTTGATCAATATTATAATCATTCCATGGATCTATTGGTGGTGGATTATGGTCATCCCCCTCCTCTACATCAGGCTGTGAATGTGGAGAGCCCTGTGGTATGTTGTTTAAGAGGTCTGAGCCTAGCAATGGTGAATGTGGAGGGGACTGAGGGATAGGGTAGATAGAACTTTTAGCTATGCCCTTTTTCAGTGGAATTTAAAGCTTGTATTCTCTGGAACAGTCTTTCTTTTGGATGGTATTGAATAATTGGCCAAAAAATGTCCAATATCTGGATTAATGTCAATTTTTCTTTTGTTTAGGGTCAAGTTTATCCTTCATAAATTCCAGGATAGGTATCTATTGGTTTTTGGTGGCAAACTTTTACTTGCCAAGCTGCACCCGTCTTTCTTATCCTTTGGAGACCAAGGTTTTTGTTTCGAGGGTGTTTTGTCTCGACTCGAACCCAAAGGTTTGATACGCCATTTCTACGCAGAGTTAGAAGCAGTCTCTCGGTGCAAACCCTGTCCCGAAGGCAGTGATGGCTGAGAAGCCTTTTGTTTGGTGGAAATTATTTTTTGTGGGTCCCTCAAAGGGCTTTGTTACTCACGGCAGCCTGTACCACTGGATCGTCTTCAGACTAACTCAATACCCAGTTCCGAATCAGACTCTTGGATAGAGAAGGCTTCCACCTCTTCTGCTGCTGACACCTCAATTTCCTCCTGTTGGGTGTCTTCCCCGAAGATATCCGGTGTACAGTCGATTTTCTGCGACTGCATATCCCTCCATCGAGCTCGAAGGTCCTGCAAAGTCTTTTTCGACCAGAATGATCGGCAAGAGTCGCAATCTTCATCCTTCTTCGCCAGTGAGAGGCACAATTTGTAGACTATAAGCAGTCAGTGCGCAGGTACTTGGAGTAACAGAGTACAGAATGGAAACAGTCTGTTCCATCGACCGAAGACTGGATGATTTTGGCGGAGTGGAAATCGACCGAAGAGGCTAGGCCCGAAGGCCGCCAACGAGATGAAAGTTCTCATTTTATCAACACACGGGAATAAGGAGGGCGTACGAAAATACAGACGAGGGTACAGTGGGGGTTACACTCCAAGGGGATACAGAAGAAAGCTTCAAACTGGAGTCCCGCAAACCAAGTCCGAACCCAATGGTGGAAAGAAAATCTAACAATGGAGTTGATGCCCATGCGCACTATCACCAAAAAGAGGAGTTACCTTACCTCGTACTGGGAAAAACTTATTCAAAGAAACAACTTGCAAACATCCAGACACAACATTGGATGGGACAAGTTGGCAGCCCAAAGTCGTCCAGTTGCTTCCACTGCCGCAGTGCAGCACTGAGACCAAGACCCAATGCACAGAGTTGCACCCAACTTTGCTGATCACAGGACTGCTGTCAGAGTTGTGGGGACACTCAGAAGGCAAATCTACAACCCGGAAATGATTGGCCTGTGACTGCAACAGGAGACTGGTATTCCAGTGGCAACTGGACTTCAGCCAGACCGGAGAGGACTTCGGGGGATGTCGACCCGGCAACCAGGACCCCTAACCATCTTCGTAGATCAAGGAATCCCTGCAAGAAAACCCACTTTGACAGCATCTCATACACAGCATCCTTAGAGCATCTTCAGCATTCTTAATCCCTTGCATCATGGCCACTCCATAGGAATACAATGAAAGACATAAAAAGTGGTTGTTACTGGTGGAGAACTGTTCTTGAGGACCTGGCTGGTCCCCCTAACTAGCTCCCTGCTGGAGTTGGATGCCGCAAGTTCTTACAACCAACCTCATTTACACATATCTAAGTTTTCCTTGAAAAACTTTCTAAGTGTTTAATTTGTTGATTTTGTCAAGGGATGTTCAATGATTAGTAAAATTGTTTTGATTTATTATTTCTTGTAAAAATCGAATACCTGGAACCCTCCAGTGGATCTCTTTCTTGCTAGTGTCTAAATTCTTATAAAATAAGGTCTATTTTTATAACTTAGCGTTGGAATTTTTGTGTCTATTTTTCTCAATTGTTTTGGTGTTATTTAAATGCTTTACCCTTGAGTATGTGTAAACCTTGCTGCTCAGTACCACATTTACCCAGGTTTGAGCTGAGGGTTTTTAAAGACAAAATCTACTGGACCTAAAGGGGTTGGTAAGTATTACATAGTGAGGTCACATAACCACACTATATAATACACCCTATTTCTTCACACACCCTTTCCATCTTTTGTCCCACTTTCTTAATCCTTTTGCTCTGTCTGGGAGGCTGTGGTAGTGGGAATGTTAGTCCTCATGCATGCCCTAGTCACAGTGATGGAGCCAGACCCTACACTGCCCTTGAGGAATGGTGGACCTTCTGAAAAGTGCTATTATTTCTTTTCCACCTGTAACGTAATTGCTTTGGCAGAAGCAGTTTCCCAGAAGTTTTCTTGACCATGGTCCAGCAGAAAGCTTGATCCAATCTGCCTATTCTCTAACTGGGCACAATGTGGGTCTGCAGCCTTCTTTATGAGGACATTGATCCAGACTAAGTCAGCTGGTAGGTAGTCTCAGAGAAGGGTAGGTGCCTACTCCTTCCTTGGAGTCTGCCTCAATATCCTGCCACCCTTTCAGCTCTGGCTCTTGTAGGAACCCCCTAGTTACTTACTTTGCTCCTCTGTATAGAAGAGTTCCTTATCTTCCTCCTGTGGCTCTGGTGTAGTGGGAGGCTCCAGATCCAACACGGGACCTTAAGAGTCCTTCTCAGCCTGTGGCTTCAAGGAAAGTCAAAACTCTATGTCAAATCACCTCTTAAAAACAGCCTCTCTTTTGGCTTCAAACCTGCAATTTTTCCTCTTGATGTCAAGAGTTTTTTGTGGTTGGCACAGATGCCTTTTTCGGCAGAGATTTTTCTCATAGAACTTTTTCCCACCTGTTCTCTCAATTGGCTTTCAGCACAGAGGCCGATTCAAAGAGTCAACTGATGGAGCGAGGTGGCAAACACAACATTTTGTGTACCCCTCATGAAGTCAATGTCCCATAACAATAATGTTTACTAATTGCATGTTTTGTGAAATAATCAACCATAGAATAAGATGCACACGTTATTTTAATTTTAATTTTTAAATTACACACGGGGAATACTAATTCTGCTTATATGTTGCAATAATACTAGCTAATATGTGTTGTTGTGTTGTGAACTAATGCATAGCTTCAATATAAACAAAATGCTATTTAAATGTGCTTTTGTATATGTTTTTGAAAAGAGAGGGTTGATTATGTAAGTATAAAACGCATTTGTGTGGTATATTGCTAGGTAACGACTAATGGGAAACAATAGCATGGGGGAGGTAAACAGAATGGGTTTCATTACTATAATTAACATGGATTTTTGTGTGTTTCCATGATAGTTCCGAATGTGGCCTGTGAGGCCTAGTGAGAAAATGGCCGCTCTGTTGGTCTGCGCAGGCACGTCAAAGATTTCTGCCAGCACAAGTGAGCTGACTGTGCTTGAGGGAGAAGTTCAAGGTTGCATCACCAGGAACCTAGGATGGGTGCCAAGCATGAATCAGTGCATATCCAAGCCATGGGAAAGAAGGGAAATGTTGCTAAAATGCAATGTGCCTAGGCCACGGACTGCTTAAACAATAGACTTCTATAATATTAGCTGAATCATGTGAATAACAAATGCTGTAATGGTGAGGAAGTGCACATCCACCCGAATTTGTCCAATCAGAACACAAGATGGTGATGTTAGTTACTTTTCTAGATAGATTAAGTTGAGAAATAAGGTATAAAAACCCCTGGACTTGTAAGGTTGGGGTCTCTCCTTCCATTTCTATCGGAGATGCTGCCCGTTTGCTGGCCGATTCCTGGATGTAAGAACTCTTATGATTTTTCCTATTTGTTTGCTTTGCAGAACTGTTAGGATAAGATGAGGGTGTTAGTCGGGGATGTTAGGAGAGATTGAATTTGGAACTCTCTGTTCTTTGCTAAACTTTACTGAATTCTATAATAAAGCGATTTTTCTGAGCTCTTAATAAAATGATCATGTTTTTTTAAATAAAGATTAAGAATTTTTGAATAAAGAATTAATAAATGCATAATGTCGGACATACTAAAAGTTTGCTCTGAATAAAAATTAGATAGATAAATGAATTAAAAGCTGGTCTTTGTTTCTTCCTACGCCTAATTTTCGTTCTAGTAGATCCATTGCCATTATGGTGGTGTGTCTGAATAAAAATGTTTAATATGTAACCATGGTAAACTGTTTTGAATTTTTAGTGTAAAAATTAAATAAGTCTTAGACGCTCCACCAAATGTTACAGCGTTTCTCCATTGCAATTCACCAGAAGCCTTGAAGCCAAGTGTAAGTGAACCGGGTAAATACGCAGTGTTATGGGCCCCACTGGTGCAGGTTTTGAGTGTTTAAAGGTTTCAGGGAAATGGTGAGTAATGATTAGAAATAATTTCTGGAGCCGCACTGTAGCACAACCACCAATAGCCTTTCAACCTTGACCCATGGGATTGTGTTTTTGCTTTCGCTCCATCACTGTTTGTTTTGGTGTCTGGCAGCGTTAGATTTTGAGTCTGTATCTTAGCTCTATGCCACTGTGTCCTTGTGCCACCTGGTGTTTTTCCTACTCCTCCCTCAATTACTTTTTTCCCCAACTCAGTCTCAATGATGTTTTTCAATGTTGGAGACTTCCCCTTGGGCTACCTCAGTATTACTTGGGTTTACCTCGCCACTTGAAAGACTGAGCTCCTTTAGGGATTTTTTTGCCTGTGCCACAGCATAGTATGCCCAACCGGTCATTCCCTAGTTTTAAGGGTCTTTTGCTGAAATTCAGCACACAAGTTACAGCCCTTGGCATTGTGGTTTTTCAGCAGGCAGAGGTTGCAGCTCTTTGTGTGCGTCCTCTGTGGCACTTCAGGCAAAATCTGAAAGGGATATGCTCTAAACTCCCTAGCCTTGTGGTTGTGGTCTGAAATGGTTGTTTTTTTACGTTGAATGATATCCCTATCTGCGACAAAGTCGCTGTAGCTGTTGATGTTCCTTCAGTCTGGTTTTCTCAAAATCCTCTATGAAAAACATTGACTTGAAAAATCTTCTGCATCTTTACTTTGCATACAGGCCCAATTGCGCAAAAAAGATTCTGAATATGGCAACCAAGCAAACTGACTTCTGGGGAAGGGTCTGACATCACATTAGAAAGGACAAGTATACATCAAATGGTAATCCGTATCCAGCAAAAACAAACAAGCATTTACAATGCAACGGTTTCGCCTTGGCAAAAGTTAGAGCTATTGGCATTGTAAATGACAACATTTTTATTTATGTGTTGGTTTTGAACCCTTCCAACTTTTTAGGAACTCCTGAATGACTTTAAATCGTTCAACCTGATTATTAAAAGTCCTTACATATCTTGTGTTAATTTTATAGATGGGCCTTTGTTTATTTATTTATTAATTTGCCAAATGCTCGTGTTTTTTAAACGTTTCATCTGTGTCAAAAATGGCAGCTGATGCTAGCATACTTCCAGTTTTTCAGGCGAGCATACCACACACAAACTTCAGACTAAATTAAAACAATTTGCCACTGAAATAGTGAGCAAAACATATTAAGAAGTTTGTAACTTCACTGTAGTTTTGATGTACACAAGCCTTTGTCTGCAGATTTTCAGTAAGCGGGCACGAACAGAATCCAATAACTGTTTCCGGAAATGACAACCTTGTTCTCTTCTTTAAAGGCACCCTCGAGATATCAAAGCAGCCGGTCCAAAATAACAGCCCCGCCCACTGACAACCCCGGGGAGCCCGACAAACGCAAGGCAGGAAATCGTTTCATGCACTCCCGATCAATCCTCGGCTCCGCAAGAGATAATTAAGTATGCCGCCTATCCCCACTCTGCCTCTCTCTTCGGTCTCTGCAGGCCTCCATCCTTTAAACCCGCCCTCTCAATCCCCTCCCCGGATGTACCGGCTCTCGCGCGTTACTTACAGTTCGAGCAGACAACAAATCATTAGAGCGGGAAGCAGGTGCGCGCGCCACAAAGGTTGTGTGCTTTGTTGGGAATGAAATGAGAGTGAAAGACAAGAGTCTAAGTTTGGAAGAGGGTTGCCGAGAAGGTTAGTGGGGATCTATGTCTGCTCGGATGATTGGCCCGCGGGGACAGTCGGCTCCGAGAGCCTACATCAGAGGTCTTCAAACTTTTTTATGCCGAGACCCCCCTGTCAAAATTTTTTACGCATGAGGACCCCCTCTTGACCAAAATGTCTAGAACTTGGTACTCACCACCATCGACAACCAAAAGCGCCCCCAATTCCCACACCAAATCATTTTACAGTGGGTAAATGAAATGAAACAGTGTTTAGCAAAACCAAAGGTTTGTGGATGACTATGGTTCGTGGTCTTTTGGGTTTTGTTATTTGTTTCGGTTTTTGGTAACCATCTTGGCCAAGTGAACAATAAATTCTGAAGGCCACGAGAAAATGCTAAGAGGCTGGCTGCCTGGGTGTCCAGTCACCTAGGCTATAATTATGTTCACGTGGTATAAGTACGGCCATGGGGTATGCCCTTGTAATTTGTGTGCTTGGGCTATACTCAAAGGTCGTCTTGAAGCAGACTACCTATCCTCACGGTGCATCTCTTGTCCCTATGACCTCTTTCACCTCAGTGCCCCTAGAAGTGCCCTTCTTTGCAGGCCATATGTTCAGTACAGTGGGAGGCTTAGTATCTGGAAGGAGAATGACATCCCTTGTGAACATGTGTTCCCATACACTTGGTGCAGGTGCCGGACAACATGTTGCATGGTCAGACTGGCTAAACTGTGCCTTCGTCTTGGGAAGGCCTTTGCAGGGTGAGGGTCAGAAGAGAGGCTGTGAAAGATAGCAAAATACACTTGTCTAGAGATGGAAGTAAATAGACACCCGTTTGATTTTTGTGGGTGACGTTCATTGTACCCAGAGGCAGCTACCAACTACAGGCAATCTAACAGAGAGGTAGACTAGATTATTGAAGAACACACAGGCTGTCGGCGAGGAGCTGGGTAGCCTCCAAATAAGCACACACAGCGATTGTGTGAGGGGCTGGCCTTGACATGAGACAGAAAGCTGTTTACCGCACACCATTGTCTCCTCCTTCTCCCCTCCCCGGTACCTGGTTGATTAATGGTAGCATGTGTTCTATATGAGCTGACGATTCACAAAGTATTTACTGCTGCAGTGTGTCAACAATATCTTGTTGAAAACTATCTTACAGCCACACAGAATGGAAGGTGTACACAGTCTTCACCCTTTATTCTTTCCAGCACGACTGCTCATCCCGGTCTGGTGAAGCTGATATGAACTGGTTAACAATTCCATGCATGAATTCACCACATATTAAACTCCTGCTACAAGAATGAAAACGGAAAGCACACTGAAAATTAAACATTTGAAAGTCATAAAAATGAACTGGAGCCTTTGCCCCAACCCTGGAGTTTATACTGAAGTACATTACAGCTTCCAGGCCACATGTGAGACCTAGATGTTTGATCTGCACAAATCAATTTAAAAAAAGTTATAAATGTGAGTGCTTGTTAAAATTTGCTGTGAGGAGGCCAGTAGTGACATTCAGTAAGTAAATGTGGTTTATCCTAATCTGCTCCAAATTAAGACTATTTAGTGGGCAACATAATAGTACCATCATAACCCTCACCCCTCCATTGTGATGCTGCTTATTTGAGAAAAGACTGCAGAACCAAATGTGTTTAATAATATTGGAATTGTGTAAGCTTTACCATGTAATATTTTGATACTGTAAAAATATTTGGCTTTGTCAATTATTGAAAAAATCTATTCTCCGTTCAGACAAATAACATGAGCATTGACACTTTCATAAACCATGCTGTCTGAATCTTTCTCTGCAGGGATATTTAAACAAACGTAAAAGTAATGATGTTTCAGACATCAACTTTGTCATCTTCAGTAGTCCATTCACTGCACTTATCTTGCAAACAAGTTAGTCTCTAAAAGCTTAGTTTGAAAAGTAAAAATATATGTATATCTTCATTTTGCTTACTTAACATCTTTTCAAGCATTTCACTGTGAATGTCCATTGTCAGCAGCATCAAACCCCACACGGATGCGCAGCCCTGCCAAGTATCACGCATCAGGCGTGAGACTAACGCATTTCAGTGTGGTGGTCCGCATCACCGCACTGAAATACAAAGTCACGCATATTGGGGCCTTTGGTCATCAGCTGTCAAGTGCTGCGCCAAGCGCTGGCCTTTATAATTACTAATGGAGCGGGACAGGAGCCTGCAGCACGCGGTGTACACAAGTTGGCAGATTTCGAGGCTGGTCTGGGTAACCGTAAGATTGCTAGTAGGTACAAATCATACAACACTGCTCGACTGCTGAAACAATCACTGCGCAGCCGCGCGGCATTCCGCACGTTCACTTATGTCGCTGCTGGCAATAGTAGGTCAGCGGGAGGCAGTTGCATTTTGCACTGTGAGCGCGCTCTTAAATGCGTCAGATGGTTCCAAGCGAGAGTGCAACTCCCGAGGACCCCAACGGGGGCCACCGTGGTCTGGGCGCTGCCCGAGCAAGCCAGCTCTGACCGCTGACTGTCTGCAGCTCAGCTGACACTGAGCCGGCCCGAGCTCGATCTGGCTGCTGCTAATCACCAGACAAGCGGAGTCAGTGGATGGCTGACATGAAAATGCAGCTACTCTCTGACCGACTCTGCAAAAAGTAAGTGTGTGCAAGGCAAGGCTAGGACGCATTTAGCAATACGTTCGAAATAGCTCATTCATTTACAGTTCCAAATATTATGCTTGCCATAAGTTTGAGCCTCTGCCTCCCAGCAGTGTTATTATGTAGGCGCATGAATTATTGAATATTAAGCATTAGGAGCCCTGGTGTGAGGGAGCAGTGAGTAACAAACAAAACTAGCGTATTCACTGAATCTGCAAAGCCAGATGCAGCTTTTATTACACAAAAAAATATTTTAATAACGTACAATCATGAGAACCCGTCCCACCTCTCTTTCTATTTATTTTGTTTCGAGCTAACTATACATGTAGCGTGCTTCAACCTCCCTGTCCTGAGACATGCCAGTGCCAGTCTGCGGGGACTCTGGCGACTTGAGTCAGCCGAGTCTTGTGGATTTATTCATTTATTATGCAGCTGACGAGATGGGGCCTCTCACACCTTAGGAATCTCGGCCCGGGTGCACGTGGGACAGATAAGCCCTGGAGTAGACTGATGCTACTTGTTTGGTAGCCAGGGAAGAGGAAGAAAGCCCAGACATTTACACTTTGTGCCTTATTACTTACCTAGGATAGCCAGACACGCACACTGCGACCTTTACTTCACTATTCATGCCCTATGCTGAGTGCAGACACATGCACACAGCCTCATACACAGCATACTTTGCTGAGTGTAGGCGTGAGGCAGAGGCTATTTTCATGTTGTGCACAGTAGAAGCTAACGCATAGGGAGAGATTATTGTATGGAAATGAGCTCCACAACCGATTGTATACAGTTAACATTGCTTATTTATAGCATTTATTCAGTCATGGTAAACTGATCTTCATTGCTTGATTTTGCTCGAGAGTGTCACTCATAGTAAATGTCACTCATAATTGCAATGAATTTATGAAAATGTCACACATAGTAATCTGAAACCTTGGCAGCTATGGGACGCGCCGTGTTTAAATAGAAACATCAATGAAATTGAGCACGGAGTTAAGGCAGCATAAATAAATAGACACATGCAGGAAAGAATAAAAACGGACAGAACACAGAAAATAAAGATCAACCGGAGCCTTTGCCCAAATCCCCCTCATGGCTCAATCGGGGAAACAAATAAGAATCTGTGTGTGTGCACAAGTCAGTTTCAGTGTATGCCTGCAGCGGGGAAGAGGCAGGTTACCTAATTAAACTGGGAAGCTTTGGGTTGCCTTGGAAATCAGCCGGAAGTAACGCGGAGATCCTAATGAAGAGGCAGCAACGAGCCACAAAGCAGCACACGAGGTGAAAGCAGAGATGGCCAAGGAAGGCAGCAGTGACGGCGTGAATATTGCAGAACTCCCTCGAAGCACAGGCTGCATTGCAAAGATTCTGGTCCATCTTTATGGACAAAGTTTGCGGGCATTTCCTTGTATGCACGCTGCAGTCTCTCTGATTGGAGGACATGTTTTGATGACGTAGCCCATTATGATTGGCTTATTTTACCTAGTCCTCCAATCAGAGAGCCTCCTGAGATGCAAGTATTTCTAATCCAAAACGAAGAGGAAACGTTTTGGATATGAGGCAGACGGGAGGCTTGTGAATGCGCGACTCCCTTCTGATGACTCCACGGCCCCCCTGGGGGTCGCGCCCCATAGATTGAAGACCTCTGGCCAACATTGTCAGACTGCTGAGGGGTCAGAACGCTTCCGCTCCCAGAGAGTCGCTCGTGATTGCAGACTCCCCGGAATGCGCAGTACTGAAGCAGCCACCTACTCCGTAAGAGCTGCAGAGAGATGCTATCCACTTGTCCTTAATAACCAATCACAGGAGTGTAATAAGGCCTGTCGGGTGGCTTATAAAGCTTCGGTAACAAGGCATGTGGAGACGGCGCAAGCAGTAATGAAGGCCCCCTTGGGGGTATAGGTACTTTCCCACTTGGCTAATCCGGCATAGTGGGAGGGGCTCAGGAATCATGCCGACCCCACAATCACGGCCCTGCTTGTTCGCTTTATGTGAAAGCCACACCGGAGACGTGCTGTGCAGACAGCTTCTAAAAGTAGCACTTTTCTCTCTGACCTCACCACGCCTTCTCAAGTGGATGGGGAAGGATGGGAGCGAGAGCACGAGACGGGGCAGGCAAGGTAGGACAGGAGAGATGAGGGACAGGGAAGCCAGAGAGGCGGGAGAAGCGAAGAGGTCCCGGGCCGCGCTGTGATTGGCTGACGTCACGGGGGTGTCCCGGGCCGGCAGCCAATCACAGCGCGGCCCGGGAATGACGTCACGGGGGTGTCCCGGGCCGGCAGCCAATCGCAGCGCGGCCCGGGACAAAGGGGCGGGGCTTAAAAAAAGCACCAGAAACGCCCCCGAATCGCGTTTTCGAGAGAAAGCGCGATTGACAGCCTCTGTCTCCCAATGGCTAGTCTCCATTTATGGAGCTATCCAATTGGAAACAGAGGCTGTCCTAACCTCACTATTAATAACAACAGATTTCGATCTGGGAGGGGCTTCGCCCCTCGCCAGGTTACGAAACCTAAAAAGTACTAACAGTAATTTCCGTCCTAGTCACTAGCTGGCGGAATAACAGTATGTGAATGCAGAAAAGAAAAAAATTCATGCTGCAAAACATACCAATGATTAACTAGAATTACAGATTATATTCTTAATTTCAGGCAACACTATTGCTTATGTAGTGCTCATATCAATTGGAATGTAATGATCAATTGAAAGGAGAAGCAGTGTAATGTTATATAATTTGGTTAAAGGGATTACTGCCCGAGTACAAGCTAAATTAGAACATTGGGGTGTTGTAAGCTCCACTGAAACCAATAAAGTGTTCAGGGTTCTAATGGCTGGTAGAAGCCTGGATCTCTAACATTCCAATGTTGTCCTTCACAGCTGTTGTGAACAAAGGCATCACAGTCAAGCAGGATTTCAATCCCCTTCAAGCTCTGTGAGGCCTTTGCTATATTAGTTAGAACATTCTGCCCTTTAGTGGTGGAATGTTTTAATAGCCTTATAGCCCTCCATAGTTGGACTACTCTGACCAATAAAGTTTTGTTCCATTATTAAAAACCCCCACCTTAGGCTTAGGTTTTTAATCCTGGAGCAGGCCTTTAATGACCGGTATAGTCAGCTACATCCGGCTATTAGGCTACAGAAAAAATAAACACAAATTTAAGGTCACTGGAGTGTTTTAATAAATCACTTTAAAACACTGGACAGAAAATGCACACATGGGAGCACATTTTGTGAACTACTTTACTGCAAAACATTAGGAGAACTCAACTGCAATATTTACATTAAAAACAATTTAACAAATTTGTCCCCACTAAAGTTCACAAAACTTATAATTGAGAAGATGACAAATATATGGTACAGTGTTACTTACCTAAGGCAACGAGTGTTTATGGGCTGCGAGCTCTTTAACCCACTTAGTAAGTATTCAATGTCATCAGTGAACTCCTGATTTTCACCAAATTCAACAACGTCATTGAAATGCTTCACATGTTGAACAACAGTGTATAACTAAAAAAACAAAAACAAATGCTGAAGGTAAGTATATAAAATTTCCTAAACTGTTAATTTAATTCAGAATTATGCTAAATTTGACATTCAAACCCAAAATGAAAAGGTGCTACTTTGTATCGGTCAGGCAGAGCTGAAAGCTTGTT
Source organism: Lissotriton vulgaris (assembly GCF_964263255.1). Lineage (NCBI taxonomy): Eukaryota > Metazoa > Chordata > Amphibia > Caudata > Salamandridae > Lissotriton > Lissotriton vulgaris. Next base: position 568,311,448 of record NC_141693.1, on the reverse strand, counting down.
TTGGAACCTATTAACTCTGCCCTGATAACCAATTCAGCCTAAAAGTCCATTTGTGCTGTGAGGTAGAGTGCACCAAAAGACTGGAGTTCATCCAGGAATATTTATGCAAAGGTTTGAGGTGAATATGCCTACTCCTTTTAATTTATATTCTAACATTGGAATGTTAAGCAATCCATTGAAGACAATGGAGTACTCTGGGCTTCTAATGGTTGGTAGAAATCCAGAGCATCAACATTCCAATGTTTCATCCCATATAGCCCACAAAGGCGGGCGATAAGGTTATAATGTATACCTAACAGCAAGAAGTGAATGGATTTCAAAAAACAAAATCACACAAAAGTCACCAAAATCAGTGTACCTCAGAATATTCCAGCATTTGCATTTAAAAAAGACTAGACGATACTCCATGCTACAATCAAAGTTATGCAAAAATGACGTCAAAATACAATAATACTGGCTATACTTGTTTTCTCTCAAAGTAGAATAGGGACTACAGAGACCAACCCGGTTGCCATGTGCACACGCTATGACCATATTAAAAATAGTGGAATGGTTAAGGGGGTGCAAAGAAATCAGCTATTAAACTTGATCTTGTGCTGTGGTGTTAACTGTAGTTCAACTAAAGTGATAAAAAGGCAAGATCTGTCTAGTGGATAAAGGTGTAAACTACTGTGCTATAAAGCAAAGGTTTACTGGAAATGATGTTAAAATTGGGTAATGCTGAAAAGAAAATATTTCAGGATTAGACAAAGCTAATTAGGAAAAGAGTAGAAAGGCCATACCTAGAACAAAATGCAAATGCTACTTACTGCAAATGCTACTTACCAGTATGCATCTGTTCTTGGCATGTAGGGCTGCTGACCTTCATATCTGTGCATAGATCGCCGCCTAGTGTTGGGTCCGGATGATTGCACATTGTTGTCCTGGAAGAGTCTTCGAAGTATCACGAGATAGGTGGCTCCTCCCCTGGACTACAGTGCGCATGGGCATCGCCTCCATCCCCAGATTGTTTTTAGCCATTGGCAGAGATGGAGTGAAGAATGTGAGTGATGACCATGCTATGAGCATATACATATATACCTATGAATTAAATACTGCAGCTGCAACAGGCGCCGGGGAGGAGGGTGGGCGATATGAATGTCAGCAGCCCTACATGCCAAGAACAGATGCATACTGGTGAGTAGCATTTGCAGTTCGAGGCATGTGGGCTGCTGAATTCATATCTGTGCATAGAATACATAGCAGTCCCTCCATTAGCAGCGGCCGCCCGTGCCAGCTGCAGCAGTCTGAAAAAGTGTTTTTAGAACAGCCTGACCAACAGCTGCCTGCTGTTTGGAATGCACGTCTACACAGTAGTGTTTAGTGAAAGTATGTGTGGTAGACCATGTGGCTGCTCTACAGATATCTTCTAAGGGAATGTTACCTAGGAAAGCCATAGAGGCCCCCAACTTCCTGGTGGAGTGGGCCCTCGGTGGGATAGTGAGTGCGCTTAGCTTTAGCGTAACAGATCTGAATGCATTTCACTATCCACCTAGCGATCCCAGCTTTGGAGATAGCGTTTCCCTTGTGGTGTGTGGCAAAAGCAACAAAAAGCTGCTTGGTTTTGCGAAAATCTTTTGTCCTGTCTACATAGTGCATCAAGGCCCTCTTAACATCAAGGGTGTGGAGCATCCGCTCCGCCAGCGTCTCTGGGTTTTGGAAAAACACCGGCAATTCAATTGTCTGGTTTATGTGGAATTGTGATACCACCTTGGGTAGGAATTTAGGGTTAGTGCGGAGCACCACCCTGTTAGCATGTACTTGGAAGAAAGGTTCTTGGATGGTGAGCGCCTGCAGCTCGCTAACCCTCCGTAGCGATGTGATGGCTACTAAGAACGCAACCTTCCAAGTCAGAAACTGAAGCTCACAAGAGTGCAGTGGCTCAAATGGAGGACCCATCAGCCTTGTAAGAACCACATTGAGGTTCCATTCTGGAGCTGGTGGGGTCCTTGGTGGAATGACTCTTTTGAGTCCTTCCAGAAAGGCCTTGATAGCAGGGACCTTAAAGAGTGACAGGTGCTGCCTATTCTGGAGGTATGCTGCCATAGCAGACAGGTGAATGCGGATGGAAGAGATCGCCAGATTGCATTGATACAAGTGGAACAGGTAACAAATGATGTTTTGAATGGAAGCATCTAGCGGGTCAATATCGTGGTTAACACAGTAGATGACAAACCTCTTCCATTTGGCCGCATAACAAGCTCTCGTAGTGGGCTTCCTTGCCTCCCGAATGATGTCCATGCAATCGGGAGGAAGATTGAGGTAGCCAAACTCTAGGACTTCAGGAGCCAGATCGCCAGGTTGAGCTGTTGCGGATCTGGGTGCTGAATGTCGCCATGGCTCTGCGTCAGAAGGCTGGGAGTGAGATGAAGCCTCTGATGCGGTACCACGGACAGCTCTAGAAACGTGGTGTACCATGGTTGGCGAGCCCACGTTGGAGCAACTAGGATGAGAGTCATCGAGTGCTGCCTGAGCTTGCGTGCCACCAGCGGTATCAGAGGTGCTGGGGGAAAAGCGTACGCAAATCTGCCTGATTAGTTCATCCACATCGCATTGCCCTGAGATTGCGGGTGTGGGAATCTGGCGGCGAAGCTTTGGCATTTTGCGTTCTCCTCTGTGGCGAACAGGTCTATCTCTGGATGACCCCACCTTTGGAAGTACGGTTGGAGTACTGATGGATGTATCTCCCACTCGTGCATTTGATGGCTGTGCCTGCTGAGCAGATCCGCCATTTGATTGTCCTTGCCCGGGAGATGCTCTGCCATGAGGAAGATGTTCCTCTGAATGGCCCACTTCCACATGTTCTGAGACAGCTGCGGAGAGTGTGTGCCTCCCTGCTTCTGAATATAGTACATGGCCGTCATGTTGTCCGTCCGGATCAACACGACTTTGTTGCACAGATGTACTTTGAACGCCTTCAAGGCCATGAAGATTGCCATCAGTTCCAACACATTGATGTGCATATTCCTTTGCTGTAGTGTCCAGAGTCCCTGCACCGTGTACTGGAGTACATGCGCTCCCCATCCCTGGAGAGAGGCGTCCGTCGTCAGGATAATCTGTGGCACAGGCTCTTGGAATGGTCGGCCCTTGGAAAGGTTTTGTGGATTCCACCAATGCAGAGAGTTGTATGCCCGACCGCTCACCAACACTAGGTCTGTCAGTTGCCCATGAGCCTGAGTCCACTGACGTGCAAGGCACTCCTGAAGCGGACGCATATGTAGTCTCGCGTGCGGGACAATGGAGATGCAGGAGGCCATCATGCCTATCAACTGCATGAACACCTTCGCTGGAAGCGAGTGTTGAGGTCTGAACCGCTGGATCAGCGCCTGGATACTGGCGATTCTCACTGAATTTGGCTGCGCAGTGGCTGCCAGAGTGTTTATTGTCGCGCCCAGATACTGTCGCACGTGGGCGGGCTGGAGATGGGACTTTGGATAGTTCAGAGAGAATCCCAGATCGTGCAGGAGATGAATGGTGCGTGACACATGGTCGACGCACTGTCGTTCTGTCTTTGCCTGAATGAGCCAGTCGTCCAGGTAGGGAAAGACGTGGACGTTCTGGCGACGGAGATGCGCCGCCACAGTCGCTAGGCACTTTGTAAATACCCTTGGCACCGTGGTGACCCCGAACGGCAGAACCCTGAACTGGTAATGCTGGTCTAAAATCGTGAATCTGAGATACTTCCTGTGGGAAGGATGCAGGGGGATATGAAAATAGGCATCTTTCAGATCCAGCGTAGCCAGGATGTCCCCCTGCTGAAGCAGGGGAAGCACCTGCTGCAACATGTGCATATGGAAGTGCTCCGAGAGGATGTACCAGTTTAGGGGCCTGAGGTCCAGGATTGGCCTGAGGGATCCGTCCTTTTTGGGAATCAGAAAATACAGGGAGTAAACCCCTGTTCCCCGCTCTTGCAATGGAACGAGCTCTATCGCCCCTTTTTGCAGCATGACTAGAACTTCTTGCTGCAACAAGGTCAAGTGCTCGCCTGACATAGGACGGCTCCTTGGGGGTATGTCCGGTGGAATGGAAGTAAGCTCTAGACAGTACCCGTACTGGATAAGAGACCTCACCCACCTGTCCGTGGTGATGGACTTCCACGCCGGCAGGAACTGCTGGAGTCTCCCCCCGACCGGTGTTGTATGGTCGGGGGGCAGTGACAAGACGTCACTGTTTGTTGGTGGTGGTGGACCTGGAGCTATTGTTTCCACGTCCCCTGCCCTTGACGTTATTGCCTCTGTAACCACCTCTACCCTTGTTGTTGTACGAGGTTTGGGTGTTACTCTTGTACTACTGTGTGGACTGCGATGCCTGTCCCCTTGAGGTGCCTCTGGAAGTTGAGCGGCGAAAGGAACCACTCCGAAACTGCTGACTTTGTAAAGCCCCCATAGACTTGGCAGTTTCCGTATCTTTTTTCATTTTCTCCAGGGTGGCATCCACCTCAGGGCCAAACAGGTGGTCAGGATTCACTGTTTGATTCAGTATTGTAGTTTGGATGTCTGGTTTGAACCCTGAAATTCTACGCCAGGCATGGCGTCTAAGCAACACACTGGTATTGATTGCCCTGGAGGCTGTTTCTGCCACATCCAGTGCACATTTTATGGATGCATTCGTAATGAGCTTTCCTTCCTGAATCAGCATTTCTCCTGCCTCCTTGTATTGGTCAGGCAAGTGTTGCAGTATTGACTCTAAGGTGTCATAATGGGCCCTATCATAGCGTGCAAGTAGGGCTTGAGTGTTAAATATTCTCCAGATATTGGCTGCCTGTGCAGCAATTCGTTTGCCTGAGGCCTCAAAGATCTTAGACTCTTTGTCTGGGGGAGGAGCGTCACCAGTAGTTTGAGAGTTCGCCCTCTTCCGAGCGTTGGAAACAACCAAGGAGTCCAATGGCAAGTGTCCCTTGATATACGTAGGATCCGTGGGCGCTGCCTAATATTTCCTGTCGATGCGAGGGTTGACCACACGCGCCCGGGTGGGCTCCTTGAAGACCTCAGTTGCATGTTTAAGCACCCCTTTAAGCATCGGCAGCGTTTTGACTGACTTTTCAGCTACAGAGAAAGTGTCAAACAAGAAGTCGACATCCACGGGGTCCGAGTGCAGTTCGACGTCGTGGTTAGCCGCAGCTCTTTCGATCAGAGCATTAAAGGCCGCTGAGTCCTCCGTCGGGGACGCTTTTGCCGCAAAAAGTTGCGCGTCCTGGCCCGACTGCGGGTCCTCTGGGTCGCCTCCGGCGGACCAAGGTTCGTGCTCCTCCTCCGGATCAGAGTACGCCGGATAGTTGTACTCGGCGTCTTCCTCGTCCGCATCGCCTGCGGCGGAACGCGTTGGCGAGTGTCCCAGGGCTTGTGTGGACACAGGTTCCACCAGCGCCGAAGATTCCGCAGAGTCCCTTTTGTTCTTGAGAGGGATCTTAAAATGTTCCAACGCCGGCTCCGTCGTGATCTTCCTTTTGAGGAGAGACAGTTTCCCGGTGTTGGCGTCCATGATTACCTCACGACGTTCCTCTTCAGCAAGCGCTTGGAGCCGAAGCTTCGACACCACCAAGGCAGCTTTCGGTGCCAATACCTCCTTCAAGGGTCCGCTCTGTTTCGGCGCGAAGGCCTTCGGCGCCGACTTGGGAGGAAGGGTGAAACGGATAGGCGTTTGCTCCTTCGCAGGCTTAGGCGTGAGCTTAGGCGTCAGTGTCCTGAGCGGGAACCACACCGTCCTTTCGAATCCGCTGCAGGGATTCCGCCACCTTCTTCGTCAAGGCCGGAGAGGGCTTGACCGGCTCGAGCGACTTCTCAGCGTCGAGAGCCTGATCACCAGCAGGCACCTTCTTCGGGGCCGACGCCCCATGCCTATGTGCGTCGTCGCCCTGACGCTTCTTCGGAGCCGTCTTCGGGTCCACGACCCCTTTCGGAACCGACGCAACCGCGTCGGACGATTTCGCCTTCGGCGCCGACCCCGAGGGCTTCGGGTCGGCCATCTTGGCGTGGAGCTTCGAGTCGGCCATTTTGAGTTTCTTGGAAGTTGACGCCTCCAGAACCTTCTGCACCAGCGCCACATTCACTTTCGGTTTCGCATCCGAGGGTGCGTGACCAGTGGGCTTCACTTTCGTTTTCTTCAACGCAAGTGGCTTCTCATAAATGTCCGCGACCGGGCCCGGAGGCGGGGACGTAGGACTCATAATTAGATCTTGGGTAAGGCCCGAAGGCGATCCCTCGACCTGGGCCGTATGAAGGGGAGTAACCCCCGAGTCTGGTTGGGGATGCTCTTCCTCCGAGCTATCCTCCACAGTGGCAAAAGCCCGATCGTCGTCCCCTACCTCGTCGGTGACTTCATCAAAGTTCTCCTCACCCGCGTCGTAGGTCTCCCCCTCGGACGCGGGACTAGAGTCCGAACCTTGCGCGTCGTCTTCTCCCTCGACAGATTCCTGGAATATGTCGTCTGGTGGGGGCGCCGCAGCCGATAACTTAGCCTGGAGCCTATTGGCCCGACGAATCTTCAAAGTCTTCTTGCACCGGAATCTCGAACACGCCATGCAGCTGTCCTCGTGGTGATCCGGTGACAAGCATGTATTGCACACAGGGTGCACGTCGAGGTGTGAATATTTGGAGTTACACACCGGGCACTTCTTAAACGGAGTTCGCTCCATAGCAAAAGTGTAGTGTAGGCCCGTCCGCGCCGAAAGCACGTGGAAGTGCAGCAAGAGATCGGAGCTGAGAGTCAGAAAAGAAACCCATACGCAACTATACCGACGCCCAGCCTAAAGACCTTTTGGTCTCGAGTAGAAGTTGAACAACGATCGGTTCCGACAGAAGGAACCGAAACACATCCGAACCCATTGGCGGAAAAAAACAATCTGGGGATGGAGGCGATGCCCATGCGCACTGTAGTCCAGGGGAGGAGCCACCTATCTCTGATACTTCGAAGACTCTTCCAGGACAACAATGTGCAATCATCCGGACCCAACACTAGGCGGCGATCTATGCACAGATATGAATTCAGCAGCCCACATGCCTCGAACCAGTATGTATCTGTTCTTGGCATGTAGGGCTGCTGACATTCATATCTGTGCATAGATTGCCGCCTAGTGTTGGGTCCGGATGATTGCACATTGTTGTCCTGGAAGAGTCTTCGAAGTATCACGAGATAGGTGGCTCCTCCCCTGGACTACAGTGCGCATGGGCATTGACTCCATCCCCAGATTGTTTTTAGCCATTGTGGCCAAGATGGAGTGAAACTCAGCGAATGATGACCATGCTATGAGTATATACGTGAATACTGCAGCTGCTACAGGCGCCGGGGAGGAGGGCGGGCGATATGAATGTCAGCAGCCCTACATGCCAAGAACAGATGCATACTGGTAAGTAGCATTTGCAGTTCGAGGCATGTGGGCTGCTGAATTCATATCTGTGCATAGAATACATAGCAGTCCCTCCATTAGCGGCGGCCGCCCGTGCCAGCTGCAGCAGTTTGGAAAAGTTGTAGGAGAGTAGGGTCTGCAATCCTATGATCACCCAGATTTTTTGCTTTTGTTTCACTGGTTTACGACTTTCTCTGGCTGTGGGCCTGCCAATCAGACCCACAGCCTGGCTGTTCTCTTTCTAAATTACTTCATGTACCCTAGGTGCATCTACCAATTGGTACTGGGCCACCTTATCAGACCCTGTAACTCAGGGCATAGGTGTACCCAGGGCTACCAGGGGCTGCAGCATGTATTATGCCACCCCTGGCTGGCCTCCTAAATTTGACACAACTGGCTGCATGACAGCTGGGGCAAAGTCGTGTAATCACCCTTTGCTGTAGGTGTAGTATACCTATACCTAACCCTAAAATGGACACACAGATTCCTATCAGTCACTCCTATGGCAGGCCTTGACAATCCTGAAGGCAGAGTGCTTGGAATCGTGTGAGATGGTGCTCTGGCATGAGCTGAGCCTGTCTGCAGCTTGCGGAATCAAGTCCTAATAGCTGTTCCATGATATCGCATACCATATACTCTTAAGTGCATTATAATCCTCGCGGTTAAATGCTATCTTTGGTATTGCTTTATCAAAACATGTCGAGTAAGGTGTCATACGAATTGGAATACTAACCCCTCGCCAATTCTGGCGACGGGGTTAGCATTCCACCCTTCTAGAGGGACACGACATGTATGTAACTGTGAACCCCGGTTAAAGTTAACTGAAGCCTCAGCTCCACAAAATGGATGCTGCCACCACAGACACGAGTCTGACCCCCTGCAGCTGGGAGCCCTTCCAGCGAGGGGAGCCTGGACAAAGGGTTTCCTGTCAGGGGCGGTGCTAGCACCGTCCCAGACATGGTTTTGTGTATCCTGGGTAGGCAGGGCTTTACAGGAAGGTGACTGCTGAGTGGCACCCCGGTGCTCACTACGCATAGGCCGGTCTGAACCAGTTCCAGGGGCACACCAGCCCCTGGCCTGGGGAAGTCCAGCATGGCTGAGGGGTGTAACCACCCCCCACCTAGTCCCACCCATAGGCAGGACCTAGTCACCGGGTCAGCCCCCTTTTTTAGTATAAAGATGGGAGCGGGCCCCCTGTTAAAATTAGATCATCTTTGGAATCAAGATACCACTTTCTTCGAAAGGACTTCACGATTTCTTCTTCAAGATTCTCCCTTGTGGCTAAGGAGTAGTCACCCTGCATCCGCAGGCACCATCCTAAAGAACACTGCGGCCCGCTGCAAGTCCTTCATCACGAATCCGACGACCCAGCACGACGAGACCCGGCTTCCCTGGCACCTCTGACCTCTACTCACCTCTACAGCCAAGCTGAGAACCGTGAGTGCGACGAGACCTCGAGGGACCGACGATCGCCAAGACTGCACGACATCTTTACTGCAAGCCCACCGTGTCCTCCACTGGTGAGTGCTTTGGGGTCCGAGAAGCCCCGACCCTGCGCAGCTCCAGCACCCAAGGTCAGCCTCCCTGCATCTCCACGATCTGCGTGGGGCCCTTCTGCTGTTTGCTGTGCACCGCGTTGTTTGGCTACTAGCCGGCTGGCTTGTGGCCTTCTGGACGACGCTCAACGACTTCACGACTGCTGGTCTGGTTGCTCCAGGCTGGCCCTTGCTTCCTTCTTCAAGAGAGGCACCCCGGACCCTCCTGGTCCACTCCAGACGCCATTTTAGGTCCACCGCGTGGGCTTGAATTTGCCAAGGCTTTGTTGCCCAATCCTGGGTCCAGCGACGCCGACAGCTTCTAACTTCGTGGGACAGCTCGATCCTCCATCCTGGTCGCCGACAACGCCTCCTGGTCCGCGAGATCTCCGAGCTACAGCGTCACCCACTCACCTTGTCGAGGTGGCTACCATCCGGTGCCCTCCTGGTGCCCACTGACTACTGGCTAGTAGTCTCGAACTTGGTCCCCTCTGCTTTCAGGTGTCATCTATCTTCAAGATCCAGGCTTGGATCCGACTGAACTTTCTTCACTGGTCACCGGCCAGCATCTTTTCTTCCGGCTCCTGGTCCGTCTACGAGGATTCCCGACGTCTTTTCAGACCTATGCAGCTGCAGCCCCTGGGCTAGGTAACTTCGGCATTTCGGTGCCCCAGCATAGCCTCACTATCCAAGGGTCAGAATCTACTTTCGTTTTCTCCCTACCAGGTCGGGTTCGCCCGAGAACACTAACTTTCTAATTCCTAGCTACCATAGACTTTTGTCCCGCATCTCGCGTGAGAGTGCACACACTGCACCCGAGTCCCCTAGGCCTCCTAGACGTAATCTAACGATTCCCTAGTCAAGTCCTAGCGATTCCAAAAGCTATTAATACTGTACTTACCTGCTAGGAATTTCGCATTCCACTTTCAGAGTATATGGTTTTCCGTGCCCCTCGGGCATTTGTATATACTGTGCTAACTTAAGTATTTTTGTAAGAGTTTTGGTTTGTGCTTAGTACCCTGTCCTCATCAAGAGTACAGGGCTGTTGTGATCTTTAAATAAATAACTGTTTATTTTCATAACACTTGTGTGGTGTCCTTTCACTTGGTATTCAAGGGGTATATGTGTGGTAAACGGCTGGCTTAACGCGCCCTCTCGAGTCTTTAGCCTTAGACTGCTCGTATCCACGCTACTAGGATAGCTGGTCTATAAGGTTGACTTACAACCAATCATCAATAAGGGTTGCTGGACTGATACATAGTGTTCACTAGAATAGTGAGCACTGCATATCAGGCCACCTTCTCACATTGGTGAGCAGCGGTTGGGATTTGAGCTTGCTGTTGTTTTACCACACGTATCCTAAGAATATCTTGTTGAAAGATCACATAAGTACTGTTAGGTACACATAACTAAAGCTTAGAATACTCTGAGTTCTACTGAACCAGCTGTTGTAGCTCCTCAAGGCTTAGCACACCTTGGCTGCAACTCTTAGCAAGGGATCAGTAGGTAAACACATAGTGTAGGTAGGTGCATCACTTACACCACACTAGAAACAGTATGTCGGACAAAGGAGGAAACACTGAGGTTCCCCTTGTGTCAGTGGACCCTCCACAGGTCATCTCTTCAAGATATACTGCGCTTAGCTTCCATGAGTTACGACAAGTGTGTACCTCTAGGAAGATTAAGCAGGGGTCTAACCCCACAACTGCCTTTCTGATTGGTCTCTTAGAGACTCATGATGCAAGGAGGGCTGGTAACCCAGACCCTTCTAATTCAGATGGCAACATGCCCTCCTTACAGGGTCCCTTTGATGCCCAGGACCATCCTCTTCAGGAAGCAGATGATGCTGATGATGAGGATGATGATTTGGTATCAGGGGATGAGGCAGAAAAGGAACAGGTAGAAGTCAACAGACTAACCAGGTCCAACTTAAGCAGACATGAGATGGGCACTAGGGGACCCTTGGGGCCACTCTCAGGTCAGCTTAACATTGGGAATGGACGAGATAGATCTCTATCAAGAGGCTCTATCAGATCCCTTCATACCAATGGCTCTCAACGTTCCTCTCAAAGGGGAATGACATCTCCCCAGAGGAGAATGTATGAAGCTAAGGAAAAGGCAGCCAACCTGAGGATTGAAAGGGAAGAACTTGCCCTGGCCAAAGAGAGGCTTGCCTTTGCTAGAGAGCAACAATTGAGTGGGACAGTCCCCACTGGTGGCAGCATTGTACCTAGCAATAGGGAAAGGAGTTTTGATACAAAACACCTTGGTAAGATAGTGCCCCCCTTTAAACAAGGGGATGACATCCACAAATGGATTACTGCTTTGGAGAGGGCCTGCACTGTGCAAGGTGTTCCCCCAAGTCAGTGGGCAGCTATCTTGTGGCTCTCCTTTGAGGGTAAAGGAAGAGACAAGCTCCTCACCACAAGGGTGGAGGATGCTAATGATTACCAAGTCTTGAAAAATGCACTGGTTGATGGGTTTGGCCTAACCACTGAGCAGTACAGGGTGCTGTTCAGGGATACCCAGAAAACTCAGTCTCAAGATTGGGCTGACTTTGTAGATTGTGCCACTAAGGCTTTTGAGGGCTGGTTGCTGGGCAGTAAGGTTACTGATTATAAAGGATTGTACAATTTGATGATGAGAGAGCAAATTTTAAACAATTGTCAGAACCAGTTGTTGCATCAGCATCTTGTTGACTCAGATCTGACCTCTCCCCAAGAATTGGGAAAGAAGGCAGACAGATGGGTTAGAACAAGAGTTAAACAGAACCAGGGCCAGAATCAAGGTGGTCAGAAGAAAGCAGACCAGAAGGGTAAGGATTCGAAAGGGGAACAAAATGACCAGAAGTCTTCGACAGGTCCCCAACAACCCAAAGAGGGTGGGGGTCAGGCTCCCCAAAAGAAGAAAGAAGGCCAATCTAAAAGGTGGTGCCAATACTGCAAAAGTAAAACTCACTGGTTTAGTGAGTGCACCAAGAAAGGAGGAGGGCAGACTCCTGCCACTGCAGCCCCTAAGGCACCTGTGCCCCCTAGTACAGCCAGCAGTGGTAGTGCACCTCCCAAGGGTTTAGTAGGGTTAACCCTGGGTTCTGAGGGGAGTGACAACTTAGTTGGCACCCTCACTCAGGCTGTCCTTGTCAGTACAGGGGATATGGATATGTCCCCTGACATAAGTCCCAATACTTTGGGCAAATACAGACAGACACCTTTTATTAATGGAAAAATGGCTCAGGCCTATAGGGACACTTGTGCCAGTGTCACAATGGTGACACCTAGCTTTGTGGACCCTGGACAGATCATGCCAGGTACAGAATTCCTGGTGACCAATGCAAGCAATGTCACTACCAATCATAGTATGGCAATTGTAGCTTTCTCCTGGGGAGGGGTAACTGGCCAAAAGAAGGTTGTAGTTAGTTCAGACCTCCCAGTGGATTGTTTGTTGGGCAATGATTTGGAGTCATCACAATGGTCAGAAGTGGAGCAGAGGACTCATCTGGAAATGTTAGGTTTGCCAGCACATGTGTTTGCTGTGACTAGGTCACAGGCCAGAAGATGCCCCACTGAACAGGTGCTGGATCCTGGAACAATGGACCAGACACCTTCCAAGAAAAAGAGCAGTAGGGTTAAGGCTGTGCCTTCCCCCTTGCCCCAGGTTGTGGATCAAGTCTCAGAGGAGGCTGACCTGCAGGAATTGAGGGAAACTGAGCCTAGAGAGTTTGAACTTGATCAAGTTGAATTCTTGGGTTCAGGGGGACCCTCAAGGGAAGACCTGGGGAAGGACCAGTTAGGCTGCCCTTCTCTTGAACCCCTCAGACAGCAGGCTGCTGCTGAGGCTGCTGGGAACGCCACAGGTACCCACAAGGTATACTGGGAAGATGGACTCCTGTACACTGAGTCAAGAGACCCCAAGCCTGGCATGACCAGGAGGCTGGTTGTACCCTTGTCTCAGAGAGGTTTCCTACTTACCTTGGCCCATGAGATTCCCTTAGCAGGACACTTAGGCCAGACAAAGACTTGGGACAGGCTTGTCTCACACTTTCACTGGCCTCACATGAATGAGGATACCAAGGAGTTTTGTCGCTCCTGTGTCACTTGCCAAGCCAGTGGTAAGTCAGGTGGCACAACAAAGGCCCCCCTTATACCAATGCCTGTGGTGGGGGTGCCCTTTGAAAGAGTGGGGATTGACATTGTTGGTCCAATGGAACCCCAGACAGCATCAGGGCACAAGTTTATACTGGTGGTAGTGGATCATGCCACCAGGTATCCTGAAGCTATTCCACTTAGGACCACCACAGCCCCTGTGGTGGCAAGGGCCCTAGTTGGAGTGTTCTCCAGAGTGGGCTTCCCTAAGGAGGTTGTCTCTGACAGAGGTGCAAACTTCATGTCAAGCTATTTAACTGCTATGTGGAAGGAGTGTGGTGTCAATTACAAATTCACTACACCCTATCACCCACAATGCAATGGGCTTGTTGAAAGGTTCAACAGGACCCTAAAAGGGATGATTCATGGACTACCTGAAACCCTCAGGCGTAGATGGGATGTCCTGATGCCCTGCCTTCTGTTTGCTTACAGAGAGGTCCCACAAAAGGGGGTTGGCTACAGCCCTTTTGAACTTTTGTATGGGCATCCTGTGAGAGGCCCCTTGTGTTTGGTGAAGGAAGGATGGGAGAGACCTCTCAAAAAGCCTGCAACCAACATAATGGACTATGTACTTGGTCTCCGCTCCAGGATGGCTGAGTATATGGAGAAGGCATCAGAAAACCTTAAGGCCAGTCAAGAACTTCAAAAAGCTTGGCATGACCAAAAGGCTGTCCTGACTGTTTATCAGCCTGGACAGAAGGTGTGGGTGTTGGAGCCAGTGGCCCCAGCAGCACTCAAAGACAAATGGTCTGGGCCCCACACAATTCTTGAGCAAAAGGGAGAGGTCACCTACCTGGTGGACCTTGGAACTCCCAGGAGTCCCCACAGGGTACTCCATGTCAACAGGCTCAAAGCATATGTCGACAGGAAGGACATGAGCTTGCTCATGGCCATAGATGAGGGACAGGAGGAAGAGAGTGACCCTCTCCCAGACCTGCTCACTCAGAATCCTGATGATGGGTCAGTAAATGGTGTTGTCTTTTGTGGCAGCCTCTCTGAACATCAGCAGAAAGACTGTAAACAGGTTCTTCAGTCTTTCAGACATATGTTCTCTCTGACACCCAGTCAGACCAATTGGGGTACCCATGAGGTTGACACTGGTGACAGCCTGCCAGTCAAGAGTAAAATCTACAGGCAGCCTGATCATGTTAGAGACTGCATAAAAACTGAAGTGCAGAAAATGTTGGAATTGGGAGTCATTGAACCCTCAGATAGCCCTTGGGCTAGTCCAGTAGTTCTAGTGCCAAAGCCTCACACCCAAGATGGTAAGAGAGAGATGAGGTTTTGCGTAGACTACAGGGGTCTCAATGCAGTCACTAAGACTGATGCCCATCCAATACCAAGGGCAGATGAACTTATAGATAGATTGGCTTCTGCCAACTACTTAAGTACATTTGACTTAACAGCTGGGTATTGGCAGATCAGGCTAGCTGAGGATGCCAAACCCAAAACAGCATTTTCAACCCCTGGTGGGCATTATCAATTTGTGGTAATGCCCTTTGGTCTGAAAAATGCACCTGCCACCTTCCAAAGGTTGGTGAATCAAGTCCTTACTGGGCTGGATGACTACTGTGCAGCATATCTAGATGATATTGCTGTCTTTAGCTCCACCTGGGAGGATCACCTGGTCCACCTGAGGAAAGTGTTAGAGGCTCTGCAAGCAGCAGGCCTCACTATCAAGGCCACCAAGTGCCAGATAGGGCAGACACAGGTTGTATACCTGGGCCACCTTGTAGGTGGAGGCCAGGTTCAGCCACTGGAGAGCAAAATACAGTCAATCAGGGACTGGGCTCCTCCAACCACCCAGACTCAGGTTCGAGCTTTCTTGGGCCTGACTGGATACTACAGAAAATTTGTCAGGAACTATGGTTCCATTGTGACACCATTAAATGAACTGACAAGTAAGAAAATGCCAAAAAAGGTTCAGTGGACAGCAGGCTGTCAAAAAGCATTCGATGACCTAAAGCAGGCCATGTGCACAGCACCTATCCTTAAGAGTCCAGACTACTCCAAACCATTCATTGTCCAAACAGATGCTTCTGAGTTGGGTGTGGGAGCTGTTCTTTCTCAACTGAATTTTGATGGTCAGGATCAGCCCATTGCTTTTATAAGCAGAAGGCTGACCCCCAGAGAGAAGAATTGGTCAGCTATTGAGAGGGAGGCCTTTGCTGTGGTTTGGGCCCTGAAGAAGCTGAGGCCATACTTGTTTGGCACTCACTTCAAGATTCAGACCGACCATAAGCCCCTCTTGTGGCTAAATCAGATGAAGGGTGAAAACCCCAAACTGCTTAGGTGGTCCATTTCCCTACAGGGGATGGACTTTACAGTGGAACATAGACCTGGTACTGATCATGGCAATGCCGATGGGCTCTCCAGATATTTCCACTTAGAACAAGAAGACTCACCTGGTCAAGGTTAGCTTATTGTCCCAAAGTTTGGGGGGGGGTCATGTAGGAGAGTAGGGTCTGCAATCCTATGATCACCCAGATTTTTTGCTTTTGTTTCACTGGTTTACGACTTTCTCTGGCTGTGGGCCTGCCAATCAGACCCACAGCCTGGCTGTTCTCTTTCTAAATTACTTCATGTACCCTAGGTGCATCTACCAATTGGTACTGGGCCACCTTATCAGACCCTGTAACTCAGGGCATAGGTGTACCCAGGGCTACCAGGGGCTGCAGCATGTATTATGCCACCCCTGGCTGGCCTCCTAAATTTGACACAACTGGCTGCATGACAGCTGGGGCAAAGTCGTGTAATCACCCTTTGCTGTAGGTGTAGTATACCTATACCTAACCCTAAAATGGACACACAGATTCCTATCAGTCACTCCTATGGCAGGCCTTGACAATCCTGAAGGCAGAGTGCTTGGAATCGTGTGAGATGGTGCTCTGGCATGAGCTGAGCCTGTCTGCAGCTTGCGGAATCAAGTCCTAATAGCTGTTCCATGATATCGCATACCATATACTCTTAAGTGCATTATAATCCTCGCGGTTAAATGCTATCTTTGGTATTGCTTTATCAAAACATGTCGAGTAAGGTGTCATACGAATTGGAATACTAACCCCTCGCCAATTCTGGCGACGGGGTTAGCATTCCACCCTTCTAGAGGGACACGACATGTATGTAACTGTGAACCCCGGTTAAAGTTAACTGAAGCCTCAGCTCCACAAAATGGATGCTGCCACCACAGACACGAGTCTGACCCCCTGCAGCTGGGAGCCCTTCCAGCGAGGGGAGCCTGGACAAAGGGTTTCCTGTCAGGGGCGGTGCTAGCACCGTCCCAGACATGGTTTTGTGTATCCTGGGTAGGCAGGGCTTTACAGGAAGGTGACTGCTGAGTGGCACCCCGGTGCTCACTACGCATAGGCCGGTCTGAACCAGTTCCAGGGGCACACCAGCCCCTGGCCTGGGGAAGTCCAGCATGGCTGAGGGGTGTAACCACCCCCCACCTAGTCCCACCCATAGGCAGGACCTAGTCACCGGGTCAGCCCCCTTTTTTAGTATAAAGATGGGAGCGGGCCCCCTGTTAAAATTAGATCATCTTTGGAATCAAGATACCACTTTCTTCGAAAGGACTTCACGATTTCTTCTTCAAGATTCTCCCTTGTGGCTAAGGAGTAGTCACCCTGCATCCGCAGGCACCATCCTAAAGAACACTGCGGCCCGCTGCAAGTCCTTCATCACGAATCCGACGACCCAGCACGACGAGACCCGGCTTCCCTGGCACCTCTGACCTCTACTCACCTCTACAGCCAAGCTGAGAACCGTGAGTGCGACGAGACCTCGAGGGACCGACGATCGCCAAGACTGCACGACATCTTTACTGCAAGCCCACCGTGTCCTCCACTGGTGAGTGCTTTGGGGTCCGAGAAGCCCCGACCCTGCGCAGCTCCAGCACCCAAGGTCAGCCTCCCTGCATCTCCACGATCTGCGTGGGGCCCTTCTGCTGTTTGCTGTGCACCGCGTTGTTTGGCTACTAGCCGGCTGGCTTGTGGCCTTCTGGACGACGCTCAACGACTTCACGACTGCTGGTCTGGTTGCTCCAGGCTGGCCCTTGCTTCCTTCTTCAAGAGAGGCACCCCGGACCCTCCTGGTCCACTCCAGACGCCATTTTAGGTCCACCGCGTGGGCTTGAATTTGCCAAGGCTTTGTTGCCCAATCCTGGGTCCAGCGACGCCGACAGCTTCTAACTTCGTGGGACAGCTCGATCCTCCATCCTGGTCGCCGACAACGCCTCCTGGTCCGCGAGATCTCCGAGCTACAGCGTCACCCACTCACCTTGTCGAGGTGGCTACCATCCGGTGCCCTCCTGGTGCCCACTGACTACTGGCTAGTAGTCTCGAACTTGGTCCCCTCTGCTTTCAGGTGTCATCTATCTTCAAGATCCAGGCTTGGATCCGACTGAACTTTCTTCACTGGTCACCGGCCAGCATCTTTTCTTCCGGCTCCTGGTCCGTCTACGAGGATTCCCGACGTCTTTTCAGACCTATGCAGCTGCAGCCCCTGGGCTAGGTAACTTCGGCATTTCGGTGCCCCAGCATAGCCTCACTATCCAAGGGTCAGAATCTACTTTCGTTTTCTCCCTACCAGGTCGGGTTCGCCCGAGAACACTAACTTTCTAATTCCTAGCTACCATAGACTTTTGTCCCGCATCTCGCGTGAGAGTGCACACACTGCACCCGAGTCCCCTAGGCCTCCTAGACGTAATCTAACGATTCCCTAGTCAAGTCCTAGCGATTCCAAAAGCTATTAATACTGTACTTACCTGCTAGGAATTTCGCATTCCACTTTCAGAGTATATGGTTTTCCGTGCCCCTCGGGCATTTGTATATACTGTGCTAACTTAAGTATTTTTGTAAGAGTTTTGGTTTGTGCTTAGTACCCTGTCCTCATCAAGAGTACAGGGCTGTTGTGATCTTTAAATAAATAACTGTTTATTTTCATAACACTTGTGTGGTGTCCTTTCACTTGGTATTCAAGGGGTATATGTGTGGTAAACGGCTGGCTTAACGCGCCCTCTCGAGTCTTTAGCCTTAGACTGCTCGTATCCACGCTACTAGGATAGCTGGTCTATAAGGTTGACTTACAACCAATCATCAATAAGGGTTGCTGGACTGATACATAGTGTTCACTAGAATAGTGAGCACTGCATATCAGGCCACCTTCTCACAAAAGTGTCTTGAGAACAGCCTGCGCTACAGCTGTCTGCTGTTTGGAGTGCACGTCTACACAATAATGCTTAGTAAATGTGTGTGTGGTAGACCATGTGGCTGCTCTACATATGTCCTCTAAGGGAATGTTTCCAAGGAAAGACATAGAGGCCCCCAACTTTCTGGTGGAGTGGGCTCTTGGTGGAATGGAAAGAGTGCGTTTTGCCTTTGCATAGCAGATTTGAATACATTTCACGATCCACCTAGCAATACCCGCCTTGGAAATAGGGTTTCCTTTGTGATGTGGCGCAAAGGCGACAAAAAGCTGCTTAGTCTTTCTGAAATCTTTGGTCCTATCAATGTAATACATTAGGGCCCGTTTAACGTCAAGAGTGTGGAGCATCCGCTCCGCCAGTGACTCAGGATTTTGAAAGAACACCGGCAACTCGATGGTTTGGTTGATGTGGAACTGAGACACAACCTTGGGGAGAAATTTAGGGTTAGTGCGGAGCACTACCCTGTTTGAGTGAACTTGGAAGAAAGGCTCTTGGATTGTGAGGGCTTGCAGTTCACTAACCCTCCGTAGCTATGTAATTGGTAAAAGGAAAGCCACTTTCCATGTCAAGAACTGAATCTCGCAGGAATGTAGTGGCTCAAAGGGGGGGCCCATCAGTCTGGTAAGAACCACATTGAGGTTCCATTCAGGAGCTGGTGGAGTCCGTGGCGGAATGACTCTTTTGAGGCCTTCCAGAAAAGCCTTGATGGCAGGCACCTTGAAGAGTGAAAGGTGTTGTCTATTTTGGAGATACGCGGCCATCGCAGACAGGTGAATGCGAATGGAAGTATAGGCCAGATTACACTGGTATAGATGGAACAGGTAACAGATTATGTTCTGAATAGAAGCATCCAGCGGATCAATGTCGTGGTTTGCACAATAGATGACAAACCGCTTCCATTTCGCCGCATAGCAGGCTCTAGTAGTGGGCTTCCTAGCCTCCCGAATGATGTCCATGCAATTGGGAGAAAGGTTGAGGTAGCCAAACTCTAGGACTTCAGGAGCCAGATCGCCAGGTTGAGCTGTTGCGGATCTGGGTGCTGAATGTCACCATGGCTCTGCGTCAGAAGGCTGGGTGTGAGATGTAGCCTTTGATGCGGTACCACGGACAGTTCTAGAAACGTGGTGTACCATGGTTGGCGAGCCCACGTTGGAGCAACTAGGATGAGAGTCATCGAGTGCTGCCTGAGCTTGCGTGCCCCCAGCGGTATCAGAGGTGCTGGGGGAAAAGCGTACACAAATTTGCCTGACCAGATCTATATCGCATTGCCCTGCGACTGGGGGTGTGGGAACCTGGCGGCGAAGCTTTGGCATTTTGCGTTCTCCTCTGTGGCGAACAGGTCTATCTCTGGATGACCCCACATTTGGAAGTACGGCTGGAGTACTGATGGATGTATCTCCCACTCGTGCATTTGGTGGCTGTGCCTGCTGAGCAGGTCCGCCATCTAATTGTCCTTGCCTGGGAGATGCTCTGCCATGAGGAAAATGTTCCTCTGAATGGCCCACTTCCACATGTTCTGAGCCAGATGAGACAGCTGCGGAGAGTGTGTGCCTCCCTGCTTCTGAATGTAGTACATGGCCGTCATGTTGTCCGTCCGGATCAACACGACCTTGTTGCACAGATGTACTTTGAATGCCTTTAAGGCCATGAAGATCGCCATCAGTTCTAGAACATTGATGTGCATCTTCCTCTGCTGTTGCGTCCATAGTCCCTGCACTGTGTATTGGAGTACATGAGCTCCCCATCCCTGGAGAGAGGCGTCCGTTGTCAGGATGATCTGTGGCACAGAATCTTGGAACGGTCGGCCCTTGCAAATGTTTCGTGGATTCCACCAATGCAGAGAGTTGTTTGTCCGACCGCTCACCAACACTAGGTCTTTCAACTGGTTGTGAGCCTGCGTCCACTGACGTGCTAAGCACTCCTGAAGCGGACGCATATGTAGTCTCGCGTGCGGGACAATGGAGATGCAAGAGGCCATCATGCCTATCAACTGCATGAACACTCTTGCTGGAAGCGAGTGTTGAGATCTGAATTTTTGGATCAGCGATTGAATGCTGTCGATTCTCACTGAATTTGGCTGTGCTGTAGCCGCCAGAGTGTTTATGGTCGCACCCAGATACTGCCGTATGTGAGCGGGCTGGAGATGGGACTTTGGGTAATTTAGTGAGAACCCCAGATCGTGCAGAAGATGAATGGTCTGGGACACGTGGTCGGCACACTGCTGGGCCGACTTGGCTTGAATAAGCCA
The DNA here is from genome assembly GCF_964263255.1 of Lissotriton vulgaris. NCBI lineage: Eukaryota > Metazoa > Chordata > Amphibia > Caudata > Salamandridae > Lissotriton > Lissotriton vulgaris. The sequence goes on along the minus strand of NC_141693.1, from coordinate 568,290,933 downwards.
GTCGTCCAGATAGGGGTAGACGTGAATGTTCTGACGTCCGAGATGCGCCGCCACCGTTGCTAGGCACTTTGTGAAAACCCTGGTTGCCGTGGTGACCCCAAAAGGAAAAACCTTGAACTGGTAGTGTTGGTTTTGTATGGTGAACCGGAGGTATTTTCGGTGTGAAGGATGTAGTGGAATGTGGAAGTATGCCTCCTTCAGATCCAAAGTTGCCAGGTAGTACCCCTGTTGAAGCAGTGGAAGAACCTGCTGCAGTGTGAGCATGTGGAAATGCTCCAAGAGGATGTAAAAATTGAGTGGCCTGAGGTCCAGAATGGGCCTGAGGGATCCGTCCTTCTTTGGAATCAGAAAGTACAGGGAGTAAACTCCCGCACCTCTTTCCTGGAGGGGCACGAGCTCTATTGGCCCTTTTTGCAGCATGACGTTGACCTCTTGCTGCAATAAGTGCAAGTGCTCGCCGGACATAGGACGGTTTTTGGGGGGTATGTTGGGTGGAGTGGATGTGAGCTCCAGACAATAACCGTACTGAACAAGTTTCCTGACCTACCTGTCTGTGGTGATGGACTTCCACATGGGCAGGAACTGCTAGAGTCTCCCCCTGACCGGTGTTGCGTGGCCGGGAGGCAGTGACACGGCGTCACTGTTTGTTGGCGGTGGAGGACCTGGAGCTGTTCCCACATCCTCTGCCTTGGACGTTGTTGCCACGGTATCCACCCCGACCTTTGTTGGTATAAGAAGTTTGGGTGTTGCTTTTGTAGAATTGCGTTGACTGTGAAAGTTGACCCCTTGAGGTGCCTCTAGTATTGGAGCGACGAAAGGACCCACCCCGAAACAGCTGGATTGCAAGGCACCCATAGACTTTGCAGTGTCGGTGTCCTTTTTCATCTTTGAGGGTGGTATCAACCTCGGGGCCAAACAGGTGGTCTGGGTTGACCGTCTGGTTTAAGATGGTAGTTTGAATGTCCGGCTTGAACCCAGAAATCCTCAGCCATGCATGTCTACGAAGCAGCATGCTAGTGTTAATCGCTCGCGCGGCGGTGTCAGCCACGTCCAGAGCGCACTTAATGGAAGCATTGGTGATAAGCTTCCCCTCCTGTATCAACATCTCTGCCGCCTCCTTATACTGATCGGGTAAGTGCTGTAAAAGGGTCTCTAGAGTATCATAGTGTGCCCTGTCATAACGCGCTAGTAGCGCCTGTGTGTTGGATATGCGCCATATGTTGGCTGCCTGCGCCACCACCCTCTTCCCAGAAGCCTCAAAAACTTTTGATTCCTTGTCTGGGGGAGGAGCATCACCCGTAGTCTGTGAGTTGGCTCGCTTGCGTGCATTGGAGACAACCAGGGAATCCAGAGGCAGCTGTCCTTTGATATAAGTTGGATCGGTGGGCGCGGCCTTGTACTTCTTATCGATTCGTGGGTTGATGACTCTTGCCCGGGTGGGCTCTTTGAACACCTCTGCCGCATGTTTTAACACCCCTTTCAGCATTGGCAGAGTTTTTACAGTTTTTTCAGAGACCGACAAGGTGTCAAAGAGAAAGTCGACGTCCACTGGATCAGCATGGAGGTAGACGTCGTGATTGGCTGCCGCCCTCTCAATGAGGGCATTGAAAGCCGCAGTCCTCAGTTGGGGAAGTTTTGGCTGAGAAAAGCTGTGGCTCCTGCCCTGATGCGGGTCCCCTGGATCGCCACTTGCAGACCATGGTTCAGTCACATCTTCTGGGTCTGAGTAGACGGGGTAGCTATACTTATCCTCGTCGTTGCCACCACCCTACTCAACATGGGAATGAGTGGGTGAAAGTTCCTGAGCTTGTGGTGACACGGGCTCCATAAGGGCAGAGGCACCAGCAGAGTCCATCTTTCTTTTAAGTGGAATCTTGTAAGGCTCTAATTGTGGTTCAGGGGTGATCTTTCTTTTGAGGAGGGAGAGCTTGCCCGTGTTGTCGTCGATGAAAACCTCGTGACGCTCTTCTTCCGTCAGTTGCCGTGGCCGTGGGCCGGGGACCACCAACGCAGGCTTCGGTGTCTAAGACACCTTCACGGGTACTCCGGCCCCTGATTTTGCTGCGAAAGCTTTCGGCGCCGTCTTTGGTGGCAAGGTGAAGAGAATCGGCGTCGACTCCTTCGCCGGTTTTTCTAGAGGCTAGGGCGGCACAGGGTCCTTTGGCTCGACTGCTGCGGTCCCCTCCCTAATCCGTTGAAGGGACTCCGTCACCTTCTTAGTGAACGAGGCGGAGGGACGCGCCGGCTCGAGAGAGTCTTTTGCAGCTGGTTTCGGGGAGGCGACCGACGATGCGCTCTTAGGCGTCGACGCCGTTGCTCCCTTGGCCTTGTCGAGTGGAAGTGAGGCAGTGAGGGACTTGGGTTCGTCCTGCCGCTTCTTTGGGCCGAGAGTGGATTTCTTATGGTCGCTGACCTTTGTGGGATCGAGTCGACCCTTACTTGCGTCGACCGTCTTCGGCGCCGATGCAGCTGCGTCGGACCCTTTAACCTTGGGCTTCGATACAGAAGCCTTTGGGTCAGCCATTTTGGCGTGGCTCTTGAGCTCGACGGCCATCTTAGATTTCTTCGGCGCCGAGGCCTCCGAAGTGTTCGACCCGACCAGCGGGATCCGTGCTTTCGGTTTCGAGACGTCTGGCGTCGAGACCGTTGGTTTCACTTTCGGTGTCGATGGCACCGGGAGTGGCGCCGTATCAATGTCCGTGGCCGGGCCGGAAGGCGGGGCCATGGAACGTGAATCAAGGTCTTGGGTAAGGCCCAAAGGCGATCCCTCGACCTGGGCCTGATCATGGCGTACGGCCCCGGAGTCAGTCTGAGGAAGCTCCTCGTCCGAGCTATCCTCTATGGTGGCAAGGGCCCCGTCGTCGTCCCCTACCTCCTCGACGACTTCACCGAAATCCTCGTACTCCGCTTCGTAGTCGTCCTCTACCTCCGACGCCGGGTTAGATTCCGTGATCTCCTGGATAGCGTCGTCCTCGACATCCTCAGCGTCGAAGATGTCCGTAGGAGGTGGTGCAGATCGCTGGGCCTCCAGGCGCGCAGCTCGGTGGAGCTTGAGTGTCTTTTTGGACCGGAACTTGGAACAGGCCATACACTTGGCCTCGTTGTGGTCCGGCGACAAACACTTGTTGCACACCGGGTGTACATCGATATGCGGATACTTCGAGGCAGACACCGGGCACCGTTTAAATGGACTTCGTTCCATGATTGAAGAGGTAGGAGCGTCGAGTAGGCCCGTCCGCGCCGGAAGCACGCGGAAGGGCAATGTCAGTTCGGAGCCGAGGAAATAACTAACTAACCCGAACGAGAGACAATACCGACGCAAGTCCTAAAGACCTTTTGGTCTTAAACAGAGTAAGTGAACAACTATCGATTCCGACAGAGGGAACCGAACACACTGATACTTCAAAGACTCTTCCAGGACAACAATGTGCAATCATCCGGACCCAACACTAGGCGGCGATCTATGATCAGATATGAATTCAGCAGCCCACATGCCTCGAACATACTGCTAAACTATGTAAGCTCTGAAGGTTTAAGCAAAATAAATATGCTTTTAAGAAAGGAGCCAGGTGCTTAGTTCTCTGGGAAGACCATGCCTAAAGGCAGGACAGTAACTTGGGTAAAACATTCAAAAATTGGTGTATGAAGTGAATGGCAATAGTTGAGACTGCACTGGGTTGCAGGAAGTGACGTCACATCAATGGAAACAGTTCAGTGGAATACTACTCCTTGCGTATTTGGTCTGAGAAGTTAATTAACACTGGTCATACAGAGTAGTTTTTCAACTTCAACGTATTCCCTGTTTAACACTAAGAAAATCCTATTCACAACAGTTAAACTAATTTTATCACTCCATACTTCTCAACTGAAAAGACAGTCTACTCTGTTCTTACAGAAAAGGTAGATATTGTTATATAAGATCAATCTTGACCTTCTTAGACAATATGGCAATACAGAACTGTCAAGTCAGTTGATAAACTTCAGTCTACATTTTTGGAGAACCTTAAGGAACAGTGTGATGCAATTGAGCTTTTAAAGTGGAGAATGAAAGGTAAGAAGTTGATACAGATGCAGGAAGGTGCTGAGTCAAACATTCATATTTAAACAATTAGAAGAAAAAAATGATTGAAACTGAACCATGGGTGAAAGACGTCTGTATTATCACCAGACATAGATCCAGGAGAGGACTGGTCTTGCAACCAACTATTAACCTATGCAATCATGCAGTGAATGATGGATGCATGCATAATCAATGGTTTGACAGATTAATTTTGACTGTCATCAGGATTCTTCACTGAACTCTCAATGATACAGTGCTAAGCTGGTGGCGTGCATTTTTGCATCCTGTCCGATATTGAATGGCCATAACTATCCCTATTGTAAATGTGTCCAATGTTTCCAGCATGTAGTAGTTTAGGAGTCCCAGCAGGCAATACAATGGTGGCATTTTAATTTGTACCGTGTGACTTTGATAATCTATGTATTGCACATTGTGGATTTGCTGCTGCCACACTGAAACGATTACATGCCTACATGTATGCAAAAGTGCTGTGCTTTCTAAACTTGAAAATGTTAAGTGTCGTGCGAGCAGAAGTACTCCACACATTCTGCATGAAACAACCTGTGCAACCCAGAGCAATGGAAGAAAAACATACCTGTGTATCAATATCTCTGTTGGCTACATTACTGTCAGATCTTATTCAGGAGGACTTGTAGCAGACAGGGGCTACTGGGAAACAAGTGTGGGAGCTGAAATATTTTATCACTGCTGTTCCGGGGCTGGCTCTGCAAACTGGGCAATGCACAACCATTTTCACACTTGACTCAGAAGTAGTGTAGGCAAGTGGTCACATGCTTCTCAGGGATGCCGGTGTGGGGGATACCAAGGCTCAAGAATAGATATCACACTCAGTAGCGTAATAACCTATACCCATCCTAGTGCTTCTATATGCGGGAAAAAAAGGAAAGTGCTACTTACCCAGTATGCATCTGTTCTTGGCATATAGAGCTGTAGATCATATGCTATGCGTAGATTGCCATCTAGTATTGGGTCCAGATGCTTGCACTGGTTTTCTTCGAAGAAGACTTTCCAGTCACAAGGTAGGTGACTCCTCCTTTCGGTGATAGTGCGCATGGGCATCGACTACATTGTTAGATTGTTTTCCCGCAAAGGGTGATAATGGAGTTAGGAGTAGAAGTAAAAGGAGATGTCCATGAATGCATGTATCGAAGTAAGATGTTACTGCAACAGGTACAGGTACCCGGGGGAGGTGGATGGGCGCATATGACTACAGCTCTATATGGCAAGAATAGAAGCATACTGGCTAAGTATAATTTTCCGTCCGAAGCATACGAGCTGTTGATCATATGCTATGCATAGACTATATAGCAGTTATCTCCCAAAACGGTGGCTAACCTGTGTCTGTTGCAGTGGTCGGAAATAGTGTATGTAAAACTGCCTGTCCCACTCTAGCTTGTTGTCTTGCTAACACATCTACACAATAGTGTTTAGTGAATGTGTGAGTTGTAGACAATGTTGCAGCTTTGCATAGGTCATCTATGGGTATATTGCCTAAGAATGCCATAGAAGCCCCCAGTTTGTGTGTACTGTGCTCTAGGGGGAACTGTTGCCCTTAGTTTTGCTTTTGCATGGCATATTTGAATGCACTTAACAATCCACCTTGCAATTCCTGATTTTGACATGGGATTACCTTGTGTGGTGGAGCAAAAGCAATCAAAAATTGACCTGTGTTACGGAAAGGTTTCGTCCTTTCTATGTAATACAGCAATGCTCTCTTTACATCTAATGTGTGTAGGGCACGTTCTGTCACTGAATCTGGTGGAGGGAAGAACACAGGTAACTCAACAGATTGATGTGAAAAGCAGAAATGACTTTAGGGAGGAATTTTGATTAGTTAGAAAGAACCACTTTATTTTGGTGCATTTGCAAAAAGGGTTCTTCTACAGTTAATGCCTGAAGCTCACCCACTCTTCTGAGTGATGTGATAGCCACAAGGAAAGCAGTTTTCCATGTGCGAAATTGCAATTCACTTTTGTGCAATGGCTCAAAGGGTGGATCCATTAGTCTGGTGAGAAAAATGTTGAGATTCCATACTGGAGCAGGTGGACGTCTCGGGGGAATGACTCGAGTCCCTCCATAAAGGCTTTGATAACAGGCACTCTAAAAAGAGATAGACGTCTATTGTGTAGGTACGCAGCTATTGCAGCCAGGTGTAAGCGTATGGAAGTGTATGCTAAATTGGACCATTGTAGATGTAACGGCCTTGGAGTCTCAGAGACCCCTCAGAGAGTCCACTGCGTAAAGGGAACCTCCCACAACAGAGATAGAGAAGTGATACCACTTCCCCTGGGATCACAGCTTTCTGGACTTTGGAGGTTGCTTTGACTCGTCTACCGGATTGTGTGCTCCGTCGCCCTTCCCCTCCTCTTCCCATGCTGTCCGTCACCCTCCTCATTACCCCTCCCCTGAATCTTTACCCTTACCTGCTTTTCCCCTTACGTATTTGTGCTTATTGTTTTATCTCGACCATACAAGTAACTATGTTGCCATGCTCTAATAACTGTGTAACCTTTGTAACGATGTAACCTGTAACTATGATCTGATGCTCATGTAAAGCGCTCTGATACCTCCGGGTCTAGCCAGCGCTATATAAAACCTTTAAAATAAAATAAAATAAATACCATATAATGTTTTGGACAGAAGCATCAAGCGGGTTAATGGATGTGGTTCTTATGACGGCATATTTCAAACTGCTTCCACTTTGCTGTATAGCAGGCTCTTGTAGTAGGACGTCTGGCCTCTTTGATAATATTCATACAGTCTGGCGGTAGATTGAGATAGCTAAACTAAGACTTCAGGAGCCAGATCTCCAGATAGAGTTGACTGGGTTCTGGATGTCTTATGTCACTATGGCTCTGTGTGACAAGATTGGGTGTAAGATGTAATTTTTGGTGAGGAACTACTAAGAGTTCCAATAGGGTTGTGAACCACGGTTGCCGTGCCCATGTGGGAGCAACTAGGATTCGTGTAAGGGACGCTTGTTTGAGTTTCTGAACCAATAATGGAATGAGTAGGAGAGGCGGAAAAGCGTAAGCAAATATCCCTGACCAATTCATCCATAGTGCATTGCCTTTAGACAATGGGTGTGGATGCCTGGACGCGAAGTTTAGGCATTTTGCTGTGTGACGAACAGGTCTATGTGAGGGACCCCCCAACGTTGAAAGTATGAAAGGAGGACCTGAGGGTGGAATTCCCATTTGTGTATTTGCTGTCTCTGCCTGCTGAGTAGATCTGTAATCTGGTTGTGGACTCCTGGGAGATGTTCCGCTAGGGGATAAAGTTTGTGTTGTATGGCCCACCTCCAGATGTCTTGGGCCAAGCAGGACAGTTGGAGTGTGCCCCCCCTCCCCTCCCTGTTTTTGTATGTAATACATGGCTGTCATGTTTTCTGTACGAATTAGGACAGCTTTGCCCTCTAGGTGAGTTTGAAACGCCTTGAGTGCTAGGAATATTGCAAGCAGATCTAGGCGATTGATGTGGAGCAATTTCTGTTAGCTCCACAAGCCTTGCACTGTGTGCTGTTGTAGATGAGCTCCCCAGCCAGTGAGGGAGGTGTCCGCTGTCAGTACAATCTGTGGAACCGGGTCTAGGAACGGCCGTCCTTTCAATAAATTTTGTGTGTTCCACCACTGCAGAGAACGAGGAGTACGGCCGCTTACCAACACTACATCGGTTATTAGACCTTGAGACTGGTTCTACTAACTGGCTAAGCATTCTTAAAGTGGATGCATGGGTAATCTTGCATGGAGACGGTCATGATGCAGGATGACATTCCCAGTAGCTGCATGTAAATTTGCGCTGGAATCAAATTGTTGGGTTGAAAACTGAGAAATAAAGCCTGAATATTTCGAAATCTGGCTGTGCTGAGAAAAGCGAGTTTTTGGAGTATCTATTGCGCCTCCTAGGTAGTCCTTTGTATTGGTTGGTTGGAGATGTGTCTTTGGCACATTGACTGTGAAACCTAGTTGACGCAGTAGCCGAATTGTCTTGAAAGTATGCTGCAGACATTGTTGGTACGTGTTGGCTTTGATGAGCCAATCGTCCAAGTATGGGAAGATGTGGATGCTTTGTCTCCTTAGGTGAGCAGCTACTACCACCAGATACGTTGTGAAAACTCTGGGGGCTGTGGCGACACCGAATGAAAGTACCCTGAACTGATAGCGTTGACCCGCTACCACAAACTGGAGGAATTAGCAATGCGCAGGGTTTACTGGTGTATGTAAGTAGGCGTCTTAGATCCAGAGTAGATAGAAAGCCGCCTTTCTGTAGAAGAGGAATATCTGTTGAGTGTCACCATGTGGGAATGGTCTGACAATGTACCAGTTAAGTTCTCTGAGATCTAAAATTGGTCTGAGAGAACCATCTTTTTTGGGAATGAGGAAATAAAAAGAGTACACGCCCGACCCGTGATGCTGGAATGGCACAAGCTTTATAGCCCCTTTTAGAAGTAGAGATTAAACATTCTGTTTGAGGCAGTGTAGATGGCCTGATGATAGTTTGTGGGGTTTTGGTGGAATATTTGGCGTGTTGATCTATTCTAGGCAGTAAACAGCACGGATAGTTTGGAGTACCCAATTGTCTGTTATTGATTGTCAGGAAATCTGACAGTCTTCCCCCGACAGGTGTTGAGTGGTCAGGGGAAGTGAAGGTAAGTCACTGCTTTGTGTGGGCAAGGGAGTTGCATGTGTTTGAACCCAGTCCCCTGCCCTTGCCGTTGTTACCTCTGTTACCTCCCATGAAATAACCCTTAGATGGAGAGGGTTGGTTATTGACCTTATAGGTAAAGGTGGCTTCTGATGAGGTATTTTTGGAGCCTCCTTGGTAAAAAGAGATGCGAAAGGAAGCACGACCCTGTGTGGACTGAACGGCTCCCAAAGATTTGGCTACCTCAGTATCTTGCTTCATTTTCTCAAGTGAAGTCTACCGCTGAGCCAAATAGTTGTTCCTTATCGAATGGGGTATTTAAAAGGGCAGTTTGAACCTCAGGTTTAAAACCAGAGACCCAGAGCCAGGCGTGCCTCCTTAAGAGGACACTAGTGTTTATAGCTCTAGCAGCAGTCTGCAGCATCTAGAGAGCATCTTATTTGATTGTTAGCAATAAGTTGCCCTTCATGAACAAGATATTGTGCTTTTGATTTGTGTCCGGGGGTAAATATTGGATCAGTTGTTCCATTTCATCCCATTGCGCACGGTCGAATCATGATAACAGTGCCTGTTGGAGACAAGTCAGAAATTGGCTGCTTGAGAAGCTACCCTTTTCCCCAAAACATTAATAAGAAATGTGTTACTTACCTGTAACTGCAGTTATCCAGTATTGGTATCTTTCATAGATTCACATGCCTGAATCATTCCCCGTCGTAGGGGTGTGAGTCCCCGGTATATAAAAATAGTAATGTCATAAAGACATATACACACTAATAGGCCAGAGGCCTCACATTAGTAACCTATCTGAGTCCTTTTGTAAAAAGGACCAAACTTTGGCCAGGAGCCAATTAGCTACTGCCACCCTCTAGAACCTTCCTGGAAGGAGCCCTACTCCCTCAGATTTTCGTAAGCACAGTGCTAAGTAGTACCTACTGAGAGAACCAAGGTGAGCCCTTCCAGGGGAGGCAGGTGGGTTGCATGTGAATCTATGAAAGATACCAATACTGGATAACTGCAGTTACAGGTAAGTAACGCATTTCTTATCCAGTATTATGGCTATCTTTCATATATTCACATGCCTGAATCAGAGTAGCAAGTAGTAGGCAGCACATTTCGCATAATATAGCATGTAAGACACATGATCATACCTTATCAGTAGTGTAACATAATAAACTGCAAACAGTAGCCAGATAAGAAATGTGCAATTAGGAATTAGGAAAGGTGGGATGAAGGGAAGAAGGCTCACCTCTAATGAAATAGATGACGGAGCACCGCCTGTCCCGCTGATGAATCCTTCATAAGTTCCGAATCTAAGCAGTAGTGCTTGGTGAACGTATGTGGTGTCTTCCATGTCGCCTCTCTGCAAATGTCGGCAATGTGCACCCCAGAAAAGAGTGCCATGGAGGAGGAAACCGCTCTAGTGGAATGAGCCCGAACTCTGGCGGGCTGAGGACCTCCCGCCTGTTGGTAGCAGAAGGAGATGGCCGAAGAGATCCACCTTGAAATGCTCTGCTTTCTCAATGGTAGGCCCTTCCTGGGCCTGCTGAAGGCAATAAATAATTGGTTGGACTTGCGAAATTGTTCTGTTCTATGAAGGTAGAATTTCAGACATCTCTTCAGACCTAAAGAATGTAGAGATCTCTCCGCTGTTGAAGATGGATTAGGGAAGAAAGATCTCAGGACAATAGGTTCGTTTAGATGAAAAGCGGACGGAACCTTTGGTATGAATTTGGGGTTAGTCCGTAGAATGACTCTGTCCTGTTTGAACTGAAGGAACGGGTCCTGAATACAGAAAGCCTGCAGCTCACTCACCCTCCTTACTGACGTGAGAGCCAGCAAGAGAGCTGTTTTCCATGACAAGTATTTGAGATCCGCTTTATGCATCGGCTCAAAGGGGTGTTTCATCAACTGCGCCAGGACAATATTGAGCTGCCATGTAGGTGGTAAAGGTCTCACTGGAGGATAAGTCCTGAATAAGCCTTTCAGAAACTGCTTGACCAGTCTATTGGACCATAGGGAAACACCAGACGAAGAGCGTCTGAACCGAGATATGGCTGCCAGGTGGACCTTGATTGAGGCATGAGCCAGTCTAGAGTTGGCCAGGTGAAGCAGGTAGGGCAGCAGTTGTGCCGGAGATGACAAGAACGGGTGCAGTTTGTTAGCTTTACACCATAAACAATCTCTTCCACTTAAGAGAATATGTCTTATTGGTACGGTCAGCCCGGGCTAAGATGACCCTGCAGCCCTGAGGAATATCTAAGTCCTGGAATTCTCTGAACTCAAGAGCCAAGCCGATAATCTGAGAGATGTCAGATCTGGATGCTGGACTTGCCTCTGGTTCATAGTGAGGAGATGTGGGTAAGGCCTGTAAGGAATCGGAGGCTCCAGCGATAGGTGGAGTTCTGTAAACCAGTGTTGGCGTGGCCACGCTGGGGCGACCAGGATCAGAGTGCAATGCTCTGCTTTCAGTTTCCGAAGGACCCTGGGGATCAGGGTGTGCAATGCTCTGCTTTCAGTTTCCGAAGGACCCTGGGGATCAGGGGAAATAGAGGAAAAGCGTAAGCAAATACGTTGCACCATGCGATCGAAAATGCAACCCCTAGAGATCCTTTCTAGGGAAGCCAGCTTGCATAATGTTGGCATTTTGCGTTGATCTCCGTCGCAAATAGATCCAGGTGAGGTCTGCCCCATCGGGAGAATACTGCCTCGAGAGCATGTTGGTCGAGCTCCCACTCGTGGCAAATGGAGCGTTGCCTGCTTAGTGAGTCCGCCAGGGTGTTTACTGCTCCTGGGACGTACTCCGCTCTCAGTGAAATGTGTTGGAGTAGCCACTTCCAAATTCGCTGCGATTCTTGAGACAACGTCATGGATCGAGTTCCCCCTTGCTTGTTTAAGTAGTGCATTGTGGTGGTATTCCGTCCTCACAAGCACTGGGGAGTTCCTGATTCTGGGCAGGAAAGCTCGAAGACCCAGGTATACTGCCCTCAACTATAATAGGTTGATGTGGAGCAGTTTTTCGGCTGGCGACCAATGACCGTGTATCTGAAGTTCCTGCAGGAACGCACTCCATCCTTCCAATGATGCATCTGTTATCACGTGTGGGGAGATTGGAAGCAGGAATGGAAGGCCCTGGTTCAGGTTTTTTGTTTGAAGCCACCAGTGCAGGGCCTTCACCATGAACGGAGTGATCCTCAGTAGATCGTCGAATGATCCCGTACACTGGATCCACTGAGATGATAACGCCTCCTGTAAGGGACGCATACGGAGGCGGCAGTGTGGTATTAGGAGGATGTTGGAGGACATCATTCCTAGCAGTGACTTGAAAAGTCGCACCTTGATGGTCTTTTTGAGCTGAATGTGTGCTGCCGCGACCTCAGTTTGGCCTGACGCTCCTGTGATGGAAAGGCCTTCTCCTGATGCGTGTCTAGAATTGCTCCCAGGAAAGTGAGGCGTTGAGAGGGCTGCAGTACTGACTTTTTCTGGGTGAGTGAAAGTCCTAGACTCTCAAAGAGCTGAAGACAGGCGTTGGAAGACCTGTTCACGCCTTCTAGTGTGGGAGACTTTATGAGCCAGTCGTCCAGGTAGGGGAATACCTGGTGATGTTGCTGGCGAAGTTAAGCTGCCACTGGAGATAGGCATTTTGTAAAAATGCGTGGCGCCGACTTCAGGCCGAATGGCAACACTCTGAACTGGTAATGTCTGCCCGCCACAGTGAACCTTAGGAATTGGGGGTGACTTTTGTGGATGAGTATGTGAAAATAGGCGTCCTGGAGGTCTAAGGACACCATGAAATCCCTGGAATGGAGTAGTGTAACACCTCTTGAATGGATACCATACGGAACGATTGTTTTTTGAGGTATGTGTTGAGGTTCCTTAGATCCAGAATAGGTCTCCATTTCTTCTCCTTTTTTCGTATCACGAAGAACCATGAGTAGAATCCTTTCCCCCTCTGACCTCTGGGAACTCTTTCTACGGCTCTTTTCTGAAGCATTACTGAGAGTTCCGCTTGAAGAAGATGAAGATTCTTGTGTTGCATGGGACATGGTGGGTTCGAAGGAGGAGTTTTTACAAACTCCAGAGTATGCCCGAATCGAACCAGTTGGAGAACCCAACGATCCGTAGTTATTTTTTGCCAATTGTGGAGGAAGTTGGAGGCCTGCTGGAGAAAGAAGTTACTGACTTCTGGTGGGATCTTTCTTTCCTCCTCTTCCTCGAAAGGAGGACTTATTGTAAGAAGACTGGCCTTGTTGCTGCCTCTGTTGGTATTGAGGCTTGTATTGCTGGGACGAGCCATAGGAGGATTTGTACCCCTGATATCCACCTCTTGTCTGCTGGCCTCTCCCTCTGGAGCCCCAAAAGGAAGTATTCTTGTACTGGAGGGTACCCAGGGCTTTTGCGGTTGTAGGAGGGTGGATACCCGACTATGGTTGCCCCCAACTTTTTGCCTGGTGTTTTGCTGGTTTTCCGACTTAGTTGACCTGGGACCCTGCTATTCGGGGCCCCAGGCCTACTGCTCGCTCTGTAAAATGGATTCCATGTACCTTAGGTACATATCTAATTGGACACTGAGTCACCTTATCAGTCCCTGTACAGTGTACCTTAGGCACCCAGGGCCTACCAGGGGCTGCAGCATGTATTATGCCACCCCTGGCTGGCCATCTAAATCTGACACAACTGGCTGCACGACAGCTGGGGCAAGGTGGTGTAATCACCCCTTGCTTTAGATATAGTATACCTATATCTAACCCTAAAATGGACACGTATATTCCTATCAGTCACTCCTATGGCAGGCCTTGACAATCCTGAAGGCAGAGTGCTTGGAATTATGTGAGATGGTGCTCTGGCATGAGCTGAGCCCGTTTGCAGCTTGCGGAACCAAGTCCTAATAGCTGTTCCATGATAACGCATACCAAATACTCTTAAGTGCATTATAATCCTCGCGGTTATTTGCCAACTTTGGTATCGCTTAATCAAAGCATGTCGAGTAAGGTGTCATACGAATTGGAATACTAACCCCTCGCCAATTCTGGCGACGGGGTTAGCATTCCACCCTTCTAGAGGGACACGACATGTATGTAACTGTGAACCCCGGTTATAGTTAACTCAAGCCTCAGCATCACAAAATGGATGCTGCCACCACAGACACAAGTCTGACCTCCTGCTGCTGGGAGTCCTTCCAGCGAGGAGAGCTTGGACAAAGGGTTTCCTGTCAGGGGCGGTGCTAGCACCATTCCAGACAGGGTTTTGTGTATCCCAGGTAGGCAGGGCTTTAGAGGAAGGTGACTGCAAGTGGCACCCCGGTGCTCACTGTGCATATGCCGGCTTAAACCAGTTCCAGGGGCACACCAGCCCCTGAGCTGGGGAAAGTCCGGACAGGGGAGGGGGGTGTAACCACCCCCCTTCCTGGTCCCACCCATGGGCAGGACCTAGTCGCGTACCAGCCCCTTTCTTTAGAATAAAGGTGGGAGCGGGGACCCTTCCAAATTAGATCATCTTTGAATCCTGAAACTACTTTCTACGAAAGGAACTCAAGACTTCTTCTCAAGATTTCTCCCGTGTGACTAAGGAGTAGTCAACCTGCAGCAGCAGGCACCACCCAAGTATCTTGCGGTTTGCTGAAACGTCCTTCCTCCGGAACCAGACTGCCCAGCTCGACGAGACCCGGACTCCCGGCCCTCTCTGAACTCAACCTGCCTCTACAGCACAGCTGAGAACCGTAGGTGCGACGAGACCAGAGGACCCGGCGACCATCAGAACCAGCACGACACTGAACCAGCACGACCACCAAGGGACCCTCGAGTGGGTGCACTGGGGTAAGAAGCCCCAACCCCAAGCAGCACGAGCACCGAAGTACAGCCCCCCCCAGCATCCTCCAGATCTGCGTGGGGCGCTTTTGCTTCTGTGTCGCTTGCCACATTGTCCGGTCACTTGCCCGTTGGCTAGTGACCCTCCTGACTACGTCCTACGTTTGTTTCACCGCTGGTCTAGCTCCTCTAGACTGGCCCTAGTCTCCTCCTGAAGGGGACCCTCCTCGGACCCTCCAGGTCCACTCAAGACGCCATTTTGTGTCGCCACGTGGGCTTGCCGTAGCCAAGGCTTGTTGCCTCCTTCACCGGATCCAGCATCGCCAGCAGCAGACATCCGACGTGGGACAGCTCGCAGACCTCCAGCCTGGTCTACATCAGCGCCCTGGTCCGTGCAGCAGCAGAATCCAGTGTCACCTCTTCGCCTGGCTGAGTGACCTCATCCGGTGCCATCCTGGTGCCCACCTAATCACTGGCTAGTGATTCAGAACTTGGTCCCCTCTGCTTACAGGTACTCTTCTTCAACTGATCCAGTCCTTGGATCAGCCCGGAACATCTTCACTGGTCGCCTGCCAGCAACTTTTACTTCAGGCTCCTGGTTCGTCAACGAGGATTCCCGACGATACTTGAACCCTATGCAGCCGCAGCCCCTGGGCTAGGTAAACCGAGTACCACGGTGCTCCAGCGTAGGACCACTCTCTAAAATTCTAGATCCACTTTCGTTTTTGACCTACCTAGTCGGGTTCGCCCGAGAACACTAACTTTTGCATTTACTAGCATCCATAGACTTTGTCCCGCATTACGCGTGAGAGTTTCCACTCTGCACACGACGTCCCTAGGCCTCCTGCTTCTAATCCAAGGGTTCAGCCTTGTAGGTCCAGCGTTTCTAAAGCCTATGAGAGTAGTACTTACCTGCTAGTAATTTCGCATTCCACTTTTGTAGTATATGGTTTTCCGTGCCCCTCGGGCATTTGTGTAAATTGTGCGACTTTCAGTATTTCTTTAAGAGCTTTGTATTGTGCTTAGCACCCTGTCCTCATAAAGAGTCCAGGGTTGTTGTGTTCTAAATAAATATCCTTTTATTTTCATAACTTGTGTGGTGTCCTTTCACTTGGTGTTCAAGGGGTATATGTGATGGTATAACAGCTGGCTTAACACGCCCTCTAGAGTTTAGCCTAAAGACTGCTCTTGTCCATGCTACTAGGATAGCTGGTCTATAAGGTTGATTTATAACCAATCATCAAGAAGGGTCGTTTGGACTGATAGAGTGATCACTAGAATAGTGAGCACTGCATATCAGGCCAACTTCTCACAGCGGTCTCGATATCTTTCTTGATACCCTGTAGCATCTCATCAAAATGCCTCCCATAGAGAAGCTCTCCGTCAAAAGGCATGTCCAGTACCTTGGCTTGGACTTCCAGCCGGAAAGATGTAGCTTTCAGCCAGCCTTGGCGCCTAAGGACAGCCGCCCCCACCAGCTGGCGAAATCCTGTAGAGGCTACATCCATCGCCACGTCTCTCTCCGAGGCGGACCGCTCTCCTTCAAGGAGGATCTTCTTTACTTCTTCTTTCTGCTTCTCTGGCAGTGTGCCTAGGTATGGGGCAACATCTGCCCACATCTGGCGATCGTAGCGTCCCAAGAGCGCGAGTTTGCCGCCCTGACGTTAATGGCAGACATCGACGAGAACCTCTTCCCGATGTTATCAAGTTTACGGCCTTCCTTGTCCGGAGGCGCAGTCAGTGTAGCATCTGGGTTGTTGGATTTCCACTGCGCGGCCTGTGTAATCACCGAGTCCGGTTTAGTATGGCCTGTAAGGCATGCCGGAGCCGTGTCCGGGGCCTTATACTTCTTATCAAGCCTGGTCGGCACTGGAAGTAGAGATGAGGGATTTTGCATTATCTTTATCTCCTGGTCCCAGATGTGGTAAATAATAGGGATTGACCGGACCGTCTTCTTGAATGGCTCTTTAAAGTCATAAGAAGCAGTCCGGAGGTTGCGTGGTCATCTCTATTTTGAACCTTGCTGCTGCTCGTTCTATAACATTATGAAACCCCCCCCCCCCCCGATGTCTTCTGGAGGTGAATCCGCCTGTGCCTGGTCTGGGGATGCTGGATGTGAAATGATGTAGTCATTCCAATCATCATCCTGTATTTCCCCCCTCTTCCTGTTGACCCTCCTCGTCTTCTTCCACTGCTTCCTCTTCATCCGAAGATTGTTGTGGAGGCAAAGATACAGGATCTGGAGTAATTACCAACGGAGGTGGACTAAGGCGAGGAGGAGGAGCTGGTGTCACGGGTTGTGGTGGCACTACTGGAGGTGGCGGAGTAGGTGAAAACCGCTGCTTGTAGTCCGCTATAAGGAATTGGAGGTCCGTGACAATTGAGGCCGGGAGGCACACCATAGTTTGTGAAGGAGGAGGCGAAAGATATTCCTCCTGGTATGGGACTTCTGCCTGACCCATCATCTTCATAATCCAAAATCTCGTGGACCTTGACATTTAACTCTGATGGACTTGTTGCAGTGGGGAACATGGTGCCATCATCAGAGTCCTCAGTCTCCAGTAAATGGACCGGTGGCAGTGGCTGGACTCTGCTAGGAGACGTCGCCTCTGGCGTCAGCGTACGCGTTGACATCCTGAAGTGTGTATAGGTATACTTCAGCTTGGGGGAGCCTCCCATCGACGAGGTGGTCGTCGACGGTGGGATGCTGACAGCCAAAGCAGACTTCTCTGTCTTCAACGACGACTATGTCGTCGACGGTGATTTCTTCGTCAACGGCAGTGTTGGAGTTGCCGTCGACTGCTTCGTCGACAGCCTAGTCGTCAACGGCTTCGTCGACGCTGGTGTCGACGGCTTCGTCGACGTCGATGGTTTCGTTGATGGCTTCATCGTCGATGGGATAGTCGACGAGGTGGTCGTCTACGTTGAAGGTAGATGTCGTCAAGGTGGTGAAGGCCGATGCGGTCGACGCAGAGATGGTCACTGTCGACGCTGTCACAGGCATGGCAGAAGACACCAGCACAGGCTTCTTAAAGGTGGCTTCCTGAAGAGGAGTCTTGACTGCCATGGTTTTTGGACGACCCTCTGAAGACTTTGGTGTCTTCTTTTGAGGTGGCATATTAGACGGACCTGGAGATGTCTGTCTCGGCCTTTTAGAAGAGGAGTGTGAGCTCCTGAAGGAACACTCGCTCTCACCTGAGGAGACTGCTTGATCCTTGTCCTTCAGTCTCTGAAGACACAAAAGCAAGCGTCCCTCTCTGTCTTTTAGAGTCTTGACAGAGAAAGTGCGGCAGACCTTACAGTCCTTGGCAGACTGGTCAGGGTAGAGACAGTATAAGCAGTCTTCATGTTTGTCATCTACATGCAGTCTCAGCTTACTACACGAGGCACAAGGTCTAAAGAGCCCTTTTTTAGGAGTGGTAGACATAGTAGACTCTAGCACTCCTTCATAAGAATGAATATGAAGAGAAAAATATGGAATAAATCCAGAAATACCAGAAACCTGAGCAGAGCTCAGTGGAGACTCCCTTAGCACGACGTGCGGTAGAAAATCTGAGGGACCAGGGCTCCTTCCAGGAAGGTTCTAGAGGGTGGTAGTAGCTGATTGGCTCCTGGCCAAAGTTTGGTCCTTTTTACAAAAAGACTCCAATAGGTTACTAATGTGAGGCCTCTGGCCTATCTATACTACTATTATAAAGAGAGAACTTGCACCTTTTGGCCAGGTAAACTCGGGAACCACAGCGCCAATCTACACACCCGATACATATATGAAAATGTCAGGGTGTGTAGATGGACATAGGTGACATTAAATTTTTAAAAAACGTAAATTAAAAAATTAAATTTTGTAAACAAAGTAGTCCCCTAAAACAAGCGCCGGCCGCAACGTAGCACTGATCGCGACCTACACGTAACGTAATGACGATATGCGGGGAAGAGCGGTGACTTGCGGCGAGGAGTGGCGGTAAAGTCCAGAGCGGGCGGCTCAGGTAAGGCAAAGGCAGGCGGGAGGCAGGAGGCCGGCGGGAGGCGCGAGGCGGGAGGCGGTATGTGGTAGGCGGTATGGCCAATATCGGGGCGGGAGGGATGCGGTCTGGGCAATGTCGGGGGGGGGGGGGGGGGGGGGGGGGGGATTGCACAGAGGCTTAAAATGCTGCCCCCAGCCCCCTTCTGCTGCTAGTTAGTGTATATATGTCTTTATGACATTACTATTTTTATATACCGGGGACTCCCACCCCGACGACGGGGAATGATTCAGGCATGTAAATCTATGAAAGATACCCATAATACTGGATAAGTTTTGATTCCTTATCAGGAGGTGGAGCCTCTCCTGTTGTCCGAGTTGAATCTTTTTCTTGCATTAAACATAACCATATAGTCTAGCAGCAATTGTTCGCTTATATATACTGGGTCTGATGGTGCTGGCTTGTACTTCTTGTCCACTATACGGGTAAGAAAGCGAACCCTGACGGGGTCATTAAAAATGTATTCTACATGCCTGACCATTCCTCTACGATTCAGAAAAGGGGGTGGTGATGAACAGAGTGTCTGAATTAAGCAGACCACTCTTACCCAGTCCAAAGATCAGGGCTTGATCCATCACCGTTATTTATCTCACTGCACCATCCCAGCTCAGAACCTGGCTATATGCAAATCAGTCTGTCCCTGGCCCAGTGCATCATGGGAACAGGGCAGACTAAACTACCAAGCCAATTCTTCACCAGAAAGGAGACAAGCTACCGGGGACCGGTTTCTGGCATTTCAGCCTTCTTCGGCCCGGCTTGCTTGAATCCTGATGGTGCAGTGAGAAAGGGACTCATGTCTGAGTATACCCTGCCACACCTATAGTGGCCAAAAACGATTCAGAAAAGGGGGTGGTGATGAACAGAGTGACTGAATTAAGCAGACCACTCTTACCCAGTCCAAAGATCAGGGCTTGATCCATCACCGTTATTTATCTCACTGCACCATCCCAGCTCAGAACCTGGCTATATGCAAATCAGTCTGTCCCTGGCCCAGTGCATCATGGGAACAGGGCAGACTAAACTACCAAGCCAATTCTTCACCAGAAAGGAGACAAGCTACCGGGGACCGGTTTCTGGCATTTCAGCCTTCTTCGGCCCGGCTTGCTTGAATCCTGATGGTGCAGTGAGAAAGGGACTCATGTCTGAGTATACCCTGCCACACCTATAGTGGCCAAAAACGATTCAGAAAAGGGGGTGGTGATGAACCCCTCTAAGCATGGGTAGTGTATATGATGACTTGTGTGGTACTGAGGGTTTCAAAGAGGAAACCATCTTTGCCCGCAGGGAGATGAGGTGAGGCTCGCTATTCTATTCTAATGCTTATGACTATTGATGATGATCCGCTGGTAGAGAAGGATTAGTTACTTACCTGTAATCCTAGTTCTCTTCCAGGGGTATCCTCATCAAAGTCATAAGCAAACCTCCCGCCTCCCCGGGCAAAGGATTATTTCAAGTTGGAGATATGGTTAACCTGACTGTTTCATGTTTTTTTCAGTCTCCGCAAAGAACAACTGACCTAACTGTCACCCCTGAGGCATGATGGGAAGCTGGGGGTCATGGGTGCCTTAAAGGCACAGTGTCAGTTTACTGCATGTTGAGGCAGGTTAGCTTTTCAGTCTTTTTAGACTGTAGTTTTGCAATGCAGCCTGGGAGCTTCCTATGCTTTCAGTGTTTCATGAGAATATGTGGGGCGCATATAATATGTTTCCGGGGTCCCGTACATGGGCGGGAATATTCTGATGCTTATGACTTTGATGAGGATCCCCTGGAAGAGAACCATCGAACCGGGGAATACGGTGGTCCCCTGAATGGGAAGACAGGATTTCCTTGTATGCAGATGATATCCTGCTTTACCTGACCTCCCCTCGGAAATCCCTTATGGTGGTGTGTGACGTCCTGGCCTCCTTTGGTAAAAACTCGAGCCTCTCCATTAACTGGGGGCAATCTTTATTATATGTCCTCATTGGGGAAACTCCGGTTCCCTTTAGTAATTGCCCTATTCGGATCACCACGACTGGATTCAGATATATGGGTATTTTCGTATCGCTTGATCCTGCAGTTAGATATAGTGAAAATCTTCTTCCACCTTTGCAACGGCTCAGGAGTGACTCAGCTCATTGGCGGAAACCTCCGATCTCTTTGTTGGGCTGAGCAGCCCTCTTTAAAATGATGGATCTACCCAGTTTTCTTTACGCTCTTCAAAATACTCTGAAAGCTGTGCCCGCTAGTTATTTCTGTGAGATAGAGAGATTACAGCTTAACCTTTTATGGGAGGGAAAGTCTCGCATTGCTTTGGCCAAACTAACACTCCCATAGAATGATGGAGTTATTACCCTCCCAGATATCAAACAATATTATTGGTCCTCCAAGGTGGCGGCAATTAATCATGCAACAAATGGACCTGCAACTGATCCAGGGTACGCAATGGATAAGTGGCTTCTTCCGGGAGGAAGATACAATAGGGCACTGTACTCCAAGCCAACAAAGCTGAATTTGACAGGTCCAACCAATCATGCAGTGAAGATCTGGCAAGAAGCCACGTGTTCCTTGGGGTTCAGAAACAGACTGACATTAGCTACCCCTCTTTTTCACTCTGAAAAGCTGGGCAAGCTGTGGAATACAAACGGCTTTAATAAATGGGAACGGATAGAAATCTTGACTATTAAGGATGTGTGGAACAGGGGGCATATTAAATCCTTTAGAGAAATGCAAGATGAATTTGAACTATCCACCTCTGAATATTACCGCTATGCGCAGGTTCAACATTCGCTACAAACGGCCCTGTCTGAAGGGGTAGAATTGCCGGAGGCGTCACCCCTTGAAGACAGAGTCTTGGATGGTCATTGTAGGAAGGTGGATATCGGACTATGGTTGCCCCCACCTTTTTGCCTAGTGTTTTGCTGGTTTGCGACATAGTTGGCCTGGGATCCTGCTATTCAGGACCCAAGGCTTCCTGCTCTCTCTGTTAAAATGGACTCCATGTACCTTAGGTGCATCTCTAATTGGATACTGGGTCACCTTATCAGTCCCTGTACAGTGTACCTTAGGTACCCAGGGCATAGGTGCACCCAGGGCCTACCAGGGGCTGCAGCATGTATTATGCCACCCCTGGCTGGCCATCAAAAACTGACAACTGGCTGGTAACCCAGCTAGGGAAAGGTGGTGTAATCACCCTGTGCTTTAGATATAGTATACCTATATCTAACCCTAAAATGGACACATATACTCCTATAAGTCACTCCTATGGCACGCCTTAACAATCCTGGAGGCAGAGTGCTTGGAATTATGTGAGATGGTGCTCTAGCATGAGCTGAGCCGGTCTGCAGCTTTCGGAACCAAGTCCTTTAGCTGTTTCCATGATAACGCTATACCTTATACTCTTAAGTGCATTCTAATCCTCGCGGTTATTGCTAACTTTGGCATAGCATTATCAAAACATGTCAAGTAAGGTGTCATACGAATTGGAATACTACCCCATCGCCAGTTCTGGCGACGGGGGTAGCATTCCACCCTTTTAGAGGGACACGGCATGTATGTAACTGTGAACCCCGGTTAAAGTTAACTCGAGTCTCAGCATCACAAAATGGATGCTGCCACCACAGACAAGTCTGACCTCCTGCTGCTTGGAGTCCTTCCAGCGAGGGACGCTTGGACAAAGGGTTTCCTACCTTGGGAGGTGCTAGCACCACCCCAGACAGGATTTTGTGTATTGAGGTAGGACAGGCTGAAAGGAATGAGACATGCCTGGGGCACACAAGGTGTCCCTGTACATACCCCGGTTCAAACCAGTTGCTGGGGCACTCCAGCCCCAGCGCGAAACCGGACAAAGTATAGGGGGTGTAACCACCCCCCTCCCTGGTCCCACCCATAGGAGGGACCTAGTCGCAGTACAGCCCTCTTTAGGAGAATAAAGGTAGGAGCTGGTCCCATTCCAAATTAGATTATCCTGAATGGAATCTACAAGAAGAAACTCTGGACTTCGACGTTCTGCTCCACAGAAGACTGAAGAAATCATCATTGTGGCCAAGGAGTGACCACCTGCACAAGCAGGCGCCATCAAGCGTCCTAGCGGGTCACTTGGTCGTCCTTCCTGCCAGAACCAGACTTCAGAGCCAGACGAGATCCGGACTTCCAGACCTTTCTGACCTCTACCTAAATCTGCAGCACAGCTGAGATCCGTGGGTGCGACGAGACATGTGGGACCGGCCATCTGGAAGAAACTGCACTTCGCTTCCAGCATGACTTCAGAGGCATCCTCGAGAAAGTGCTTTGGGGATTGAGAAGCCCCAAACCCGAGCAGCTCCTGCACAGAAGATCATCCTTCCAGCATCCACGAGATCTGCATGGGGCCCTTTTGCTTGATTGCTGCTCGACGCGTTGTCTGGTCACTTGCCGGCTGGCTAGTGGCCTCCTAGACGACAAACCTTGAAACCTACACCGCTGGTCTGGTTGCTCCAGACTGGCCCTTGCTTCCCTGCAAAGGTGCAGCATTCTGGACCCTCCTGGTCCGCACCAGACGCCTTTTCCACTCACCGCGTGGGTTGCCTTTGCAAAGGCCTGTTGATGCCGAATCCGGAACCAAAACCGCCGACAGTAATAGCTCCTAGGATAAGGCCCCCCATGATCAGGGACTAAAGGGCAAACAAAGATGAGGGCCTAGGTGAAGACAAATAATAAAACATGTTCACAGTCACTCAGCCATTCATTCTGAACATCCATTTGTACATTCATTCCAGTTCTTAAAATAGCATCTCTAGTATTTTTTCCCGTTATGTTGGTCTCGGGGGTGACTACATCATAGATGCTGTTGTCCCTAGGTCCAAGTTGAAGGGTTTCAGATGGTAGGAAGTAGTCATATTGGTAAAGAAGTCGAGTAAATATTTCAGGAATTCATTCCTTAATCTTGGTTGGTCATTTTTTAATTTTTCAGATCCCATAGATCTATCTCTCATGGATGGATGGGGGCCTCTATGAGGTAAATAAGGTATCACCGGTCTTCACCTAGGCCCTCATCATTGTTTGGCCTTTAGTCCCCGATCATGGGGGGCCTTATCCTAGGAGCTATTACTAGTATTGGAGCCAGTACATCTGAAATTTCTTTGAATAAATATATTATTAACCATCCTAGGCGGCTTCCCGCCCGGCCTGGTCGGCGTTTCCCGCCTCGCCGTTGGACCCGGAGTCCCTGCGCCCATCACGCGGCCCCCGCCGCGCCCTGCGACGCTACATTGCTCGCCCAGGAGGGCAGAAGACTGGGAGGAACGCGGAGGTGCCACTTACACAGCACTGGTCGACCCGGACCCGGAGCGGCGCCCAGAAGGCCTAGGGCTCGATCTGCAGCCGGCAGAGGGAGGTGCCGGTGGACGCGGCTGGGGGCTTTGGGGCGATATGTCCGGCGGGAGGCCCAGAAAGGACCGTACCACTAAGGATCTCTTCACCCCCCTGCCATGGGGAAGCGGAATGGCGCCGCGAGCTCCAATCCCCGGGGTGACACGGACAAGAAGGTGGTGGCCTCATCGCCCCCTGGGGGAGCGGACCCCGAGGCTCCAGTCACGCGGTCCTTTCTGGAGTCCCTGTTCACTGGCCTGAGGGAAGACATCCATGCCCTAAAGAAAGAGCTCCAGGACGAGATCAAAGAGGTCCGCCGCGACACCGATGCCATAGGGGAGAGAGTGGCAGACCTGGAAACGAAGAGCGACACGCGGGACGCCGAAATAGAGGCCCTAAGACAGGAGCTGGCCCGCATCCACGACCAACAGGTGGACCTCCAGACACACGCCGAGGATTTGGAGAACCGCTCCCGGCGGCATAACATTAGGATCCGAGGAGTGAAATTGTCCCCAGACACAGAGGACCTCTTCCGGTTTACACAGGGTCTCTTCAACCACATCTTGGGCCGTCAGGCGGACGCCCCCCTGCGACTGGACAGGGCCCACCGGACGGGCCCGCCGAGGGCCAACGCGACACACCCGCCGGACATCCTGGTGTGCGTGCAGGACTTCAGGACAAAAGAAGAAATCCTAAACAAGGCACGCCACATGGAGAGGATCACCTTTGGCGACCATTCCCCGGCATTATACCAGGACCTGGCTGCACTTACCCTAGAGAAGAGGCGCACCTTTCGGCCGGTGACGGCGGAGCTGAGACAGCGCAACATTTCCTACAGCTGGGGGCACCCCTTCCGCCTGGTGTTTCGGCTTGGCAATGTCCTCCATCAGCCGCGCACCCTTCGGGACGCCTGCCGAGTGCTGGGCATGGATGAACCGAGAGTCGACGACGGGTCGCCAGGAGACAAATCTACTAACGAGGCTGGCCCAGGCCGCTGGCAGCAGCAGCGGCGCAGACGCAGGCCGCGACGCCCCGCGGACACAGAGATAGAGGAGGGGCAGAGGGCGGCGGTGGAGACGGTGGCACAGGGCCTAGCGCCTGCGAACAATGGCTGATCGCTGGGAAAGCGACGCACTGGTGCCACAAGACATGGTTGGTTCGGGCTAATCTAGTCCGGCGGCGGGGGCGCGTGCAGTGCGCTCCTTGGCCATCCCTGACGATGACATTGACTTTTCACCTGCGGTGGAGCACTTCGAGTGGGCTGACCTGCTTGCGACGTCGCCACTGCTCCCATTCTACGGACTTACCTTACCACGGGTCCAGCGGCCACGTGCCTGGACCTAGGACAATGTTGGACCACATTTCTTTGCCAGTTGGGGAGGAGGGTTGGGGGGGGATCCGGGTACGGGGTGTTGGACGGGGAGAGTTTGCGCTGAGGGTAGGGGGGATCCGGGCGGGGCAGTTGCTCCAGTTGAGCGGGGACAGGGGGGGGCAGTCGGGGTTGGGGGGGAGTCGGGGGGAGAGGGGGGAGGGGCGGGGGGGCTCTCCTTGTCCAGGGGGTTCGGACGCCACGGGAGGAACTGACGTGGCTCCCACCACGGTGTCTTCCACGACCCGCTGGCCCACAGACACGGCCTCCGGGTGGGCTTGGCATCTTTCGTACGATCCCAGATATGCCACGACACCTCATAGTGCTCACGCTTAATGTGCGGGGCCTCAACAGTCCGAACAAACGCAGGGCGATACTATCCTATCTCGAGCGCTCCAAGGCAGATATCTGCCTTCTCCAGGAAACACACCTTGTGCGCAGCGACCAGCATAGACTCAAATCCCGCGCTTTTCCATGGCAGTTCTTCTCCTCCTCCCTGAAGAAGTCTGCGGGGGTGGCGATCCTAGTGGCTAAATCCTTTGAGGGGAAGGTCCTCCAGAAAGAGGCCGAAATTAAAGGGCGGCTTCTACTCTATAGCTTCCAAATTGCGGGCCACACCTTGCTGGTGGGCTCTGTTTACGGCCCGAACGAGGGACAGGAAAGGTTCCTACATACAGCTCTAGAGACCGCTACATCCACTACACACACTCACTTGCTGCTGGGGGGGACCTCAACATCGTATTTCATAACACGGCGGACCGCTCAGGCCAAAGATCCGGACAGGTAGGGGCGCTCACAGCGGCGGGTCATGCACATTTAGCGGACTTGGGCCTCACCGATTTATGGCGACACACACACCCCCAAACCACTGCCTATACGTATTTCTCGGCTGCACACAAGACGTATGCGAGGCTGGACTATTTTCTGGGCTCCTCGCAACTGGCGTTACAGGTTGAGGGCGTGGAGATACTGCCAGCCGCGCTATCGGACCACTCCCCGGTGGTGGCGACGCTTCGTGTGGGAGCCATGCCGGCTCCACAACGACACTGGAGGCTGCGAGACGGTCTCTTGCAGCTACCTGACACCCAGACCCGGCTCACAGCCGCGATTAGCCATTTTCTGGAGCACAACGCCAATGATGACACCACGAAGGCCACCCAGTGGGCGGCCCTCAAAGCGGTCCTGCGCGGGGAAATCATCTCCATCGCCACGGCCAACAAGGAAAGGGAGCTGAAACGTGCCGAGCTCACCCAACGGGTGGCGGAACTGGAACAGATGCACCAGCGCACGGGGGCGGCCAGGGCATGGCGACAATTGTGCGCCGAACGGAAAATGCTGGCGGCCTTGGATCAAGACGTGGCGGAATACGCCGCTATGCGCCTCAAACACGTCTACTATACCGGTGGCGACCGTTGCGGGAGGCTGCTGGCGAGTAGGCTACGGGCGCAAACCCAGAGGCAACAAGTGCGCTCTCTCCGGTCGGCCAATGGCGACCTGATTACAGAGAACGCGGCGATTGCGGCGGCCTTCGGCAATTTCTATGCGGCGCTCTACGACGCGGATCACCTGGACCCCAATGCCGGCCCGGCCTATTTGCAGGGCGCGGAGCTCCCCACCCTTACCCAGGCCCAGGCGGACTTTCTGGAGCGGCCCATAGGCCTGGAAGAGGTCATCTCGGCCATTGCCCGCCTCAAGGTTGGGAAATCCCCGGGCCCCGACGGCTATACCGTGGCATTTTACAAGACCTTTTGCCAGCAGCTTGCCCCTCTCTTGCGCGACCTGTTTAACACATTTGACACGCCTGGCGCCATACACCCGGACCTGCTAGAGGCGTCTATCTCTGTTATTCCCAAACCGGGCCGTGATCCGGCGGCCTGTGGTTCCTACAGGCCCATCTCGCTACTGAACGTAGACTTGAAGCTCTACACTGGCATACTAGCGAGCCGCATCGCACCACATATGCAACAACTGATAGACCCCGACCAAGCGGGCTTTATCCCCCAACGGCAGACCAGCGACAACACCAAGCGGGTGCTGCACCTCATTGAGGCCGGGTCGCGCACTAAACCCGGCTGCATGCTCCTCACCATCGACGCGGAGAAAGCCTTCGACAGAGTGCATTGGCCATACCTCGACCAGGCCCTCCGTCACTTCGGCTTTGGGGAGAAACTCCGCCATCGCATCTTCAACTGCTACCGCCGGCCCAACGCCGCGGTAAGGGTGAACGGTCATACCTCCCAGAGGTTCGACATTGGCAGAGGTACACGCCATGGCTGCCCTCTGTCGCCGCTCCTATTCGCATTGTATATGGAGCCGATGGCTCAGAGGGTGCGGCAACATGCTCTCATTTCTGGTATCAAATTTGGGGCCGACACGCATAAGATCAGCCTGTACGCTGACGACGTCTTGCTGTCCCTTACTGACCCGATGCGATCCCTGCGTGCTCTCTTTGTGGAGCTCCACACCTTCGCCCTGGCCTCGGGTTTTAAAATCAACGAAGCCAAATCTGAGGCCCTGAACATCTCCCTAAGCCCGGACGTGGTGGCCGAGATTAAATCGGAATTCAAAATACAATGGTCGGACACAACCGTCCCGTACCTAGGCGTTCGCCTGGCTCCTGTCAGGGGCACTGCGCGAGTCAATTACGAGGCCCTCACACTTAAACTCCGGGAGCAGCTCCGGCGTTGGAAACCACTTACGCTGTCATGGCTAGGCAGAATTGCCGCAGTCAAAATGACACTGCTGCCGCAGATCCTGTACCTGTTTCAGACGCTCCCCCTGAACCCCCCCGACGGGTTGGCTTCAACAAACCCAATCGGAACTGTCACGGTTCATTTGGAACGGCCGGCGACCCAGGTTTAAGCACACTCTCGCCACTCTACCCCCAGCGAACGGGGGGGTCGGCGTGCCAGACCTTACCCTGTACTTCCAGGCGGCACAGCTGCGCACCTTCGTGGAATGGTTCCAGCTGGAGTCCGGTAAACACTGGCTCTTCCTAGACCAGGCAGTGGCCGGCCGTACCCTCCAGGGCGTGCCCTTCCTACCACGCCGACACCGTCCCCCTAACCTGCACGCTTCTGAAATCACCAGCACCGCCCTGCGAGTGTGGGACAGAGTGGCCGTGGCCAAGGGGCTGACCACCTTCCCCTCACCTATGACTCCCATCTTTGAGAATCCAGACTTCTCGCCGGGCTTGGACGCCGGTACATTCACGACGTGGCGGACGACGCCCTGTAGAGCGGTGGGACACATGTTCGATATCAAGGGAATCCTCCCGTTCCAGCAGGTCAAGGCGGATTACGGCGTGGCCGAATCGGAACGCTTGCAATACCTGCAGGTGCGCCACTGGGTGCTCCACCCCTCAATCCAGCCCGGAGCCCAACGGCACCTCATGCCCTACGAACGGTGGCTGCTGACGCGCACCTCGGACAAGAAATTGATATCGGACCTTTATCAGCAGCTACTTCTCACTCAGGCACACACATACAACGCGGGCCAAGTCCGGTGGGAGAGGGACCTGGGGAGGCAGCTCACTAGGAAAGAATGGGAGGGGGTGTACCATAGAGCCAGACATTCGGCGCACCACACCGGCCTTACCGAGACATTGACTAAGGTAGCCACATACTGGTACCACACCCCTGAGAGACTACATCACTGGGATGCCCGAATCAGTGACAGATGCAGGAGGGGGTGTGGGGAACTAGGGACATTGGAGCACCTGCTGTGGAGCTGTGCGGCGCTGCGCCCCTATTGGGACCCTATCCTGGACCTTATAGATACACATCTAGAAACACAACTGCCGCGCTTCCCAGCATACATTATACTAGGCCTCCCAAACGCACTCATGTACCCTCTGAAATCCTGGCGCGGACGCTTGATCGCACTCGCGCTTGGGGCTGCGGTCCAAAACATTGTGGCCCACTGGAGGGCGATCCAGGCTCCGCAGCAACTGGGGTGGCTTCACCGGCTCTGGGCGATCCTGGGAATGGAGAAACTATCGCTGGCGGCAGCGGGGAGGGGGGCGGACTTTGCGGAACTCTGGCGGCCATTCCTCGCCTTGCTTACCGGGGAGTTTCGGGAGGTGAGCTGCCCACGCTACCTGCGTCTGCTACGCCTGGCAGAAACACCTCTCCCGGACCCCAAGACTCACGCCCGTAAGCGCACAGGCCCTGCGCGCGCAGCGTCAACTGACTGTTAGTAGTAGACCACAACCAATAGCTAAATTCCGGACATGGACAAGGAGAGGGGAGGGCTGGGGTGGGAAGGGTGGTGGGGTTGTTCACAGTTCTTTGTTTCTCGAG
Organism: Lissotriton vulgaris; assembly: GCF_964263255.1. Classification (NCBI taxonomy): domain Eukaryota; kingdom Metazoa; phylum Chordata; class Amphibia; order Caudata; family Salamandridae; genus Lissotriton; species Lissotriton vulgaris. The sequence continues at coordinate 568,261,384 of NC_141693.1, read as the reverse complement.
TTTAAAAATGCACTAGCACTGATCAGCTTGCACCGTTGTAGCACCTCTTATGACGCGGCCGGCCCATTGGGTTGTAGGCGGCTTGCTGTGTTAACAAGATGATGTACCCGCTGGCCCTGTGAGGGGTATCAGCGGGGTCGCTGACCTAGGCCCCCCTGGTGTGGTGACGGCCCCTACAGATGTCTCTGAGGTGCATTTCTCTGCCTATGCTCAATAAAATATTTAATACATAAATATATTATTAAAATCGATTATTTGCATATAGAACAATCATGTAGATCAATATGTGAATAACAATGTTAAAAAAGAAAAAAAAAATGTTCTTTTGAACCACCTAATACAAGATAGTATGTTTAAATTTCAGCTTGTGTGTTCCCCTCCCTGGCTACATCTGTCCGCCCTGACGAAGGTGCCATTACGCCATAACACCGAAACGCGCGTCGGCGCTACCACCAAGGACAGCAACAATATACCACCTCATTTGCCTTCTCACTTTTGCACCCTTGTCCATGCAACTATAAATCCATCTATGTGTTGCAGGCCTTGTGAAATCTATCTGGTTGAATGACTTGAGATTGTATGAGTCTGAATGAACCCCTGAAGGTGTGAGTGTCTGTTGAGTCCCCCCTCATTGCCCCGGAGTAAATGGAACCCTGAACTCTATTATGGTGTTTTCTTTTCGGGATGAAATATCACATTGATTGTTTTTATATAACACTGAACATATAATTCCTAAATATCTTTTTATAAATATGTGCTTAAAAAAATCAATAAAAATATATATTTTTCATAAAAGGCATGACTTGAATTTCTGGCTCTGATACTCGGTAATTCTGCTCCATTTCTAACAGAACTGGGTCCCTTAGAGGACCATTTGATACTTATTCTGGCAGGGTGTTCTTTATTTCTACATCCACTGCACAATCAATCCGTTCTTCTGATGTTCTTTCACCTTCCTGGAGAAGTTTTAACGCCTCCTTTTTAGAAGCATTCGGAAGCATAGCCACATATGCGGTCATGTCTTCCCAAATCTGGCGGTCTATCGACCCAAAATAGCCATCGCATTAGCCGCCCTCACTGTGGTGGAAGACATGGTGGCGAACTTGCGGCCTATAGCGTCAAGGCGACTGCCCTCACGGTCTGGTGGAGCTGTGATAGTGGATGCAGGATTCCGGGATCCCCGCTGGGCTGCCTGTGTAACAACCGAATCCGGCTGGCCAATGAGGCATGCTGGGGTTCCTACAGGCGCCTTATACTTCTTCTCCAATCTTGGGAATTGGGCAGGCAAGGAATTTGGTGTTTTCATCAATTTTTCTCCTTCAGCCCAGATGAAATCAATAATTGCAACAGTATGAACCTGTTTGAATGGCTGACTTTTAAAATCGTAGAGGAATGCAAATGCCACTTACCAGTATGCATCTGTTCTTGGCATGTAGGGCTGCTGACATTCATATCTGTGCATAGATCGCCGCCTAGTGTTGGGTCCGGATGATTGCACATTGTTGTCCTGGAAGAGTCTTCGAAGTATCACGAGATAGGTGGCTCCTACCCTGGACTACAGTGCGCATGGGCATCGACTCCATCCCCAGATTGTTTTTAGCCATTGTGGCCAAGGTGGAGTGAAACCCAGCGAATGATGACCATGCTATGAGTATACATGTGAATACTGCAGCTGCTACAGGCGCCGGGGAGGAGGGCGGGCGATATGAATGTCAGCAGCCCTACATGCCAAGAACAGATGCATACTGGTAAGTAGCATTTGCAGTTCGAGGCATGTGGGCTGCTGAATTCATATCTGTGCATAGAATACATAGCAGTCCCTCCATTAGCGGCGGCCGCCCGTGCCAGCTGCAGCAGTTTGGAAAAGTGCCTTCAGAACAGCCTGCCCTACAGCTGCCTGTTTGGAGTGCACGTCTACACAATAATGCTTAGTAAATGTGTGTGTGGTAGACCATGTGGCTGCTCTACATATGTCCTCTAAGGGAACGTTTCCAAGGAAAGCTATAGAGGCCCCCAACTTTCTGGTGGAGTGGGCTCTTGGTGGAATGGAAAGAGTGCGTTTTGCCTTTGCATAGCAGATTTGAATACATTTCACGATCCACCTAGCAATACCAGCCTTGGAAATAGGGTTTCCTTTGTGATGTGGCGCAAAGGCGACAAAAAGCTGCTTAGTCTTTCTGAAATCTTTGGTCCTATCAATGTAATACATTAGGGCCCGTTTAACGTCAAGAGTGTGGAGCATCCGCTCCGCCAGTGACTCAGGATTTTGAAAGAACACCGGCAACTCGATGGTTTGGTTGATGTGGAACTGAGACACAACCTTGGGGAGAAATTTAGGGTTAGTGCGGAGCACTACCCTGTTTGAGTGAACTTGGAAGAAAGGCTCTTGGATTGTGAGGGCTTGCAGTTCACTAACCCTCCGTAGCGATGTAATTGCTACAAGGAAAGCCACTTTCCATGTCAAGAACTGAATCTCGCAGGAATGTAGTGGCTCAAAGGGGGGACCCATCAGTCTGGTAAGAACTACATTGAGGTTCCATTCAGGAGCTGGTGGAGTCCGTGGCGGAATGACTCTTTTGAGGCCTTCAAGAAAAGCCTTGATGGCAGGCACCTTGAAGAGTGAAAGGTGTTGTCTATTTTGGAGATAAGCGGCCATTGCAGACAGGTGAATGCGAATGGAAGTATAGGCCAGATTACACTTGTATAGATGGAACAGGTAACATATGATGTTCTGAATAGAAGCATCCAGCGGATCAATGTCGTGGTTTGCACAATAGATGACAAACCGCTTCCATTTCGCCGCATAGCAGGCTCTAGTAGTGGGCTTCCTAGCCTCCCGAATGATTTCCATACAATTGGGAGGAAGGTTGAGGTAGCCAAACTCTAGGACTTCAGGAGCCAGATCGCCAGGTTGAGCGGTTGCGGATCTGGGTGCTGAATGTCGCCATGGCTCTGCGTCAGAAGGCTGGGTGTGAGATGTAGCCTTTGATGCGGTACCACGGACAGTTCTAGAAACGTGGTGTACCATGGTTGGCGAGCCCACGTTGGAGCAACTAGGATGAGAGTCATCGAGTGCTGCCTGAGCTTGCGTGCCACCAGCGGTATCAGAGGTGCTGGGGGAAAAGCGTACGCAAATTTGCCTGACCAGTTCATCCATATCGCATTGCCCTGCGACTGTGGGTGTGGGAACCTGGCGGCGAAGCTTTGGCATTTTGCGTTCTCTGTGGCGAACAGGTCTATCTCTGGATGACCCCACATTTGGAAGTACGGCTGGAGTACTGATGGATGTATCTCCGACTCGTGCATTTGGTGGCTGTGCCTGCTGAGCAGGTCCGCCATCTGATTGTCCTTGCCTGGGAGATGCTCTGCCATGAGGAAAATGTTCCTCTGAATGGCCCACTTCCACATGCTCTGAGCCAGATGAGACAGCTGCGGAGAGTGTGTGCCTCCCTGCTTCTGAATGTAGTACATGGCCGTCATGTTGTCCGTCCGGATCAACACGACCTTGTTGCACAGATGTACTTTGAGTGCCTTGAAGGCCATGAAGATCGCCATCAGTTCTAGAACATTGATGTGCATCTTCTTCTGCTGCTGCGTCCATAGTCCCTGCACTGTGTATTGGAGTACATGAGCTCCCCATCCCTGGAGAGAGGCGTCTGTTGTCAGGATGATCTGTGGCACAGGCTCTTGGAACGGTCGGCCCTTGCAAAGGTTTCGTGGATTCCACCAATGCAGAGAGTTGTATGCCCGACCGCTCACCAACACTAGGTCTTTCAACTGGTTGTGAGCCTGCGTCCACTGACGTGCTAAGCACTCCTGAAGCGGACGCATATGTAGTCTCGCGTGCGGGACAATGGAGATGCAGGAGGCCATCATGCCTATCAACTGCATGAACACTCTTGCTGGATGCGAGTGTTGAGGTCTGAATCTTTGGATCAGCGATTGAATGCTGTTGATTCTCACTGAATTTGGCTGTGCTGCAGCCGCCAGAGTGTTTATGGTCGCACCCAGATACTGCCGTAGGTGAGCGGGTTGGAGATGGGACTTTGGGTAATTCAGTGAGAACCCCAGATCGTGCAGAAGATGAATGGTCAGGGACACGTGGTCGGCACACTGCTGAGCCGACTTGGCTTGAATAAGCCAGTCGTCCAGATAGGGGTAGACGTGAATGTTCTGACGTCCGAGATGCGCCGCCACCGTTGCTAGGCACTTTGTGAAAACCCTGGGTGCCGTGGTGACCCCAAAAGGCAAAACCTTGAACTGATAGTGTTAGTTTTGTATGGTGAACCGGAGGTATTTTCGGTGTGAAGGATGTAGTTGAATGTGGAAGTATGCATCCTTCAGATCCAAGGTTGCCAGGTAGTCCCCCTGTTGAAGCAGTGGAAGAACCTGCTGCAGCGTGAGCATGTGGAAATGCTCCGAGAGGATGTAAAAATTGAGTAGCCCGAGGTCCAGAATGGGCCTGAGGGATCCGTCCTTTTTTGGAATCAGAAAGTACAGGGAGTAAACTCCTGCACCTCTTTCCTGCAAGGGCACGAGCTCTATTGCCCCTTTTTGCAGCACGACGTTGACTTCTTGCTGCAATAAGTGCAAGTGCTCGTCGGACATAGGACGGTTTTTTGGGGGTATGTTGGGTGGAGTGGATGTGAGCTCCAGACAATAACCGTATTGGACAAGTTTTCTGACCCACCTGTCTGTGGTGATGGACTTCCACATGGGCAGGAACTGCTGGAGTCTCCCCCCGACCGGTGTCGCGTGGTCGGGGGGGCAGTGACAAGGCGTCACTGTTTGTTGGTGGTGGAGGACCTGGAGCTGTTCCCACGTCCTCTGCCTTTGACGTTGTTGCCACGGTATCCACCCCGACCCTTGTTGGTATAAGAAGTTTGGGTGTTGCCTTTGTAGTATTGCGTTGACTGTGAAAGTTGACCCCTTGAGGTGCCTCTAGTATTGGAGCGACGAAAGGACCCACCCCGAAACAGCTGGATTGCAAGGCACCCATAGACTTTGCAGTGTCGGTGTCCTTTTTCATCTTTTCGAGGGTGGTATCAACCTCGGGGCCAAACAGGTGGTCTGGGTTGACCGTCTGGTTTAAGATGGTAGTTTGAATGTCCGGCTTGAACCCAGAAATCCTCAGCCATGCATGTCTACGAAGCAGCATGCTAGTGTTAATCGCTCGCGCGGCGGTGTCAGCCACGTCCAGAGCGCACTTAATGGCAGCATTGGTGATAAGCTTCCCCTCCTGTATCAACATCTCTGCCTCCTCCTTATACTGATCGGGTAAGTGCTGTAAAAGGGTCTCTAGAGTGTCATAGTGTGCCCTGTCATAACGCGCTAGTAGCGCCTGTGTGTTGGATATGCGCCATATGTTGGCTGCCTGCGCATCCACCCTCTTCCCAGAAACCTCAAAAACTTTTGATTCCTTGTCTGGGGGAGGAGCATCACCCGTAGTCTGTGAGTTGGCTCGCTTGCGTGCATTGGAGACAACCAGGGAATCCAGAGGGAGCTGTCCTTTGATATAAGTAGGATCGGTGGGCGCTGCCTTGTACTTCTTATCGATACGTGGGTTGATGACTCTTGCTCGGGTGGGCTCTTTGAACACCTCAGCCGCATGTTTTAACACCCCTTTCAGCATTGGCAGAGTTTTTACAGTTTTTTCAGAGACCGAAAAGGTGTCAAAGAGGAGGTCGACGTCCATTGGATCAGCATGGAGGTCGACGTCGTGATTGGCTGCCGCCCTCTCAATGAGGGCATTGAAAGCCGCAGAGTCCTCAGTTGGGGAAGTTTTGGCTGAGAAAAGCTGTGGCTCCTGCCCTGAGTGCGGGTCCCCTGGATCTCCACCTGCAGACCATGGTTCAGTCACATCCTCTGGGTCTGAGTAGACAGGGTAGCTATACTCATCCTCGTCGTTGCCATCACCCTCCTCAACATGGGAATGAGTGGGTGAAAGTTCCTGAGCTTGTGGTGACATGGGCTCCACAAGGGCAGAGGCACCAGCAGAGTCCATCTTTCTCTTAAGTGGAATCTTGTAAGGCTCTAATTGTGTTTCAGGGGTGATCTTTATCTTGAGGAGAGAGAGCTTGCCCGTGTTGGCGTCGATGAAAACCTCTTGACGCTCTTCTTCCGTTAGTTGCCGTGGCCGTGGGCCGGGGACCACCAACGCTGGCTTCGGCGTCGAAGACACCTTCACGGGTACTCCGGCCCCTGATTTTGCTGCAAAAGCCTTCGGCGCCGTCTTTGGAGGCAAGGTGAAGAGAATCGCGTCGACGCCTTTGCCGGTTTTTCTAGAGGCTTGGGCGGCACAGGGTCCTTTGGTTCGACTGCTGCGGTCCCCTCCCTAATCCGTTGAAGGGACTCCGTCACCTTCTTAGTGAACGAGGCGGAGGGACGCGCCGGCTCAAGAGAGTCTTTTGCAGCTGGTTTCGGGGAGGCGACAGACGATGCGCTCTTCGGCGTCGACGCCGTTGCCCCCTTGGCCTTGTTGAGTGGAAGTGAGGCAGTGAGGGACTTGGGGTCGTCCTGCCGCTTCTTAGTTTCGAGAGTGGACTTCTTATGGTCGCTGACATTCTTTGCGGGATCGAGTCGACCCTTACTCGCGTCGACCGTCTTCGGCGCCGATGCAGCTGCGTCGGACCCTTTAACCTTCGGCTTCGACACGGCAGCCTTAGGGTCGGCCATTTTGGCGTGGCTCTTGAGCTCGACGGCCATCTTAGATTTCTTCGGCGCCGAGGCCTCCGAAGTGTTCGACCCGACCAGCGGGATCAGAGCTTTCGGTTTCGAGACGTCTGGCGTCGAGACCGTTGGTTTCACTTTCGACGGCACCGGGAGTGGCGCCGTATCATGTCCGTGGCCGGGCCGGCAGGCGGAGCCGTGGAACTTGAATCAAGGTCTTGGGTAAGGCCCGAAGGCGATCCCTCGACCTGGGCCTGATCATGGTGGACGGCCCCGGAGTCAGCGTGAGGAAGCTCCTCGACCGAGCTATCCTCTACGGTGGCAAGGGCCCCGTCGTCGTCCCCTACCTCCTCGACGACCTCACCGAAATCCTCGTCCTCCGCGTCGTAGTCGTCCTCCGACGCTGGGTTAGATTCCAAAATCTCCTGGATAGCGTCGCCCTCGACATCCTCAGTGTCGAAGATGTCCGTAGGAGGTGGTGCAGATCGCTGGGCTTCCAGGCGCACAGCTCGGCGGAGCTTTAGAGTCTTTTTGGACCGGAACTTGGAACAGGCCATACACATGGCCTCGTCGTGGTCCGCCGACAAACACTTGTTGCACACCGGGTGTACATCGATATGCGGATACTTCGAGGCACACACCGGGCACCGTTTAAATGGACTTCGTTCCATGATTGAAGAGGCAGGAGCGTCGAGTAGGCCCGTCCGCGCCGAAAGCACGCGGAAGGGCAATGTCAGTTCGGAGCCGAGGAAATAACGAACCCGAACGAGAGACAATACCAACGCAAGTCCTAAAGACCTTTTGGTCTTAAACAAAGTAAGTTAACAACTATCGATTCCGACAGAGGGAACCGAACACATCCGAACCCAATGGTGGAAAAAAACAATCTGGGGATGGAGTCGATGCCCATGCGCACTGTAGTCCAGGGGAGGAGCCACCTATCTCGTGATACTTCGAAGACTCTTCCAGGACAACAGTGTGCAATCATCCGGACCCAACACTAGGCGGCGATCTATGCACAGATATGAATTCAGCAGCCCACATGCCTCGAACACAATTCTCCTCTCTTTTAACACGTGGTAGCTTAAAACGTTGAGCCGCTCTGTCCATTAGTTGATGGAAACTTGCAATATCTACTGGAGGAGAATCCCCTTGCGGCACTTGAGATGGGGACTGTGTTTGAGCCCTATAGTCATCCCACTCCGCCATATTATCATCCACATCCGTACCCTTCCCATATTCTCGATCAGGTGGGTTCTCCTCCTCATCATCCGGATACACAGTTGCGTGTACCTGAATGGATGTATGTCTCTAAGTAACTGCAGGTGGTAGAGGCACGAAAGGAGCAGCTGGCGGCTCCGCCGTAGGTTTTAAGACGGAAGGGACAGTAGACACCTGTGGCGATGGAGGGAAACGTCTGTTATAATCATCCAACATATTCTGCAGGTTAGAGATGAGCAACAAAGGTAACTTCGCAATTGGAGTTTGAACAGGCACTTCTTCCTCTTGGCCATATTGCTCCTCATCATTGCTTAACTCGACATTTTATAATTAAATCCGATGGACTTTGAGCGTTAGTGAAGGACTCATGCACATCCATTTCAGACTCCTGGTCTGAATCCGTAACAAACAAAGGTGAGGGAGGCAGTGTATCACCAGAAAGTGCCAGGTGGCCACTGGAAACCTTATGATCCTTGGGAGTGGCATGGGGGCGTGGCTACGGAGCCGAACGGAATGGCGGCGTGAGCTCGGAGCGCCGCGCCTGATCCCCGTAATCATCCTGTGTAACGGAGCGGGGATGCCCGCGAGAGCCCCCACGCGCAGACCAGAGGAAGTAAGACTGTTGCCTGCATCCTCGGACAGTCAGAGGAGCCGAATATCTGCCTGCCGGCGAGGGGAAAGACTAATGCGGGCCGGGACACGAAGGGGCACAAAATGGCGGACGGAGCTGCAGGCGGAGACGGCGGAGCAGCGCAACTGCCTAGGAGAAGCAGAGTCCTCGGCTGAACCAACGGAGGAAGTGTCCCTCCCGCAGCGCGAGAGACTTGGCGGCGCTGATGTAAGCCCTGGGCGAACGGCATAGTTCACCGAGCTTCGGCTTGCGGCGGGCTGGACTCTGGCGCAGAGAAGACAAAGGAGAGTGCTGCGAGGGGCCAGGAGATACAGACGGCGGCGGCCCCTTCCGACTTCTGACCGGCTGGGGCTTCACTGGTGAGACGACTGCCCCCCACGCAGCCGGAGGTGGGGCGAGAGTTCCCTGAAGTACGGTGGGGCTCCCGGCTCGCCCGGGGTGCGGAGGGGTGTAGCTGGGTGCCGCTCCCGGCCGGGAGGTACGCAGGGTGGCCTTCTCAGCACGGCGAGTAGAGCGAGGGGGCATCCCGCTGCGACAGGAGAGGAGGCCGCTGCCCACACCGGGATAGAAGGAGCCCAGTGGGTCACAAGAGAGGCTTCGCACTTCAACACCGGCCCTGGAGAATACTGAAGGACTGCGACAGCCCAGCGCCCATTGGTGAGTCGTGGTGGAGCGAACGAGGAGGCTGAGTGGCCTGGCAGGACCTGCAACCGAGCCATACGAACACAGGCGGAGGCTTGGCCCCGCGACCTGGTGACCGGCGGGGCGGCCCGACTGGGCACAGCGGGGTGAGGACCCGGCGGCGCGCGCCCCCTGCCCTGCGCCTCAGTTAAGTGGGAGTTCAACGGGCTCCGAGTAGCTGGGACGGAGCTGCCAGACAAGGAGTGGTTGCTTTCCTGAAGGCGCAGGGGGAACCTGAAGTCGAGAGCCTGACTGGCCGGACTGCGCTGGGATCGGCTCCGTCGCGGTCTCTATCCTGTGGCGCGGCCCTGAAGGGGGACTGGCGGTGGACGCAAGGGGGACTGGCGGTGGACGCACGGGGGAGCCGCCCTGCTGCGAGGACGCCATCGGGATACAGGCTCCTGACACGACAGAAGAGGACTGGACCCTGAGGGCCTCTCGCTGCATCGGACGGGGGAGAAGGTAGTCCTGTGATTTGGATGGAAGACGGTACACCGTAATCCGGTGGGGTGATAAGCGGTGGGTAGGCCTTGAAACGGGCGCACAGCGGCTGGCACTCCAGCGGGCGCAGCGACAACAGGTGGAGGAGAGCGAGATAGCCGCAGAGCCCTACCTGCACTGGTGAGGGAAGTCGACCCCCCCCTGACGGCGCACCGAATGCGGCACTAGTGAGCTGAGCTGAAAAGGAGGCCAGATATTGGGGTCTGAGGGATCCCAGTACAACCAACGGTCACCGGAGCGCATACTGCCATTGCACCATGGCGAAAACCAAAGGCAAAACCGAGGGGGCCGCGGCCTCCGAGTCCTTGGAGGGGGGCACTGCGGGACCATCAGACTTACAGCAGCTTCAGGACCGTATCCTCAAGGCTATTGCAGCAACCAAAGATGCCTTGCAACAAGACATTGCGCAGGTGGTAACGGGATTGGGGCTCCTGCGAGCTGACCATGATAAACTCAAGGATAGAGTTAAAGGAACGGAAGACACTTTAGAGGTCTTGGCCCCGGCCCACAAAACCATGGAAGCACAGTTATCGGACGCTATGGTGAGGATACAAACGCTGGAGAGGAGGGCCGATGATGCCGAAAATAGAAATCGCTGTAGTAACGTCCGGATAGTGGGTCTGCCTGAAAAAACAGAAGGGGATGATATGGTAGGGTATCTGGACGATTGGTTGAAGACTCAGGTGGCACCCGAAGGCCTGTCGCCATTCTTCACCCTGGAACGAGCTCACCGAGTTCCGGCTGGCCACCCAAGCCAGGATTGCCTCCAAGACCAGTAGTGGCCAAACTGCTACACTACAAGGACAGGGACCTCTTGCTCCAGCGGGCCCGAGAAGTGGGGCCGTTCCAAGTGGCGAACAGTAAAGAGACCTTCTGTCCGGACTATACATTCGAGACGCAGAAGCTGCGGGCCTCCTTTTTGTCCATAAAACGCAAACTGCAAAATGAAGGAATTCGGAACTCCCTGCTCTTCCCGGCTAAACTAAGAGTTGTTCTGGACGATAAAACTCACTTCTTTCCTACATCGGCGGATGCCTGGGACTAGTGGGAGACGTATAAAGCGGGCACGGATGGCACCAGGGTTCGAGAGGAGCGGGAGCGAGCGAAGACGCAGACGCGGAAATCACAGAGGCTGCGCTGGCGGCGACAAGGCTCGAAAAAACTATCGAGGTCTCAGACGGAGGCGGAGAGACAGGCTGCGCTGCAGGCAGTCGAAGCGATGTCCAATGCAGAGGCCTCCCCATCACAGAGGGGTTCCCACTCGGAGACCAGAGACATGGGATCGGAGTCGGAGGCCTCAGAGACATGCAACACCAAGGGCCCACTAGTGACTCCACAATCCTCGGAGGAGATCCTGAATATTTGATACGATGCGAACATTGGAAGGCTACTCCTACAGCGGACAGAAATTGCGAAATGTAAGGTACTGCTGTGTGGGGGCTTAAACTGGGCGGTCGGTCCGCTGCTACTTAAGCGGAGGGCGGTTGTTACTACTTTTGGACCTAGCCACAACCCGATTGCCCTGAATGCGCTCACGGTTGCGACTGTGAATTAGTCTGGCAGTTGAGGGGATTGAGCTAGTTTAGATGGGTACTGATAGTTTGACATTGGGGCCTATTCTGGGGTGGGGGGGGGGGGGGTGGTAGTGGGTATTGTTGGGATTGTTATGGTTTACGGGCAAAGCGCAACACAGAAACAGGTGGGACATACTATGCCAGACGTTTTACAAGTTAGCTGGGGGGACTCCACCACTCACGATACCACAGAACAGCGACAGGAACTGATCTACGAACTATGGGGCAATGGCTAATGCAAACAAAGTAAGATGTATAACCTGCACACAATGACTCAGAGACACAAAGTACACGCCAATCTGGTCCGTCGAGGAGTACACATTGCACTCCTGCAGGATACCCACATCACGAGGCAGGAAGGGATAGCGCTACAAAAGAGATGGAGGGGCCAGGTATTCAACACCACTTACTCAGCGTTTGCTAGGGGGGCGTTAATATGGATTAGGGAGGGTGTTCCGTTCCAGGCGACCAGGCACATAAAAGACCCTGAGGGACACTACGTGGCAGTGGAGGGCAGGTTGAAGGGGAGGGACATTACACTGTGTAGCGTTTACGCACCAAACACTGACCAGATGTCCTTTTTCAACAGTCTATCGGGGTCATTGGCACACTTCCTGAAAGGCCCGATCCTAATTGGGGGGGGATTTCAACTCAGTAGCAGACACGACACTGGATAGATCCCACCCGCCTTTGGCAGACTCCCCCGTTCACCGACTCACAAAAGGTAGGCTAGATTGGCAGGAACGATGGGGTCTGCTGAATGTGTGACGCATACAGCACCCTGCGGAGCGAGATTACTCCTTCGAGTCTTCACGACCTACATGTTCGAATCGACGCAATGTTGTGCTCTCGAGAGGTCGTGCAGACGGTGATAAGAACCGAGTATCTAACCAGGACAATTTCAGATCACAATCCGATGCGGATTGGACTGGGCTGGGTATTAGAGATATCGCGGGTCCCAACTTGGAGACTGCCCCCCGAGACATTGGAAGATCCGCCTTTCCGAGCGTAACTAGAGGAGGGAATTAACCACTACTTCGTGGAAAACGAGGGGTCCACGACAACCAGGGCAACGGAATGGAATGCTTTTAAGGTGGTGGTTAGGGGCCAGTGCCTAGGAAAACATGCAGGCGCGAGGAGGGTGCTGTTAGAGGACTTACGGAAGGCGGACTCTACGCTGAGGGACGCTGAAAGGGCTAGACCGGGGCGCCCTGAATTGCAGGAAGAGGTTAATTCAGCTAAGGAGGCAGTGGCAGTAGAGGTGGAACGACTCCGCAGCTTTGATTATAAGGCATATATGCTACGGGCCCATGTGGAGGGGGACAAGGCTGGAGCATTACTTGCATGGCTAGCCAACCCTGCCAGGCGTAGTTCTCCGATACTAGCGATCGAAGGGGCAGAAGGCCGAACGCATTACTCACAGATGGGGATACTGGACTGTTTTCAGAGCTATTATACGACCCTTTATAGCAGTGCACTGGCGGGGCGGGAAGACGACATATGAGCCTTTCTGGGTGATCTTCAGTTACCACACTTAGAGGAGGATCAGGCGACCGCACTAGGACGGGATATTGAACTTGGTGAGATTAGAGGGGCAATTAAACGCATGGCTCGTAACAAAACGCCGGGCCTAGATGGCCTGCCCATCGAATTTTATAGTACATATATCGACCTATTGGCGCCTAGACTACAGACGGTGTATAACTAGGCTAAGAAGATAGGTCAGCTGCCCCAATCCATGCGTGAGGCCTTAGTGATACCACTTCTAAAACCAGGGAGGGAAGGCGGACACCCGGCCTCTTACAGGCCGTTGTCCATGTTGACCACGGACTATAAAATATTAAGTTCCATACTGGCAGAGAGGCTCCTACAGCACATGCCCGACCTAGTCCACGAGGACCAGTCGGGATTTATTCCTGCTCCGAGTACGACAATCAACATAAGGAGACTTTCACGTTTGGTGGACAGCCCACATATGGACGCCCAGACGCACCTGGTCTTGTCAATAGATATAGAGAAGGCATTTGATAGCCTAGAGTGGATTTATCTATATAGGGCAATGGAGCACTTTGGACTGGGGGAAGGTTATATCAAATGGACGCAAGTACTGTACACGGCAGCGGTAGCTAGAGTGAGGATAGGGCCCCTCATTTCGCACCAGTACCCGGCAGAAAGGGGTACCCGGCAGGGCTGCTCCCTGTCCCCCCTTTTGTTCGCCTTGGCGATCGAACCCCTTGCGGCTGAAGCCCGCACGGGCAAGCATTTTCGGGGAATAGATAGCAGAGAAGGACAGCAATTCATCTCCTTATATGCGGATGACCTGCTGTTATTCCTGGAAAACAGGACGGAAGCACTGACGGGTGCGGAACGTTTACTGGAGCGATTCGGAGACCTGTCGGGACTGAAGGTCAACTGGTCGAAAACCTGCTTGTTCCCCCTGAGATGGAACACGGCACGACCTGATCACCGCCTGGAGCTAAGATGGGAACCTGTTTATTTGAAATACTTAGGGGTATATATCTACCACATGGCGACGGACGTACTAGAGGGCAACATAGGTAGATGCATACGAGTGCTGAAGGGCTGTATGGCCTTTTGGGCCACTCTGCCGCTGACGGTCACGGGACGCATTTCGTTGTTGAAAATGATCGCCCTGCCGCGCCTGCTTTATTTCTTTCATACCCTCCCTGTGTGGATTCCTCGATCCCTGTTCTCTCAACTGAAATCCCAGATGACCTCCTTCATATGGGGGACGGGCAGACGTAGGATTGCACTGGCGACTCTCACCCGCCCGAAGGATGAGGGTGGTCTAGCGGCACCCGATTTCGAACTCTACTACTTGGCTGTTCAACTGCAGATCTTTACACAGGAGGTAGCAAGAGTATATCGCAGGCCGGAGTGTGGGAGGGATAAAGGCACCCCATGCCACGTTCTAGCTTATATAACGTTACAACAGAGAATAGCACGGGGAGATCTGACACCCGAAGAACAAACGTTCAAGCTTTGCTGGGATCGTTCTCGGCGACGGGCTGGAGAGCAACACCCATATGCCCCAGAGATACCCTTAGGTATGCTAACAGCACTCCCTCACGGGGGGGGACTCGTCCCAACTGCAGAGCTGGGAGGAAGCAGGAGTACAAGTGGTGGGAGACCTCTACAAGGATGGGGCACTGGTTCCATATCAGGACCTACAAGACAAATATGAGCTGCCGAGGGGGGGGGGGATACTTGTTACACGCCGCGGTGACTAGAGCCATTCAGGCGCATTGGAAGGAAGGTCTTGCGGAACCAAAGATAACTATGGCCTCCCAGTATACCATGATGGCGGCCGGAACCTATAAAGTGGTGACTTGTTTGTACTCGAGAATGCTACGGGAAAACTTGCCACCGCTGTCGGCGCTGAAAGCCAAATGGGAAGTGGACCTGCATAGAGATCCCAGAAACGGTTTGGGCAGGTTTAGTGAGGAGAGCCAGAAACAGCACGAGGAATGCGCGCTTTCAGCAGATCCATTTTTATGTGCTGCACAGAGCGTATTTAACACCGGGGAAAATTAAGAAATACTTTGGAACGTATAATGCGGGATGCCGGAGATGTGCTTCGGAGGGAGCGGAGCTGGAACATATGTTATGGTCCTGCCCGGATCTCCGGGAATACTGGCAGGCGGTAGGCGACACTTTATTGGAGGTGATGGACAGAACCATCCAATATGATATAGTAGTCTGTTTGTTGCACTGGTTCCCACATACGCCTAAAAACAAAACTACGAGCAAATTTATTGACATGGGCTTGTTGGTAGCCAAAAGGGAAATCACAAGACACTGGAAGGTGAGTGGGTCCCACACACAGGAGATGGGCCACAGTTTTTTAAGTGGGCCGCTTGCGATAGTACACACAGATACCAGATGGCTCGCCGTAAACCAACTGATAGGGCACTGGATACGGCAGCGGCTTGGGAGACACTGGTCCAAGCCATGAGAGACACCGCACTACAGGGGGAAGATACAGAATTAGAAGACGATGGGGAAGGCCCTAGCACAGAACCGGGGACATCGCAAAACTAGGTAGACAATGGACGGTGACTCCTGATTGCACACATAGAAAAGGAAGAGGTGAATACTCCTAAGCGGGTGGTGGACACACGGGGGGGAGGGAGTTGAGGACGTTTGCAGGGGTTTGGGGAGTTTATGGAGCTGGAATACAGAAAAGCAGACAAGCAAATACTTAAGAGGAAGGGTTACACTGACCAAATATCACTAGACATTGGGAAGTTTCTTGTTTAACGCCGCCCGACCTCCGGGATGTGGGCAGAAAGGCTGTGTAAAGATGTGGATGAAAACAGACATACGCGAGAAATGAGCGAAGTAACCCTATATGACAATTGTGAAACTGTAAATCTGCAATAAAAATTATGTTTAAAAAAAAAATCCTTGGGAGTGGCATCCTTAGAAGAACCAGTGGAAGACAGTGGCAGCAAAGGCAGAGAGGCAAATGTAGATGGCATCGTAGTTGACTTTTCCACAGTTGAAGACTCCATCGCAGACGGCAATGATCCTGCCAATGGTGCCGTCGTCAGAGTCGACGAAGACGAAAGCTTCTTGGTCTTTGTCGTTGAAAACGCCGTCGACGATACCATTGCCGTCGACATTGCCGTCGACATCACCGTCAACGGCAATGGTGTCGTCGACGGAACTTTCGTCGACGGCAATGGCTTCTTTGTCGACGGAGCCGTGGTAGACGGAACACTCGTCGTCTGAATACTAGTGGAAGGCGTAGATGAAGCTAGCAACTTTACACCTTTCGTCGACGATGATCTAACTGTCGACAGAAGTTTCTTCGCCGACGACGAAATTGGAATGACTGACGACACAGTCTTAGAACTGAGGATCACCTTCATCGTCTACGTCGACGAAAAAGCTGTAGACGATCCAGAAGCCAGGGTCGTCGTCCATGTACCAGAGACAGCCAATCTGGTCGACGGAACTGTAGTTGACACTGTCGTCGACGGAGCAACAGTTTTCCTCACAGAAAAACCTGTGGAAGTCGCAGCAGTAGCCTGAGAGCCAGGTCTCGTGGGCCCAGAAGTAGTAGGGAGAGGTGAAGACACCGCAGGTGCCAAATAAAGACTTTTCTTCTTTTTTATAAATGGAGAAGGCAACTCCTGCACACTACTTCTTTTAGAGGCTCCTTGGGAATGGCCAGACAAGAGGCTTTCAGCATCAGAAAGTACATGCTCCTTGTCTTTTAGTCTCTGAAGCCAGAGGAGTAAACGGCCTTCCCTATCTTTGAAAGTTTTATGGGAGAAAGTTCTACAGAACTTACAATTTCCCACTTCATGGTCCGGGTAAAGACAGTAAATACATTTACTGTGTGGATCCTCTGAAAAAAGTCTTAGCTTTCCACATGAAGAACAAGCTCTGAAGAGGGACTTCTTACTTGAAGACATGTTGAAAAACCAGGCAAAAAACAGAAGAGTAGAGAATAACTGAGCTGAGCTCAGGGAGACTCTCTTACACACAACGTGCAGTAGAAAATCTGAGGTGCTGAGCTCTGAGGAGAAGGTTCTAGAGGGTTGCTGACGCCTGATTGGCTGCAGTTTGGACCAACATAATGACAAGGATAGACTGCATATGGTATTTTCCTTTTCCCATGCAGTCCTATGTAGAAATGTGGTTAGGCTGTTTATGCCTTTTTTCTAGTACATATTTCAGGCTTTATGTTATTTCATATATACATATATAGCATATAATTGCTATTTTATTTATCGTGGGACTTCCACTCCGACAACGGGGAATATTCAAGTATGTGAATCTATGAAAGACACCCTAATACTGGAGAACGAGGGCTAGTTACAGAAAACGAAGTGACTGTCTACTACAAATATAACTCTCGCCTTAACTATGCTCCATACATAACGCGAAGTCAGCCGTGTGGACTAGCGTATAAACGATGTAGGAAGCGTAAGGCACGGAAATTGACGGGGGCTATAACCCATGTCACAGCTATGTGTTTGTGGTCGCCTCGCCGCTAAGCTCACTATGCGAATGCTGTGACACTGAGAGCCAGACCCCACATTAGCCAGCACCGAACGGAGCAGACTCAAGGGACGACAACCCTTTCCCTACGACAAGTGCAGCAAGACGCAGGGCTGATACACGGCCCTATAGGAATGAAATACAGCAGATCCACTGCTGCGCTAACATCCCTGGTGAAAATAACCCGCGCATCTGCATATCCCTCTATCTGGCACTACTATACCAGGGAACACGTGTTTCTATACTTCTGGCGCTACAGAGGTATCGAGCAGGGGAAGGTGTAGTTACCCACGATCTGCGAGTGTATTATCCACCCACCCTCCTTTATAGAATTACAGCAGTTAAGCCGTCATGGGTAAACCGGACAAGCTACAATCCACGCTGGCTTTTTCTGCGAAAAAAACCACAAAAGGAGCAACTTCACAATCGGACACTGAGCTAGACAGCGAATCGGCGCAGCCCAACGGCATGGAACAGGTCCTCAAAGCCATACAGAAAAGCCTTCAAGATGTACATGGAAAGCTAGATGTGATATCACAAAGAGTGGACAACATGGCGGCGAAGTTAGATAAATATGGCGAGCACATAGAAGAAGCCGAAACCCGCCTGTCTGCAGTAGAGGATGAATCGCATATCACCACTCAGAAATGTTCCGAGATGGACAGACTCCTGGAAATCATTAAAAATAAGTCAGAAGATTTGGAAGCGAGGTCCAGACGTACCAACGTCCGAATAGCTGGCCTTCCGGAGTCGACAAACACTGGGAAAATGGAGACTTATATTGAGGATTTGATGCGGTCAATCTTTGGGGCTGAACACCTGTCCTCCGTCTTTATAGTCGAGAGAGCGCAAAGATCTCTCGCTCCAAGACCGAAACCAGGCGCACCTCCAAGGCCGATAGTCGCCCGTCTCATGAATTACAGGGACAGAGATGTCATACTGAGGTTAGCGAGGGAAAAGGGAAATATCGAGCACCAAGGCAATAAACTGGAATTCTTCCCAGACTTTACGATGAATGTCCAAATGGCCCGGAGAGAGTTTGCAACCGTGAAACAAAAGCTGCGAGAACTGGGCATTGAATATGCGATGATGTATCCGGCCCGACTGAAGATCTCCAAAGATGGTAAACAAGTTATTTGCCAGACACCGAAGGAAGCGCAGGATTTCATAAAGAAAATTGGAAAGAAAAGACGAGATCGTAGAACCGAACAACAAGACTCAGACTGAATACATGGCGACATATAAATCTTCGGCAACCTCCATAACAAACCCCACTCGCACTGTCTAGGTGACCATCACTTGCACGGTACTGTGGAGTTAAAAATCTTGACCCGCCCCAGTGTGGGGCCATGCTACACCTGCTCTGTGCGATGTGCCTGGTCTCCTCACTGTGTTGGAGAAATAGCAAGAAGGTACTCAGGGTCGGCGTTCTAAGTGAGTGTGGAGCAGTTGGGGCACTGGATGCTCACTGGGGGTACATGCGCCACTTACAACAGAATGTCGACAGCGTAAGTATGTCAATCCCTACTTATGGTTCAAAAGACATTTACATGCCTGACTCGATGTCAGGGTCCCCGCGCCAGTATCTGAGTCCAATTTGCTGTTTTGTCCATCTCTGGTACAATACATGATTACTAATGTCAGACTGCTGTTGATACGCTGTAAGCCAGGGATATCAATGTCTTGATCCACTGTGTTTCACATTTTTGTAGATAAGAGAGAGCAGAGGCAAACCAATTGGTACTTGCTTTATTATAGTGAGCCTGGCCACATCCACTATGTTGAATGAAGTTGTGTGACCTTGGTGGACCCCCAAACAGGGTGTTCCCCTACTACAGTTTTGATAAGTTGTATGTTCTCAATGGGGTATGCCTTTGGCATGATTGGGATGCTGAAGTGGGAGGGGGGTGGGTGGGGGGTTTTGTGGGTATTTGTTTTGTTTCACTGCATTTGAGAAACACTGCCGTACTTCAAGTGGTATGCAGAACTGTCATTGTTAATATATGGAAGTTGACAGCAAGGCATTCAGATTGTGCATCACACTCACAAGCGTATAGGAATGTGTACAGGCTGTGGAATGACAAACCCTATCCTCGGGGAAATTGCGGCTCATAACATGGAATGTGCGGGGTCTCAAAAATCCGAAAAAATACGACAAATCCTGGCATATTTCACGAGGCTTCATGTGGACATTGCTTTCCTCCAGGAAACGCATATAGATCTGCACGCCTCCAACCGGATAGGTACAAAATGGGCAGAATCGGTACATGGTGCTGAGTATTCTTCTTACGCAAGAGAGGTCTTTATCCTAATTCGTAAAGGGGTCAATTTCAAAGTCAAACAAGTTCACCCGGACAAAGCAGGGAGATATATTGTAGTGACGGGTATGCTTAGAGGGCGAAGGGTCTCCCTACTTAATATTTACGCTCCAAATATAGATGATCCAGTTTTTTTTCCACACGCTATGGCAGAAACTAAATGAGCTCTCAGATGTCCCATTGGTGTGGGGAGAAGACTTTAACGCTGCACTAAATGACACAGTAGACAGATCCCCACACTCGATAGAAACACTAACGCGCATTGCAGAAATTGCGAGATATGTTAGATAAGCAATTAACAGACCTTTGGAGAATGACACACCCAACACAACTCGAGGCCACTCACACTACAGCAACACACAGTAGCTGGTCCAGAATAGACTACTGGCTAGGCTCCCCAGATGTCTCATTGTGGGTAGAGGATGTGTCCCACCTATGCCGCACCTTATCCGACCACAACTCGGTGCTTCTGACCCTCAAGTTACCAAATTATATACCTCCACCATTCAGCTGGAGGTTTAATGGGAAAGCACTACTAGACCCTCTATTCAGAAACGATTAGGAAAGCTATTATAGACTACTTTGAACTGAATGCTACTTCCGTAGATGACCCCGGACTACTGTAGGAAGCGTTCAAAGCCACCATTAGGGGAGTCTGCATTAGCACAAATGCAGGAATCCTAAAAGATTTACGTCAGCAACTAGTCCGGCGAGAACAAAAAATAAGAGCTCTGGAACTAGAGTATAGTCAAACAAATAATCCCACCCTGTTGGGGGAAATACGAACACTTCTGTCGGAATATCAAGTACAAGCGGAAGAAGAACTCCGATATGTATCTAAACACAATATGGCTCGGAGCTTTGGTGAAGGGGGCAGGCCAGGAGCGGCTCTAGCGAACAAAATATGCACTCCAAGACCACCTCCTGTGATACAAGCAGTTTGAGACGCTGAGGGCACATTGACACACGACACAAGGTATAATGAAGGCGTTTATGCACACATATGGCAAACTATACACAAAAGAAGATACGGCTACAGCTGGGGAAATTGCGCAATATTGCGATGACATTGCACTTGCCTGGCTTTCAGACTCTCAGAGAACGTTCCTCTCATTGCCCATAAAGGTGGAGGAGATCACAGAAGTCATTCAAGCTCTGCCTAATGGAAAAGCACCTGGCCCTGACTGGTTTACTGGGGAATTCTACAAGGCCTATGCAGATTTACTGGCGCCCCATATAGTTGTGATGCTTGGAGATGCGCATGAGAAACTGATATTACCACAAACACTAAGAAGCTATGATTTTAACGCTACTTAAACCGGACAAAGACCCCGAATATTGCAAATCATATCGCCCCTTATCACTTATGAACATAGACACCAAAATATTATCTAAATTGTTAGCGAATAGACTGCAGCACCTGATGACCAGGCTGGTACTACCTGATCAGTGGGGGTTTATTCCAACACGCTCCACTTCCCATAACACCAGATCACTTTTTGCACTGTCACACTACCTATCCCCTACTACCAAGGCAGCCGCTATATTGTTAGATGCTGCTAAAGCGTTTGACACGGTAGCATGGACTTACCTACACACGATATTACATAGAATGGGGTTTCCTCCAGTGTTTCTACAATGGGTACAATTACTGTACACGGAGCCCACTGCTCGCATACAGGTCAATAAATAAGTCTCAGAGGCAATACCCATAGAAAGAGGCACTAGGCAGGGTTGCCCATTATCCCCGCTCCTATTTGCCATAGCCTTAGAGCCACTGGCCTGCAAAATACGACAAGGGCAACACTACTCTGCGTTGCAATTTCCGCAGAGACCCCCTACACATTTCAATGTACGCGGATGACATGTTATTATATGTACGACACTCGTCAACTAACCTAAACCCATTGTTGCAGGAATATGTTAAATTTGTGCGTCATTCAGGCCTTAGAATCAACTGGGCAAAATCAATCATATTACCACTGACTGACACTACACAACAATTCACCACAGATTATCCCTTAGAATGGCAAGCGGAACTAGTGCGCTATCTGGGGGTTTGGTTCCACAGAGACCCGGAAGTGGTCATCCGCACAAACTATGGTAGAGTGGTCTCTGCCCTGGAGGAGAAAATAGAGAGATGGATCCAACTGCCCCTATCACTAGCGGACAGATTGGCGATAGTAAAAATGGTGCTACTGCCGAAAGTTTTATATCTATTTAATAACATCCCCATCAAGCCTCCCATGGCGGTGTTCCGTCGGCTAACCTCGGTGACACTGAAATTGATCTGGGCAGGGAAAACGGCTCGAATTGACCTGCACTCACGGACGTTGCCATTCGCCCGAGGCGGATTTAAGGTTCCCGACGACTTTCTGTATTATCTGTGCGCCCAAGCCCGATACGCTAAATACTGGTATCATAGTCCCTTTACTTACACATGTGGCAATTGAAGGAGATGCCCTACCAATATCGTTAAGACGCTATCTTAACACACAAACGCCCTCCAATACACAAGCAGGATATAAACACCATAGACACCACAAATGAGGCTTGGAGGCTCATAGCGCAAAAGACTAATAAAACTCCTATCTACGCCCCTCAACTGCCACTCCACTATCACCCGCACATAACCGTAACGCAAGAACCTGTGGGAATGGAACTACTTAAACAAGTGGGTATAGATACCATGGGTGACTTGTTTCATGAGGGGATGTTTAAGACGTTGGAGAATATAACTCATGTGCAGAACCAAACGATGCTGTTTAAATTCACATATTACCGTCTTCAGAGAGCAGTGAAAGCCCTGTATCCGACCTACCCTACTGAACCGCAAACACTCAAGACATTACAGCTACTACTCACATCCCCCACCCCCGCTCATCTAGTCTCCAAACTCTATGTAGAGTTACAAACTGAAATAGGGGCAAAACCACACAAGGCAATACGAAATTGGAACGATTGCTTGGGCGATCCACTAACTGTGCCTGTAGTGGCCCACTCGTCTTCAATCACAAAATTACTGACACCAAAGAAATGCGTTACTTACCTGTAACAGCAGTTATCCAGTATTGGTGTCTTTCATAGATTCACATGCCTGAATCATTCCCCGTCGCCGAGACGGGAGCCTCCGGTACATAAAAAAGTAATGTCCTAAGGACATACATAGAGAATATAGGCCGAAGGGCCTCCCCTTTTGGGGCCTTTCCACGTCCTTATGTAAAAGGACCGAACTCTCATCGTTAGCCAATCAGCTCCGACCTCCTTCTAGAACCTTCCCGGGAGGAGCCTCCGTCCCTCAGATTTTCGTACGCACCCAGCTAGGGTGTCGCAATGTAGACCTAGAGGTACGTGAGTCCTTACCGGGGAGGCGGGAGGGTTGCATGTGAATCTATGAAAGACACCAATACTGGATAACTGCTGTTACAGGTAAGTAACGCATTTCTTATCCAGTATTTGGGTGTCTTTCATAGATTCACATGCCTGAATCAGAGTAGCCAGCAGTAAGACATGCATAGTGGTAAGGCACATTCTCACATCTAGTAGGCCTGCATAAAGTACAGACAACCTGAGAGAAAACATGGTAATACATAGTCATGCATATAGCAGAGAAAACCATGAAGAATGTGCATACCTGGATGGCGGGACGAGGTAAGGCTCACCTTATTGGAAGAGATGGCGCAGCACCGCTTGTCCCACTGCAGCGTCCTTCTGCAGTTCGATGTCCAGGCAGTAGTGCTTGGAAAAGGTATGCGGGGACTTCCATGTCGCCGCTCGGCAGATGTCCAGGATCGTCACTCCAGCGAAGAGCGCCGCTGACGTTGACATCGCTCTGGTTGAGTGGGCAGCCACTCGGTCTGTCAAAGGCCGTCCGGCCTGATCATGGCAGAAAGCAATTGCTGAAGAAATCCAGCGTGAGATGCTCTGTTTTGTCAAGGGCAACCCCATGCGCGGGTTGCTGTAGGCTACAAAGAGTTGAGAAGATTTCCTGACGTCTTTGGTCCTGTCCAAGTAGAATTTGAGACACCTTTTAATGTCCAGGGAATGCAGCGCCCTTTCCGCTGCCGTGGAAGGGTCCGGAAAGAACGACTTGAGGACAATTGGTTCGTTCAGATGAAAGTCTGACGGCACTTTAGGAATGAATTTAGGGTTGGGCCTGAGTACCACTCGGTCGTGCCTGAATTGGAGATACGGTTCCTGAATGGACAGCGCCTGAAGTTCGCTGACCCTTCTGGCCGACGTCAGGGCTAGCAGGAGAGCCGTTTTCCAGGAAAGATGCTTGAGCGATGCCCGGTGTATGGGCTCGAATGGGTGTTTCATCAATTGGTTTAGCACTAAGTTCAACTGCCAGGTTGGAGGAACTTTCCGAGGCCTCGGAAAGGATCTGTAAAGTCCTTTTAGAAATTGCTTTACCAGTCGACTGGACCAGAGGGAGGGTCCCGATGGGGTCCTGGTGAACCTAGAAATCGCAGCCAGATGAACCTTAATGGAGGCGTGAGCCAGTCCCGATTGAGCCAGGTGCAGCAGGTACGGTAGCAGCTGTACTGGGGTGACCCGGAGCGGGTGTAAGTGTTGTTCCGAACACCACACGCAGAACCTCTTCCACTTCAGCGAGTAGGTCTTGGTCGTGCTGCTCGCTCTCGCTTTGGCCAGTACCGCCCTGCAATCCTGTGGTATGTCTAGCTCCCCGAACTCACGGTGCTCAGGAGCCAAGCCGATAAGTTGAGCGAACGGAGGTTCGGGTGGTGTACCTGGCCTCCGGACATTGTCAAGAGGTTCGGGAGTTGTCGCAGGTGAATCGGGGGCCTGATGGATAGGCGAAGAAGATCCGAGAACCAATGTTGTCTCGGCCAGTACGGAGCAATCAGTATCAGCGTGCACGGTTCCGTCCTCATCTTCCGGAGGAGCCTCGGTATCATCGGGAACGGCGGAAAAGCGTACGCAAACACGCTGGACCAGCCGATGGAAAAAGCATTTCCCAGCGACCCCCGTTGGGGATGCCAGCTTGCGTAGCTTCGGCATTTGGTGTTCTCTGCCGTCGCGAATAGATCGATCCTCGGGGTGCCCCATTGTGAGAAGACGTGGGCCACCGTGTCGCCGTTGAGCTCCCATTCGTGGGAGAGAGAGGTCTGCCTGCTGAGGGCGTCCGCGATAGTGTTCTCCTTCCCTGGAACGTACTCCGCCTTGAGGGAGAGGCCGTGCGCCACCAACCATTTCCAGATTTTTTGCGATTCTCGTGAGAGAGAGAGATCGCGTTCCCCCTTGTTTGTTCAGGTAGTGCATCGTCGTGGTGTTGTCTGTTTTGACGAGCACAGGGGAAGAGCCGATGCGTGGCAGGAAGGCCTGAAGAGCCAGGTACACTGCCCTCAGTTCCAGGAGGTTGATGTGTAGTTGTGTCTCCTGGGCGTCCCATTTGCCGCTGACTCGAAGGTCTAACAGTACTGCGCCCCAGCCTTCCAGTGAGGCATCGGTCGTGATGACCAGTGGTGCCAGCGGCAGGAGGAACGGCAATCCGGCCGTCAGGTGAGTCCTGTTTCTCCACCACAGCAGGGCCTTTATGATGGCCGGCGTGATTGTGAGAATGTCGTCGAAGGAGCCTGAAGACTGTTTCCATTGTCTCGCCAACGCTTCCTGTAGGGGGCGCATGCGGAGCCTGCAGTGCGGTACGAGGAGAATGCATGAAGACATCATCCCTAGCAAGGAGGTGAACGTCCGGACCTTGATGCGAGGCTTCTTGGCCACCGCCGCGGCCAGAGACAGTACTTTGCAGATCCTGTCCTCTGAGGGGAAAGCCTTCGCACGCTCCGTGTCCAGGGTTGCCCCTAGGAAGGAGATCCTCGTTGACGGAGTAGTGCATGATTTTTTGAGGTTGATCGTCAGACCCAGCTGTTGGAAAAGAGCGCTGCAGGCGTTGAAGGAAGCCAGCGCGTCCTCCGGGGAAGGAGCTTTCACCAGCCAGTCGTCCAGGTAGGGGAACACCTGGTGACCCCTTTGTCGCAGGAAGGCAGCCACGGGCGCCAAGCACTTTGTGAAGATACGTGGGGCAGATTTGAGGCCAAACGGCAAGACCTTGAACTGGTAATGTCTGCCCGCTATTTCGAACCTTAGGTATTTCCTGTGCCTGACGAGTATGGGGACATGGTAGTAGGCGTCCTGTAAGTCCAGGGAGACCATCGAGTCGCCTCTTTCCAGTGCTCCTAGGATCTCCTGGATTGTGACCATCCGGAAGGATTGACTCCGTAGGAAGGCATTGAGCGCCCGGAGGTCTAAGATCGGCCTCCACTTGTCCCCTTTCTGTTGGACCAGGAAGAAGTGGGAATAAAAACCCTTCCCTTTCTGGGAGTCCGGGACCTTTTCGATGGCTCCTTTGACCAACATGGCAGAGACTTCCTGGAGAAGGAGGTGCAGGTGTCTGTGAGCACGCTTCAGCGGAGGGGTGTTGGGAGGGGTGTTGACCAGTTCGAGGGAATGTCCAAATTGAATTATTTGTAGTACCCACCGATCCGTAGTGATTTTTCGCCAATTGTGGAGGAAGTGGGTCAGTTTTCCCCCAATTCGAAAGGATTGAGACGGTGGTGGGACTGGCTGGAGTAAGTGGTCACTGGCGGCCGCCAGCGCCCTTCTTGGCGGATTTGCCTCTGAAGGACGATCTCCCATAGGATGACTGTCGGGACTGTTGTTTCTGCTGGGGTTGGTTCCTGTTGCCATAGGAATAGGACGACCGATTTTGGTAGGAACCTCTGTAGGAGTACTGACCTCTGGAGCGGCCTCCCCGAAAGGATTGGTTCCGGGACTGGAGGGAGCCCAGAGCCCTCGCCGTGTCGGTGTCTTTTTTGATGGCCTGGAGTGCCTCGTCTATCTTCTCCCCAAAGAGGAATTGCCCATCGAACGGCATATCCAGCACCTTAGATTGGACCTCCTGCCGAAAAGACGTCGCCTTGAGCCAGCCCTGGCGGCGGAGCACGGCAGCCCCGGCCAACTGGCGGAATCCCGTCATGGCTGCGTCGATGGCGCAGTCGATAATTTCAGCCGCGGAGTTTTGTCCTTCCGCCAGAAGAGCTTTCACCTCGTCCTGGACCGTGGCCGGCAGGCCTTGCAGGTAGGGAGCTATGTCTTCCCATAGCTGGCGGTTGTAGCGGCCCAGGAGGGCGATGGAGTTTGCCACCTTGATGGACATGGCGGATGTGGTGGAGAACCTCTTGCCTATGGTGTCCAGCTTCCTTCCTTCCTTGTCCGGGGGCGCGGACAGCGGCGAGGAGGGGTTTCGGGATTGTTTTTGGGCCGCCTGAGTGACAACCGAGTCCGGTTTGGGGTGGCCGGTCAGGCAGGCAGGTGCTGAGTTCGGGGCCTTATATTTTTTGTCTAGGCGCGGAACCACCGCCGGCACCGAGGCAGGCGTGAGCATCAGCTTCTTGCCCTGTTCCCAAAGAAAGTCTATCAAAGGAATAGACTTGGCCGATTTCTGTGTGTGCTCCTTGAAATCATGGAGGAAGCATTCCGTTTCCGCGGATTCCACCGCCATGTGAAACCTCCTTGCAGCTCTGTCCACCAGTTTGTGGAAACCTCCCACGTCCGCCGCTTCAGAGTGGCGCGGTCTCGGGGATGCCGGGGCAGACGAATGGTGTGATGACGCAGCATCGGCATCGTCGTCTCTGTGGTCCGAGGCGACGTCTTGCACCTCGCCTTCCTCTAAGTCCGTGTCATCCTCCTCGCTTTCCGATGAGTCCTCCGCCTGTGTTTGCGGTCGGAGTTGGCTCCGAGGACGGGCCGGGGGAGCGGAAGGGTGCGAGGCCGACGGTTGCGCTTGGGTGACCGGTACCTGGGCACCGCTGTCTGCGTCCGGGAACCTTCGTTTATAGTCCTGCACCAGGGATTTCAAATCGTTGACCAGAGACAGTGGCAAACAGATCATCGGGGTTTTCACCGTGTCTACGGTCAGGGAGCTGCCTTGATACGTCACTCCGTCCCGGATCTCTTGGACGTCCTGGTGTTCTTCGTGAACCTCCTGTTCTTCGTCCGACTCCTCACTTTGTAGTGTGTCTTGTTGTTCTTCGGGTGCCAAGTCCACCGTTGGGCGAACCGAGGGCGTTGGACTCGAGTGAATAGAGACTTCGACCAATCTCGATTCTTTCCAAGATGGCGCCGGGGTCTCTTCCGACGACGTGCGTGAAGATGGCGCTCCCGCCATGTGTGTTGGTGATTTGGGCACCTCCGTCAGGGTTAATGGTACCAATTTTTGCGGGGATAAGGGTTTCGCCGCCTTACTGATGGGGTCGTGGACTTGAGATGCCTTTGTCGAAGGCGTGGTTTTTGAACTTGACTTCGACTGTTTAGGAGACGAACTTGACTTCGATGTCTTGGGTGACGAGCCTTCGGTATGAGGTGTTTTCGGCGAAGGCGTACCTGAAGATTTAGACCTCTTAGGTGACGAAGAGGCGGCCTTCGAGGGTTTCAGAGGAATGGTCGAGGAGACCGGTGCGCCCGAGGACGCAGTGGTGGTCGTCGTGGTCGCCGCGGAGGGCGATGAGGCCGTAGTAGTCGACACAGTGGTCGTGACTGAGGTGGTCCGCTTAGTAGATGGAGCGGGCTTCTTGAACCTCTGGCCATCCTTAACAGACACGGAGGAGGTGGTGGAGCGTGCCTCCGAAGGCTTCCTGTGCGCCTTCTTAGGAGGAGTGTCTGTCTCTCCAGGGGACTGCACCCTGGGTCTCTTCTTGGAGACTTTGGAGGTCGCGGAGACACTACCCTCGGAAGATTCCAGAGTGTCTCGGACCTTAAGCCTGTCGAGCCATTCGCGAAGGCGAGTTTCCCGTTCCTTAACCGTCTTCTTTGGGAAGGCTCTACACACCCTACACTTGTCAGTGACGTGGTCAGGGTACAGGCAATATATGCACAGGTCGTGCTTGTCCTCCGCTTGAATCCGCTGCTTGCCGCAGGAGGAGCAGGCCCTTAGGAGGGCTTTCTTCTGTGAGTCCGCCATGGACGAAGTTTTCTTATTAGATTCCGACATGTAGTCGATACTAGGATGAAATCCTTTTCGTACAAGTGAATTTCGGTGAAGTTTGAGACTTCGAATTTTGGAAACCTGAAGAGCTCAGGTTGGAGACTCCCTAGCACAACGTGCGGTAGAAAAATCTGAGGGACGGAGGCTCCTCCCGGGAAGGTTCTAGAAGGAGGTCGGAGCTGATTGGCTAACGATGAGAGTTCGGTCCTTTTACATAAGGACGTGGAAAGGCCCCAAAAGGGGAGGCCCTTCGGCCTATATTCTCTATGTATGTCCTTAGGACATTACTTTTTTATGTACCGGAGGCTCCCGTCTCGGCGACGGGGAATGATTCAGGCATGTGAATCTATGAAAGACACCCAAATACTGGATAACGGTAATTTACGCATGATCCACATTAAGTACTTACATCAGACCTATCACACCCCCGGCGCGATTGTACAGATTTGGTCTCCGTACTGACTCTAAATTTCAAAGATGTGGTGCAGAGACAGCAGATTTTATACACCTTGCTTGGTACTGTCCAGGAGTGGCGGAATACTGGGTATCAGTGGTGCAGAAATTGGGAGAGATGGTTGATGTAACAATAGAATGTACTATAAAAATGTGCTTATTGGGATCATTACCGGGGGTTTGGGCATTAAAACGTAAATTTTGCGCAATAGCCCTCCTTGTGGCGAAACGCAGAGTCTCACTCAACTGGGGCAGCAAGAATCTACTGCAAGTCAAACACTGGATACAAGATCTGGTTTATTGCAAAGACACTCTACAGACATACAAGGAAGAGTTACCACTACGGTCAAGACCCAGAGACTATCAGTGCCATCTAATTTCCTGCCTTAATGTACCCGATGTTCAACTGTGAATTGCACACTCTGTAATACAGGGGGTTAACTGAAAGTAAATGTACATCTCGCTGATTGCCTTAGGATACCATACAAAAGCATGCACTATTGGAGGAGTGTTGTAATGCAGTGGTCCTGTACGATGTTCTGTACTGTATGTTTGACACAAATGAAAATTTCGTATTTTTTAAATGCCAATACAAAAAAAAAAAGAAAACGACATCTAGACTGTGTAGCAGTAAACGGACCAATAAAATAACATTAACCCCATCCCTCCACCCACCCCAACCCCCAATCAGGTTGTGCAGTACTACCCCGCCACATCAATTGTAGAAATAAAGGTAGTGCCCTGAGTGGGGCAAAACAACCAGCTAGACATCTCCCTGGGGGCGCGATGTCACAGACATACACTCCCGCGATATGCAGGGTGGCCGAGACTAAAGTACTGTAAAATTTAACACAGTATACCACCCCCTCTTAAGATTCGCCCTCCAATCTAATAGACTTAGGAAGCGACAATACAACTTTTTAAGTACAAGAGATATCAAGCAGAAGTAAAATAGGAAGCCACACTTGTGTATCACAGATAAATCTGGTGAATCTCAATCATTGTCACTTCGCCTGTCTCCGGAGGCCTCCTCAGCGCTCGTACTCTGCACCTGCTTCTTCTTTCCCCCTACATGTTTAGCAAACTGCAGAGCAGATTTGGCGTCCTTGAAGAAATGGGCAGCTCTGTCATGTGACACGGAGCTTGAACGGGTGCAAGAGAGAGTATGGAGCCTGCAGCAGGATTCTTTTTGCTGGCAGAAATTTGCGATGTGCTGCCTGCACCGCTGGTGTGAAATCTGGGTAGAAGGCGATAGTATTGCCATTATGCACAATGGTACCACGCTATCTTGCCAGTCTGAGGATAAGGTTGAGGTCTTGATAGTTCAGGACGTGGTCCAATAGATGCTGGGGGGTGGCTTGGGGCCCAGAGTGCGATGTGCTCGCTCAATCGTGAAAACCGGTGATAAATTCGTATCAAACAGTTCATGAAGCAGGTCAGCAATGAAGCGTTCCATGTATAGCGGTCGTCTCCGGAATCTATAAGTTGTTCCGGCGGGATCGGGCTTCTAAATCTTCGTTCTTTGATCCGATCAGGCCAGGTACTTTATCGATGTGCAGAAGGTGCTCTTTTTTCTCTACCTGAAATTCATGGAAGGCGGAATTGCGATTTTCCAGCACATCTAGCCTCGTCTCATGTGCCCCAACCTGTTTAACCGTATCTAGTTGTGATGTGAGTGCCTCAAGATTTGTGACTATGGTATGGAGGCTAGAGCGCATCTCTATGGTACAGAGGCTAGAGCGCATCTCTAGCATCAACGTGCGGATGTCCTTCCCATAATCCTAGAGCGGATTCTCAGCCGATCGGCCCGCACTCCCCTTTGGGTTTTGTTCGGTCGTTCTTGTGGAGCTTGGGCTGCTTCCCCATTGTGACAAGACGACGTAAGTTGGCCTCTGTCACCGACCACTGTTGTAGAGTCCCACGTGACGTTCTGCCTCAACCCCTTGGTGAACAGCACGGGTGCGTGAGCCGCTGCCCCGCTGGTTATTTACCGAAGTTTGGAGCAGTAAGGAGTTAAGGTAGATAGGCTGGACCCTGCCGGCCCGGCCCAGCAACCCTCAGGATCAAAGATGATGCAGTCGAGGCGACCCCAGCTGGGTCACAGTTAACCTGGCTGCCACCAAACGTGGGCCAATAGCATCGCTCCAAGGGTCTTGTTTGGTCCAGTGTAGGCCTTCAAGGGAGATCCAGGGACAATATCAGGCCGCTGCAGGCACCCCAGCTGTGGGGACAGCCGCTTCAGCCTCACGGTGGAATCCAGCAGAGCTGCAATTGTGTTGAAACTTTTTTTGGTCTTGCTTCGCCGCATCAACCAGAACCAATGACACAGCCCCGTTTGTCCACCCGGTTTCAAGATGGCAGCGGCCCACCATATGGTGTATCAAAAGGACACGAGGTGGCTGCATCTGGAGCCGCACGTGGATTCCAGAATCGTGTGTGCCTGCCCCTCAGTTAGCTCCCAAAACAAAGTGATACGCTTCTCAGGGCATAGGGCGGCGTTCAGCTGCGATGTATTTCTGTATTCAGGTGGAGCTGTGATACACACAAGTGGTCCGGTAAGCCCGTCGGTGCCGAAATGGAAGGGGGGAGACAGGACCTCGCAGTCGGGGTCCCAGCCGCCACTATGCACAGTCAGGCATCCCCGCGCCAGGCCAGCTGCTTCTTGCTCAGCGGTGTGCTCACATCCACGACCGCCCGAAGTGTTTGTTTATTTTTCCATGGGGCTCTAACAGCTCCGCGCAGTACTCATCCTCAAGGTCCAGTAGGTCGCGCCGCGGAAGCCCAGGAGCGCCGTCGCATGAGACGGAGTATCTCCGGCAGGTAACAACAGCGGTCATCCTCGCCGGCTGCGAGCCGCTTTGCCCAGGACAGGAAATCAAGATGCCTACATGCACTCCAGTGCAGCACGCACCCCACAGTCCAGGGACGCCGCACACCTCTTATAGGCCTCAACGAGTTCGGATATCGTAGACGGTGTCTCCTCCATCTACGATTGTCGTGGCGCATCCACAGAACACCTCACGATATTGGTGAGTCTCAGGGGTATTTTTAGGAGCACTGATGCCCCGCCATCTTGCAGCTCAACTAGACCACGCACCCAAGATCTACACCAATGTTAATTGCTCAACCTAAACAGTGTTGGTTTATTTTTCCCTGGGGTTTTAACAGCTCTGTGCAGTACACATCCTCGTGGTCCTGTAGGTCACGCCGCGGAAGCCCAGGAGCACCGTCGCATGAGACGGAGTGTCTCCAGCAGGTACCTAAACAACGGTCATCCATGCCGGCTGCGTGCCTCTTCGCCCAGGAAATCAAGATGCCTGCATGCGCTCCAGTGCGGCACTCAACCCACTAAATGAATACACACATTTGGAAAACATCCAGGCCACTGGCATATTGAAGTACCTCGTACCAGTTTTCCTAACCATATTAGAGAACATGGTTGTACCCTTCATCATAATTATCACAGTCCAAGTCAGTGCCAAAAGACTGTTTAAAGTTCAGGCTCCGTTAGATGGTAAGGGCAAATTATCAGGTTCTGAAGGCGTGCCTAGCATTGGTTGCATTCCAGGTAGAGTCGAATAAGATCCCATTCAAAGTCGCAGAGGAGTCTGCTAAGAATCTGATAACACAATGACTGTACATTATCCTCAGCTGCCGACATTGGCATCAATGCAAAAGGATCAGGAAATGGGGCAGGGAACAAAGGTATCACCCGAGTCAGCACTAAAGCAGATCTAGGTTCATGGGGCACAGGCAGGACCAGCTGGCAGAAGTCAGATTAGAGGACTGTACGGCTCCTTTGGGCCTAGAGGTGCCAGAGGGAACTGGTATAGTCAAAAATGCAAAAGATCGACTCCCTGAAGGCCTCTGCCTGAGGGTTGTCTCCTACTGGCCCAGAAATTCCGGATGTGCCTGGACGAGACTCTGAATAGGCTCCGATGCCAATATAAGGAGGCACACTGACGCCCTTAGACACTCTCAAGTACCGAGAGTGTCAGGAATGGGCCTAATCCTGCTTGGACTTCTGTTTTTTCTTAGACATACCAATAGACATCGACCGCTATAATCTGCTGCGAGAATGGGAGCACAAACAGGATCATCCTTTATACTTTGACCAATCACGTCACAGAATATTTTTGTGTTGAGCAACAAAGTTTGGCCTCTCTGTCCCATATGGCCTTTGGGTTCACCTCGTCGCAGGCAATGGAGTTGTGTTCCAACCACAGATAGCATAAGCATACTTTGTGAGGGTCCATCACAGAAATCTGTTTGCTACAGTACCTACATAGTTTGAACCAAGTCATCTTCTGGGCCCATTGTCCTTAATACACCAAAAACACTTGAAGGCTTTAGTGGTTTGAAAGACCAAGGAGAGTTCTGGATCTGTATCTGAAGGCAGAGAAAGGAACTGATGTCAGCGAGTATGAGCAGCGCTTTTATGTGGGTCCACTACTCACTTCTGGAGGAGAATAACAGTGGCTAACAGCAGTACAATGCCATCTACCAGGAGGAGTACTGCTTTAAATTTTTCTGACTTAGTCCAATGCCTGGGGAATGATCAAAAGATGAGGAATTTTACTTGAACTTAAAAAGATGAGGAATCTGCGATTAGAAAGTCTTAATAACTGGACAACTGTCAATCCTGGAAGACTACTCACCCTCATCTTCAATTGCAACATGAACGAGTTTCTACTTTTTTGTGACAATCCTGCTGCACAAAAATTCAAAATGTATTCAACTGGCTGAACTACATTAATAACAGGCTTTATCACCATCATTTAAAGATTCGCAGGACCAGGCTCCCGATTTGAAAATCTTCGGAAACACACAAAGTGGCCAGATATGACATCCATCATCTCATGCTTATCTTTGGGTCTTGTAGGATTGTTGGAGGAGGGCGGAAGGAGAGGGAGGTTTACCTTAGCTACTTGACCAAAACCTTTAAGGAGGTATCCCAAACCCTAATACTTCCATATTAGTCTAAAAGAAAGTCACCCCAAGTAATTGCATAGTAAGTAAATAACTTTGCTCCTCTCAAAGATGCCTTGTCCGTGACAGATCATTTCAAGTGTTGAATATTTAAAAAGTATTCCTCCTAACTGTGCTCCTTCAGGTGGATGTCCACTGAATTTTTAGTAGGAAAACTTACACACTAATCACTCCCTGTCTCTCTCTAAGGGTCTGAAGGCCTACGAGGGTTCTCTCTAAATGCACATTTCTAACAAACTTATTTGAACTAAACGTTTTCAATAAAAATCAAGCTTTCAAAAAGTCATTCGGAGTGTGCAAACTAACTTTTAAGTAATTTTCTCCTTTTCAGCTGTCCAAAAAATCAGCACCTACCTACATTTAAAACTGAGCTTAGGCAATTACAGCTATATCTTCACCGCTTTCTTTTCTTCTTCCAATTACCTGCTCAGTCTTGAAACCGAAAGCTGGATATTTCTGCAATAACTCTTGGAAAGTTCATGTATTTTTATTTCCATCCGTTTCATTTTACCATACATATTTTTTGCAATATATGCCAGCTTTCTGATATAATTATCTGTGATACTTTTAAAGCTTTAATTATTAATCCCTATTTTTGTGTGCGGCAATGGCTCATGCTATTGCTTTTGTTTTTGCTTTGTACTTTGCAAAGCGCTATGTTGCTCCTGGGTCAGGCCAACATTTACACAATCGAAACAAAAGATACAGACAAAAGAAAAAATTGTGTCCATTGGCTTACTTCTTTGTGCTCCTTCCGACACTTTAAAGCAGTAACTATGTCTTGATAGGGCTGTGTAGGTATAGTCACAGTTTTTATTACTTTGGGTGGGGGCGCAGGAGCCTTGAATACTCCATCATCTTTGGGACTCACTTCATTTGAAGATGGCCTTATCTGTTAAACACAAAATAAGGTAAGCGGTTTTAGAGCAAGAGGAGTCACTGGTTTATCATCTTTCCAAAATCAATTCAGCGTGCCAGTGTAATTGTGCATGTACAGTGTTACAATATACTCAAGGGTCAAACAACTTGTATTATACATTGTGCATGATGCAACACAAACATTCACATTTCGTGTTTTAAATAAGAAACTAGCCACTTGTAATAAGTTTGCAATTTGAAACAGTTCTAGAGTCACACGTAGAGCATTATTTTACCAGTGCTTGGATCTGGAACTATATGCTTTCAGTCTAGTCATCAAATCACAAACAGTTATAAAATTACATTTTAATGTTGTCCGTAAGCCCACCATGACCCCCTAACAAATATCATTTTTCTTTGGTAAATCTATACATTCACAGGGAACAAAAAATAAGGTTGAAGAAATGTTATGGTTAGGTGACTCAGATAA
Organism: Lissotriton vulgaris; assembly: GCF_964263255.1. Lineage (NCBI taxonomy): Eukaryota > Metazoa > Chordata > Amphibia > Caudata > Salamandridae > Lissotriton > Lissotriton vulgaris. The sequence goes on along the minus strand of NC_141693.1, from coordinate 568,225,962 downwards.
AACAACGTTTTAAACTAATATATTTTATTTTAAATGTTTTATATAGCGCTGGCTAGACCCGGAGCGCATAGAACAGTTATTAGAGCATGGCAACATAGTTACTTGTAAGGTCGAGATAAAACAAGCACAAATATGTAAGGGGAAAAGCAGGCAAGGGGAATGAGTCAGGGAAAAAGTAATGAGGGGGGAAAAGAGAAGAGGAGGGTGACGGACAGCATGGAAAGAGGAGGGGAAGGGCGACGGGGACACACACCGGTAGACGAGTCAAAGCAACGTCCAAAGTCCAGTTAGCTGTGACCCCAGGGTAAGTGGTATCACTTCTCTATCTCTTATGAAAGTTCCCTTTATGCAGTGGACTCTCTCAGAGGGGTCTCTGAGACTCCAAGGCCTACATACTGGATCCTTCCCCAAAAAGGGGAGAGGGAGTGCTTTGGCAAGGGGTGCCATACCATACCTCAGCTGTGAGGGGCTCCCTTGGCGCAGTGGACTCTCTCAGCGGGTTTGCGGATACTCCAAAGTATAAATATTGGATCTTTCCCCAACAAGGGGAGAAGGAGTGCTTAGTCAAAGGGCACAAAGGACAAGGGGCTAGGCAGACTAGCAAGCAAGAAGAGAGTTTCAGGGGAGAGGAGCTAGGGAAGTAGAGAGAGAGAGTACTAAATGGGAACAAATTTAAATTAAAGAGTTATTATATAGCACTGGCTACACCCGAAGGAAACAGTGTGCTTTACATGAGGAACAATAATGTTGCAATTTACATCAGTTAAAAATTACATAAGTATCAAGAAAACCATTTAAAGAACATAGGGGACAAGGTGAATGGCGCAAGGAAGGGTAAGGGGATAGGGTAAAGGGGTAGGAGGATGTTAGGATGTAGAGACGAGGGGAAGATCTGCCTAAGGTCCGGCTGGGTAGGTGATGGCAGGGGGGGGGGGTCCACAACCCATCTCCACTTTTGCTATATGGTAGCTCCACCGGGAATCAGCCAAATCGCTTGGACTCTACAGTCTGGGGTAAGTTCCACAGGTTCCAAGTCCTGATGTGTAAGCAGGTTAGGGGATAGGTTCAAGGTCTGATCAATGTCCAATTGTTGTCCCAGGGAAGTAAAACAACGTGGAGGGGACAGCTATGGAAGCCATCTTGGGGTCAGAAAGGAGACTGTAATGTACATTGGTGGCAATCTTAAGGTCAGGCATCTGGCAGTTAGTCAATTTCCATGACAGTTGCTGCCAGAGAATAACAAATCCAGCTTGCGCACACCATCACACGCACAGGCACATACAAATGTGGGCACACACTCATATGCGCACATACATGTGAGAAGTTGGCCTGATATATGATGCTCACTAGTTCTAGTGATCACCTTGTATCCGTCCAAACAACCCTTATGGTGATTGGTTGTAAGTCAAACTTATAGAACAGCTATCCTAATGGTAGCATGGACAAAGCAGTCTTAGGCTAAACTCTTTTGGCATGTGAAGCCAGCTGTTTTAACACATATAACCCCTTGAATACCAAATGAAAGGACACCACACAGGTAGTTATGAAAATAAACTAGATATTTATTAACTAACAAACACCTCTGAACTCTTTATGAGATCAGAGGGCTAAGCACATGACAAGACTCTTAAGAAAAATACGTTAAGTTGCACAAGTTACAATGTCGCCCTAGGGGCACAACAAACCATATACTAAACAAGTGGTATAAGGAAGTCGATAGAAGGAATGGAGCTGTCCAGAGGCTGTAGGATCGCTGGGACCACACTACCCTAACCTTAGGTCAGTAATAGGAGGCCCACGGAACGCGTGTGCAGAGTGTGAACTCACATGCGAGATGCGTAACAACATCTATGGACAGTACAGTTGAAGTAAAAGGTGAGTACGGACAATCCTGACTAGTTAGAACAAAAACGACTGTGGAACTGGACACTAGGAGAGTCAATCTACCCTTGAGCACCGAAATGCTCTTGTTACCTCACCCACAGGCTGCAGGTGCATAGGTGCGAAGTCGTGTTGGGTTCCGGCGTTGAAGTCTATGGAGCCTGGAAGAAAAGATGCTGCAGGCAACCAGGAGGAAGATGTCAGGTGTGGTCCAAGGGTGGATCAGGAATGCTGAAGACCTGAAAGCAGAGGGGACAAAGTTCAAAGTCACTAGCCAGTGACTGAAGTGGAACCAGGAGTGGAACCAGATGTCGTCGCGATCAGGTGAAGAGTGGACGCTTGTCTCTGCAGCCACGTGGACCAGGTGGTGTCTTCGATGACCAGGATGGAGGCACAAGCTGTCCCACGCAGGCTCTCGCTGTCGGCGGTGTCGGATCCGGATTTGGAGTCAACAGGCCTCGGCAAGGCAACCCACTCAGTGAGTGGAAACGGCATCTGGAGTGGACCAGGAGGGTCCGGAGTGCTTCTCCTTTGCAGGGAAGCAGGGGCCAGTCTGGAGCAACCAGGCCAGCAGATTGGATTTCAAGGTTTGTCGTCTAGGAGGTCACTAGCCAGCCGACAAGTGACCAGGCAACGCGTCGAGCAGCAAACAGGCAGAAGGGCCCCACGCAGATCACGTGGATGCTGGAGGGCTGGTCTTCGGTGCAGGAGCTGCTCGGAGTCGGGGCTTATCAGTCCCCAAAGCACTTGGTCGAGGTTACCTCAGAAGTCGTGCTGGAGCGAAGTGCTGCTTCTTCCAAGATGACCGGTCCCACGTGTCTCGTCACACCCACGGATCTCAGCTGTGCTGCAGATGTAGGTAGAGGTCGGAGAGGTCTGGGAATCCGGGTCTCGACGGGCTCTGAAGTCTGTATCCTCGAGGGAAGACGACAAAGGGAAGCCGCTGGACGCTGAAGGTGCCTGCTTGTGCAGGGTGGACACTCCTTGCCCACAAGGGAGATTTCTTCAGTCTTCTTGGCAGAAAGTCGAAGTCCAGAGTTTCTTCTTGTAGAGTTTCAGTTCAAGATTAATCTAACTCTGAATGGGACCAGCTCCTACCTTTATCCTGCTAAAGAAGGCTGTACTACGACTAGGTCCCTCCTATGGGTGGGACCAGGAAGGGGGGTGGTTACACCCCCTATCCTTTGTCCGGTCTTGCGCCAGAGCTGGGGCTGGAGAGCCCCAGGAACTGGTTTAGACCGGTGTATGCACGGGGACACCTTGTGTGCCCCAGGCATGTCTCATTCCTTTCAGCCCTGTCCTATCCAATACACAAAATCCTGTCTGGGGTGGTGCTAGCACCTCCCAAGGCAGGAAACCCTTTGTCCAAGCCTCCCTCGCTGGAAGTACTCCCAGCAGTAGGAGGTCAGACTTGTGTCTGTGGTGGCAGCATCCATTTTGTGATGCTGAGGCTCGGGTTAACTTTAACCGGGGTTCACAGTTAGGTACATGTCGTGTCCCTCTAGAAGGGTGGAATGCTACCCCCGTCGCCAGAACTCGCAAGGGGGTAGTATTCCAATTCGTATGACACCTTACTCGACATGTTTTGATAATGCTATGCCAAAGTTAGCAATAACGGCGAGGATTATAATGCACTTAAGAGTATATGGTATAGCGTTATCATGGAAACAGCTAAAGGACTTGGTTCCGAAAGCTGCAGACAGGCTCAGCTCATGCCAGAGCACTATCTCACATAATTCCAAGCACTCTGCCTCCAGGATTGTTAAGGCCTGCCATAGGAGTGACTTATAGAAGTATATGTGTCCATTTTAGGGTTAGATATAAAGATACTATATCTAAAGCAAAGGGTGTTTACACCACCTTGCCCCAGCTGATTGATCAGCCAGTTGTGTCAGATGAAATGCGTTACTTACCTGTAACAGCAGTTATCCAGTATTGGTGTCTTTCATAGATTCACATGCCTGAATCATTCCCCGTCGCCGAGACGGGAGCCTCCGGTACATAAAAAAGTAATGTCCTAAGGACATACATAGAGAATATAGGCCTAAGGGCCTCCCCTTTTGGGGCCTTTCCACGTCCTTATGTAAAAGGACCGAACTCTCATCGTTAGCCAATCAGCTCCGACCTCCTTCTAGAACCTTCCCGGGAGGAGCCTCCGTCCCTCAGATTTTCGTACGCACCCAGCTAGGGTGTCGCAATGTAGACCTAGAGGTACGTGAGTCCTTACCGGGGAGGCGGGAGGGTTGCATGTGAATCTATGAAAGACACCAATACTGGATAACTGCTGTTACAGGTAAGTAACGCATTTCTTATCCAGTATTTGGGTGTCTTTCATAGATTCACATGCCTGAATCAGAGTAGCCAGCAGTAATACATGCATAGTGGTAAGGCACATTCTCACATCTAGTAGGCCTGCATAAAGTACAGACAACCTGAGAGAAAACATGGTAATACATAGTCATGCATATAGCAGAGAAAACCATGAAGAATGTGCATACCTGGATGGCGGGACGAGGTAAGGCTCACCTTATTGGAAGAGATGGCGCAGCACCGCTTGTCCCACTGCAGCGTCCTTCTGCAGTTCGATGTCCAGGCAGTAGTGCTTGGAAAAGGTATGCGGGGACTTCCATGTCGCCGCTCGGCAGATGTCCAGGATCGTCACTCCAGCGAAGAGCGCCGCTGACGTTGACATCGCTCTGGTTGAGTGGGCAGCCACTCGGTCTGTCAAAGGCCGTCCGGCCTGATCATGGCAGAAAGCAATGCGCGGGTTGCTGTAGGCTACAAAGAGTTGAGAAGATTTCCTGACGTCTTTGGTCCTGTCCAAGTAGAATTTGAGACACCTTTTAATGTCCAGGGAATGCAGCGCCCTTTCCGCTGCCGTGGAAGGGTCCGGAAAGAACGACTTGAGGACAATTGGTTCGTTCAGATGAAAGTCTGACGGCACTTTAGGAATGAATTTAGGGTTGGGCCTGAGTACCACTCGGTCGTGCCTGAATTGGAGATACGGTTCCTGAATGGACAGCGCCTGAAGTTCGCTGACCCTTCTGGCCGACGTCAGGGCTAGCAGGAGAGCCGTTTTCCAGGAAAGATGCTTGAGCGATGCCCGGTGTATGGGCTCGAATGGGTGTTTCATCAATTGGTTTAGCACTAAGTTCAACTGCCAGGTTGGAGGAACTTTCCGAGGCCTCGGAAAGGATCTGTAAAGTCCTTTTAGAAATTGCTTTACCAGTCGACTGGACCAGAGGGAGGGTCCCGATGGGGTCCTGGTGAACCTAGAAATCGCAGCCAGATGAACCTTAATGGAGGCGTGAGCCAGTCCCGATTGAGCCAGGTGCAGCAGGTACGGTAGCAGCTGTACTGGGGTGACCCGGAGCGGGTGTAAGTGTTGTTCCGAACACCACACGCAGAACCTCTTCCACTTCAGCGAGTAGGTCTTGGTCGTGCTGCTCGCTCTCGCTTTGGCCAGTACCGCCCTGCAATCCTGTGGTATGTCTAGCTCCCCGAACTCACGGTGCTCAGGAGCCAAGCCGATAAGTTGAGCGAACAGAGGTTCGGGTGGTGTACCTGGCCTCCGGACATTGTCAAGAGGTTCGGGAGTTGTCGCAGGTGAATCGGGGGCCTGATGGATAGGCGAAGAAGATCCGAGAACCAATGTTGTCTCGGCCAGTACGGAGCAATCAGTATCAGCGTGCACGGTTCCGTCCTCATCTTCCGGAGGAGCCTCGGTATCATCGGGAACGGCGGAAAAGCGTACGCAAACACGCTGGACCAGCCGATGGAAAAAGCATTTCCCAGCGACCCCCGTTGGGGATGCCAGCTTGCGTAGCTTCGGCATTTGGTGTTCTCTGCCGTCGCGAATAGATCGATCCTCGGGGTGCCCCATTGTGAGAAGACGTGGGCCACCGTGTCGCCGTTGAGCTCCCATTCGTGGGAGAGAGAGGTCTGCCTGCTGAGGGCGTCCGCGATAGTGTTCTCCTTCCCTGGAACGTACTCCGCCTTGAGGGAGAGGCCGTGCGCCACCAACCATTTCCAGATTTTTTGCGATTCTCGTGAGAGAGAGAGAGATCGCGTTCCCCCTTGTTTGTTCAGGTAGTGCATCGTCGTGGTGTTGTCTGTTTTGACGAGCACAGGGGAAGAGCCGATGCGTGGCAGGAAGGCCTGAAGAGCCAGGTACACTGCCCTCAGTTCCAGGAGGTTGATGTGTAGTTGTGTCTCCTGGGCGTCCCATTTGCCGCTGACTCGAAGGTCTAACAGTACTGCGCCCCAGCCTTCCAGTGAGGCATCGGTCGTGATGACCAGTGGTGCCGGCGGCAGGAGGAACGGCAATCCGGCCGTCAGGTGAGTCCTGTTTCTCCACCACAGCAGGGCCTTTATGATGGCCGGCGTGATCGTGAGAATGTCGCGAAGGAGCCTGAAGACTGTTTCCATTGTCTCGCCAACGCTTCCTGTAGGGGGCGCATGCGGAGCCTGCAGTGCGGTACGAGGAGAATGCATGAAGACATCATCCCTAGCAAGGAGGTGAACGTCCGGACCTTGATGCGAGGCTTCTTGGCCACCGCCGCGGCCAGAGACAGTACTTTGCAGATCCTGTCCTCTGAGGGGAAAGCCTTCGCGCGCTCCGTGTCCAGGGTTGCCCCTAGGAAGGAGATCCTCGTTGACGGAGTAGTGCATGATTTTTTGAGGTTGATCGTCAGACCCAGCTGTTGGAAAAGAGCGCTGCAGGCGTTGAAGGAAGCCAGCGCGTCCTCCGGGGAAGGAGCTTTCACCAGCCAGTCGTCCAGGTAGGGGAACACCTGGTGACCCCTTTGTCGCAGGAAGGCAGCCACGGGCGCCAAGCACTTTGTGAAGATACGTGGGGCAGACTTGAGGCCAAACGGCAAGACCTTGAACTGGTAATGTCTGCCCGCTATTTCGAACCTTAGGTATTTCCTGTGCCTGACGAGTATGGGGACATGGTAGTAGGCGTCCTGTAAGTCCAGGGAGACCATCGAGTCGCCTCTTTCCAGTGCTCCTAGGATCTCCTGGATTGTGACCATCCGGAAGGATTGACTCCGTAGGAAGGCATTGAGCGCCCGGAGGTCTAAGATCGGCCTCCACTTGTCCCCTTTCTGTTGGACCAGGAAGAAGTGGGAATAAAAACCCTTCCCTTTCTGGGAGTCCGGGACCTTTTCGATGGCTCCTTTGACCAACATGGCAGAGACTTCCTGGAGAAGGAGGTGCAGGTGTCTGTGAGCACGCTTCAGCGGAGGGGTGTTGGGAGGGGTGTTGACCAGTTCGAGGGAATGTCCAAATTGAATTATTTGTAGTACCCACCGATCCGTAGTGATTTTTCGCCAATTGTGGAGGAAGTGGGTCAGTTTTCCCCCAATTCGAAAGGATTGAGACGGTGGTGGGACTGGCTGGAGTAAGTGGTCACTGGCGGCCGCCAGCGCCCTTCTTGGCGGATTTGCCTCTGAAGGACGATCTCCCATAGGATGACTGTCGGGACTGTTGTTTCTGCTGGGGTTGGTTCCTGTTGCCATAGGAATAGGACGACCGATTTTGGTAGGAACCTCTGTAGGAGTACTGACCTCTGGAGCGGCCTCCCCGAAAGGATTGGTTCCGGGACTGGAGGGAGCCCAGAGCCCTCGCCGTGTCGGTGTCTTTTTTGATGGCCTGGAGTGCCTCGTCTATCTTCTCCCCAAAGAGGAATTGCCCATCGAACGGCATATCCAGCACCTTAGATTGGACCTCCTGCCGAAAGGACGTCGCCTTGAGCCAGCCCTGGCGGCGGAGCACGGCAGCCCCGGCCAACTGGCGGAATCCCGTCATGGCTGCGTCGATGGCGCAGTCGATAATTTCAGCCGCGGAGTTTTGTCCTTCCGCCAGAAGAGCTTTCACCTCGTCCTGGACCGTGGCCGGCAGGCCTTGCAGGTAGGGAGCTATGTCTTCCCATAGCTGGCGGTTGTAGCGGCCCAGGAGGGCGATGGAGTTTGCCACCTTGATGGACATGGCGGATGTGGTGGAGAACCTCTTGCCTATGGTGTCCAGCTTCCTTCCTTCCTTGTCCGGGGGCGCGGACAGCGGCGAGGAGGGGTTTCGGGATTGTTTTTGGGCCGCCTGAGTGACAACCGAGTCCGGTTTGGGGTGGCCGGTCAGGCAGGCAGGTGCTGAGTTCGGGGCCTTATATTTTTTGTCTAGGCGCGGAACCACCGCCGGCACCGAGGCAGGCGTGAGCATCAGCTTCTTGCCCTGTTCCCAAAGAAAGTCTATCAAAGGAATAGACTTGGCCGATTTCTGTGTGTGCTCCTTGAAATCATGGAGGAAGCATTCCGTTTCCGCGGATTCCACCGCCATGTGAAACCTCCTTGCAGCTCTGTCCACCAGTTTGTGGAAACCTCCCACGTCCGCCGCTTCAGAGTGGCGCGGTCTCGGGGATGCCGGGGCAGACGAATGGTGTGATGACGCAGCATCGGCATCGTCGTCTCTGTGGTCCGAGGCGACGTCTTGCACCTCGCCTTCCTCTAAGTCCGTGTCATCCTCCTCGCTTTCCGATGAGTCCTCCGCCTGTGTTTGCGGTCGGAGTTGGCTCCGAGGACGGGCCGGGGGAGCGGAAGGGTGCGAGGCCGACGGTTGCGCTTGGGTGATCGGTACCTGGGCACCGCTGTCTGCGTCCGGGAACCTTCGTTTATAGTCCTGCACCAGGGATTTCAAATCGTTGACCAGAGACAGTGGCAAACAGATCATCGGGGTTTTCACCGTGTCTACGGTCAGGGAGCTGCCTTGATACGTCACTCCGTCCTGGACGTCCTGGTGTTCTTCGTGAACCTCCTGTTCTTCGTCCGACTCCTCACTTTGTAGTGTGTCTTCTTCTTCTTCGGGTGCCAATTCCACCGTTGGGCGAACCGAGGGCGTTGGACTCGAGTGAATAGAGACTTCGACCAATCTCGATTCTTTCCAAGATGGCGCCGGGGTCTCTTCCGACGACGTGCGTGAAGATGGCGCTCCCGCCATGTGTGTTGGTGATTTGGGCACCTCCGTCAGGGTTAATGGTACCAATTTTTGCGGGGATAAGGGTTTCGCCGCCTTACTGATGGGGTCGTGGACTTGAGATGCCTTTGTCGAAGGCGTGGTTTTTGAACTTGACTTCGACTGTTTAGGAGACGAACTTGACTTCGATGCCTTGGGTGACGAGCCTTCGGTATGAGGTGTTTTCGGCGAAGGCGTACCTGAAGATTTAGACCTCTTAGGTGACGAAGAGGCGGCCTTCGAGGGTTTCAGAGGAATGGTCGAGGAGACCGGTGCGCCCGAGGACGCAGTGGTGGTCGTCGTGGTCGCCGCGGAGGGCGATGAGGCCGTAGTAGTCGACACAGTGGTCGTGACTGAGGTGGTCCGCTTAGTAGATGGAGCGGGCTTCTTGAACCTCTGGCCATCCTTAACAGACACGGAGGAGGTGGTGGAGCGTGCCTCCGAAGGCTTCCTGTGCGCCTTCTTAGGAGGAGTGTCTGTCTCTCCAGGGGACTGCACCCTGGGTCTCTTCTTGGAGACTTTGGAGGTCGCGGAGACACTACCCTCGGAAGATTCCAGAGTGTCTCGGACCTTAAGCCTGTCGAGCCATTCGCGAAGGCGAGTTTCCCGTTCCTTAACCGTCTTCTTTGGGAAGGCTCTACACACCCTACACTTGTCAGTGACGTGGTCAGGGTACAGGCAATATATGCACAGGTCGTGCTTGTCCTCCGCTTGAATCCGCTGCTTGCCGCAGGAGGAGCAGGCCCTTAGGAGGGCTTTCTTCTGTGAGTCCGCCATGGACGAAGTTTTCTTATTAGATTCCGACATGTAGTCGATACTAGGATGAAATCCTTTTCGTACAAGTGAATTTCGGTGAAGTTTGAGACTTCGAATTTTGGAAACCTGAAGAGCTCAGGTTGGAGACTCCCTAGCACAACGTGCGGTAGAAAAATCTGAGGGACGGAGGCTCCTCCCGGGAAGGTTCTAGAAGGAGGTCGGAGCTGATTGGCTAACGATGAGAGTTCGGTCCTTTTACATAAGGACGTGGAAAGGCCCCAAAAGGGGAGGCCCTTAGGCCTATATTCTCTATGTATGTCCTTAGGACATTACTTTTTTATGTACCGGAGGCTCCCGTCTCGGCGACGGGGAATGATTCAGGCATGTGAATCTATGAAAGACACCCAAATACTGGATAATTGGATGGCCAGCCAGGGGTGGCATAATACATGCTGCAGCCCCTGGTAGGCCCTGGGTGCACCTTTGCCCTGGGTACCTAAGGTACACTGTATAGGGGCTGATAAGGTGACTAGGTATTCAATTAGATATGTACCTAGAGTACATGGAATCCATTTTACAGAGAGAGCAGTGGGCCTGAGGGTCCTGAATAGCAGGGCCCCAGGTCAACTAAGTCGAAAAACCAGCTAAACACCAGGCAAAAAGTTGGGGGCAACCATAGTCAGGTATCCACCTTCCTACAATACGCGCTGAGGTTCAGCAGTTATAGTTCTCTTAACTATAAATTGTGCCCTAAAGTGACTAAAACTGGTTCCCTCGCCATGCACAGTGTTATCAAACATGATGATTTTTCAGATGTTCCAGTGAATTTATCGAAGTTGTCATAGAACAAGTCAAGAGTGATGTTCTGTGTGAGGTAATTAGTAGTGCATGGTGAGGGCCATCCTGGGTGCCAGCTGGAGCCAGCTCTGTTACTTTATTTTCACCTAAGTGGGAGCAGCTTTTTGTCCTCTGTTCTTGTGGGAGCAAAGCTGTGCTTCGTGACAAGGAGAATGCGGACAGGGATTAAAAAATTAACAAGTCAGTGTGTTATGTGCTTGAGTTCGGCCCGCCTAGCAATGCTGCACATTTTCTTACAGTGTCCTTTTTCTGCACAATACCATTTTACTGTAACATTTTGCACATATTTGCATGTGTGTCAATGTTGGGTTTGTTTATCTGACACTGCTTTGCATACACATTTCGCTTTGCGCATCATTATTATGATGCGTTAAACAGAGTACAAGGCCTTCCACACTGTATAACGTCATCCTATCTTCATCCACGGGGCGACAGGGATATCTGGATACCCATAATAGTGCTCATCTGTATATACACGGCAGCAACTAATTTTTATTATTAAGAACAATATTTACTTACCTGTAATCTGTGGTTCTCTAGTATTGGTGTCTTCCATAGATTCACAGGCCTGAATCATTCCCAGTCGTCGGAGTGGGAGTCCCACAGTACATAAAAAAGCAATAATTATGCACATAATAACCAAAAAACCTTGGTAACATAAAACCAGGAAGTAAAGTAGCCCAAAGCGAACAGAAAAAAGTTCCACATCTATGACTATCAGTCATTAGACATAGTCCAAACTGCAGCCAATCAGGCGACAGCACCCACCAGAAGGTTCTCCTCAGAGGCTCAGGCACTCAGATTTTCTCGCACAAGAGTGTGACCAAGAGATAAGAGCATAAACCAGCCTCTGAAGGGAGGTGGGCGGTTGCATGTAAATCTATGAAAGACACCAATACTGGAGAACCACAGATTACAGGTAAGTAACTATTTTTCTTCTCCAGTATTGGGAGTGTCTTTCATAGATTCACATGCCTGAATCAGAGTAGATAGCAGTACCCAAATAACGCTTGGAAGACGCTATTTGTAACATACACATGAATGTAGAAAGTATATACAATCACAGACTAAGAACGCTATAATTATGCATAAATACATGTAAGCTTGCAATCACATGGGAACGCTATTATATATAAGGCATGATAGTAAGTGTCTGAGCAGCAGTACAGAGGAGGAGGGAAAACAGAGGCTCACCTTGTTTGAAAAGATAGCAGAGAACCGCTTATCCCACGGACGTATCAGCATTGCAGGCAGCCTCCAAACAGTAGTGCTTGGTAAAAGTATGTCTGCTGGACCAAGTTGCTGCTCTGCAGATCTGTTGAAGAGGAACACCAGCAAAGAGAGCAGTCTAGGAAGAAACCGCCCTCGTAGAGTGCGCTCTTCGAGTTGTCTGCAAAGGTCTTCCAGCTTGTTGATGGCAAAAGTCAATAGCTGCAGAAATCCAACGAGCTAAGGTCTGTTTAGACACTGCATGTCCTTGCCGTATTCTTCCGTAGGCAACAAACAATTAATCTGTTTTACGAATGGTAGAGGTCCTTTGCAGATAGCACTTAAGACATCTTCTGATGTCAAGGGTATGTAACACTCTTTCCGCAGGTGATTGCAAAGTAGGAAAGAATGTCTTTAAGATGACTGGTTCATTGAGATGAAAGTCTGAAGGCACCTTTGGCATAAAACTAGGATTTGTGCGTAGCACCACAGAATTGGAAGTGAACTGCATAAAAGGTGAATTTATAGTGAAAGCCTGAATGTCAGTGACTCTTCTAGTTGAAGTCAAGGCCAGTAGTTGAGATACCTTCCAGGATAGAAATTTGAAATCCACTCTATGAATAGGCTCAAAGAGGTGCCGCATGAGCTGCGCTAGTACCACATTGATATGCCAGGATGGAGGCGGAGGACAGACAGTAGGAACCATTCGAAATAGCCCTTCAAAGAATTGTTGCATTATCCTTGTCGAGTAGAGAGAATTGGAACCATCTTGTCGGAACCTTGAAATGGCCGCTAAAAACACCTTTAAAGTTGAATGAGAAAAGCCTGATCTTGCTAAATGTAATGAGAACAGTAATATCTCCTCAGGTGTTAACGTGAATCAGGTGAATACTGGCAGACTGACACCATATGCAGAATCTTTTTCATTTAAGTCTATGTTTTTATCGTGGCAGGCGCTCGAGAACTAGCCAGAACTTCTTTGCAATCCGCAGGTACATTTAGATGAGCAAATTCAAGGTGCTCAGGCGCCAGGCTGCTAATTTCAGAGATGCAGGGTCCGCGTGGCAAATTTGATCGTTATAAATGGACTGGAGGTTCGGTATTGGTCGAAACTGAATGGGAAACAGAAGTGAGTTCCAGGCAGAAACCATACTGGATAATTTGTCTTACCCACTTGTCTGTTGTGATGGAACTCCAGACAGGTAGGAACTGTATTACACGTATTCCACCCCCCCTCCCCTCCCCCCCAACAGTCACTGTTTAGTGGTAGGGGGGCACGGCTATTATTGCCACGACCTCTCCCCTTATTGTTGTTGACTCTTAGCCTCCACAAAAGAAGGCTTTTGGGGATGTTTGAGTGGGGCTCTTGTTGGAGGAGGAGGGATGTTCTAATACCATTGTTTTGGAGCCGGTTCTGTAGAAGGAGCGGCGAAAAGATCCTCTAGAGGAAGGAAACTGTAAGGCCCCCATAGATTTAGCAGTTTCGGTATCGTTCATCTTTTCTAGGGATGTGTCAACTGAGATGCCGAAAAGATGTTCCTGATCAAATGGTTGATTTAAAATAGCAGTTTGAACCGCTTGCTTGAATCCGGAAACCAGGAGCCAAGCATGCCTACGTGATAAGATGCTAGTGTTAATTGCACAAGATGCGGTATCGCCGCATCGAGCGCGCATTTTATTGAGGTTTTGGTAATTAGTTTGCCCTCCTGGATAAGGTCATTGGCTTTTTGTTTGTACTGGTCAGGAAGGTATTCCATGAGCTTTTCAAGCTAGTCGTAGTGAGCCCTATCGTACCTGGCCAATAAAGCTTGTGCATTGGTGATCCTCCAATGGTTTGAAGCCTGCGACATATTAAGTTTCCCGGATGCGTCAATTAATTTTGATCCCTTATCAGAAGGGGGGGGGGAAATCGCCTGTGTTTTTTGAGTTTGCACGCTTGCATGCGTTAGTTACCACAAAGAATCTCTGGGAATCTGACCTTTAATGTAAATTGGTTCATTGGGAGCTGCCTTGTATTTTTTATCCACCCTGGGATTGAGAACACTGGTTCTCAATGGGTCCTTAAAAACTTCTGGGCATGCTTTAGCAAGCCTTTTAACATTGGCAGGGTGCTTGTTGATTTTTGTAAGGGTGCGAAAGTTTCTAGCAAAAAATATTCATCTACGGGGTCGTAATGTAAGGGAAACCCGTGGTATTGGGCGGCCCTGTTGATAAGTTGCGCAAACCCAGTGTTATCTGGTGGTGACGGCTTAGAGGGATAGAGATCCGGATCATTGTGGGTTGGGATCTGTATTGTAGTCACCCCAAGTGTCTACGTCATGTGGGATCTTATGTAAATGGTTATCCACATGTGGGTCTATATTTCTACCTGTATCATCCTCACTATCTAATGGTTGAGGTGAAAATATAGGTTGTGGGGAGTGTGGTGGAGAAATTAATAGATGTGGATTAACTGGAGGGGGAGAAGGAGGTAGGGACAGGCTGGGGTCCATGTCCTGTCGTTTGAGAGGTATAGCAGGTTCGTCTGCAGTGTCCCGTTTCCTCTTTTTTTGGAGGCTTGGTGACTAGTTTGCCGGTGTTTGGGTCAATAAACAACTTTTTTTGCTATGGATCTGTCAAATCAGGTGCAGGCGGAGGGGGCAAATTGTCTTTGTTCTGTGTTGAGGATTTTGGATACGAACCTTCTTTGGAGGGAGTTTGTGAGGCTTTCCGTGGGGCCTTAGAATCTAGGTTTTTGTGGCTCCGAAACTTTTTTCGGCTGACACGTCGTCCTAGGGAGGAGTCACCTACCTCGTGACTACAAAGACTTGTTTCAAGACAAAAACAAAGTGCAACCATCAGAGCCCAACACCAGATGGCGATCCATGTAAAAGTATACAATCTGCAGCACATATACCTTGAACATAGAGTTAACAGAACAAAGGCTTTCTTTGGACTTTTATTGCACAAAAACGCTCCTCTCTTGGCACCATCAGTATGGATTCACCCCCCTTGAGGTCTTCAAAACAGCTTGTCCTTTACCCGGTCATTGTTACATCCCCCAACTCCTCCCCAAGTGTAATACCGACCGGTAACATAGTGACTCGGGCCACGTAAGTTAGATCCTAGCTACAGTGGACTCCCCAGTCAAAAGACGACGAGGGGGTGGACCTCAAAAGCAAAAACCCACGAAAGGAACATGTGCTGGGAAACGCACCACAACAGACGAACTGGAAGTGAGGCAACCTGTACCAGGTCAGGTCTACTGACACTTATTTCACCCATACACTTGGTTGAAGAATACTTCCTGAAGAGGGTAGAGACTATGGTTTCTGTACTATTGAATCGCCTCCTGTATAAACGATCGAGAAGTGGAGAGAGGCTGGCAACAATGGTGGGTGGATGCAGACCGCATCATACTCTTGTAGAAATGAATCAAAAATGAAGTAGAGGGACAGTCTGCCCAGATAGGGTGCTCAGTTACATCACCAAGGGAGGAAGCAGATAGCCATGTTTTTCACTAGGCTTCCGGCCTCGCAGTTCCGTCAGGGGGTCTTTTATGTCCGTAACGAAGGTGGGGTCAGTGTATTGCATGAGCATCAGTCCCTGGATAATCTCAACCAGGGAACCGCTCTTAATATTCATAACACTAATCTGTTGTAAGGTGAACATCAAGGAAGTATAAGGGACCAGAAGAAGTTTGCCTCTGTATCAGCTACCGCTAGAACTAGCCATCCAACTAACTCCAAATCAGTCCTAAGGGTGGGTGGCGACATAGTAGCCTATTCTAGACAATATACTAATCTAACGAATATCACTCTCTCCATCTTCCCCCGGCAGCTTTGCCCCTAGTGATAGTATTGAGAAATGCTCCATCCTTGAGGGAGGGTCAAGTTGAAACTACTTCCCAGCTGATAGATAAGTACCTTTATTGGCTGAACTGTTTTGCAGCGGGCTCTGGTTGGGGGAGAAGGGGGCACATCTAGCCAATCAAATCATCATGACCAGAAGGGTAGGATGGTTTGGTTAGTCCCCGAAAGTGACAAAGGGTGATTGTGGTGTGATTAACTTCAATAAGCCCCATGTCGCTAAACTTCTTCTAGACTACCTGCATATAATTCCTCCTGTTGGGACACAGATCACTGCATTATCTCTGGGTTACTTTTTCAGGCCCCTTTCACTGTTGGTCTTGAGATCGTCACTTTACAGAAGGGAAAACCCAGGGAGATCTAATCAGATGAATAAAGGTGAATCAAACTAAATCTTTTATAATCATTGCAGGGGCAGGGAAACTTGATAGGCCACCTTCTTTCTTTATGGATCCTGGAAATTGATGTGGTGGACTCGTTTGCCTATTTAGGAGTTATTTTTGATAAAAATCAATCATGGTCCAAACAGTTAAGCGGGAAGAGCAATAGGTATGCAGAGAAGCTTAATGGTGCTGAAACCATTAGCCAAACCTCTAATTCCAATGAAAAAATGTATCATGCAAAACCTAAGGCAGCAGCTGTGTATGGGACAGGAGTATGGGGAATGGCTCCAAGTGATTCTCTGCAATCCATCGAGAACATATGTTTTAAGTCTTTTATCCCTCTTCCCCAGTCATACTCGAATGCTGTGCTTCATATGGGACTGGCTCTACCATACATCATGGACTCGATCAAAATGGCACCACTCCTGCCGTAGCTCTATTTGGCGAAGAGACACAGTCCCCTTACGCAAAATATAACTATTCTAAAATCAGACAACTACAGCAGGATTAGGTGGCTAAAGTGTATGGAGTCAGAATTAACAGCAATTGGTTTAAGTCGTCTTTTTAAAGATCCATCTACCTTTAAGTCCCTAACAAAGCGGAAACAGGCTGAAGTATTCACCTTGAGGGCCCAATATTTAAGAAGGGGAAAAATAATTCCAAAGTCAGTCAGCTCGCCTGTATGAACTAACTCCAGCTTTGGATGAGGGAAGTCACTTTTAATTGGTTGATGTCACACTGCCACACCACAAATCATCAGATTAAGATTTTGTCAAAATTTGACTCCACTGATGGTAGGTTATCCAGGGAAGAAATACAAACATTCTGAACTTTCCCTGTGCCCGTGCGACAATCTCCACAAAATGATATGCAAGTTTTATTTTTTTGTGGTTTTACAGGCATGTCTGAAAAAGAGGAAGCAGGTCGACCGTTAATAAGAACAGGGACTGTCTATATACATTTTATTTTATACAGTTAATATATATAGATGAAATGGATTTTATGATAAACTGGGAGTACTTTAACCACCAGGATTTATGCTAATCTATATTTATGTCTTTTTATAAAATGTGACTATGAACTTTTATGATCTTACGTGTAAGATCGAATAAAGGAATTTGATGAAAAAGAAAAAACAGAAATACGTACATGGTACGGGGATTTAATAAAAATATACAGAAATCTCACACTGTTCAAAAAGTGAAACTAATAGTTAACCCTGCAGGGAATGCTCAAGCTGCACATCTACAATTGGCTGCTTTCAGCCCACAAACACTGAATGCCGTTATGGGAAAGATTCTCACCACCTAGGAACAGATTATGCTCTGGATAGCACAAAAAACAAGCCAGCTTAAAGCAGTGTTTCCCCATATGGCCCCACAGTAAAAACACAGAATACTAACTATTTGCTAGCTATTGGGGATGGCTCACCGGTGTAAGACTGCTCTATTTGGGGTACTGTCTTCACAGCTCTCCACACCAGGACACACGGTACCCCTTCTCTGGCTCTTTTACCCGAGGTATTGAAGCAGCTTCAAAATGAGTATGGGCTGCACCTGCCATGAACTTGGGGATGAAACGGATTGGCATTTTTGCCACAGTATCAGACATTATGTTAGGCAACATAAAAAGGGAGGCAGCTGCATTAGCAATAAGTCAGCACCTTAGGGATTTCACTCCAGCACAGCAGGAATGACCCCAAATTATTGGAGAAACCTATGCTACACTAGGTAGAGATCATTTGGGAGCAAAGCCGGGGAAAGCACAACTTGAGAGTAATTCTGAAAAAGCTAACTAATTAAGCACAGATTCTTTAATGTCGAAGAAATGGGACAATAACCTAAAACTGCTGGCGGGGCTGTGGACAACAGGGCACTCTAACTCACCTGCTTCGGCACTGCCCCAGACTACAATCCTTCTGGGAGGGAGTGCTTGAAGCAATAAACACCATCAACTCAACAGAAATTACATGGTTCCCCAGCTAAATATTATTGGGCCTCCCAAACCCACACACCTACCCGTTACAGTCACATAGAGGTAGAGCCATCACTCTCGCACTTGGAGTGGCCGAACACCTTCTTAGTAAATGGAACACCCGATCAAGCCTAGACTGGGTACACAAACTGTGGGGCATGATAGGCATGAAGAAATGAACGGCTTTGTCAATGCAGCACCATCCCCTGTTCGACAAGATGTGGAAAAACTTCTTAACATAACTGTCGAATCATGGGCACTGTCCTTTCCCAGATACCTCCGAATCCTGCGTTTAATACCAGCAGTCGTCTAAAGAACACTATAACACTTTAATACACCCCCACAGACTCTTCCACTAAGGGGTAATATTCTCACTACCCTAGTTCCCCCTATTCTTTTGTTCTTGTTTACTACACTCTATCCTCGACCCTCTGCACCTACAAGATCTGCCTCTCTTATTATTCAGCCGCCATCGGCCGAGCGGATGAAAGTGGGTAGGAGTGCATTGAACTTTACGGTTAAATAAAAAACAGCTTTAAACCTAAAAAAAGCATGAATTCATGTTCTAGCTGGACTCCATAAGTATCAGAAGCCTATTTAATTACCCAATGATCAAGTGCCATAATCACTGGTAAAGATAACCTCGAGGCATACAATTCAATCTCCTCTTGTGAGAGAATTTGTTTCAATGATCAACATAATACTCTACTGGGACATGTGGTTCTATGTCCTCCACATTAGCTGGTGATTTCACATCAAAATCTTCAGTGAAAGAGTCAACGCTCTTTACCTTTTGCTCTCCCTAATGAGTGGGAGTATATGGCGTATTTTTAGGCAACGAGATTGTCCCTGCCAGGTCTTTTCTGACCTAAAGATTTTTTTGCCTGATTTAACAAAGTCTAATTTATGTAAGACTTTCACTCAACACAACAACGCCTTGTCAAATGTTCAAAACATGGATGTGTTCATAATTGAAAACATGGAGTAGGGCCTCTCAGTACAGTGTAAATGTCATGACTTTTTTACCAACCTTCCTGACAGATGTTTGTTGGCATTTCATTTTCTCCAACATTGTGCAACATGCTTCAAATTGCTGGACCTGTTTTATATCAAAATACACTCTTGCATTCCTCTACATAGATGAAACATTTTGCAAAATGATAGTCTACAACCAACTAGCATACTGCAAAAGCCTTAATGTTGCATTGCACCACCTAACATTCTAGTAAGTTTGAAAATCTCGAAAGACTTTTGTCAAATGCTTATCTCACATATCAAACTTACAAACTGTTGCAGTGACTTCAAACGTAATGCTGCATCATCACTATTGCCCTCAAACTCATTAATATGACCCAACATTCAGAAATTCTTCTCCTGCTGTGCTGTGTGGACTAGTTTACTAAACCAAACATTTCATTTCAAATTCTATGTCAGGATCGAAGGCGAGGATTATGCTATTCTTTTTTCACTTTATTAAATAGCAGCCACTTTAAAGTCAAACTACTATTCCCATGAACCATAGGGAATAAACATTAAAACAATAGAGTATCACAGATAGAATGTCTCATCCAGTGCACCAATCTGGAGTCCCCAGGTGGTGATAGTCCTCTATCTCTGACCATGCTTCCTCTTTCTTCGCTGCTAGCAGCCAAGATAAGTCACCTTTATTCTCTTGTGTATTGACTTTGTTACTGAAACGTATGTGTATGCATTTGAACTGAACCTAGTTATTTGCTATTACATTATATTGTTTTGGCTTTGTTGATGCCTCAAGACGCTGCTTTCAGCCTGCGGCTTTCTTCGGTTGCCGTTCTCACGGTTGTGAAGGGCGTTGGTGCCATTTTCCCTGAATGGCGTCGCCCGCGTTCTCAGCTTTTGGTTTTTGTTCTTTTCCTCAGAGTTAGTTTCTGCATGGCGAGCAGTCACTACTCGGTGCTTCGCTCTAGCTGTGGGAGTCTTTCAGCTCCCTAGCGGCTGTATCTCTGTGCCGGTTTGCGGTGTCTGCTGGACGCTGCCAGAGGGCGGCCTGACGGAGTCTCTGACGCGGCGAGCATGCCTGGGATTTCGTGTATTCCTGAGTGCATCGGAGCTCAGCGCTGTATCGCAGCGGGAGCCTTGTCTTCTGTCTGCCTTAACACCCCTGACACAGGTCTGTGCTTTGGCCGTTAGGCTATTTCAATTCTCTTTCTCGCACGCCCCCCTGAACGCCCGTTTCACGGGTCAGTAACTGCTATTAGGCAGCATTGCAGTGTTTCTCTGCCCTGGGGTCTGTATTTTGCAGGCCAAAAACGCTCTGTTACTGCAGGATCTGTAACGCAGTTACTCTGCAGGGACCCATTTGGCAGGCTGCCCACTTATAAGTTCAGCACCTGGGCTGTTGGGGTCCTTGGCTCTCGGGCCTTTCATTGCAAGCACTGCCCACCCATATTCGGGCTGCCACCTAGCCCCCCTTATTGAGGTTTACCAGCTCGTTATCTTTACCTGTCGTATCTGACAAGCTCTCTTGCTTACCTCACTATGGAGACCTTTCAAGATGAAGTCTATCAAGACGATCAATGGGAAGAGGACCCTCTTGCGGCTCTTCCCTGGGGCGAAGATTTTTACGACACTTTGAATCTATCCACAAGGCGGTGGAGCAGGCCGTGACCCCTCTTGAGTCACGGCTGTCCCACAAGATTGACCAAGCCTGCGAAAAACTGTCCAGAACCATGCAGGCCTTATCCACAGGTCCTTCCCCCAGTGGTCCTGCCACAGACACCCACCACCGTCCAACCGTGCTAGGGATACTGGGTCGGATACCGACACATTCTCCCGCCTCAAACAGACTTTCCTTGCCAGTTGTGTTCCACCTGCAACCCCCTCTCCTGTGCCACCAATAATTACCTCTACCTCGGCCGGCGGGGACCAAGGGGATGCGGACGCCTCTCATGAACAGTCCTGTCCCTGGCTCCATTGCAAGTCTGTGCCAACCGCTAGCAAGACAAACTTATGTGGGAACATGCTGGACCAGGACGATGTCCTACACACGCGCTCCTCTGACTGGGCCCCTCCGAGAAAGTCGTTCAGTATGTGGCCAGTAGGATCCACTGCCCGCTCAAACGTGCAACTCGTAATTGCCTTAGGGTAGAGTGTCCCAGCCCTTCCTTGGAGGGGAAGGTAGCCGCCACTCCTGAGATTGACACCAGAATGGCAACCTTCCTACAAAAATGTGTTAAAGACCCTAAAAAGGGCATAGACAGGTCCTGGAGCGCCTGTCAAGATAAATAATTGGATGTCTTGGGGGCCGCTACTAAAATTTTAGATGTGGCAGAAGAAGCTAAGGTCTCGGGCTCTCTCATATCTCCCGATCACCTCTCCTCATGAGCCCAGAGTGTAGTGGTTTCACGGGAACGCCAACTGCACGCTTTCCATTGAACAGGGCAGGTCCCTCGTCATCAAAGTTGCTCAAGGTGGTCTCTTTGGCGAGCCCTTTATCAAGGAGCTAGGGAGGTTCGTTAACACCTTTACCTGCCTGGATAGGGCACAAACTTCCATCCAAAAGGTGTTTCGTCCTCGGGGTTTCAAGGGGACCGGATGAGGTAGGGGCGCTCGTCCGGCTGTCCAAATCAGGAGAGAAGGCTTCAATCAAGGACAATACCAGGATCAAGCCCGCTTTGGATTCTTTTACTCCACCCATGGACGGCGGGACAAAAACAGAGGTGGCAGAGAAGGAGGTGGCTCCAATTCTTCCAGTGAGTGTTCTACCTTCTTCACTTTCAAGTGGGGGGCTGTCTAGCGCATTTTTCCCCAATGTGGACTTCTATCACGGGGGATGCCTGGGTTCTGCAGACAGTAAGGGGCTTTCCTATTGAGTTTCAGGGGACTCCTTTGCAGGTAGTACCTTCCCGCCCACTTTGTATTTCCAAGGCAGATGCTGTTTTGATCGACCAGGAGGTCAGTGCCCTTCTCGTCAAAGGATCGATAGTAGAAACCCTGCCTTATCCCAGAGGTTTCCTCAGCAACCACTTACTTGTTGACAAAGTGGACGGGGGTCAGCATCCGGTCATCCACTTGCGAGTGGCTGGTTTATCGCCACTTCAAGATGGATGAAATCCACCTCCTTCGAAATATTCTCCGGCCTGGCGACTGGATGGCGCGCCTCGACCTCAAGGACGCTTATTTGGCGATCCCCATCTTTCTCCCCTCACCGCCGGTTCCTTCAGTTTCCTTGGCGCAAGACAACTTACAAGTTCGCCACCCTTCCCTTCGTCCTCTCCTCAGCCCCCTGGTGTTTCACCAAGGTTTTGAGGCTAGCGATAAGAGCGCCTTCAGGCATGAGACTCACGGTTTATTTAGACAACATTCTGCTGATGGCGCAAGATCCCAGAACCCTTTCTAGTCACCTGCAAACCGCAGTGGATCTCCTTCAGAACCTAGGTTTCATGATAAACTAAACCAAGTCCACCCTGCCTCCATCCCAGAGAGTAGTTTTTCTAGGGTTCTTAATAGACTCAGTGGAGTCCACTCTCAGCCTTCCCTCTCGCAAAATGAAAAAGATTCATCACGAGAT
The DNA here is from genome assembly GCF_964263255.1 of Lissotriton vulgaris. NCBI lineage: Eukaryota > Metazoa > Chordata > Amphibia > Caudata > Salamandridae > Lissotriton > Lissotriton vulgaris. The sequence goes on along the minus strand of NC_141693.1, from coordinate 568,203,496 downwards.
TCGGAGGGCTTTATCTTCGACTCAGATTTCCCTCAGACAGTTAGCTCAGATAGTGAGCCTCCTTTCGACCTCCATTCAAGCTATCTTCCCCGGCCCCCTCCATTACAGAGCACTTCAATGGCTCAAAGCGGCGCACCTCCACAAGGGCCGACCTTATTCCCACAAGGTGGGTCTGACAACAAACTAGGGAAGAGCTTCAGTGGTGGCTCTCCAACATGGACGTGGAATGGTCAAGCCATTTTCGGGTCTGCGCCAGATATCGTTATCGAGTCCGAAGCGAGCAGATCCGGCTGAGGCGCGACGTGTGGAGACTTCACAATGGGGGTTGTTGTCTCCTTCGAAGCAACATTTGCACATCAACTGTCTGAAACTTTTGGCGGGATTGTTCATGATCAAATGCTGGACTAAGGACTCTGTTCACTCCTGCGTTCTTCTCAAAATGGACAATATCTCTGCAGTCCGGTTTATCAATCATCTGGGGCGCACTCGCTCGAGAGCTCTTTTGGGCCTGGCGGCGATCTTCTGGCAGTACTGCTTGGACCATCAGATCTTTGTCACAGCGCAGTATCTGCCCGGGAAGGGCAATTAAGTGGCGGACTTTCACTCCCGCCAATTCCACGATCTGAGCTTCAGGAAAGTGCACCCGGGAGTGTTTGCGGATCTTCAGAACCTCTTGGGTCTCTTCTCTGTAGACCTCTTCGCCTCTCACCTGGATCACCAACTTCCCCAGTTCTACAGCTGGAGGCCGGACCATCTGGCGGAGCAGACGGACGCATTCCTCGAGGACTGGCAGACCAAAGCGGGCTATGCCTTTTCCCCCGTTTGCGATAACTCGGGTCTCAGCCCAGGTTCGTCGCCAGGGAGCAACCATAGTGCTCATTTCACCAATCTAGAGGTCTTAAGTTTGCTTTCTGGTTCTACTGGAACTTTCCTGGGATTCTCCAATCACACTCCCCCACTTACCAACTCTTCTTCTCAGTCTGGACGGCTGCCCTCACCCGTTGATCAAGCAAGGTTCCCTGGCACTCATGGCGTGGCGTATTACAGGGGACGATGGGCGGTCCCGAGCATTTCAGGAGTGGTTGAGACTTTCTTGTCCAAAGCCTGGGCAGACAGCACACTCCAACGTTATCGATCCACTTGGAGACGTTGTCGTTGGTGTCTGCGACGGAGTTTCGATATCGTGGCAACCGCCATCTTGAATTTTTTGGCCTCGCTAGCAGAGGACTGTCTTGCGTATAGGACAATCAATACCTTTAGGACCGCCATTTCCGCTGGTCACACTTTGGTTGATGGTTCACCTGTCGAAAACACCCTTCGGTTGGTCATCTCCTTCGGGGTATACGTCTCTTGCTTCCCCCGGAACCTTGTTGTCAGTTGTGGGATGATTCAGAAAAGGGGGTGGTGATGAACAGAGTGTCTGAATTAAGCAGACCACTCTTACCCAGTCCAAAGATCAGGGCTTTATCCATCACCGTTTTTTAGCTCACTGCACCATCCCAACTCAGGACTTGGCTATATGCAAATTAGTCTGACCCTGGCCCAGTGCATCATGGGAACAGGGCAGACCAAACTACCAAGCCAATTCTTATACTGGGAAGGAAACAAGCTACCGGGGACCGGTTTCTGGCATTTCAGCCGTCTTCGGCCCGGCTTGCTTGAATCCTGATGGTGCAAAGAGCTAGGGACTCACATCTGAGTATACCCTTCCACGCTTATGGTAGACAAAAATGATTCAGAAAAGGGGGTGGTGTTGAACAGGGTGCAAGGCAGAGGGGAGAAGGGTGCAAGGTGGAGGGGAGAAGGGTGCAAGGCGGAGGGGAGAAGGGTGCAAGGCAGAGGGGAGAAGGGTGCAAGGCAGAGGGGAGAAGGGTGCAAGGCAGAGGGGAGAAGGGTGCAAGGCAGAGGGGAGAAGGGTGCAAGGCAGAGGGGAGAAGGGTGCAAGGCAGAGGGGAGAAGGGTGCAAGGCAGAGGGGAGAAGGGTGCAAGGCAGAGGGGAGAAGGGTGCAAGGCAGAGGGGAGAAGGGTGCAAGGCAGAGGGGAGAAGGGTGCAAGGCAGAGGGGAGAAGGGTGCAAGGCAGAGGGGAGAAGGGTGCAAGGCAGAGGGGAGAAGGGTGCAAGGCAGAGGGGAGAAGGGTGCAAGGCAGAGGGGAGAAGGGTGCAAGGCAGAGGGGAGAAGGGTGCAAGGCAGAGGGGAGAAGGGTGCAAGGCAGAGGGGAGAAGGGTGCAAGGCAGAGGGGAGAAGGGTGCAAGGCAGAGGGGAGAAGGGTGCAAGGCAGAGGGGAGAAGGGTGCAAGGCAGAGGGGAGAAGGGTGCAAGGCAGAGGGGAGAAGGGTGCAAGGCAGAGGGGAGAAGGGTGCAAGGCAGAGGGGAGAAGGGTGCAAGGCAGAGGGGAGAAGGGTGCAAGGCAGAGGGGAGAAGGGTGCAAGGCAGAGGGGAGAAGGGTGCAAGGCAGAGGGGAGAAGGGTGCAAGGCAGAGGGGAGAAGGGTGCAAGGCAGAGGGGAGAAGGGTGCAAGGCAGAGGGGAGAAGGGTGCAAGGCAGAGGGGAGAAGGGTGCAAGGCAGAGGGGAGAAGGGTGCAAGGCAGAGGGGAGAAGGGTGCAAGGCAGAGGGGAGAAGGGTGCAAGGCAGAGAGGAGAAGGGTGCAAGGCAGAGAGGAGAAGAAATGTGTTACTTACCTGTAACAGCAGTTATCCAGTATTGGTGTCTTTCATAGATTCACATGCCTGAATCATTCCCCGTCGCCGAGACGGGAGCCTCCGGTACATAAAAAAGTAATGTCCTAAGGACATACATAGAGAATATAGGCCGAAGGGCCTCCCCTTTTGGGGCCTTTCCACGTCCTTATGTAAAAGGACCGAACTCTCATCGTTAGCCAATCAGCTCCGACCTCCTTCTAGAACCTTCCCGGGAGGAGCCTCCGTCCCTCAGATTTTCGTACGCACCCAGCTAGGGTGTCGCAATGTAGACCTAGAGGTACGTGAGTCCTTACCGGGGAGGCGGGAGGGTTGCATGTGAATCTATGAAAGACACCAATACTGGATAACTGCTGTTACAGGTAAGTAACGCATTTCTTATCCAGTATTTGGGTGTCTTTCATAGATTCACATGCCTGAATCAGAGTAGCCAGCAGTAATACATGCATAGTGGTAAGGCACATTCCCACATCTAGTAGGCCTGCATAAAGTACAGACAACCTGAGAGAAAACATGGTAATACATAGTCATGCATATAGCAGAGAAAACCATGAAGAATGTGCATACCTGGATGGCGGGACGAGGTAAGGCTCACCTTATTGGAAGAGATGGCGCAGCACCGCTTGTCCCACTGCAGCGTCCTTCTGCAGTTCGATGTCCAGGCAGTAGTGCTTGGAAAAGGTATGCGGGGACTTCCATGTCGCCGCTCGGCAGATGTCCAGGATCGTCACTCCAGCGAAGAGCGCCGCTGACGTTGACATCGCTCTGGTTGAGTGGGCAGCCACTCGGTCTGTCAAAGGCCGTCCGGCCTGATCATGGCAGAAAGCAATTGCTGAAGAAATCCAGCGTGAGATGCTCTGTTTTGTCAAGGGCAACCCCATGCGCGGGTTGCTGTAGGCTACAAAGAGTTGAGAAGACTTCCTGACGTCTTTGGTCCTGTCCAAGTAGAATTTGAGACACCTTTTAATGTCCAGGGAATGCAGCGCCCTTTCCGCTGCCGTGGAAGGGTCCGGAAAGAACGACTTGAGGACAATTGGTTCGTTCAGATGAAAGTCTGACGGCACTTTAGGAATGAATTTAGGGTTGGGCCTGAGTACCACTCGGTCGTGCCTGAATTGGAGATACGGTTCCTGAATGGACAGCGCCTGAAGTTCGCTGACCCTTCTGGCCGACGTCAGGGCTAGCAGGAGAGCCGTTTTCCAGGAAAGATGCTTGAGCGATGCCCGGTGTATGGGCTCGAATGGGTGTTTCATCAATTGGTTTAGCACTAAGTTCAACTGCCAGGTTGGAGGAACTTTCCGAGGCCTCGGAAAGGATCTGTAAAGTCCTTTTAGAAATTGCTTTACCAGTCGACTGGACCAGAGGGAGGGTCCCGATGGGGTCCTGGTGAACCTAGAAATCGCAGCCAGATGAACCTTAATGGAGGCGTGAGCCAGTCCCGATTGAGCCAGGTGCAGTAGGTACGGTAGCAGCTGTACTGGGGTGACCCGGAGCGGGTGTAAGTGTTGTTCCGAACACCACACGCAGAACCTCTTCCACTTCAGCGAGTAGGTCTTGGTCGTGCTGCTCGCTCTCGCTTTGGCCAGTACCGCCCTGCAATCCTGTGGTATGTCTAGCTCCCCGAACTCACGGTGCTCAGGAGCCAAGCCGATAAGTTGAGCGAACGGAGGTTCGGGTGGTGTACCTGGCCTCCGGACATTGTCAAGAGGTTCGGGAGTTGTCGCAGGTGAATCGGGGGCCTGATGGATAGGCGAAGAAGATCCGAGAACCAATGTTGTCTCGGCCAGTACGGAGCAATCAGTATCAGCGTGCACGGTTCCGTCCTCATCTTCCGGAGGAGCCTCGGTATCATCGGGAACGGCGGAAAAGCGTACGCAAACACGCTGGACCAGCCGATGGAAAAAGCATTTCCCAGCGACCCCCGTTGGGGATGCCAGCTTGCGTAGCTTCGGCATTTGGTGTTCTCTGCCGTCGCGAATAGATCGATCCTCGGGGTGCCCCATTGTGAGAAGACGTGGGCCACCGTGTCGCCGTTGAGCTCCCATTCGTGGGAGAGAGAGGTCTGCCTGCTGAGGGCGTCCGCGATAGTGTTCTCCTTCCCTGGAACGTACTCCGCCTTGAGGGAGAGGCCGTGCGCCACCAACCATTTCCAGATTTTTTGCGATTCTCGTGAGAGAGAGAGAGATCGCGTTCCCCCTTGTTTGTTCAGGTAGTGCATCGTCGTGGTGTTGTCTGTTTTGACGAGCACAGGGGAAGAGCCGATGCGTGGCAGGAAGGCCTGAAGAGCCAGGTACACCGCCCTCAGTTCCAGGAGGTTGATGTGTAGTTGTGTCTCCTGGGCGTCCCATTTGCCGCTGACTCGAAGGTCTAACAGTACTGCGCCCCAGCCTTCCAGTGAGGCATCGGTCGTGATGACCAGTGGTGCCGGCGGCAGGAGGAACGGCAATCCGGCCGTCAGGTGAGTCCTGTTTCTCCACCACAGCAGGGCCTTTATGATGGCCGGCGTGATTGTGAGAATGTCGTCGAAGGAGCCTGAAGACTGTTTCCATTGTCTTGCCAACGCTTCCTGTAGGGGGCGCATGCGGAGCCTGCAGTGCGGTACGAGGAGAATGCATGAAGACATCATCCCTAGCAAGGAGGTGAACGTCCGGACCTTGATGCGAGGCTTCTTGGCCACCGCCGCGGCCAGAGACAGTACTTTGCAGATCCTGTCCTCTGAGGGGAAAGCCTTCGCACGCTCCGTGTCCAGGGTTGCCCCTAGGAAGGAGATCCTCGTGGACGGAGTAGTGCATGATTTTTTGAGGTTGATCGTCAGACCCAGCTGTTGGAAAAGAGCGCTGCAGGCGTTGAAGGAAGCCAGCGCGTCCTCCGGGGAAGGAGCTTTCACCAGCCAGTCGTCCAGGTAGGGGAACACCTGGTGACCCCTTTGTCGCAGGAAGGCCGCCACGGGCGCCAAGCACTTTGTGAAGATACGTGGGGCAGACTTGAGGCCAAACGGCAAGACCTTGAACTGGTAATGTCTGCCCGCTATTTCGAACCTTAGGTATTTCCTGTGCCTGACGAGTATGGGGACATGGTAGTAGGCGTCCTGTAAGTCCAGGGAGACCATCGAGTCGCCTCTTTCCAGTGCTCCTAGGATCTCCTGGATTGTGACCATCCGGAAGGATTGACTCCGTAGGAAGGCATTGAGCGCCCGGAGGTCTAAGATCGGCCTCCACTTGTCCCCTTTCTGTTGGACCAGGAAGAAGTGGGAATAAAAACCCTTCCCTTTCTGGGAGTCCGGGACCTTTTCGATGGCTCCTTTGACCAACATGGCAGAGACTTCCTGGAGAAGGAGGTGCAGGTGTCTGTGGGCACGCTTCAGCGGAGGGGTGTTGGGAGGGGTGTTGACCAGTTCGAGGGAATGTCCAAATTGAATTATTTGTAGTACCCACCGATCCGTAGTGATTTTTCGCCAATTGTGGAGGAAGTGGGTCAGTTTTCCCCCAATTCGAAAGGATTGAGACGGTGGTGGGACTGGCTGGAGTAAGTGGTCACTGGCGGCCGCCAGCGCCCTTCTTGGCGGATTTGCCTCTGAAGGACGATCTCCCATAGGATGACTGTCGGGACTGTTGTTTCTGCTGGGGTTGGTTCCTGTTGCCATAGGAATAGGACGACCGATTTTGGTAGGAACCTCTGTAGGAGTACTGACCCCTGGAGCGGCCTCCCCGAAAGGATTGGTTCCGGGACTGGAGGGAGCCCAGAGCCCTCGCCGTGTCGGTGTCTTTTTTGATGGCCTGGAGTGCCTCGTCTATCTTCTCCCCAAAGAGGAATTGCCCATCGAACGGCATATCCAGCACCTTAGATTGGACCTCCTGCCGAAAAGACGTCGCCTTGAGCCAGCCCTGGCGGCGGAGCACGGCAGCCCCGGCCAACTGGCGGAATCCCGTCATGGCTGCGTCGATGGCGCAGTCGATAATTTCAGCCGCGGAGTTTTGTCCTTCCGCCAGAAGAGCTTTCACCTCGTCCTGGACCGTGGCCGGCAGGCCTTGCAGGTAGGGAGCTATGTCTTCCCATAGCTGGCGGTTGTAGCGGCCCAGGAGGGCGATGGAGTTTGCCACCTTGATGGACATGGCGGATGTGGTGGAGAACCTCTTGCCTATGGTGTCCTCCGCGGATTCCACCGCCATGTGAAACCTCCTTGCAGCTCTGTCCACCAGTTTGTGGAAACCTCCCACGTCCGCCGCTTCAGAGTGGCGCGGTCTCGGGGATGCCGGGGCAGACGAATGGTGTGATGACGCAGCATCGGCATCGTCGTCTCTGTGGTCCGAGGCGACGTCTTGCACCTCGCCTTCCTCTAAGTCCGTGTCATCCTCCTCGCTTTCCGATGAGTCCTCCGCCTGTGTTTGCGGTCGGAGTTGGCTCCGAGGACGGGCCGGGGGAGCGGAAGGGTGCGAGGCCGACGGTTGCGCTTGGGTGAGCGGTACCTGGGCACCGCTGTCTGCGTCCGGGAACCTTCGTTTATAGTCCTGCACCAGGGATTTCAAATCGTTGACCAGCGACAGTGGCAAACAGATCATCGGGGTTTTCACCGTGTCTACGGTCAGGGAGCTGCCTTGATACGTCACTCCGTCCCGGATCTCTTGGACGTCCTGGTGTTCTTCGTGAACCTCCTGGTCTTCGTCCGACTCCTCACTTTGTAGTGTGTCTTGTTCTTCTTCGGGTGCCAATTCCACCGTTGGGCGAACGGAGGGCGTTGGACTCGAGTGAATAGAGACTTCGACCAATCTCGATTCTTTCCAAGATGGCGCCGGGGTCTCTTCCGACGACGTGCGTGAAGATGGCGCTCCCGCCATGTGTGTTGGTGATTTGGGCACCTCCGTCCGGGTTAATGGTACCAATTTTTGCGGGGATAAGGGTTTCGCCGCCTTACTGATGGTAGGGTCGTGGACTTGAGATGCCTTTGTCGAAGGTGTGGTTTTTGAACTTGACTTCGACTGTTTAGGAGACGAACTTGACTTCGATGTCTTGGGTGACGAGCCTTCGGTATGAGGTGTTTTCGGCGAAGGCGTACCTGAAGATTTAGACCTCTTAGGTGACGAAGAGGCGGCCTTCGAGGGTTTCAGAGGAATGGTCGAGGAGACCGGTGCGCCCGAGGACGCAGCGGTGGTCGTCGTGGTCGCCGCGGAGGGCGATGAGGCCGTAGTAGTCGACACAGTGGTCGTGACTGAGGTGGCCCGCTTAGTAGATGGAGCGGGCTTCTTGAACCTCTGGCCATCCTTAACAGACACGGAGGAGGTGGTGGAGCGTGCCTCCGAAGGCTTCCTGTGCGCCTTCTTAGGAGGAGTGTCTGTCTCTCCAGGGGACTGCACCCTGGGTCTCTTCTTGGAGACTTTGGAGGTCGCGGAGACACTACCCTCGGAAGATTCCAGAGTGTCTCGGACCTTAAGCCTGTCGAGCCATTCGCGAAGGCGAGTTTCCCGTTCCTTAACCGTCTTCTTTGGGAAGGCTCTACACACCCTACACTTGTCAGTGACGTGGTCAGGGTACAGGCAATATATGCACAGGTCGTGCTTGTCCTCCGCTTGAATCCGCTGCTTGCCGCAGGAGGAGCAGGCCCTTAGGAGGGCTTTCTTCTGTGAGTCCTCCATGGACGAAGTTTTCTTATTAGATTCCGACATGTAGTCGATGCTAGGATGAAATCCTTTTCGTACAAGTGAATTTCGGTGAAGTTTGAGACTTCGAATTTTGGAAACCTGAAGAGCTCAGGTTGGAGACTCCCTAGCACAACGTGCGGTAGAAAAATCTGAGGGACGGAGGCTCCTCCCGGGAAGGTTCTAGAAGGAGGTCGGAGCTGATTGGCTAACGATGAGAGTTCGGTCCTTTTACATAAGGACGTGGAAAGGCCCCAAAAGGGGAGGCCCTTCGGCCTATATTCTCTATGTATGTCCTTAGGACATTACTTTTTTATGTACCGGAGGCTCCCGTCTCGGCGACGGGGAATGATTCAGGCATGTGAATCTATGAAAGACACCCAAATACTGGATAAGGGTGCAAGGTAGAGAAGGGTGCAAGGCGGAGGGGGAGAAGGGTGCATGGCAGATGGGAGAAGGGTGAAAGGGAGAAGGGTGCAGGGAAGAGAGGAGAAGGGTGCAAGGTAGAGAAGGGTGCAAGGCGGAGGGGGAGAAGGGTGCAAGGCAGAGGTGAGAAGGGTGCAAGGCAGAGGTGAGAAGGGTGCAAGGCAGAGGTGAGAAGGGTTCAAGGCAGAGGTGAGAAGGGTGCAAGGCAGAGGAGAAGGGTGCAAGGCAAAGGGGAGAAGGGTACAAGGCAAAGGGGAGATGGGTGCAAGGCAGAGGGGAAAAAGGTGCAAGGCAGAGGGGAAAAAGGTGCAAGGCAGAGGGGAGAAGGATGCAGGGTAGAGAAGGGTGCAAGGCGGCGGGGGAGAAGGGTGCAAGGCAGAGAGGAGAAGGATGCAAGGTAGAGAAGGGTGCAAGGCGGCGGGGGAGAAGGGTGCAAGGCGGAGGGGGAGAAGGGTGCAAGGCAGAGGGGAGAAGGGTGCAAGGCAGAGGGGAGAAGGGTGCAAGGCAGAGGGGAGAAGGGTGCAAGGCAGAGGGGAGAATGGTGCAAGTTAGAAAAGGGTGCAAGGCGGAGGTGGACTAGGGTACAAGGGGAAGGGGAGAAGGGTGCAAGAGGGAGGGCAAGAAAGGTGCAAGGCAGAGGGGAGAAGGGTGCAAGGGGGATGGTGATGAAGTTAAAAATGTGCCCCCCCTGGAAACATTTCTGCGGACACCCATGGAACGCACACTACTTTGTGAGGGAGAGTGGGAGAGAGTGGAGAGAGAGAGAGAGAGTGGAGAGAAATAGTGGAGAGAAACAGTGGAGAGAAACAGTGGGGAGAGAGAGTGGCTAGAGAGAGAGAGAGAGAGTGGAGATAGACAGTGGAGAGACCGAGAGTGGAGAGAGAGTGGAGAGAGCATGGAGAGACACTGGAGAGAGTGGTGAGACCGAGAGTGGAGAGAGAGAGAGAGTGGAGAGAGAGAGAGAGAGTGTAGAGAGAGAGTAGAGAGAGAGTAGAGAGTGGAGAGAGAGTGGAGATAGGCAGTGGAGAGACCGAGAGTGGAGAGAGAGAGAGAGAGGAGAGAGAGAGAGAGAGAGAGAGAGAGTGGAGAGAGCATGGCGAGACAGTGGAGAGAGAGAGAGTGGAGAGAGAGAGAGAGAGAGAGTGGAGAGAGAGAGAGAGAGAGTGGAGAGAGAGAGAGAGAGAGAGAGTGGAGAGAGAGAGAGAGAGAGTGGAGAGAGCATGGCGAGACAGTGGAGAGAGAGAGAGTGGAGAGAGAGAGAGTGGAGAGAGAGAGAGAGAGTGGAGAGAGAGAGAGAGAGAGTGGAGAGAGAGAGAGAGAGTGGAGAGAGAGAGAGAGAGAGTGTAGAGAGAGAGAGTGGAGAGAGAGAGAGAGTGGAGAGAGAGAGAGAGTGGAGAGAGAGAGAGAGTGGAGAGAGAGAGAGAGTGGAGAGAGAGAGAGAGTGGAGAGAGAGAGAGAGTGGAGAGAGAGAGAGAGTGGAGAGAGAGAGAGAGTGGAGAGAGAGAGAGTGGAGCGAGAGAGTGGAGCGAGAGAGTGGAGCGAGAGAGTGGAGCGAGAGAGTGGAGCGAGAGAGTGGAGCGAGAGAGTGGAGCGAGAGAGTGGAGCGAGAGAGTGGAGCGAGAGAGTGGAGCGAGAGAGTGGAGCGAGAGAGTGGAGCGAGAGAGTGGAGCGAGAGAGTGGAGCTCGAATGGAGAGTGGAGAGAGAGAGTGGAGAGAGAGAGAGTGGAGAGAGAGAGAGAGAGAGAGAGTGGAGAGAGAGAGAGAGAGAGAGTGGAGAGAGAGAGAGAGAGTGGAGAGAGCATGGCGAGACAGTGGAGAGAGAGTGAGTGGAGAGAGAGAGAGTGGAGAGAGAGAGAGAGAGAGTGGAGAGAGAGAGAGAGAGAGTGGAGAGAGAGAGAGAGAGAGTGGAGAGAGAGAGAGAGAGAGTGGAGCGAGAGAGAGAGAGTGGAGCGAGAGAGAGAGAGTGGAGCGAGAGAGAGAGAGTGGAGCGAGAGAGAGAGAGTGGAGCGAGAGAGAGAGAGTGGAGCGAGAGAGAGACTGACAGAGAGAGAGAGACTGACAGAGAGAGACTGGGTGAGAGACTGACTGGGTGAGAGACTGACTGGGTGAGAGACTGACTGGGTGAGAGACTGACTGGGTGAGAGACTGACTGGGTGAGAGACTGACTGGGTGAGAGACTGACTGGGTGAGAGACTGACTGGGTGAGAGACTGACTGGGTGAGAGACTGACTGGGTGAGAGACTGACTGGGTGAGAGACTGACTGGGTGAGAGACTGACTGGGTGAGAGACTGACTGGGTGAGAGACTGACTGGGTGAGAGACTGACTGGGTGAGAGACTGACTGGGTGAGAGACTGACTGGGTGAGAGACTGACTGGGTGAGAGACTGACTGGGTGAGAGACTGACTGGGTGAGAGACTGACTGGGTGAGAGACTGACTGGGTGAGAGACTGACTGGGTGAGAGACTGACTGGGTGAGAGACTGACTGGGTGAGAGACTGACTGGGTGAGAGACTGACTGGGTGAGAGACTGACTGGGTGAGAGACTGACTGGGTGAGAGACTGACTGGGTGAGAGACTGACTGGGTGAGAGACTGACTGGGTGAGAGACTGACTGGGTGAGAGACTGACTGGGTGAGAGACTGACTGGGTGAGAGACTGACTGGGTGAGAGACGGACAGAGAGAGAGACTGACTGAGAGAGTCTGAGTGACAGAATGACTGACTGACAGAGAGAGAGAGAGACTGACTGACTGGGGTAGAGAGAGAATGACTGACTGAGAGAGACTGACTGAGTGAGAGAGTCTGAGTGACAGAATGACTGACTGACCGAGAGAGAGAGAGACTGACTGACTGGGGTAGAGAGAGAATGACTGACTGAGAGAGACTGACTGACTGGGAGAGAGAGAGACTGACTGGGAGAGAGAGAGACTGACTGGGAGAGAGAGAGACTGACTGGGAGAGAGAGAGACTGACTGGGAGAGAGAGAGAGACTGACTGACAGAGAGAGACTGACTGACTGACAGAGACTGAAAGAGAGAGAAAGAGACTGAGAGACTGACAGAGAAAGAGAGACTGACCAACAGAGAGAGACTGACTGACAAAGACTGACTGATAGAGAGACTCACAGAGAGACTGACTGACCGAGAGAGAGACTGAGACTCTGACAGAGAGAGAGACTGACTGACAGAGAGAGAGACTGACTGAGAGAGACTGAATGACAGCGAGTGATAGACTGACTGACAGAGAGAGACTGACTGGCTGACAGCCTGACAGAGAGAGAGAGAGAGAGAGAGAGAGAGAGAGAGAGAGAGAGAGAGAGAGAGAGACTGACTAAGAGACTGAATGACAGAGAGAGATAGACTGACTGACTGAGAGATACTGACTGACAGAGAGAGAGAGAGAATGACTGTGATGGAATTGGGGTCAAAGTGTGTATGAAGCTATGCAATGCCTCTTAAGATTGCTATTGTCTAATAAAAATAAAAATGTATTATCAAAATGTGCTCTTTGTGGTTACATCTGCTTTTGAAATACTGCATTGAAGCTTTGTCCAATGTCTTAAAACGGAAACGAGAAGGAGCAGTGGATGCACTTTTATCAAAACTAAACGATGAGTGGGCCCGATGTTGTATATCATGACAGGAGTCTGCATCAGGACACCCACCTAAAATTGGGCAAACTTTCCCGGCCTACTCAAGGCAGGGACCCTGTAATGAATGGACCACCACATATGATAGCCTGCGGGCAGACTAAGCCCAACCTTTGACTCCACCATCCAGTGTTACTTGTAACGGCTGTATTGGTGACAGTGGCATAACAATCGCCCTGCATCCCCTGCAGTATGGCGGGTCGCTGGCCTGAGAGCTCTAGACTGGCACGGAGAATGGGAGGGGGGCCCCCTCCATGTAGTTTGCAGGGGGGCCCCCTCATGTTTCGTTACGCCACTGCTACCGGGGACCGGTTTCTGGCATTTCAGCCGTCTTCGGCCCGGCTTGCTTGAATCCTGATGGTGCAATGAGCTAGGGACTCACATCTGAGTATACCCTTCCACGCTTATGGTGGACAAAAATGATTCAGAAAAGGGGGTGGTGATGAACAGAGTGTCTGAATTAAGCAGACCACTCTTACCCAGTCCAAAGATCAGGGCTTTATCCATCACTGTTTTTTAGCTCACTGCACCATCCCAGCTCAGAACTTGGCTATATGCAAATTAGTCTGACCCTGGCCCAGTGCATCATGGGAACAGGGCAGACCAAACTACCAAGCGAATTCTTATACTGGGAAGGAAACAAGCTACCGGGGACCGGTTTCAGGCATTTCAGCCGTCTTCGGCCCGGCTTGCTTGAATCCTGATGGTGCAATGAGCAAGGGACTCACATCTGAGTATACCCTTCCACGCTTATGGTGGACAAAAATGATTCAGAAAAGGGGGTGGTGATGAACAGAGTGTCTGAATTAAGCAGACCACTCTTACCCAGTCCAAAGATCAGGGCTTTATCCATCACCGTTTTTTAGCTCACTGCACCTTCCCAGTATAAGAATTGGCTTGGTAGTTTGGTCTGCCCTGTTCCCATGATGCACTGGGCCAGGGTCAGACTAATTTGCATATAGCCAAGTTCTGAGCTGGGATGGTGCAGTGAGCTAAAAAACGGTGATGGATAAAGCCCTGATCTTTGGACTGGGTAAGAGTGGTCTGCTTAATTCAGACACTCTGTTCATCACCACCCCCTTTTCTGAATCGTTTTTGGCCACTATAGGTGTGGCAGGGTATACTCTGACATGAGTCCCTTTCTCACTGCTCCATCAGGATTCAAGCAAGCCGGGCCGAAGACGGCTGAAATGCCAGAAACCGGTCCCCGGTAGCTTGTCTCCTTTCTGGTGAAGAATTGGCTTGGTAGTTTAGTCTGCCCTGTTCCCATGATGCACTGGGCCAGGGACAGACTGATTTGCATATAGCCAGGTTCTGAGCTGGGATGGGGCAGTGAGATAAATAACGGTGATGGATCAAGCCCTGATCTTTGGACTGGGTAAGAGTGGTCTGCTTAATTCAGACACTCTGTTCATCACCACCCCCTTTTCTGAATCGTCTCAGTTGTGGGATGTCAGAGTTTTGAACCTCTTCCAATCGTGGCAACCAAATAGATTCCTCTCCAGGAAGGAACTGTTGGTGAAGCTAGCCATGCTGCTGTGTCCGATTACTTGCAGACGGGTGTCAGACGTCAGGGCTCTGGACGTGTCGGGAAGAGTTTTCTCTCCGACCGGTTTAACGTTTACCATACGTAGACGCACCAAGTGTGGGACGACTTATGTCTCCTATCCTGCTTTTCCAGACGCCCTGAAACTATGTGTAGTTGCCTGTCTCAAGGCTTACGAGGAGATAACTGAGGAGTTAAGGCCTCCTGGGGAACGCCAGTTGCTCATTGCGCTCAAAAAGCCCCCACGATTGTCCGTTGGGTTCGTTGGATCATGCAGGAAGCTGGCATCGATTTACGAGCCTTTGCTGCTCATTCCACCAGAGTGGCTATGGCCTCCAAGGCTTTTACCCTGGTAGCTCGTCTTGAAGACATTCTGAATGCAGCAGACTGGTCATCAGACTCCACCTTTAAGCGGTTTTATTTCAAACCGGTTGACATGGCTCATTCGGCCGTGAGCAAGCTTTAAACTAGCATAATCCTTGCCTCTGGTCCCGACATGGAATGAAAAATTTCCTAGCTAACGTAACGGAAAGTTTCAATTCTATTAAGGACTCGGAGGTGAGAATTATCCCACCCAGGGTACAACTTGGTTGACTTCATCCCTCCCACGTATTGGAGTAAGTACAGTGTTTAATTTGACTTACTGTATTGTGATCATGTACATGCTTTGACATATTCTCTCCTTAGGGTGAAGCCTTAGCCACTCCTGTCGCTTACGCCTTCTTTTATTTTCCAGGGGATTCGAATAAACAAGACTCCTGATGAGACTTTGCTACCTGACTGAGCAACGAAAGAGGAAGCATGGTCAGAGGCAGAGGACTATCAGCACCCTGGGGACTCCTGATTGGCGCACTGGATGGGACATTCTATCTGTGATACTCTATTGTTTTAATGTTTATTCCCTATGGTTCATGGGAGTAGTTGTTTGACTTTAAAGTGGCTGCTATTCAATAAAGTGAAGAAAGAATAGCATGATCCTCGCCCTCAGAGACCTTAATAGAATTGAAACTTTCCGTTATGTTAACTAGGAAATTTTTCATTCTCCCCCAAATTAACTTTGGAATATTACTTAAACTTGATGTAAGATGGATATAATACTTAACTTTTGATCTAATCATCTAATTGCATGTCATTCAGTAGATGAATGGCATGGTTTCATGTAAAATCAAAAACAGAACTGCATGATCTCAGGAAAGTAGTGGGAGGAATCTTCCATCAAATAATTAAATGCCCTTATTTCCTCAAACGCAGGTATACTCTTTGTTGCGACAACATTCAACTTAATGAATGTCTGCACAACGACATTACTACAAAAGTGCAGACAGTGAGGTGTTGGGTACAAACGGCAGCGTACTGATCGTCCAATTCCATAGTCATGCTGCTCAGATATATAAAAAATGGCATACAACTAATTTTCCTAACACTTCAATTCTTAATATTAATTGAAAGTAATTGCAACTATTCTGAATTTGCACTAAAAGTTTATTAGTAACCACTTATCATGCAAAACATTCCCCTTTAAAAGGAGATTCACAAATCACCCATACAAACACCCATTTTATTCACTTACAACTAGGGCACTGACTACTTACTGCAGCATTTTGAACAAGGAAGAATGGAGGAGCTGGAAGCGCTTCAGATTCTGGATGATTCCAATGTCTTGCATTATACACTGCTTTTGTGGGAGACTGGAAAAAAAAAGTATATTTAATGATAACTCAAGGATCGCAATATAGTAAGTTACATTTCAATTATATATACCCAAATTACGTTTTTGTTTATGCTATTCAGATAATTATCAGCAGATTGAAACTGCTTTCAATGGAGAAGAGGTATTTTAGTGTCCATGTGAGATATTGCAAATGCTACTTACCAGTATGCATCTGTTCTTGGCATGTAGGGCTGCTGACATTCATATCTGTGCATAGATCGCCGCCTAGTGTTGAGTCCGGATGATTGCACATTGTTGTCCTGGAAGAGTCTTCGAAGTATCACGAGATAGGTGGCTCCTCCCCTGGACTACAGTGCGCATGGGCATCGACTCCATCCCCAGATTGTTTTTAGCCATTGTGTCCGAGATGGAGTGAACTTTGTGAGTGATGACCATGCTATGAAATGTATGTAAATACTGCAGCTGCTACAGGCGCCGGGGAGGAGGGTGGGCGATATGAATGTCAGCAGCCCTACATGCCAAGAACAGATGCATACTGGTAAGTAGCATTTGCAGTTCGAGGCATGTGGGCTGCTGAATTCATATCTGTGCATAGAATACATAGCAGTCCCTCCATTAGCGGCGGCCGCCAGTGCCAGCTGCAGCAGTTTGGAAAAGTGTCTTGAGAACAGCCTGCCCTACATCTGCCTGCTGCTTGGAGTGCACGTCTACACAGTAATGTTTAGTAAAGGTATGTGTGGTAGACCATGTGGCTGCTCTCCATATGTCCTCTAATGGAATGTTTCCAAGGAAGGCCATAGAGGCCCCCAACTTTCTGGTGGAGTGGGCTCTTGGTGGAATAGTAAGAGTGCGTTTAGCTTTTGCATAACAGATCTGAATACATTTCACGATCCACCTAGCAATACCAGCCTTGGAAATAGCGTTACCTTTGTGGTGCGACGCAAAGGCAACGAAAAGCTGCTTAGTTTTTCTAAAATCCTTGGTCCTGTCAACGTAATACATCAGGGCCCTTTTGAAGTCAAGGGTGTGGAGCATCCGCTCCGCCAGTGACTAAGGATTTTGAAAAAACACCGGCAACTCAATTGTTTGGTTTATGTGGAACTGAGACACAACCTTGGGTAGAAATTTAGGGTTAGTGCGGAGCACTACCCTGTTAGCATGAACCTGGAAGAACGGCTCCTGGATTGTGAGGGCTTACAGCTCACTAACTCTACGTAGCGATGTAATTGCTACTAAGAAGGCCACTTTCCAAGTCAAGAACTGAAGTTCGCAGGAGTGTAGTGGCTCAAAGGGAGGACCCATCAGTCTTGTAAGAACCACATTGAGGTTCCATTCTGGAGCTGGTGGGGTCCGTGGTGGAATGACCCGTTTGAGTCCTTCCAGAAAAGCTTTGATAGCAGGCACTTTTAAAAGTGAAAGGTGCTGTCTATTTTGGAGGTATGCGGCCATCGCAGACAGGTGAATGCGGATGGAAGTATATGCCAAATTACACTGGTACCGATGGAACAGGTAACAGATGATGTTCTGAATGGAAGCATCTAGTGGATTAATGTTGTGGTTTGCGCAATAAATGACAAACCGCTTCCATTTGGCCGCATAACAGGCTCTAGTAGTGGGCTTCCTTGCCTCCCGAATGATGTCCATACAATTGGGAGGAAGGTTGAGGTAGCCAAACTCTAGGACTTCAGGAGCCAGATCGCCAGGTTGAGCTGTCGCGGATCTGGGTGCTGAATGTCGCCATGGCTCTGCGTCAGAAGGCTGGGTGTGAGATGAAGCCTTTGATGCGGTACCACGGACAGTTCCAGAAACGTGGTGTACCATGGTTGGCGAGCCCACGTTGGAGCAACTAGGATGAGAGTCATCGAGTGCTGCCTGAGCTTGCGTGCCACCAGCGGTATCAGAGGTGCTGGGGGAAAAGCGTACGCAAATTTGCCTGACCAGTTCATCCATATCGCATTGCCCTGCGATTGCGGGTGTGGGAACCTGGCGGCGAAGCTTTGGCATTTTGCGTTCTCCCTTGTGGCGAACAGGTCTATCTCTGGATGACCCCATCTTTGAAAGTACGGTTGGAGTACTGATGGATGTAACTCCCACTCGTGCATCTGGTGGCTGTGCCTGCTGAGCAGGTCCGCCATCTGATTGTCTTTGCCTGGGAGGTGTTCTGCCATGAGGAAGATGTTCCTCTGAATGGCCCACTTCCACATGCTCTGAGCCAGATGAGACAGCTGCGGAGAGTGTGTTCCTCCCTGTTTCTGAATGTAGTACATGGCGGTCATGTTGTCCGTCCGGATCAACACGACCTTGTTGCACAGATGTACTTTGAATGCCTTTAAGGCCATGAAGATCGCCATCAGTTCCAAAACATTGATGTGCATCTTCCTCTGCTGTATAGTCCATAGTCCCTGCACTGTGTAATGGAGTACATGCGCTCCCCAACCCTGGAGAGAAGCGTCCGTCGTCAGGATAATCTGTGGCACAGGCTCCTGGAACGGTCGGCCCTTGCAAAGGTTTTGTGGATTCCACCAATGCAGAGAGTTGTATGCCCGACCGCTCACCAACACTAGGTCTTTCAATTGCCCGTGAGCCTGAGTCCACTGACGTGCTAAGCACTCCTGAAGCGGGCGCATATGTAGTCTCGCGTGCGGGACAATGGAGATGCAGGAGGCCATCATGCCTATCAACTGCATGAACACTTGCTGGAAGCGAGTGCCGAGGTCTGAATCTTTGGATCAGCGACTGAATGCTGGCGATTCTCACTGAATTTGGCTGCGCAGTGGCCGCCAGAGTGTTTATGGTCGCCCCCAGATACTGCCGTATGTGGGCGGGCTGGAGATGGGATTTTGGGTAATTCAGTGAGAATCCCAGATCGTGCAGAAGGTGAATAGTGTGGGACACATGGTCGGCGCACTGCTGGTTCGACTTTGCCTGAATGAGCCAGTCGTCCAGATAGGGGTAGACGTGGATGTTTTGACGTCTTAGATGTGCCGCCACCGTTGCTAGGCACTTCGTGAAGACCCTGGGCGCCGTGGTGACCCCAAAAGGCAGAACCTTGAACTGGTAGTGCTGGTTTTGAATGGTGAACCGCAGATATTTTCTGTGTGAAGGATGCAGGGGAATGTGAAAGTATGCATCCTTGAGATCCAGAGTTGCCAGGAAGTCCCCCTGCTGAAGCAGTGGGAGAACCTGCTGCAGAGTGAGCATATGGAAATGTTCTGACAGAATGTACAAGTTGAGAGGTCTGAGGTCTAGGATGGGCCTGAGGGATCCGTCTTTCTTTGGAATGAAAAAGTACAGAGAGTAAACCCCTGTACCCCTTTCCTGCAGTGGAACGAGCTCTATTGCCCCTTTTTGCAGCATGACGTTGACTTCTTGCTGCAATAAGTGCAAGTGCTCACTGGACATAGGACGGCTTTTTGGAGGTATGTTGGGTGGAGTGGATGTGAGCTCCAGACAATAACCGTGCTGGATAAGAGATCTGACCCACCTGTCCGTGGTGATGGACTTCCACACGGGCAGGAACTGCTGGAGTCTCCCCCCGACCGGTGTTGCGTGGTCGGGGGGCAGTGACAAGGCGTCACTGTTTGCTGGCGGTGGAGGACCTGGAGCTGTTATTCCCACGTCCTCTGCCTTTGACGTTGTTGCCACGGTATCCACCCCGACCCTTGTTGGTATATGAGGATTGGGTGTCACTTTTATAAAATTGCGTGGATTGGGACGCCTGACCCCTCGAGGTGCCTCTGTTATTGGAGCGGCGAAAGGAACCACCCCGAAACTGCTGGGACTGCAAGGCACCCATAGATTTAGCAGTGTCAGTGTCTTTCTTCATTTTTTCGAGGGTGGCATCCACTTCTGGGCCAAACAGGTGGTCAGGATTGACAGTTTGGTTTAGGATGGTAGTCTGAATGTCCGGTTTAAAGCCTGAGATTCGGAGCCATGCATGGCGGCGCAGTAAAACGCTAGTGTTTACTGCGCGTGAGGCGGTATCAGCTACATCTAGAACACACTTAATTGAGGTATTAGTGATAAGTTTTCCCTCCTGAATCAACATTTCAGCAGCCCCCTTGTACTGATCTGGTAAGTGCTGTAGAAGGGTCTCTAGAGTGTCATAGTGTGCCCTGTCGTAGCGTGCAAGTAGCGCCTGCGTGTTGGATTGGTCTGTGAGTTGGCTCGTTTACGTGCGTTGGAGACAACCAGAGAGTCTAGCGGCAACTGTCCTTTGATGTACGTTGGATCAGTGGGCGCTGCCTTGTACTTTGTCAATACGTGGATTAATGACTCTTGCCCGGGTGGGCTCCTTGAAAACCTTTGGCGCATGCTTTAACACCCCTTTGAGCATTGGCAGTGTCTTGACAGTTTTTTCAGCCACTGAGAAAGTGTCAAAGAAAATCGACATCCACTGGGTCTGCATGGAGGTCGACGTCATGATTAGCTGCAGCCCTTTCAATTAGAGCGTTGAAGGCCGCAGAGTCTTCTGTCGGGGAAGTTTTTGCAGCAAAAAGTTGTGGCTCGTGTCCCGAATGGGGGTCCCCAGGGTCTCCCCCAGCAGACCATGGCTCAGTGACATCCTCTGAGTCCGAGTAAACTGGATAAGCATACTCATCCTCGTCTTCTCCATCACCCTCCCCAGCATTGGAATGAGTGGGTGAGAGTTCCTGACCTTGTGGAGATACAGGCTCCATAGGGGCAGATGTACCCGCAGAGTCCAACTTCTTTTTAAGTGGGATGTGGAAGTGCTCCAACGCTGGCTCTGGCATGATCTTCCATTTAAGGAGAGACAGCTTGCCTGTGTTGGCGTCGATGACCACCTCTCGACGCTCCTCCTCCGCCAGTGGTTGGTGTCGTGGGTTTGGAACCACCGACGATGCCTTCGGCGTCAAAGCCAACTTTAAGGGCACTCCGGTCCCAGGTTTCGCCGTGAAAGCTTTCGGCGCCGTGCTAGGCGGCAGCGTGAAAAGAATCGGCGTCTGCGCCTTCGCCGGTTTCAGCAGAGGCTTGGGCGACACAGTCTTCTTTGGCTCGACCTCCGCGGCCCCCTCCCGAATACGCTGAAGGGACTCAGTGACCTTCTTGGTAAACGAAGCAGAGGGACGGACCGGCTCGAGAGAGTCCTCCGAAGCCGGATTAGGGTCGGCGACCAAGGCCGCAGTCTTCGGAGCCGACGCTGCTCCCCCCTTCGCCTTGTCAACAGGAAGCGGTGCAGCCAGAGACTTGGGGTCGTCCTGGCGCTTCTTCGGGGGCCTTTTTATGGTCATCGACCTTCTTTGTGTCGACGCGACTCTTCAGAGCGTCGACCAACTTCGGCGCCGCCTTCGGCTTCGACACCGCAGTCTTCGGATCGGCCATTTTGGCGTGGCTCTTGAGCTCGACGGCCATCTTGGATTTCTTCGGCGCCGAGGCCTCCGAAGTCTTAGATCCAACCAGTGCGACTTGCAGTTTCGGTTTCGATACTGGTTGCGTCGACACCGATGGTTTCACTTTAGGTTTTTGCACCGGGAGTGGTGCCGCACCAATGTCCGTGGCCGGGCCGGAAGGCGGAGCCGTGGGACGGGTATCGAGGTCTTGGGTAAGGCCCGAAGGCGATCCTTCGACCTGGGCCTCATAATGTTGGCTGGCCCCGGAGTCAGTGTGAGGAAGCTCCTCCTCCGAGCTATCCTCCACGGTGGCAATGGCCCCGTCGTCGTCCCCTACCTCCTCGACGACTTCCTCGAACTCCTCATCTTCCGCGTCGTAGCTTTCCTCGACCTCCGACGCCGGGTTAGAGTCCGAGACATTGTGGATGGTGTCGTCTTCAACATCCTCCTCGAAGATGTTCGCCGGAGGGGGTGCCGAGCTCTGGTCCTGCAGTCTAGCAGCCCGTCGTAGCTTGAGAGTCTTCTTCGACCGGAACTTGGAACAGGCCATACACTTGGCCTCGTCGTGGTCCGGTGACAAGCACTTGTTGCACACTGGGTGCACATCGATGTGCGGGTACTTTGAGGCACACGCTGGGCACCTCTTAAATGGACTTCGTTCCATGATGAAGTAGTCTGGAGCGCCGTGTAGGCCCGTCCGCGCCGATAGCACGCGGAAGGACAGCAGGTGTTCGGAGCCGATAAATAACCAACCCGAACGATAAACAATACCGACGCGAGTCCTAAAGACCTTTTGGTCTCAAGTAAAGAAAGTCAAACAACTATTGATTCCGACAGAGGGAACCGAAACACATCCGAACCCAATGGCGGAAAAAAACAATCTGGGGATGGAGTCGATGCCCATGCGCACTGTAGTCCAGGGGAGGAGCCACCTATCTCGTGATACTTCGAAGACTCTTCCAGGGCAACAATGTGCAATCATCCGGACCCAACACTAGGCGGCGATCTATGCACAGATATGAATTCAGCAGCCCACATGCCTCGAACACTGCAACACTTTTAGAATTCAAAAGTGCCAAAAAAATTCCAATAAACCCTTGAAAAAGGGAGAGCTCAATGCCAGGGTCCTGTAAGCAGGAGCCGGAAAAAAGAACTGAAAGTAGAGGGACCTGCTATGCATTCTGGGATACTGGGAGAAGCTCTGGAAAGTTCTCTTAAAGGCACAGTATCCTATTTAAGCCACATAATGGCAGCCTATGGGGCTTGTCTGTCCCTACCTTCCTCTCTATCATTCCTGAGTCTTTGACTGGGGGAGGCAAGTTTCTCTATGGTAGAATTTAGCAGGCTGTGATGTGTGTGGTGTTTTTTGGTGGAATTTCTAGTTGAAGTACTGGACAGTGTACCCTGTGGATATAGGCTGCATTATTTGTCTTTAAATTCTCTCTTAAGTGTCTTTGCAGTTTCTGCATTATTTTTGACAACTTAAGAGATTATTTTTGATTGCCAGGGTCCACGCACATGGGCGGGACTATTCACTAGATTATGACTATAACAGAGATCCCCTACTACAGAACTTCAGTTTCAGCCTTCCTCTTATTAGAAATTAATGAAGAACCAGAGGCAATGCTTCCTACCTCAGACAAAGGGTCTTCCTTGTCCTTGAGTCTGTTAAGCCACAACAGCAGTCGTCCTTCTCTGTCCCTGATGGTCTTAGGGGGGAAGGTCCGGCAGATCTTGCACTCCTTTGCCTTATGGTTAGGATAAAGGCAATATAAACATTTTTTGTGGGGATCTTCTTTGAATAGCCTTTGCTTCCCACAAGAATCACAGGCCCTAAATAGGGATTTAGAAGTAGACATTGTGAAAAAACTTGAAGAACTAAGTAATCTAGAAGAAAAACTGAGCAGAGCTCAGGGAGACTCCCTTCACACGACGTGCGGTAGAAAATCTGAGAGCCTGAGCCTCTGGGGAGAACATTCTGGTGGGTGCTGTCGCCTGATTGGCTGCAGTTTGGACTAACACATAATGACTAGGATAGTCACGATTGTGGAGGTTTTTTCCACTGTAGCTGGTGCTACTTTACTTCCTGGTTGGGTATTTCTGATATTTGCTATATGTATTATGGCATTTTATTGCTTTTATATATACCGTGGGACTCCCACTCCGACGACGGGGAATGATTCAGGCATGTGAATCTATGAAAGACACCCCTAATACTGGAGAATTACAATATCTGATATAAACTTTCTTCCAAGATCATAATGTAACGGACACAATGGCGTGCTTTGGGGGAGATTGGTAATGCTACATAGAAACCTATTCTCTGACACGCTAAGTTTGGATGAGTTCTCAAACCCCCACAATTCTACACTATAGAGGGCTGAGCTGACAACTTTCATATCATAAACTTGGAGCACAGGTCTAATAGGTTTAGTAAGTGCCTTTTTGTGCTCCAGTTGTATTGCTCCAGACAATTGCCAGAGTGTTGCCAGGTCAATTTTCTGATCCCACTTTAAAGCACTCTGTATGTTTACCCCCGGATATGTAAATGCTCTAACTTGTTTCAATGGTCGGTTGTTCATTATGATGCTACCTTTAAAAGCTCTATGCGGGTTAAAAGCCATGAATTTCGATTTTAACACATTGACTATGAGACCAGGATCGGAACAAAACTTTTCAAAAATTGACAGGGCTCGCTGGAGCCCGCTCGGGGTCTTCGAAATTATCAATGGGTCGTCCGCGAACATTAAAATTGGTATTTTAACACCTGCTAAAATCGGGGCATTAGTATTCACGGGTGACAGGCAGTCAACTATTCCATTAATGTACAGGGAGAATACGGTGGGCGCCATGACACAGCCCTGGCGCACCCCTCGTTCTACCAGAAACTAGCTGGTAACCATGCCCTGGGATCCCGAATCAATTTTAGAGTAATTGTCCTCGTGCAGTCTCATTGTAAGTGTAAGTAGTTGTATGCCTGCAAATTGCACTAAGAAAACAAGTTACTTACCTGTAACTACGGTTATCCAGTATTGGTATCTTTCATAGATTCACATGCCTGAATCATTCCCCGTCGTCGAGGCGGGAGTCCCACTGTAAAAATATATACAATAGCAGTGCCTAAAAACTTTCTTGTAGTAGGCTGGAAAGCCTGAAGGCCTAGCTAGGCCCAAAACTTAGCAGCCTATCTACCTCATTATGTAAAAAGACCTGAAATGAGGATACACCCTCGTCTGTGGCCATGGGGGATAGTGTATTAGTCCCCCTGGCCTGCTTCCTGGAAGGAAGGCCTCTAACGGACTCCTGCCTTCTGGACTTAATGAGTACTGTCTTTATTTCACACTTTTGCTTTTGCTCTTGTTTTTGGTTGTGTTTCGACTGGGGGAGGGGTGGGAGTTGGGGTGTTGGGGGGGACCCATGACGGTGGGAATGGGGGGTTGTTGGATGTATGGCTGCGGGTGTGTGTGTACAATGGCATTGTAGATAACATTGTAGTGGTTGGCTGGCGAGTGTTGGACGTCCCTTGGGTCGGGAGTGGCCTAGTTGTGGGGAGGGGGACAATTAGAGTGATAAGAGCAGTTCTCTGGGTTGGTCTTTGTAATGCCGATTAGCATAGGGACATGGAATATTAAGAGCATGAATTCGCCACAGAAGAGGCAGAGGGTTTGGAAATATGTAGTGGACCATCACCTTGACATTGTGGGGTTGCAAGAAACCCATCTGGCGCGGAAAGATGAGATGCGGCTCCGCCATAGGGCCTATCCCATTATCTATAGATCTTCCGCTGCTACGAAACACAGGGGGGTGGCACTCCTTTTCCGAGCTGCGCTGCACTTTCAGCCTGTGGAGGTCCGTCACGATAAGGAGGGCCGTTGGTTGATGGTCAAAGGGCTTATACAAGGTCGATTATGCACTTTTGTGGTGGTGTATTTACCCAATGTTGGTCAGAATAAGTATTTGCAGGATCTGTTGGTGAAGGTTGGGGACTTTGCAGAGGGTCACTTGTTCCTGTTGGGGGATTTCAATCTGGTGTGGGACAAGGATTTGGACAGCTCAGGGGGCCATAGGGCGGGTACGGGAGTCTTTTCTGCTTCGACACAGCAAGGGGTGGGGGAGTTGGGACTAGTTGATGGCTGGCGATTTTTCCACCCTACCACGAAGGATTACACATTTTTCTCCCACGTGCATCATTCCTACTCCTGTTTGGATTTCATTTTCGTTAGTCAGTCCCTACGCAGGGACGTGATGGATGCCGCCATTCTTCCGATCTCTGTTTCGGACCACAGTCTCTTGGTGCTTAATCTTCGTTGGTCGCCACCTGATAGGTCGCATTGGAAGTGGTATTTCCCGGCGTCGGTGATCAGGGACGACGTGTCTAATCAAGCATTGCGCCTCGCTATCCGATAATTTTTTGACCTTAATCCCCCATCGGACACCTCACTGTCTGCCACGTGGGACGCCTTTAAGGCTACGATCAGGGGCACATGCCTGGGACTCAATTCGCAGATTAACGCTCTGCGGAGGAAGGAAAGTGAGGCATTGGAGGCTGAGGTGGTCGAGCTCTAACGAGCCCACAAACTCAACCCCTCGAGGGTGACTCTCCGCCCGTTGATGGCAGTGAGGGGCAAATTAAAGGCACACTATGCCAATAGGGCCGAGCTTACGCTTCTGCGACTGGGGCGTCAATCGTATTCTTGCGGCAACAAGGTTGGTAGACACTTGGCACGGCAATTGCGGGATAGGAGGTAGCGGGAATACATAGGAGGGATCAGAGATGCCGCGGGTGTGTTGCACCACCGGGATGGAGCGAAGGCGGACATTTTTGGTCGCTTTTACGCCGAGCTGTCTACGGGCGACTCCCTGGATGCGGACACACAGCGGGAGTTCCTACAACGTTTGCCGTTACCCCGAGTATCTAGGGAATGGAACGAACTATTAGAGGCACCAATTTCGAGTGAAGAGGTTCTCTCCGCCATCAAAAATTTGAAATTACACAAGGCCCCGGGTCCGGATGGTTACACAGCGGTCTTCTACAAGACGTACGCTGCTGAGTTGTGTGACTCTTTAATGATATGGCGACGTCCAGAATGAACGCGGGGACCCTGGCTGAGGCGGTAATTACGCTGTTGCCGAAACCAGGGAAGGACCCGGAGCAATGTGCTTCGTTCCGTCCCATAGCCTTGCTTAACATTGACGCAAAGCTGTACTCGGCGATTCTGGCTGGCCGCCTGCAATACCTGCTGCCGGCGATTATACACCCAGACCAGTCTGGCTTTATTAAGGGTCGCCAGACCCACGATAATACCCGTAGAGTGGTTCACCTCATCGAAAAAGCGGACAGGTTCCGCATATCGGCTGTGTTGGTGGGTCTGGACGCGGAGAAGGCCTTCGACCGCATGGATTGGGGCTTTCTGTTTAATACGCTGCGAGCTTTCGGCTTCTCTGATAAATTCATCACTATGGTACAGGCGAACTTTTGCAGCCCACGTTCGAGGGTGGCAGTGAATGGCCACCTGTCGGCCTTCTTCCCACACTCGCGGGGCACCAGACAGGGGTGTCCCCTCTCTCCCTTGCTATTCGCGCTCAGTATTGAGCCTCTGGCGATGGCGGTGAGGGAACACGAAGGCGTGAAGGGCATACCGTTCACGGGAGAGCAACATAAAATCTCGCTCTTCGCGGACGACGTCCTGCTCTCAGTGGCGGATCCGGCTGGTTCCTTGCCCTGTGTCAGGGACATTTTACTTGAATTTGAGGGAGTGGCTGGATTTAAAGTAAATTATGGCAAGTCTTACATTTTGAATCTGACCTTATCGCAGGCTGATGTTGCTCAGGTGCGGGCGTTGACGCCATTGGCTTGGGCTTCGGGTTCGATTGTCTATCTGGGAGTCCACCTGACTCAGACGGTGGGTAAGCTGTTCGCGGCCAACTTCCCGCCCCTCCTGGCGAAGACCCGGGCGGAGTTGGAGAGGTGGGTACCTAAATTCCTGTCCTGGTTAGGCAGGGTGCATGCGATTAAAATGGTCCTTCTCCCCAAATATTTGTATCTGTTCCAGGCCTTGCCTATTCCGCTGGATAGCGCCTACTTCCGGCAACTCAAAACGCTGGTATTGAAATTTGTCTGGCAAGGGGGCCGAGCGCGTCTGTCCTTCGCGGTCCTGTGCCGACCTCGATCGGAGGGTGGGGTTGGTCTCCCGGACCTGCGCCTCTACTATAAGGCTGCCCAACTGAGGGTCATGGTGGAATGGTCGCAGCAGCTCTCAGAAAAACACTGGCTGCATATGGACCGGAGCGTGGCGGGTCGGTCCATCTGGGATTTAGCCTGGAAACCGAAGAAAGACCGCCCCTTGAATGCTTACATCAGTACCCCCACGGGCACTACGTTGAAGGTATGGGACACCTTGGCTGGCGATGAGCGATGGACAACCTTCCCATCTCCGTTCACACCATTGCATTTCAACCCGGCCTTCCCGCCGGCACTTGCCGAGGGACCCTTTGACGCATGGAGGGAAGGTGGGTGCAGGGCGTTGCTTCACTTGTTTCACGGCTCTGATCCTTTGACCTTTGCTAACTACATGCGGGACTACCAGGTGCCGCAAACTGATAGATATAGGCATGTCCAATTGCTACATTGGGCCACGTCGCCAGGAGTGCTGGAGGCAGCCACGAGGTCTCCATCGAAATTTGAGGCTTTTCTGCTGAGGACATCCACCATGAAGGGAGCCATCTCCTTCCTATATCAGCTGCTGCTTCAATCTGAATTGTCACCTAGGCCACGTTATATGGAGCAGTGGGAGGAGATGGTGGGAAGGGATGTCGCTGACGCCGAATGGTCAGCGCTGTGGAGAGATATGAACCAATTCAATCACTCGATCCACTTACTGGAGGCTCATTTAAAAGACTCTCACGCAGTGGTATATGGTTCCGACTCGGCTCCATCGTATCTACCAGGCTGCCTCGGACAAGTGCTGGAGGGGATGTGGCCTTCTGGGGGACTTCCGCCACATTTGGTGGGATTGCCCAGTAATCAGGCCGTTCTGGGATGAAATTCTTTCCCATATCAAGGATATCCTGCGATATCCTATAGAGGACTATTTGGCCTTTGTGCTCCTGGGCCTACGGGACACCGGTCTCGAGCACCAGACGCGCGCGGATAAGAAAATCCTATGGCTGTGCTTGGGAGCAGCCAATGTCACGCTGGCGGCGGCTTGGAAACGGAAGGAGGCACCGGCGATTTCCCTTTGGCACGCGAGGCTCTGGAAGCTTCTGAGCCTGGAAAGAATGGCGGACATCTTCCTCGGTAACTACAATAACTTTAAGCATGTGTGGGGGCCCTTGGTAACCTTCCTATCTACTGGCCTGCCTTCGGCGGTTTGCCCAGCATCATTGAGACCCTTACACCTCTTCCAACTTTAGTGTGCCTGCTGAATGAATGTGGTATGTCTGTGTCGCCGTCATGGGGGTGGGGGGAGCGGGGGGGGGGGGGGGGGGGGGGGCTGGGGAGTTGTATTTCTTTTCTTTTCAGTGTTGCAGCCGGGGTGCCTATTTTCATCGGATGGTGCTTTTTTGTGCTCTTTGTGTTGCTCGAAGACCTGCTTGAAGGGACAATTTGATTTCGCAAGCCTCAACTCCTATGTGGCATTTCTTACGGCTTTTTTTTTTCCTACAGGTGCTCGGACTCATTGACTGATCTTCTCCTAACGTTGTAACATTACCACTGTCTTAATTTGCTTCCTTTCCCACTGTGTGGGAACATGTGTCACGCCCCGGTGCGGCTTATTTGTGTTTTTTTTGGGTTTTTTTTTTCCTTCTTGTCAATTGCAAAATAAAATGTTTACAAAAAAAAGACCTGAAATAGTAGCCTCAGCCAATCAGCTGTCCTCACCCTCTAGAACCTTCACAGCCCAGGCAGTTCTCCTTAGATTTTCCCAGCACAAGTGAGAATAAGTATCCATAAAACAGAACTGCCCTGCCGGGGAGGAGGGTGGGTGCATGTGAATCTATGAAAGATACCAATATTGGATAACCGTAGTTACAGGTAAGTAACTTGTTTTCTTATCCAGTATTGGGGTATCTTTCATAGATTCACATCCTGAATCAGAGTAGCAAGCAGTGGCATCATGTCTGTCGTTAGAGGAAGGTGGGAGACAAAATAAATCGTATACATCCCCACACAACCTGGAAGGTTATAGAGCACAAATTTGTTTACATAACATATGCATCAAAAACCTTCATAAAGCACATTAAAGAATAGGACAGCGTTTGAAAAGATTAAAAACATCATAATGAAATACATAAGCTTAAAACAGTCAAAAAAAGGATAAAAGACTATAAAGAGTCCAACCTTATTGAAGAAGATGCTGCAACACCGCTTCCCCCAACTGCGGTATCATCCAGATTTGCCGACTGCATACAGTAGTGCTACGTTAAAGTGTGCACACTTTTCCACGTAGCAGCTCGTCAAATGTTCTCCAGCGTCACTCCAGCGAAGAGGGCCGTCGACGCCCACATTGTTCTGGTGGAATGCGCTTTAACCTTTCTTGCTAAAGGTTTGTTAGCTTTGTCATGACAGAAGAGAATCGTAGATGACAACCATCTAGCTATAGTTGCCTTTGTTACAGCCTGACCCAAGGTGGCTTGGCCATAAGCAACGAAAAGCTGATTCGATTTGCGTATGTCCTTTGTTTTTTGAAGATAAAACTTCAAACATCGTTTCACATCTAGGAAATGTAAAACTTTCTCCACTGGAGTTTTAGGATCCGGGAAAAAAGTTTTGAGCTTGACAGGCTGATTGATGTGAAATTGGGTTGGCACCTTTGGGATGAATCTTGGGTTGGTCCTAAGCGTCACAAAGTCTCTAGAGAATTGCAAGAAAGGGTGTGCAATTGTGAAGGCCTGTATCTCACTGACTCTGCGGGCAGAGGCGAGAGCCAGTAAAATCGCCACTTTCCAAGTTAGAAACTTCAGCTCCGCTTTATGAAAAGGTTCAAAGGGCCTTTTCAGAAGTTGGGACAAAACAATATTGAGATCCCATTCAGGAGGAGGAGGCCGAACTGGAGGAAAAGCTCGGAATAGCCCTTTAAGGAATTGTTTGATCAAAGATGATGAACATAAAGATGGATTGTTGGAACACTTTCTGAATCTGGATATTGCCGCCAGATGTACCTTAATGGACGAGAAAGCAAGTCCTGTTGTAGCTAAGGACAGCAGATAAGGAAGGATGTCCTCAGGTGGAGCTCAGAGTGGATGAACATTATTTTCTCCACACCAAGAACAGAACCATTTCCACTTAAAACGATACGTCTTGATGGTACTTTGCGCACGGGCCTGTGATAAGATCGCCCTGCAGTCTGAGGAGATGTTAAGATCCTTGAATTCTAGGAAGTCAGGAGCCAGGCGTGCAAGTGCAGTGACTGAGGATCCGGATGGTGGATCTGGCCCCCTTCCCTTGTTAGCATTGACACTGTCGCTTTGAGACGAAGTGGGAACTGCTGAGAGAGTAGAAGAAGTTCCTGAAACCAATACTGCCTTGGCCAACAGGGAGCAATGAGGATGAGAGTGCAATGCTCCCTCTTCATTTTTTGTAGTACTTTCGGTATGAGTGGGATCGGAGGATAATCGTATGCAAATATCCCGGACCATCTCATCAAAAGGGCATTTCCCCTTGATCCTTGTTGAGGAAACCTGCTGGCATAAAATAGGCATTTGCTGTTCTGTTGCGTGGCGAACAGATCCAGTGTTGGTGTTCCCCATGTTTAAAAGATCCTTTCCACTTGCTGTTGCTTGAGTTCCCATTCGTGACAGCCCGTGAAAGCCCTGCTGAGGTTGTCAGCTAGAGAGTTCTGAATACCTTGTACATGTTCTGCTCTGAGGGATATGCCATGGAGTATGGCCCATTCCCACATTTCTTGAGCTTCCAACGACAGGGTGAGAGATTTCGTTCCTCCTTGTTTGTTTATATAATACATGCTGGTGGTATTGTCCGTGCGCACCAGCACTGACGAATTCGCAATCCTTGGAAGAAAGGCTTGTAGGGATAGAAAGATGGCTCTCAGCTCCAGGCTGTTGATGTGTTTCTTCCGGTACTGATGAGACCATTGCCCTTGAATCTGAAGGTCCTGGAGGTGACCTCCCCAGCCTTCCATGGAATCGTCTGTTGTAAGGATGAACCCCGGTATTTCGTGGAGAAATGTGAGGCCGGGCGACAGATTGTGCGCCTTCGACCACCAAAGAAGGGCTTGCTTCATCTTGGATGTTACTCTGATGCGATCGTCGAACGATTTGTCGACTTGCCTCCACTGTCGAAGTAATTCCTCCTGCAGTGGCCTCATTCTGAGTCTCGCCATAGGGATGAGGCTGATTGCAGACGAGCACATCCCCAGAAGGGAAGCAAATGTTCGAACCGAAAGTGACCTTCTTGAAAATATTTGTTTTGCCAGCTTTAGCACTTTGTTTTGCCGTTCCTGAGTCAAGAACGCTTTGCACTGGCATGTGTCTAACACTGCTCCTAGAAAGGTCAACTCCTGACGAGGTTGTAGCTGAGATTTGCTGAAATTGAGGGTCAGTCCCAGATTTGAGAAAAGGGAGAGGGAACTCCTGACCGCCTCCATCGTGGATTTTCTTGATGGTCCTTTTAGTAGCCAGTCGTCGAGGTATGGGAAAACTTCTATTCCCTGTGACCTCAGCATGGCTGCACCGGAGCCAAACATTTGGTGAATATTCTTGGCGCCGATTTCAGGCCGAATGGAAGCACTTTGAATTGAAAGTGGACGCCAGCCACTGCAAACCTTAGGTATTTGCGAAGTTTTGGGTGAATAGGAATGTGGAAGTAGGCATCTTCCAGATCCTGAGAAGCCATAAAGTCCCCTTTGTTGAGACAATGCAGAATGTCCGTTAGCGTTACCATGCGAAAAACTCTGCTTCTTCAGATATTTGTTGAGTTTACGCAGATCTAATATTGGACGCCACTCTCCTGAATTTTTCTCTACAAGGAAGAAGCGAGAAAAAAATCCTTTCCCTTTTTGAGAGGCAGGAACTCGTTCTATCGCATTCTTGCTTAGCATCTTTAAGGCCTCTTTGAATAGTAAGTGAAGACGAGGGGAAGGGGGACCCCTGGGCGGCGCTGTTGGTGGTTTCTGTAAAAACTCCAGAGTGTTTATTCCGGACAAGATCCAGGACCCACTGATCCGAAGTTATTTTCCGCCCCTGTTGGTAAAAAGCAGAAATGTTGGCACCCACGGGAAGGGGAGGATAAATGACTGGCGTCCGGCAAAGCTCATTGGCGCTTGTTGGAATCACGCCCTTGATTGTTTGAGCGTCGTTTACCTTCCCTGACGAGAGAAACTACCAGAGGCAGGTTGTCTGTAGGATGACTGATAGTACGGTTGTTTGTACTGGGACTGGTACTGTCGATTTTGCTGGTTGGAATAGTTCCCTCTGGAAGAATAACCACGGCCTCTTGCTTCTCTAAAGGACCCCTTCTTGTATTGTAGGGTACCTAAAGATTTGGCAGTGTCCGTATCCGTTTTAATCGCCAGTAAAGCGTCATCGATGTGTTTTCCAAAAAGTGAATCCCCATCGTACGCCATGTCCAAGATCTTCATTTGGACCTCAGGTCTGAAGGTGGTAGCCTTAAGCCAACCTTGGCGCCGAAGGACTGCTGCTCCCGCCAATTGCCTAAAGTTGGTGTTGGAAATATCAAGGGCACAATCAATGATTTCCGATGCCGCCCTCTCACCCTCAAGTACGATTCTGCGTACCTCCTGTTGACGATCCTCAGGGATCAGATCAAGGAACTCAAACAGATCTGACCACATCGGTCTATCATAACGGGCCAGAATTGCTAGTGAATTAGCTGCCTTAATGGAGGCCGCTGCATTAGCAGAACTTTTTCCCAATTGCATCCAGTCTCCTGCCCTCCTTGTCAGGTGGTGTCGAAATAGGAGTGGGAGGGTTCTTGGACCTCTGTTGTGCTGCCTGAGATATGACCGAGTCCGGTCGAGGGTGACCAATTAAGGAAGATGGAGCATCAGGAGGAGCTTGATACTTTGTCAATTCTTGGAAGGACTGCCGGAATGGAAGCAGGTTTTTTCATGATGTTGAGGGCCTCCTTCCATATGTAATCGATAATAGGTATAGCTCTGGTGACTCTGCGATACCCCTCTTTAAAGTCATGCAAAAAGCAGTCAGACTGCTCAACTGTGACAGACAATTCAAATCTACTAGCAGCACGGTGCATAAGATTGTGAAATCCACCAATATCCTCAGGCGGAGAATCTGACGGGCGTGGAACAGGCGCTGAAGGCATGGGAATGACAATCATCCCACGGATCCGTAGGTGTATGATCCGGCAACTCACCCTCTTCCCTGCTCTCATTATCATCCTGAGAAGAGGTATCAGTGTCAGCTTGGGGTGCAGGGTCAGCGTCCTGCCTTGGTGACAATGAAGCTTGCGGTGAAGGAGGCCTTGGTATGTCAACTTGAACAGGCTGCACAGTAGGTGTAACTGGAGCTGGGGGAAATCTCTGGCGATAGTCTGCCAGCATAGCTTGTAAATCTTGGATCAAAGTAGGTGGGAGATGACTTTTGTCCTCTGAACGAGAGGGTCTGGTCTGGGGCGAATGGTATGGCATTGACAAGTCTTCATTCGCGTAATGCTCCTGGTCATAGTCCTCATCATCCTCCTGATATTTGATGTTCAATTCTGAAGGGTGACGGCAACCCCACAAGGTCCCTCATCCTCTTCGCTGTTATCAGATTCTACGTACATATAGGTCTCCAAAAGATGTGATGGTGCGAGTGGAGAAATGTGAGAGTAGTCTCTCTGATAAGTTTTAATTTGAAAATGAGTATATTGCATCCTCTTTGGAGGTGTGTTGTGCATAAGATGAGCTGATGTCAAAGCTCTCATAATTCGTTGACGACGAACCGGTCGACATTGGAATTGCAGATGACATGTCCGTAGACGGAGCTGCCGTCGACGGTATGGATGTTGCAGTCGACAAGACCGTCGACGATGGTGTCTTAGTCGACGAGTCCTTCGTCGACGAGGCCGTCAATGGTGTCTTCGTCGACGAGTCTCTCGTCGAAGAGGCCGTCGATGGTGTCTTCGTTGACGAATCCTTCGTCGACGAGGCCGTCGATGGTGTCTTCGTCGACGAGACCTTCGTCGACAAGGACTTTGAGGACTTAGTCGATGGAACTGCCGTCGACGGGCCTGTAGATTTCGTCGACTGAGCCCTAGTAGACATGGCTGAAGGGATCTTCGTCGACGGGGCCGTCGACAACGGGACAGCCGACGATGATTGACGTCAACATTTTAGACACCACAGGAGAAGTAATAGCCAAAGTGGTGGTCGTAACAGAAGAAATTGAAGAGGTAGAAGTAGTAGTACTCACAGTGGACGGTCCTGAAGGAAGTGATGCACTCTTTGAGGGTTCTGAGACTCTTTGAGAGGATTTAAGTTTTTTCTTCCTCTCAGGAGAAGAGCTCTCTCTGGATCTGGCTCTCTTGCTGGAGGTAGAGGCCTTGTCCTCATCATCTGTGGAAAATGATTTTAACCATAAAAGAACCCTTGCCTCTCTATCCCCGATGGTTTTTGAAGGGAAGGTACGGCAATTCTACAATCCTTCACAACATGCGAGGGGTGCAGACAATAAATGCAGTCAGAGTGCTGGTCGTCCACATGGGCCCTCTTCTTAAAGCAGGTTCCACAAGCCTTGAAAAGAGCCTTCTTTTCAGACATTTAGAAGAGAAAAAAGACTAAAAATGAGTAGGCACTCAGGGAGACTCCCTTACACACGAAGTGCGGTGAAAATCTGAGGAGAACTGCCTGGGCTGGGAAGGTTCTAGAGGGTGAGGACAGCTGATTGGCTGAGGCTACTATTTCAGGTCTTTTTACATAATGAGGTAGATAGGCTGCTAAGTTTTGGGCCTAGCTAGGCCTTCAGGCTTTCCAGCCTACTACAAGAAAGTTTTTAGGCACTGCTATTGTTTGTATTTTTACCGTGAGACTCCCGCCTCGACGACGGGGAATGATTCAGGCATGTGAATCTATGAAAGATACCCCAATACTGGATAAGTAGCAGATACAAATTTTCAGATTTTGGCATCCTCCATTTTTGGACAGCTTCTTGAAATGCGGTTTCCCCATTTAATTTACTATCAAGCCTGGTTTATTATCAATTCTCCCACAACCTATACATTCAAAATGTCCCCTTTCTATGCAAATCAAGAGCTTCTAGAACACAAAATTGGAGGCCTTTAAACCTGTACAACTTATACCCACACAAGGTGCAAACATTCAAAAACAGGACTACATTATGAGTTAAACATTGAAGGATAACCTCAATGTAGAACACCGCACATTACAAAATGTTACTGCCAGGGAGAATCTGAGTTCTTTTTCTGCATAAATCTAATAATCTTGTCTGTAACAACGCAATTATTTGTGGAAGCTACAATAGTTTATATTTCAAAAAACTGCTTGAAAATCAAATTGCATTTTGGGAAGAAACAATCATGAAAGAATTTCAAATGCGGATCCTAATAACTCCAAATACTCACTCGCTTAGGAGCATTGAAAATCTTCCTGGCACCTTCTTTAGACTTCTCTCCAGGTTTCGCCTTCTTTAGCTCCTCGGGAAGGCCATACGGATCATCAGATAGTTCCATATGTTCTGCAACGCATCAATTATAATTAGTTTTCCAAATCAAGTTCCAATTACCTTGCATGGATAAAAATCAATGCTAAATTTCCATAATATGGTTCCTTCGAGGAAAAATTCAAAATAATCCATATTTCCATGCTTTAGCCCTAGAAATTATTTTATATGGATTTTGAATAAAAAAACGTGTATATAAAGTTTAAACAACAGAGATTGAGTTCAAAATACTTTGTCACATTACTTTACAATTTACTAAAATGTAGCCTCATTTATAACCACTGTAATGAAGTTTAAGTGGTGCCAACCCCATGCAAGTTGCTGAAATACTATGCGAGACAGAGTACACGCATTCTACAATACACGGAGGAAATCTCTCCCAGTAACATTAAAAAGGATCCCCCCCCCCAAAAAAAAAACTTCTTCAATGTGCTGATGCCCAATTATTGCTAAGGATGTTGCTGGAAATTAGTAAAAACTTGGCTATGGCAAAACCACACTTTCCTCTTTGGTGACAAAGTAGGCATAAAATATATAAAATATGCCAAGGCATAGCTTGAAAAAAAAATATCTATATTTTAAATATATTACGTTTTAAAAAACCACAGAGGGTAAAAGGGATATTATAGTTAGGTGAAAATGCCCGTTAAAACATACAGTTTTAAACAAATAAAACTACTGAAATTAACCAGTTCTAGTTCTCAAGTAACTAATTTGTGCCCTAGAGTAACTGACTCGCCGCCACCATGCACTGAGTGGGTATCAATGATGTAATTTGAAATGATGTAGTCGGCATAGAACATGTCATGATTGATGTAATATATGAGGTAATTAAGAGTGCACCGATTTTCTTCAGTGAATTTCTTTCTTTTTTTTTTTAAACGTAAGATGCCCATCTGTGTGCGGCGTTGGGTTTGATGCAGGCCTGGCCCGTGACCAGGTCTTGTGTCAAACACCCTGTGGGTGGCCTACTTCCCCACAGTGTGCAGCCTTTGGCCATGCGCGGTATGGGGTTAGTCGCAGGACCTGGTCAGTGGTCAGGCCCTGAGGCCATTCCTCTGCAGACGCCCTACCACACCCACAGCCTTTGGCCATGAGCAGGGTGGAGTTGGACATAGGTTCTGGCCTGTGGCGAGACTCTGCTCCCAACCCCCACATAGGCATGCACAGCTTTGTGACATAATATAAAGGGTGTCATTTTATGTAAGGCAGGCCAACTGACTTAGTCAAAGGGTGAGAAAACCCAAATATCAAATGCAAGCCTATTTATTGGCTTTACAAGGGGTCCAACACATCAACATTTTCCGTTTTTACAGATAAATACAGTCAGAAACTATATCTTTTCCGGTCTGTATTCATTTTTAAATACAGAAAATATGGAAAATAGAGGTTTTTGGATGATTTTTTCTACTGTTAATCATGATTGCCAGGTCAGGTGGTGTACAGATTGAGGTGTAGGGGGGGGCTGAAAAATTACAATAGATTTCCTAATTAAAAGGTGAAGATCTACAGTTATTTAGGATATTCTACAATGCAAATGTCAGATAACGCTATTGCACTGTATACTGCAGAAACCTTTTGGACAGTCAAATGAGCGTATACACTTATCAGTCAAATATATAGGGAAAAATGCCCTGTGCAGCTTCATTTATAAAGAAATTGCGGTGCAGTCTCTCTCCCTCTTCAAAATGTAAAACTAGGTCCCAGGGCCTCAAAGTGGCTATGGGAGGCAGGCCGTATATGCCCGATCCCAATTTTATGAACAGCGGCCCCAAGAGCTGGAGACATGGGGACCACTGGGACTTAAAAAGGCTTGGAAAGTGAGAGGCATACACTCCACTAATTTTATAAAGTGTGATCGAGAATTAAAAAAGGCTAAGAGGGGATCTGCACGTCCTCCTTCCCTCCCAAAAAGAATACACTGGTACTCCAAACACCCTGACAAACAGGGTAGGAGCCAAAAAGAAAATCCCTTCAGTGGCTGCCTGGGGGGCAGGGTCTCTACACTGCCCTTAGGTTTTCCCAACTTTTTTGTAGGACAAGGGTCTGAGTCCTAAGACTACTACTGCCACATCTTTGTTCATGTGGTGGCAGCCAATCTGATCTTATCTTTTGATATGTTGGTTCCGCAGATCCTCCGTAGCATGAACTGCGCATACATTTTGAACTTTATTTTCTAAAGGACTAGTGCAGAGATTTACATCAAATCAGACACAAGACTAACTAGCAATGTTGTAGATGTAATCAGTAAATTAATGTGCGATCATAAGTAGAGTAAGTTTTATTTGGTCAGTGAGGCATAACTGGGAATTTTAGGTTTTTTTGTTTTAAAACAGCAGTTTTTTTTTTTTATTAGAGGACCTACATAGAACTCCACTTCAACCTTTTGTTTTATCAGTGAATTTCACCAGCTTACCCCTCTGAAAAAAACCTCCCACACCACCATGTGCCCAACTCTCAGCAGGGGTCAAGTTCTTGTTAGTGGGCAACTATCATGTGCACCTTCTTCCCATTTCATTGTTTATTTTTCTTCAGTTCCGCTGGAGCACAAGTCACTGGTGGCTACCACAAGAGTCCTGCAGTACCACAAAAGGGGCTGCGCTGGATCCCACAGGACTTTCTGGGGAGCTATCAAAACCTCCCATGGAACAGATCGAAAACAAAACACTTGCAAACAAGATAAAACTCCAACCACCCCCTTTTTTTTTTTTATTAGCCGCCCAGCGGGACTCCCTTGGGAATAACCATCCAGCTAGTTCTAACTTTTTAAAGCAATATTTCTTTTTTTTTTTAAATGTCTTGCGTTTCATTATATGTAACTTTGTCTAATTTTTCTGAAGTTTTGTGAATATTCATGAAACGGCAATGCTCTTCCTATGGATACTGAATCTTGTATAACTGCATAATGGGGGTGGGGGTGGGTGTGTGTGTGTGTGTGTGTGTGTGTGTATCTACACGGTCACACTTTTCCACTCTTCAACATGGACTAAAGAAAAAACTTGCAAAGTGTGGAAAAGGTATGTGGTCCAATAGAGCACCAGAACTCAAAGAGACAGCAGCAGTGGACCAAAGTATGGAGAAAAGATTATATAGAATGTTAAAAAAAAAAATAATCCTAATTATTAAAAAAAAAAAAAAAAAAAAAAATCAAACTTTGCCTTTGCGTATGCTTGCTTGCCTAATTGGCAAAGGATGTCCATCAAGTTAGGATAAGCCAAAAAGACCGCTGCAGACGTTGCAGCCAAGGGGGTGTCTCAGACCTTTTTAATCCATTTTGCCTTGTTGATAAAACCATTATCTTCTTTCAGGTTAGGAATATTTCCAGCAGTCTCTGGATTAATAAATTACCAAAGATACTCCTAGCCAAATGTGAGCAAGGCGATGCCCTTAATGGTCCAGCCTACTTAAAGGCAATGATTCACAAGCACGTGCCATCCACAGCTCAGAGCAGGGCCCATTTGTTTTCAAAATTCCTCACCTTTGTTTCAAAGATAGGAAGCTGCTGGGGTGTGAAGCAGGGGTGGGTGTAACACATAATTTGCTGTAGTGTAATTCCGTAAAAAAACTAACATAATCCAAGATTATGTGGAATAACGTGTGGCGCATAACCCAGTATTTAAATATTTTGTTGTCTTGCAGATAGTGAACATAAGCAGCTCACTGTTGCGAAGTTCATTGTTCCTGTGCTCTCGCAATAGGATTTTTTTGTCAAATTACGCAAAGAGGCTTAATCTTGTGATTTTCGGTTATTTTAATCAAAAGTGAAACTCAAAATTACTCTGAATACTTTCCATTATGAAAAATTTCCTCACTATCGTAACAGAAACTTTCTATTCTGTTAAGGACTCAGAGGCGAGGATTGTGCTGGCCTTTCTTCTCTTTGTTGAATGGCAGTCATTTTAATGGCTGCTGTTCAGTGGAGTGAAGGGGGGCTAGCAGCCCTCAATCCAGTCCCGAAATAGAGTTAAACATTTTATCATGCCTAATGTGTAGCTAAAAGTCTTCTGTATCTTTGTCCATCTCCTCAAACTTTTTAGTTTCTAAAAGTCTGAGTCACGTGTGAGCATTGGCAGTTGAACGGTATAGCTATGTGGCGGGTGGGTGCTCCCGGGGAGGGACTGTGGTGGTGGTGGTGGATGATAGTGGTTGGTAGTGGGGGTAGGCTAACCATGTGT
Organism: Lissotriton vulgaris; assembly: GCF_964263255.1. Lineage (NCBI taxonomy): Eukaryota > Metazoa > Chordata > Amphibia > Caudata > Salamandridae > Lissotriton > Lissotriton vulgaris. Next base: position 568,163,686 of record NC_141693.1, on the reverse strand, counting down.
GTGTGTGTGTACAGGGATGCAGAGAAAGTTCATGGTGTCCTCTCAGTTAAGGATTCCAGGATTCAAAGTTAAAGCAAAGTTCAACTAACTAAATTTTATATCTGTTAAAGTCAACATGGAAATGGCATTTTGATCCTTATTAAATTGACTTCCAACTGGTCATCATCAGGACCATTCAGGTAGCAATCTCGCACCCAGTTATAAGAGCAAGGAATCTTCTCTGAACAAATATGCTTTTTTTGGATTTCTTAACTGAGAGGACATTGGGTAGGCGTTTTGTCTCTTTGGGAATTTGCCCACTTTTAGTTTGCCTTTGACATTAACCAATATTGCTGCGCCGTTTTTGTGGAGCACCTACTTGTTGTATTGTTCTGTTTAACTGTCAGTTGACATTAAATAACTGTCTACAGTGTTTTGAAGCTTTCCCATGTGATTGTTCCTGGGAAACACAGGCTCGGCTATTCATCTGGGATATTGGATGTTGGAAATGTTAATTACCCAGGAATACTAGGTAAGCCCTGTCTTTCTATTGAAGTTAAGCTCTCATGAATGGAAAATCACTGGGAAAAACACTCAATCAGCTGAGTAGAATACTTTACCAACATTTTATTTGTGACGAAAACGTACAAATAGTGAGCTCAAGTTCTCCATGACCCTCTGTTAGGGACTAAGGTACTGCCCCTCAGAGGACATGATGGGATTTTGAAGGTGCGGACTTCGTAAAGGAGCAGTGCTTGTTTTCAATATTTTCAGGCTGAAGCCCATCAGAGTTCTGTTCCTGGTTATAACCTCTCCTTCAATAGACATTCGTTAAAGATAGTTCAAGTTGTCTGTTTCTGTACTACTTTTAAAATTAAAAATAGATTTTTTCTTTCAAAACCTTAAATAAAATCTGCCTGTTTAGCCGATGAGAATAGATTTTTCTAGGGGAAAATAGAAAGTGTTCTTTGATACCACAGGTGTCTGTTATTATTCAGTGCTAACAGTCCATTAGAAGCAGAAGGAAGACACAGTTTTTACCTTTTAAACATTCAGTCTACGATAGATTCACTTGCATGAATCTTTCTTGGTCATCTGGCTGTTATGTGGTAATGAAAATTACAGTAAGCAGTAATATGCTCTTTGGCAGTACAGTGGTTTTTATTTAATAGCCAGTAATTAAGCTTTGTTTTCACCACACACACTACTACATAGATGCCACAAACAGTACGAATTTCTCCTACTGATCATGTGCCAATACGTTCAGTTCTGAGACCTTTACAGATTTAGAAGGAGGCTGATTTGTGAAAGCCTCTTCTGCTAAAAATATAGTCCCAAGGCCTCAGTCATCATCTTACTTAAATCTTATTGATGATCACTTCCTTTTCAACCACAGAATTCTAAGTGAATAGATAGATCATGGACAACTGCATTGCTATGGATCACCACAACCGTCTCTACTACTGTGAGATTTGGGCAGACGGGTTAATGGGTTCTGAATATCAGCCTAAGTCTTTTACCTCTTGCCCTCTGGCATAACCTTATTATGGAGTCCAAAACTGAGTACTAAGTAGACCCCATTATCACTTTACCCTCAGGTTAGCGAAGTCTAGCTGTGCATGGCTTACTCAGGAATGTGATGAGACACTGTGAAAGTCAATAACTCAATGTTCAGCCAGTGCTTAGTATTAGGAAAATAAAAGACATTTACTATAATCACACTCAACATAACCCTGTTCAGAAGGCAGCAAATGATACTGGACATACTACACTTCAGCGATTACTGAAGAATGTAGAGAAATGGCTTTTTGCAGGTTTACCCACACGTTGATGACCTAGGGGCAATTTGACAACTCTAGTGCACTGGGTCCTGCTGTCCATACCACAGGGCATGTGCTCGGACCACTAAAACTATATGTAAATGTGGTTAATGCCAGATTGTCATATTTAACGTACCATAATTCCCAAGTACAAGATGTGCCCGTTGCTAGTAACTTAAAGCTCAGTATGGGACAGCAGTACCTAATTGTGCCACCACTACAGTGACAGTAAAAACATGACTTTAGGCCTGCCCATGCAGCTCCCAAGCTGCCATCTCGACATGGCAAAATGAACCCTTTGACAAGTCAAAGCCTTCCTGTTTAACATTAATACTAATTACCCACCATATGGAAGGCTTTGGTCGCGCACAAGGAAGGGCACTAATTATTAAAAAGAAGGGCATTTCCCCTCTAGTGTTTAACATGCCCCGACAGTGAAAACTCTTAATTACCTTTTTCAATGTGGTATGGTTGGTAGCTCCATTGGCTAACATGGAGTTACACTAGCCACAGTGCTAAATGCTAACTTCCATTTGAGACTACGGAAGATAGTACACCAAGGTATCAAACTGGCTGGCACATTAAATCCAACTCACTGCTGAAGTTGGATTTAAGATAACTTTCAAGTAAAGGGCAACTTAAGAAAGTTGCCACTTCATTGCCCAGGTTTTCCAGTAGCCGGTTCTGAAATAAGCTGCTATCCCCGAGACTGACCGCTGCTGTCCTGGTGAGAGGTGTGAACAACTCAGGAAAGTAAACAAAAGATCTGCCCAGGGAGGAGATGTGACCTCCTCATGGCAGGATGGCCATGGCCGTCACTCCCCCCAGATCTCCCTTGGTATCTTCAATCTCCACTGGAATGGCCATCAGTCAGTTACATCCCTCAAAAACTTCCTAACTGACCTCTGGCTGACCCAATTCTGCGACAGCCCCACTCACAACTTAGGCTCGACACTGGATCTCATCGCCAACCCCAGCTAAATTCATCTCGAATCCATTCTCCCGTGACTGGTCTAACCATCATTTTAACAACTTTCTGATACTTGAACGCTGGAGCCACAAAACCAGTAAAACTAAAAAAGTGGAAAAGACGCTCCATAACACTAGCGTCAGTGAGCTCATACAGCTATGCAATCTCTCCCTACCGACCCGTTCTAACATGTCTGACGTTCGCGACCTCACTTAACACTATACCACCATGCTATCTGCCTTGAATGATACAGCCCTACTTTAACAAAAAGGAATTCCCATAAAAGACTCCAAACCGTGGTTCAATGACAGTCTAAATGCTGACAGACGCAGTCTTAGACTAGCTGAACGAAAGTGGAGATCCTCTCCCTCCATGGATCTTCTAAAAATTCTACGACTCAAAAGAAGTACATGCAACAAACTGATTAGAACGGCGAAAGACAGCTTCTTTAAGTGGCAACTTGACAAAGCCAAAGATCACCCTAAACTACTTTTTGAGCTCATTAAATCACAATCCAATAACACCTCTACCCTATCGCAGCACCCGTCTCCCCCGCAACCAAACTGCAATGAGTTTGCTAAATTTGTCCTTGAAAAAAATCGAACCAGACCTAACGACTGCTGCACTCTATCGCCCTCTCCTGACCCCTCGGTCTCTACACCCCTGCCACCAACTCTTGAACTATCACTCAAAAACAAGGCTTCATGGAGTCAACTCACTCTCCTCAATGACATTACTATCCTCAATATTCTCTCCTCCCTTAAGCCATCAAATCATTTCAATGACCCCCTTCCACCCCAACTTCTTTAAAGAAATGATTGGCTCACTAGCTCCACTCTGGTCCAAAATCATCAACGCCTCACTTCCGCAAGGTTAGAACCCAGACTGCTGGAAGGCGGGCCTAGTTCACCCTATTCTCAAAAAACCCTTGGATGACCCTGTTGACCTGAACAACTACCGTCCAATCACAAACAACCCACCCTGGTAAAGCTTCTGGAGAAATGTGTTCATGATCAACTACGCAAACACTAGGCAATTCCAGTTTCTCGACCTAATCCAATCGGGCTTCGGCACTGGCCAAAGCACAGAAACAGCAATCACTCACATTGTGGATGACGATCTTACTTTACTCGACCAAAATGAAGCCTGCCTCTTAATCCTGCTCGATCTCTCATCTGCTTTTGACACCGTCAAACATGACAATCTACTCTCCCTCCTTGAAAGCAGGATGGGGCTCTCAGGCACGGTCCTTAAATGGTTCTCCGCTTTCCTCAGCAACAGAACACAAACAGTCAAATCCAACCAGTCGCTCTCCTGCCCGAGCCCATGCACACAGGGTGTTCCCCAAGGATCCTCACTCTCCCCCACACTATTCAACCTTTTCCTTGAACCACTGACTTTAATTCTTAAAGCCTCCAACATCCAATATCACGTGTACGTGGATGACACCCAACTCTACATGAAAATCTCCTCCCCCGAAGACATCCACTCCCTCGATGGAACCCTTCTCAAAAGCCTCAACTGGCTCACCTCCAACCATCTCAAATTAAACGCCTTCAAGACGGAATTCCTCATCATTGCACCTGCTAGACAAAACCCTACGGTGATGAAATTCCTCTGTAACCTCACAGCCCTCAACTGCACACCTTACATTGTGGACTCCACTAAATCACTGGGAGTCATCCTTGACAAAAACCTAAACATGCAAGACTACATCAGATCATCGACCAAAGAAGCGAACTTCCAACTCTGCATCCTAAGAAACCTCAAACCCTTCCTTCCCCCATGATGACTTTAAATTGGCGGTTCAAGCACTGGTCATCACCAGACTAGAATACGGCAGTGTGACTCTCTGCGGTCTGCCGAAACTCAGTTTAGCATCTATCAGAGCATCTCTAAATGCTGCACCCAGACTCACAGGTTCTAAGAAGAACAACCACATTACTCCAGACCTGAAATCGCTCAAATGGCTTCCCTTTGAAGCAAGGATACCACTAAAGATTGCTTGTAAGACCCATAGGGCACTACACTTCAACACCCCACTCTACCTGATAAACAAGCTGGAACTTTCTTCTGGCGCCCGATTCACAAGGAGCACCGAAACACTGGTGCTCAATCCCAAAAAGCTTAAAACATACAACTCTACTAATAAACAATGGGTTGAACTAGATACTGCGTTCCTCTTGACGCCAAGTTACTGTACAATGTCTTGCTTGTTCCCGCTGTTTGCCCTAAGTGTCGGTCTGCCCAACCTTCCTCCTTTGTCATCCTCAATTTAATCTTGCGCCTGCTGTATTTTGTCCCCCTGTCTCCCTGATTTCTCTCCCCTGTTTACTTTGTCTATTTAAATCGTATGTAAAGCGCTCTGATACCCTTCTGGGTCATGTTTGCGATATACAGAACTTTAAGCCCTTGGCTGCTGAGGTAATTTTCCTGCTGTGCTGGGGGGCGGGGGGGCGCCCCGGTGCTCATGACTAGCTCAGCTCGTCATGAGCTACAGTGCTCCTGTGCTCATGACGAGCTGAGCTCGTCACGGCCACACTCGTTTCAATAGAACGTTACGCACAGCAGGAGAATTATCCCAGCGTGCAAGCGTTCTAATGGCCATGACGAGCTCAGCTCGTCATGAGCACCGGAGCACTGTAGCTCATGACGAGCTGAGCTCGTCATGAGCATGCAAGGGGTTAAGTAAAAGTTCTCATCCACAAAGTATTTCAGAGCCTTTTTCAACATGGAATTGCAGAGAAAAAAACACTTGCTTGGACTTCAACAAGCCCAGGAGTTAGGAATCTTTGTTATCTATATTTATATGCGTTAATGCTTACTGTTGAGGTTTCATTTTTGTGAAGTGAGCATCAAGGCCAGAATGGCCCAAGGGACCCCATCCAACAACACCTGGCCACAAGTTAATGGGTGAGGTTGGCAGTGCGGCCCCCCTCTCTGGCCGATTTTGGTCCGGGTGACCACATTCCCCAGGGCTCTACCTTAATTGAGTGAGTGGGGCACACGTCCCCTTTCCCCTGTCCGATTTCTGCCCCAGGAACCTTATCCCCGGGGTCCAGTCATCTGAGGGCACCCAGTGTGCTATGGGACAGAGGAGGAACCCTCAAGGCCCTGCACTCCAAGTCGCTTCATAGCCTCCTTCTGGCAGGGAAAGAGATCAAACCTCTGCTTTCAGCAAGCGAGAGAGGCTTGACAACTTCAGCTTGCTGGAAGCGGAGTGTTTGATGTCACAGCACCGCAAACCAGAAGCAAACATCTATACCCCAGGGATGTGAACCCAGGGACTTAGCAACCAGATCTGCCAGGGGTCTAACGTAAATGTTGAACAGAAGGGGGCTAAGAGTAGAGCCCTGGGGGACACCGTACGGTGAAGAGTGAGACTTCGATTTAGAGGTGGAAGAGATGACCTGAAAGGTGCTGTCAGAGAGAAAGGATCTAAGCCAGTTCAGAGCCGACCCAGTGACCCCAGAGGTTTGTAGGGCCTTTAGAAGTAGGGTGTGAGAGACCGTATCAAAGGCCGCGCTCAAGTCAAGTAAGATCAAGGCCATGGTTTCTCCTGCATCAATGTTGTTCCGAAGCATTTCAGTGACCACTAGGAGGGTGGACTCAGTGGACTGGCCGCTTCTGAAACCGGACTGAGAAGGATGCAGCAGCCCATTGGTTTCAATAAACTTAGATAAATGCCTGTTAATATGTCTCAAGGATTTTAGAGAGAGCGGGCAGAAGAGAAATTGGACGGAAGTTCGCCGGTAATGCAGAGTGGGAGTCAGTTTTCTTTAATAATGGAACCACCATTGCATGTTTCCAGTCAGGGGGCACAGTGGAAGACATTAGAGATGTGTTGAGAAGTTGAAAGATGAAGTTGAGCGCGGTGGTTCAATTTGATGTAGGACTGAAATGGGCAGTAAGTCCAGGGGGGATCCTGATTTGACATGACTAAGGTGTTGGGTGAATGTAATAATGTCCAAGAGTGGCCAGGAGTCAAGAGTTGTTATGTGCGATTGACCCGTCTGGGTGGCAGTGAAGTCCAAGGGAACATGGGGTAGGAGAGAGAAAGAGAGGCTGGTACTAGCCAAAGTGGAGTAGATTATTTCTACTTTGTTGAGGAAGTATTGGACAAGATTCTCACATTGAGTCGTATTTAGACTGGGGGAGGGGGGGGTTGCATTGTATCAGATCCAGAAAGATCTTTAACCATGTTACATAAGGATTTTGGGCAGTTTTTAGCCTGGGTGATGGATGTTGAGACATAGGTGGCACGTGCTGACCTGCAAAGAAAGTGGTAAACCTGTTTGTTAGTGAGATAGGCAATTTTTGCATCCGGTGCGTAGGTCTTATGCCATCGACGCTCCGAGTTTTTGCATTTGTTTTTAGGTCTCGCCTATTCAATTCTGCAGGAATGAATATGCGATTCTAATGACGTCAAACCAAGACTTAAACCCAAGACTCCCCAAAAGCGGATTTCCAACAGTTCACGTGAATCACGTGACCACAAGCACGCGCTTTTCCCCACATGAAAGGCATCAGCCTCCCTTCCACAGGCTTCACCAGCGTGCGCTCGGCCGGCCTCTGCCAGTTCTCCTCCCCTAATTATTCACTTCACTTTTCACGGCCGCAGGCAGTGACTCACATTTCTACTCCCCCCCCCCCCTGGTCTCACATCAAAAGCATCAGCCTCCCACAGGCTTACAGGTTTACTTACTTCCCCTCTTCCACTCACAGCCCGAACCCGACCCAAAGGCATTGGAGCGCTTTATAGAGCAACAGTTACATCACACAAGGACACGTTCATTTTTGTAGGCACGGGGAGAGCAAGTGACTTGCACAGAATCACAGGACGTTCAATGGAGTTTCCAAACCCAGCTTCCAATTCCAAAGCCAGAAGCTCAGGCCCGGGCGCCATATCCTCTCCCGGTCGGCACCTTAGAGGCTGGCGGGACATGGGCATGGCTAAAGAGCAGCAGCCAAACACGCAGCGTTTATAAAGAGTCCTTCATTGCTGGAAATGTACTGCAAACATGGAAACAGCACAGGGCTGTGTTACAATCTCAAGTGGGGGCTTACCCGAATTCCACGCAGAGATCTCACTCCATAGTTATGTTTTATGTTGTTAGTGTACTCATTGTGTGTTCTGTCATGGGCATTTTGTTTTGTTCAGCTACTTTTTGGTGGATTACTATTTTGTATTGCTCATGCACGAGCTCATCCCCAAGCCTTCTGCCCGCCTCCTGCCTTGTTGTCTAAGCCTCGTATGACTTCAAAGGCTCCCCCAGCGTGCGCTCATCCGGCCTCTGGCATTTCTCCTCCCCTAATTATTCACTTCACTTTTCACGGCCGCCAGGCCGTGACTCACTCGCATTTCTCCTCCCACCAGCCCATCGCAGCCTGCCCAGACTGTGCCGTCTCTCCCTACCCCTTAACCCTTCACCCTGCCCCCACCACCTGTCGATATTGCTGCTTGTTCTGGTGCTGTGCTTCGAAATTGATTTGAATGATGGAATTCTACCATTTGTCATTTTTTTCAGGCTTCCCTCCGACAGGCTTCCCTCCCCGCCCCCCGCCTGCACTCCCCAACCAGGCTGCCATTACTTGCATGCTATTATTTTAATATAATACAAGTTGTCTGTGTGCCTCCCACAGGCTTCCCTCCCACAGGCTTCCCTCCCTGCCCCCCGCCTGCACTCCCCAACCAGGCTGCCATTACTTGCATGCTATTTTAATATATTACAATTTGTCAGTGTGCCCCACCTCCTCACCCAGCATGTCCGTGTGTCCCACCTCCTCACCAAGCTTGCCCGTGTGCCCACCTCCTCACCCAGCATGTCCGTGTGTCCCACCTCCTCACCAAGCTTGCCCGTGTGCCCACCTCCTCAAACAGCCTGTCCGTGTGCCCTCACTTCTAACCCAGCCTGTCCGTGTGCTATAGCTCCTCATCCAACCTCAGTGAACCTTCGTTTCCTTGAAGTCTGACATCACACCACAGCATCACTCAGCGCCACCACAGCATCACTCAGCGCCACCACAGCATCACTCAGCACCACCACAGCACCACCACAGCACCACCACAGCACCACCACAGCACCACCGGTTCAAATATGTTCTCTCAATGTTTCAAACTTTATTACAAATGTCACAAAAAGATGTTAATATTTCACTTCTGTTCTTGGATTTGTCACAATAAAATACACTGAACATATCTTTACAAAAGTTATTTACAAAAGTTTAAGCTATTGCCATTATAAATTACTATCACTTTTATTTAAGTATTAATTATTTAAAAAAATTAAAAGCCATTGTTATTTGTAATATCAATACATCTAAGTCACGTAAATACAACACATATTGCATTACAAATGATATAGGTGTCACATTTGCGAAAGTTAAAACTATTGGCATTGTAAATGACAAAGCTATTAATTTCGCTACTTTCAAAACCAAAACATAAATAAAATATTTGTCATTTACAATACCAATAGCTCAAACGTTCCTAATGCGAGACCTATTGCATTGCAAATGCTTGTTTTCTTTTCTTAGGTCTTCGGAGAACCAGGGAGCGGGTGGGCAAGGACTGTTGAACTTCCTAACTGAAGTTGGGAGGCAAGTATCGAGAGCCAGTTGAATCCAATCTTGGAAAGCTACTTGGTCCAATGCCACATTATTGTGGAAAGTAGGAGCATTATTAGACAAGAATAGATTAAACTTGGTGGGGTCAAGGTTTTTCCAATTCCTGGATTATGCGGCGAAATAATTATTCAGGTGTGCGGGGCGGGGAACATGAAGACTGAAGCCCACTAAAAAGTGGTCAGACAAGCATAGTGGAATGGCTGCTGGGCAGTGAAGGGAAGAAAGATTGGACAGAATAGGGTCAAGAAGGTGGCCAGCTTTGTGTGTGGGACCGCTATTATGGAGTAAGATGTTCATAGCCGCTAAGTCAGAGACAAAAGTGCGGCTAATAGTGCGATTGGAATCCTCCAAGTGGACATTAAGATCGCCTAAAATGGTGAAATTAGCTGAGTGGAGCAGCAAAGGGGAGACGTGGTCTGGGAAGTTTATTGCCCAAGAGCCCGCTGGGCCTGGGGGGCGGTATACCAGCAACCCAGATAGATTAAAGTGGGAAGTCAGATTTAATTTGAAAGATACAGCTTCACAATGGGGGATCTGTACTTCATCAAACTTACAGCCTACGTGTTTTTAAAAATGATGGCAATCCCTCCTCCCAATGTAATCGTGTATCAAGAGGGAGAGAGAGAGGACCAGATAGCTAGTCCGTATCCCCAATTTATATAGAGTTTAATCAAAAGGAGACTAGCTAAAGTTAAGGGGGGGGGGGGGAGATAAACAAGATTCGGTATTGAAATCTGAGTGACTCACTCTTGTTTTGTCATGGGGTGGTGACACCTGGTAGGTGTGCTCATGAAGCCCTCACCCACCAACCTAGTTGGTGGCATGCTTCATCATCGGGCCCACCCAGTGACACCTAGCGTGTCCCGGGTGTGCTTCGACGCCTGATTACAGCGGAGCAGGTATATCGCTGAGTGTGCGGTGAAGAGTGCTATGAATGTGAATTTAAAACGGCTTGGCGGAGGTCCCAGTACCCGAAGGTGGATGATCAAGACTATGTGTCTACACGCCCTAAAGTTCGGTTCTGCGAAGGAGGCACTACAGGTCCAAAGCAGGCTCTGGCCAGAAATGCTGGCCAACCCCTTGCCACTTCAAAACCTTGAAGCCAAAACTCCTTAAAACTAGCGTGTTTTTGAGAAGGGAATCCCCCCTCTCACACATAGATAAACACTTTAGGGCGTGTAGACACATAGTCTTGATCACACACCCACTAGTTTTAATTGCACACACTTTTTTATCTGTCCTGAAGAAAGCCAGCATATTCATAAGGCACTGGCTGAAACATGTTGACCCATCAAAGGACGTGGGAGGTCGTAACTCGCCTCTAACGTCCATCTGCCTTATTTTTAACCGCTGACGGTGGCCCAGGTATTAAAGGTTAATCTGCCTTCGGGTACTGGGACCTCCGCCAAGCAGTTTTAAATTCACATTCATAGCACTCTTCACCGCACACTCAGCGATATACCTGCTCCGCTGTAATCAGGCGTCGAAGCACACCCGGGACACGCTAGGAGTCACTGGGTGGGCCCGATGAAGCATGCCACCAACTAGGTTGGTGGGTGAGGGCTTCATGAGCACACCTACCAGGTGTCACCACCCCATGACAAAACAAGAGTGAGTCACTCAGATTTCAATACCGAATCTTGTTTATCTTCCCCCCCCCCTTAACTTTAGCTAGTCTCCTTTTGATTAAACTCGAATCCCTCCTCCCAACCTGTCTTCTCTGTCCTTCCTGATGATAGCATAGTTAGATGGCAAGGCTCTAGCTACATCAGGTCCAGAGCAGTTGTTAAGCCAGGTCTCCATTAAGAAGATTGCGTCCGGTTGTGAGTCCAGTAGGAGGTCGAAAACGTCTGCCTAGAGGGAGTGGCAGTTGATATTGAAGAAAGAGAAGTGGTTAGGGAGGGGTGGCTTGGGTATCATAGTGTTATGTGCTAGCTGGTAGACTATGTTGTCGGGTATAATAGCATTGCCAGGCTCAGCTAGGTGAGTTTCAAATTTAAAGTTACATCCCAGGCTTGCAGAGGATTGGTCATCTGTATCAAAGCGAGCGCAGTAAGGCGAGGGGCACGGGCGGTATAGAGAGAACTGGGAGGAAGAGAGCTGTATCTTACCGCTGCTCTGAGGGGCGGGGTTTGGGCCCCGGGTCCCAGCCTGGTGCGGGTGGGCGCAGACAGGCTTGCCTTTGGCACTCCACCGGTGCGCCCACTGCGCGCTCGTTTCATGGGCTGTTTTCGAAGGGCCCACCTCGGGAAGGGAACGCAATCACTAGAGCGTCCCTTGCCTGAAAATGGCGGTAGCGAGTGGCACAACCCGGAAGTGGGTTGGGAACTTGGTGTGCCGAGTTGGCCTGTGGGGGGGTCAAAGGTAACAGCGCACAATCCCCCACAGGTAAGAGCAGAGTAAAATAAATTTCTGATGTACTCTCTCCTATACCCTACACCCAACACTCCCTCACCAACACCCACTCGTTCACATGAACCAGCTAGCCTCTCATACTCGTACAGACCTACCCCGAAACATTCCATGCTCACGTGCATGCTCCACTCCTGCTCGCTCACAAACATGCCAGAGTGCTATGGGACCTACTGTACGACAGCTCTACAGACCTGCTCTTTAACACGGAAAGATGGCTAAACCAAACCTCTGCATTGGACATCACTACAGCAATTACCGCCGGCTACATCGTAAGGCAAGACATCAGCACGTCATGGAGTGGAGTCGCCATCATATTCAAATATATTGTCAGCTACACCACCTAAACAAACACCCTCATCAGCAGCATGAACACCTCACATTCAAGATTTGCATCCTAGCCAACCTCTCCCTGGGCACAACCTTTGTATACAATCCACCAGGACCCTACGCCAATTTTGCCAGAGACACCAAGGACTTTGTCGCACCCATCAATGGCAGCACCTTCAGCCTCCTCAAAAACTTTAACTTGCACCTAAAACATCAGGTCAATGAAACTGTGCGATCCTTCTAGAATATCTTGTAAACCTTGGCCTCAACCCAGCACATTACTGAACGCCACCAGCAGGATTGGACATCCTTTGGGCCCACTTTTCTCCTCAATCAGGAACATCAAAATTGACGAGTCAACAACTATGAACTGGACAGACCACATCCTTGTCATTGGCAGTTTCAGCATACCCATCCCGCACAATCACAGGCCTACCACCACCAGAACTGCCCATTTAAGCCGGAAAAGCATCTCAGAAAAGAAGAGGGATTCCACCTTCTCCGAGCAGACCTGCAACTTGCTGAAAGCATTCAAAAACGTTAATAGCTCGGGGCGTGGCTACGAGCCGACCGAGATGGCGGCATAGTACTGGAGCTCTGAGATCGAAGCAGCTCCATTTGCATTGATCCGTTTGCCCAGCTGTTACATAGTACCTTCGGAAGCCGGGCCGGAGTGCCGAAACTGAAGGGAGCGGTCCGATCCTACTCCGGGCGACATCAAGGTACGCCGACCGGAGTTACACCGAAGTGCTGAGACGGGCCCTGAGACATCCGCCAGACACCGTCCTGCCGTGAATTAGCAGGCCGACCGGAAGTGCTTTGAGGTCGGGGAGCCCCACCGGAAGTTACCGCTGAGCAACTGCGGTCCTTACTGCCTGCTGTCGGGAGCGGGATCAGAGGTGGGTCGGCCTGGAGACACCTTTCGCCCAACGGACCTGCCGCCCAGGAGTGAGAGCTGCAACCCCAGCGAGAACGAGCCCCGGTGCCGGGAGGTCTGCCGTGTTGCTGTGCGGGTGGTGCGCGACGACCGTGACGACGGCGCCTCCCCCCACCTGCTCCCAGAATCGGATCCTCCTGTCAGCCTGAGCTGGGGGCCCGGACCCTGATACACAGAGCGAACTGCACGGCGCCCCCCTGGGGTCCGTGTTGCCGTGCCTGGTGCGGCGCTGCGGGCTCTGGAGAGGCCCCGCATTCATCACGGAGCCCGAGACTCTACAGGGGCTTGAGGTGGGCAGTGCAGCCGAGAGACATTGCAGCCTGGAAGGCAGACGAGGGAAGCTGGCGACCGGCCCGTGGTGTGTAGGCCAGCGAACTCCTCACGGGCATTCCTATCACTGATGACCCTTACGGCTGATTAGTGGCCCTGAACGGCGACGCCATTTTGCTACCGCCATATTTCCTACCGCATCCCCACAACCTAGCCTGGACTACCTACGGCCACACTCTGCGATTGGAACACAGGCACATTCACGAGCCAGAATACCAGCGTTATGGCGGGACGAGGGCCCAGGCAAACTGCGGCACAATCCAAGTTGGAGAGGTACGCCTTTGAGAAGAACGCCGTGAAACACCCGGAGGGTCGCTCATCTACGGACAAGAGTACAGAGGGAGATGGCTCCAAAAAAGTAACCTTAGAGGATCTGATGCGGATGCTCTCCAGCGTCCAGACGACAGTAGGGTCTATCTCGACGGACGTTGGCCTGAGGGCAGACCTCCACAAGATGACGGAACGTATGGCGCAGGTGGAAGTAGTCACCAAATCATTAGTGGAAGACACTTCGGAGCTGCAACTTGCGGCAGAACGCATGGAGGCGGTCACCAGAAAACTACAGGAGCGACTGGACGATCAAGAAGGACGCTCCAGAAGAAATAACGTCTGAATATTAGGCATTCCAGAGTCGGAGGGCAAGCAATCCATGGATCTGTATGTGGAGGACTTAATCAGGACGAAGCTTCAGCCAAAGGGCCTCTCCCATTTCTTTTCTGTCGAAAGAGCGCACAGGGTTCCCGGGGGGGAGCCTAAACAAGGGGCGCACCCGCGACAAGTGCTGGCTAGACTCTTTAACTTCCGTGATAGAGATGCCATACTACAAACGGCCAGGGTCTCTGCACCTGTTAAAGTACTGAACTCCACTCTTGCCGTCTTCCCAGACTATACGGCTGAGGTGGCCCGGCGACGGAAGACCTTCACCAACATCAAAAAAGCCCTTCGGGCCAAAGAGATACCCTACTCCATGCTTTTCCCGGCGAGACTGCGAATCGTGGATAATCATAAGGCGTGGTTCTTCGACACCCCGGAGGCAGCAAGAGACTGGCTGGATGGTTGGAGACGAGTGGAGGCTCCACGGCGCAATGACAGGGGTCAACGTGGCCAGAGGCCGGTCACTCAAACAGATCACCAGACAACTCAGGGTCACAGCCAGGATCTATTTGTGGAGTCAGGCCTGGAGGACGGAGAACACACGGAAGCGTAGACTCCTGCAATCACGGTCCTTGATCGACTACCCCTTGGAACATTGACAATGTAACGTTTGCAGTCGCTCCGTGCTGGGCGGAGGAGGTCACTTGGAGCTGCTTGTGAGGTCGCAGAGCTACTTACCCCTTGCAAGCAAGTACATTGGGTCGGGTTGGGACTAAGCGCCCTGCTAAGTTGGGGTGGCGGGCGGTTTCAGGCCCGCGCAGCAGGGAGGGGGGGGGGTTTGTTTTAATGTTCTAGTTTTTGTTAATCGCACCAAAACACAGCATGTTCTACACCACACGAGGGAGACAGGTCTCTGGATACAGGTACGCAGCGGGCCCATCCCCTATTGACTTTTTCGAAAACACGCACACATTTACATGGCAGCACAAGAGATGGACACACCTTACACCACATTCTTCTCGCACATCGACCTTCACAGCCCTCACGTGGAACGTTAGGGGATTGGGGGACAGGGTGAAGAGAGGCCTAGTGCTACAATACTTGAAGCGCTGCAAGCCGGCGATAGTCCTATTACAGGAAACTCACCTAGTTGGCTCAACCTCGAAGGCAATAAATAGATGGGGATATAGGTTCCTTGCACATGCTGACTTCTCCTCCGGCTCTAGAGGGACAGGGATACTTATTCGGAAAAGCTTTCCAATGGTATGTCAACAGACAAAAATTGATGATCAGGGACGTTTTGCAGCTGCAACGATACAGTGGGGGGGCCAATTGTATAACTGTGTCTGTATGTCCCTCCCGGCCTGCATGCTACAGCACACACGGCCCTTGCCTCCTTCCTCTTATCTTTACCGACAGCGACACTAATAGGAGGAGACCTTAATGATGTCCTAGACCATGAGATGGATAGACACCCACATAACACAACGGTGTGGGGAGGTGGGCGACTCACTGGACTACTAGACGCCCTGGGACTAACGGACTGTTGGCGCTACAAACACCCCTACGATAGGCAATACACTTACTACTCAGCGACGCACCACTGTCTCTCACGTATAGATTACATTTTAATGTCAGGGGATGGCCTACATGGCGTTGAGGAAGTTGACATCCGCCCCAGGGGAATATCTGACCACTCTCCGCTCCAACTCATATACACAAATCACCGCTCCCATAGAAATCGCATCTTTCCCATTCACGCGGGCTACCTGCAGAGCGCTCCTTTGAGGAAAACCCTTTCTAAAACTGCTAAACACTACTTTCAGGAGAACTCAGACTCTGTGCGCTCCCATGGTATCCTATGGGAAGCATATAAAACGGTCATACGCGGGCAGGCAATTGCATCCATTGTCGCTCACAGACGGACCCGGATTCGAGAAATTAGCACCCTTGAAGGGGCTCTTGAGGAGGCCATTGCCGACCAGGAGGTCCACCCGTCCCCGGGAGCTGCTCAGACAGTCCAGCTGCGACAGGTTGAGTGGATGTCCTACCAGAGGGAAATGGTGCAGACTACAATTCAGGCCACCCGTCATAGGATATACGAATTAGGCGATAAGGCTGGAAAGATGCTGGCCTGGCTCGATTAAAAGGAGAGGGTGGGCAGGGTCATTGCACAACTGACTTCGCCCGGGGGCCGTCTGACCTCGGACCCAAGAGCCATAGCCGACTTGCTAGCTGATCATTGAGGCAATATATACCCCCCAAGCGACTTACACGACCGAGGATGCTTACGACTATATTAAAGATTTGACAATCCCTTGCCTCTCACCAGAGGCGGCACTCCTGCTGGAGGCAGACATCACTGTGGAGGAGGTACGGGAGGCGACTAACGCACTGGCGTCCAGCAAGGCTCTGGGTCCCAACGGTCGCCCGGTGGAACTGTACAAGCACACTGCTTCCATAACTGCCCCCCATCTGCTTAAAATGTTCGAGGATAGCCTACAAATGGGTATGCTACCTAAAGATCAACGCCTTGCCACGATCATCCCGATCCATAAACCTGGTAAAGCCCCGGAAGCATGCAGCTCCTACCGTCCCATTTCCTTGCTAAACGCAGAACCTAAGATCCTTGCCTACTCTCACAGCGCTTGTCTCCCCATCTTGCTACTTTGGTACACCCGGACCAATCGGGCTTTATGCCGATGCCCAACACCTCTCATAATTTGCGCCGTCTACAGGCGGTACTGGCCCGCCGGGAGTACATACAGGAGCCAGCAGTGCTTCTCTCCCTAGACGCCACTATGGCGTTCGACACCGTAGAATGGCCTTATCTATTTGCCGTGCTCCGTCACATGGGCTTCGGCCCCAAGTTCTGTGTGTGGGTCAGCCTGCTCTATGCCGTGCCCCTGGCCCAGATAGCAGTAAATGGCCACGTCTCCAGGGATTTCCCGCTTGGCCGTGGGACGCGGCAGGGCTGCCCGTTGTCCCCCTTGCTGTTCACGCTGATCCTTGAGCCACTGGCATTCTGGATTCGGTGGGAACCATCCATCAAAGGTATCAGGTGGTCGCCGTCCTGGGAAGATAGGATATCTCTCTATGCGGACGATGTCCTTTGCCTCACCTCCCCCAAAAAGTCAGTCCTAGAAATTCTGAATGTTTGTGAAAAGTTTGGGAGGGTTTCAGGATATAGAATTAATTGGACCAAATCAGTCCTGTACGTTCTCGCCGGCAGCCCGCCTTCCCTCCCTGCGGACTGTACGCTGCGTTACACTGACACCCCTTTTAAATATTTGGGAATCTAGGTATCATCCAACCCGGACGAATTCCACGCCCTGAACTTGAGACCCCCACTGGAAAGGTTTACTCGGGATGTTAAGGTGTGGCGTTCCCTCCCTCTCACCCTCCTTGGCAAGGCCGCACTGTTTAAGATTATGGCATTGCCTCGTTTTCTCTACCTACTCGAGAACACACCGTTCCCGGTCCCCTCTTCCTACTTCAGAGCCATCGCAGCTGCAGTTTCTACTTTGTTGTGGGACGGGAAACCGGCACGAATTGCACAATGCAAACTGGTAAAAGATAGGTATGATGGGGGCATATCACTCCCTGATATCAAATTATATTACTGGGCTGCCCACCTTAAGCAGATTAATTACTGGTTACACGCCCCGCAGACCGAGCCCGCCTTTATGGCGGACAGGCAGAATACCGAGTCCAGGGGACTTTTAAGAACCCTTTATAGTCGTGGCGTTCTGTCCGACCTTATCGGTCCGACCCGTCACACGGTCCAACTCTGGTATAAGGCACATAGACACCTTCAGTGCGCAGACACTATCACGCAAATGACACCCCTGTGGGACTCACACAGACTAGGCTTCATGGGAAATAGCAAGGGGTTCCGGGCGTGGGACGCCATAGGCATTTCGGTGGTGGGAGATCTCTTGAGGAAAAACAACATAGTGGACTTAACTTATTTACAAACCAAACACGAAATGGCCCAGTCTGAGTATTATAGATATATGAAGATCCGTCACTCACTTCTGTCGGTCAGATACTACAAGAGTCCACTCCGTTGGAAAATAGGCTGCTAACAGAACATATGTCCCACAAAGCGACGTCCTACACATATAGGAAACTGGTCAACAACCTACCTGACATGCTATCCAAATTGCGCCTGACTTGGGTGGGCGAAATTGGCGACCTTGATGACTCGGAATGGCAAGAGGCACTCTCGTCACCCCGAGAATCAGCGATCCCATCCAGACAAACTAGTTCAGTTAAAAATACTACACCGCACATACTACACCAGAACGGTCCTTTACAAAATAGGGAGGGCCTCCCACGAATATTGCCTCCGCGGATGTGGAGAGAGAGCGACATTCTTCCATACCATTTGGGACTGTAGCCGGGTGGCCACGTACTGGGCAGGGGTGATGCGAACCATTTCTCAATCCACAACTATTTCATTAATGCCCAACCCACGTCGCTGCCTGTTAAACATCTGGGATGCGGAGGATTTGACCCACCGTCAACAAGATTGGGCCATATTTGGGGATGTTAGTGGCAAAACGGAATATTGCCAGACTATGGAGATCTAGCGTACTGCCTACATTGCGAGACTGGTGTAAGGACATGGACGAAGCGATGGTAGCTGAAAAGGCGGTATTTGTCCACCGGGGATGCTCCGAAAAATGGGCGCAAATCTGGGGGGCCTGGAACAAATTTAGGGGAGACATATTTGAGCCACCACGAGTTGACCCGGATGAGTGTCTTTCTGATTCACAGGTTTGATCTAAGGTTTACATAAGCTAACGTGGAACTCCTTTGGCTGTGATAAACCCTGTCCGACTGCTTATCGGGCTTCATACTGTGAGATTGAGTTTTTGGTCACAACGCCAATGTTAATACAGCTGCAGTCCTGACAGTTGTTTTGTCACCTTTGAGGAACTGAACATGATTGCTGTGGTTTTATTTTTAATGTGGGGTTTGTTGTTTGTTTAAAAAAAGAGAAAAATCTTAGACCTAAGTCATGTCGTATATTTACATTCTTACCATCATGTTACAAGATATTTACATCCGCCGCCGGACCCCCTGGGTTGTCGGCTCTAAGGCTGTGTGCTCAGTATACTGCCATATAGATTGTATTACCGTTGCGGCCAGCCCTGGGGGTTGTAGGCCCTACATTGTGTATTCCTATTCATGTACAATAACGGTCTTCAAAAAAAAAAAACGTTAATAGCTGGATCACCGCATTCACCAACACCCTGACTCCCCTCAAGAACAACCCAACAGCAAAATCCCGACCACAGGCCAACTGGAACACAGAGGAACGCAAGTCTGATGAAACAACTGGAGCAGAAATGGAGAACAAGTCAAAACAAGGGAAGACATCTTCAATTAAATTAGTCCTAAAACGCTACCACCAGCAGATACCAAACACCAAGAGCACAGGTCGCATCAATGTCAGCACTAACAGCAGCAAGTTAATCTTTGCCATAAAAGACTTCACCGCACATCCGTCCGCCTCCAGCAACATCAACCCCTCACAAGAACTTTCTATCAATCTCTGAAAATTCTTCTGTAACACAAACACCACCATATACAGCAAATTCAAGCCTCAACCAGATCCCATAAATGTTGCAACTCAACTTCCCATCACGGCCGATGAACGAACCCTGACCTCATGGCCTGTAGGTCACTCGTCCAATTTGGGGATACCATGAAAACCATCCACTTGGGGGCTTTATATGCCCCTAGTCAACATTATACCTTCCCCAAAGAACTACTCTCCAGCCAAGCACTAACATCCATTATCAACTCCTCCATCAACTCAGTCACATTATTGGACACCTGGAATCATGCACCTGCTCAAGAAAATATCTGTGGACCCAGCCACACTTTCCAACTACATACCCATCTTTCGTATACCATATTCACCAAAGGTCTAAGGGAAACAGGTGTGCTTATAGTGCTTATGGGTTTCAGAAATTCTCTGCTTTAGTGATTCAATGTAAAATACAGGAAAAAACATTGTCAGGCAAGCGCACATTCCCGTTGCGTAGGTATCTTCTTAGTTTAATCTTCAGTTCTGGTCAAGTAGATTAAAACTTATGACAGTTTAGCCACCAAGCTCATAACTGTTGCTTCATTTTTAGGTCGAGCATTTGAGACCTCTCGTAAATACTTTAGTATATATGTATATGTACTTTGTGGGATCTGGAGATCAGCCCTAGGACTTACCTGCTTCTGCTTAGGGACTTTTGTTCTGTTCAACTGCCTCGAATTAACTATTTTGATGGAAAGCGACCAGTAGAGGTCAGCAAAATATCAGAATTGTTTTCGG
The DNA here is from genome assembly GCF_964263255.1 of Lissotriton vulgaris. Lineage (NCBI taxonomy): Eukaryota > Metazoa > Chordata > Amphibia > Caudata > Salamandridae > Lissotriton > Lissotriton vulgaris. The sequence continues at coordinate 568,143,347 of NC_141693.1, read as the reverse complement.
CTTGTTCAACTGCCCCTATGTAACTGTCTTGATAGAAAACGACCAGTAGAGGTCTGTAAAATACCATAATTGCTTTCTGCTGAGGGACTTTTTAAAAAAATTTCTGGCAACTGCCCCTATTTAACTTTCTTGATAGAAAACGACCAGCAGAGGTCAGTAAAATACGAGAATCACTTTAGCATCCTCTAGATTCCAATCCATAAAAATAGTCTTCTACGAGCACACAGACACAATTCTTTTTTTTTTAACAAATCTTTTATTTTTCAGTGATATGAGCACCGGAGGCCCTGATTTTATATTAAAGACTGTGCTTTGGACTATAACATTTCCAGCTGAAAGGCAATATTTCTCTCTATGTGCTCCCATACCTGGCGTGTCACGCAGTTTGGTGCTTACTTTCCGTCAAAGTTAAAGAACAGTAGATGTTTCAGCACCCAGTCTAATGTGCTGCATGGCTAAATACATATAAGCTCCTAAAGGCGAGACCGATTGCATTTAAAATGCTTGTTTAAAAGGTACCAAGTTATGATGGGTTAAAAACTCATCTAGTTGCGCACTGTGCACATGGTGTTATCCTACAACCTTAAATATTTCTACTCGTACACTTTATACAATTGATTATCAGTTATTTATTTTCATAATCTGATTGGTTCAAATTATCATCACAAAATACATTATCTGTGCATTTGTTCACTTTCAATCACAATTTATACAATACATTGTTTAGTGATGCCAGTATTTCCACAATATAACCATTGATCACATTTCACATTTTTCACTCCTTGCCCAATGCATTTCGGTACAGACTGGTACCTTCAACAGGGGCTGATCTGAAAAAATATAAAATAAACTGTTTAAGTGTTGTGTATTTGATTAGCCCATGGGTGTATTCATTTGAGAATTTTGCTATATCGGACCTGTTCGTGGTGTATTTATGTTCGAGTCAACTGTAAAATAAGACCATAATACCTCACGTTACATCTGAGACATAAGGTTTTAGTGTTAAATCTATACCGTATGGTCTGCATCGTTGAGCTTACCTAGTGTTTTCTATAGCCTGAGGCTTGTTAATCTGTGATAAAATACATGAAAGCCCTGTGGTTAGTACTACTCGTTCCTATTTTCCAATGGACGCCATAACATAAGAACGATATTTGAAGCGGTTATCTCCTACCTGATCTTCAATGGTTGTAGTAACCTGTCAATACATAATAGGATACTTTAAACATAGCTTAAGATCACATTCATAAATGTGTCTCAGCTGTAATGTTATTTTGACATACCTGCGAAGGTATATTCTGTCGACCTACAAGGAAAGAAATGCATAACGTAAGTAATGTTATGTCGTTCGAATATGCCTCAGTTACTTTTTCGGGGTTAACCTAGTTATTGCTAAATACCTGTATTTTTGTCAGTCGGTGCTCATAAAAGACGCTGCACCATAAATTCGCCGTGTTTGTTCTCCGCTAAAGTGGGGCCATACTCAAGTCTACCATTTAATCGCTTACGCGATTCGATCGACACTAACGACGTACTACTTCTTCAAGGAGTACCTCTCGAGGTTGCTCTCTGACAACGCCATTTTGTAATCTATGCCGATATTGCGTATTCTAAGGCAACATTCCAATAATGTCGAATGTTTTCAAGATATATGTTACTAGAATCCAGTCAAAATTTTCACAATTTTTGTATTGCCCAACGCTGCGTTGCTACAAATATTCTTGCTCGAGGGGAATATTAAAACGATATTTTTAACTGTTGTGGCCTCAATGTACTGGCCACGTATCTCGTCTGGAATACCACTCCACCATATTTAGAGCGGTGTGTTAAACTCTGTTATGCCCATGGATGTACTTTTTGGGTCGTGGATTCCCTATTGATGTTATGTATAAGGTGTATGTCAACAAATGTTGAACGGTGTATTTGTGTGCATGGTGGTTCGGCTGTATGTTTTGGTGACTGTGGTGTAACATACTTAATCATCAAATACTAAACTTATTTGCTCACTGTCAACATTGTAACGGTCTACAAAAATTCAACATTACCACATATTCCTGCCTTTATATATTGCTGTATGATAGCATTTTAGCATAAAAACAAATTCCTTGAGTCAAGTACAATTATTGTGATCTTAGTTGTAGTGTATGGCCTTGTAAATTTCACACGATGTTACTTAGCTATATGAACAATTTTAAATCACTGCCTTCTGTGCTCTACAGGGTAACATGAAAGGTCATATCTATCATTTAACCCTGTTGGGTGCATTGTTTGCAGATATTTGATCCAATATAACTCTTTGTAAAAGTCTGTCTGTTGTCAATTCCTGTTTTGATCTCCACTTTTTCTATGATCAGAAAACGTAACTGAGAAATCTTGTGGTTGGCTTCCTTCCAATGGGTGGCTAATGGTGACGATAAATGCAAGTTCCGTATCCTACTTTTGTGCTCCGCGAGTCTAGTTTTAATTTTCCGCTCAGTTTTCCCCACATACATCATTCCACATGGGCACTTAATTCCATATACCACATTTGGGCATTGCAGTCACTGGTGTGTCTAAGTTTAATGATTTTGCCCGTGGTTGGGTGTGTGAAGGTATTCCCTATGTTTGCATTGTTGCAGTGTGTACAATTCTGACACCGAATGGTGCCCTTGTGTTCAATCCGTCGGTCATCCGATGTGGTTCGCTTGAGTATTTGTCGAATGTTAGGACCCCTTGTGTAGGCATGCATGGGTGGTTGCAAAAATATTCCATTAAAGTCTCTCTGTGGATAGTAGTTCCCACCTTTGGTTGATAATCCGTCTGATTGCTGTGGATTGTGTGGTGAATTTTGACACAAATACCATTCTATCCTGTTTAACTTTCTGTTTTGGTTGGAGCAACTGCTTGACTCTCTCCTTACTCTGCTCCACTTCTTCCGTGGAGTATCCTCGTTCTTTGTATTTTTGAACATACTGATCCATTCTTAAATTACATGTGTTGGTTTCTGAACATATTCGCTTTATGTGGATAAACTGAGACACTGGTAGATTCTTCATTAATGATCTGGGATGGAAACTGGTATACTGCAATGCACTATTACGATCAGTAGGCTTCATATATAACTCCGTGCTGAAACCTGTGGAGTGTTTAGTTATCCTCACATCAAGAAAATCCATTGTAAGGTAATCAATCTTGTGTGTAAACTGGATCCTTGGGTTCACCTGATGAATGGTATCCTGAAGTGATTCCTTCGCGTCTTGCCATATTAAAAAAATGTCGTCAATGAAACGACAGTACATTTTGACTTTTGTCCAGTGTGTGGATTTCATCAGATATTCCGCCTCGAATTGCGCCATAAAGATATTCGCATATGCAGGAGCCCCTGCAAAGCCCATAGAAGTGCCAGTCATTTGAGCATAATACCGGTCTTTCCACTCAAAGTAGCTGTTGTGTAGGCAAAACTTTAGTAATTTCAAAAGAAACACCTTGTCTGTTGATAGATCTTCCATTTGTAATAAGGCCCATTCTATTGATTCTAACCCCACTGAGTGAGGTATCGAGGTGTACAACGCTACCCGTCTATTGTACATACAATCCAGCTTTCTTCGAACTCTTGTTCAATATCTGAGATCTTTGTTAAAAAATCAGTTGTGTCCTTTTTGTAGGAATGCCATCCTTGCACGAACTGTTGGAGGAAGTAGTCCAAATCTCATCCGAGGGGGTCAAAAATTGACCCGCACCCAGAGACGATAGGTCTAAACAGTGGGTTAGTCAAGTGTCTGTGGACTTTAGGGATCATATACAGTTTAGGACATCTTGGGTGGGCAGTAATTAAATAGCCACTTGTTTTCTCATCTATCCATTCTTGTTCAAGTGAGTTTTGCAACAAGTCTTTGAGCATTTGCTGTAATAATCCTGTTGGGTCCCTGTCCAATAATTGTTATGTATCTGTATCTGAAACCTGTTCTTCAACTTTTCGAACAGGTACGATATCGCAAAATGCACAAATGAATACACCCATGGGCTAATCAAATACACAACACTTAAACAGTTTATTTTATATTTTTTCAGATCAGCCCCTGATGAAGGTACCAGCCGGTACCGAAATGCATTGGGCAAGGAGTGAAAAATGTGAAATGTGATCAATGGTTATATTGTGGCAATACTGGCATCACTAAACAATGTATTGTATAAATTGTGATTGAAAGTGAACAAATGCACAGATAATGTATTTTGTGATGATAATTTGAACCAATCAGATTATGAAAATAAATAACTGATAATCAATTGTATAAAGTGTACGAGTAGAAATATTTAAGGTGTAGGATAACACCATGTGCACAGAGCGCAACTAGATGAGTTTTTAACCCATCATAACTTGATATCCATAACATGCGTAACAAACCTAAACAGTTGCAGCGCCGATAGATAAGACTGATAATTTGATAAAACAGGTGTGCTCCTCACACCCCCATTACCATGGTTTAAAAGGTACAGCATACAGGCACAACAAACAATTGGCTTCGATAGATTTGTCCATTCCCCACGATTTCTTTAAACTTATAACCAGGAGTCTTTTCTAGAAGGTCTATTTTTTTACCATGACTGCAATCAAATTTACTTGTAAAGGTAGAAGTACTCAGAACCTAATTTATTATAAGCCTTTCCTAGACAACCTGTAAATGCTTCAAGAAGGGCTATACTATAGTAAATTAAAGCTTATCAATGCACCCCATCCACAAAAAATTAAATGTGTGGTACAACATCTTTTAGCAGAAGTAACATATAACAATGTATTTAAAGTCCGCTCTAGAAAACACTTTATTTGTAAGAGCTAGTGAGCATTTTGAAATAACATTTTCTGTCACGGAAAGTAGCAATTGATTACCCCCCAAATAAACACAACTCGTTGAACAAAGCATAAGAAAGTAAAATGTGCTGTCGAATAAAACAATGCAATATAAAGTTATTCAAGCATAAGACTAACACCCATGAATGTCCCTCGAAGTTCAAACCAGTTGAAGAGCTGGTACAAAGACTCTTAAATGATCAATGCACTACAAAAGTTTAAAAAAAATGAAAGCTGAACCAAAAAAAGAAAAATAGTTAAGCCTCCGACAAGAGTCCGTTATTTAGCATTTGCCAAATATTTATTTTAATTTTTGTTTTTACAATCTTGGTACAACTATTGTGTGCCTGCAGAGAATGGCAGCATAACATCCAGAATCAAGACAGCAAAAGCTTTAATCAAACAGAATCCACAGCAACAAGCAATGTAAAGCCAATAGGTCTCAACTATGCAACAGCTATTGGCTTGTAAATGTCTTGCTGCTATGGAGCAGGGCTGAAAGTTAGAAGGAAAAAAAAGGCTATAGGACAGGGTCAGCACTGATAATGACGGGCGAGAAATCAGTTTAAGTATGGGGTTATTTTCTGCATTCATAAAAGAAATTCTGGAAGAAATGACAAAACCTTGTCGGCAAATATAAACCAACAAAGAATTCATCTTTTTTTAATGCAGGACAGGAAATGTAAGCTAATGGAGGAGGGTCATGGGAAAAACAAATTAAGCAATAACAAAAATATAAATTAACTGCCACTCAAACAGGTGCCAGGGCTGTAACCTACTGAAAGTGGTATGAAGCTGTCAAAATCTAGAAGGATCTTGGCATGGCTGTGATGTCTGAAACTCACAAGTACTTAAAAGGCACTCAAGGAAAAAACAACTCAACTGTTTAATTATCTTACAACCCCCCCACCCCCGTCCCAAGCTGAAGATCACCTTTTTGGAGGGAGAAAGGTGCAAGTAGAAGAGGGAAGACCGTACTTCAAAGTGGCCAGCAGTGGAACAATAATGGGCTAACAAAAGAGAAGTAACAAACATGAGTGACTACGAAGCCAAGAAATAGGCGGGCTCTAAACCCCCCCCCCCCCGATAAGTAAACTAGGTTTCGCAAGCAATGGCGTGTGCGCAGTCTCCGGTGAAATCAAAAGTATAGGGCATGGGGATGTGAAGGGAGGGGGCAAAATGTCAGAGGCGAAGGTGCGCATCAAAAATACCGAAGGGCAAAAACAGACAGGGCCCTTAAAAAATTTAAGAGCGCATGGGTGAAGGCAGGAGTATGTTTAAAGTAAGGGCAGGAATGCGCCCTGCTTGAGTGAACGCAGACCTTACCACAAAGGACCTTTACAATACAGGTACGTAATTGAACGATTACCAAGCAAGCAAGTTTTTAAAAAAAATACAGCTAACTTGACAATTTCTGCAGGGTCACCACCAAACTTTGCCTTCACTCCTATTTTCTGAAGCGGTTTCTGTTGGCCATAGAACTCCAAGCGCTTTACCAATGCTAGCCAGTGCTAAAGAGCCTGTGTGCTTGTTTCAACATGGTAGAATTAGCTTACACCCAGTTGGCACATTTAATTTAGTTGTAAGTCTCTAGTAAAGTGATACAACATGTGCAAAGTGCCGCCAATTAAATGCTACCAGTGGGCCTGAAGCACTAATTGTTCCATCCACTTAAGTAGGCCTTTAAAACATGTCTCAGACTTGCCATTGCAGCCTGTGCTTAGTTTTAAATAGTAATTTCGACCTCGCAAAAAAAAAAAACATTTTGCCAGGCCTAAACCTTTTTCAATAGATATAAGTCACACTAGGGTAGGCCATTAACTGCCCTTTGGGCGGGTGCATTGTATTTAAGAAGTTGGACATGTACGTTTACGTTTTACATGTCCTAGTAGTGAAAAAACCTCCTAAATTAGTTAGGCAGACCTCTCCTATAAGATATCATTGGCATACCTTATAACACTTAAGTGATAACTTTTGATTGGGAGCAAGTGGGAAAAGTCATGTTTGGTGTTTGAGGAATTGTAATTTAGATCCTTCTTTTGGGTCAAGTCTGATTTTAAATCTCAATTCTGGAAATTACTAAGTTGCCATTTTCTTGTCCTAACCAGTTCATGCTTGCAGCCTGTTCCTGGATCACATGACTGTAGTTGGCAGTTGCCCTTTGTGTATTCTGCACAGACTGCAAATCAAGAGGGTCTGGGTGTTTACAGGAAAGGCCATCCAGGCTTAATTGGACAGGGGGGTCGCGGAGCTGTCACCTACTACACTTGCACTTTAAAGGCACTGGCCTAGCTCAAGTACAAAATATTTCATACTAGCCTACTATGCACCTAGACAGACCGAGGCCAGAAAATGGAGGCAGGAAATTCCAGACACCAAAGAAGAGGGGAAACTCCAGAAGCTTCTCCTGCTTCAAAGAAGGCACCAGGTATAAAAATAGGACCCTCAGACCGACTCTCCAGATCACTTTTGGAAGACTCCGAAGAACTGCTCTGCTGCCTAAGGATTGGTACTGCACCTAGAACCCAGAACCACCACAGTGACACCAAGTGCTAGTTATACGGCCTCCTGATCAGATGCTCAGTGACAGAAAAGGCTACAACCATCTTGAACCCTGCAGCTAGACTGACTGCTGTGAGTACCAACCCCCCCCCCTTCCTAAGTGGTGCCTCCCCAGTTGTGGACCCCTGGGGCTAAAGTTGTTCTTCCAAGCAAGCTGTGGTCTAATCAGAACCGATGCAGCTCTCCGCAGCACCTCATCAGAACCGACGCAAGACTATTGCAGATTGCACAGGTCATGAGAATAGGCACGATGCATCCCTGACAAAGACCTCACATTACTTTGAGACCGCCGCTGCATAGCCCTAAAGCGCCCCACCCAGGATTTAAGGTACATTTCTTTCTTTTTTTTTCTCCTGCAGGAGTAGTATGTCACCCTTGGCTTTGGCCAGATACTCCATGACTTTTCTCCTTTTGACCAGATGATTGAGCCCTTTAACATTGAGGGAAACAATATTAAGGCCCTCCGAGATAGATGTATTACGAGTCATTGGCTACTACGGTGTCGCTCTTGGTCAGGCGTTATATTGTTGAAGAGTCGGTTAGAAGGAGGTGGGTGTGTGTTGAGTATGAATGAGTAAGCTGCATTACTGCTTCTGTACTGTCTCGCGTGTATTGCTGTTACAGTGGTGTCGATTGAACAGACGTATTTCGGGTTTGTGGTGAACATGGTACTGTAGGCTATTACTGTGGATAGACTAGTAGCGCGATAGATTGGGTCCCTGTGTGTGCTCTGCGAGGGTCCCCATGGAGTATCGGAAAGCAGTCCTTTTGCAGAAATATAGTTGAGAAAAAGCATCAACCTCAGATGAAAAAAGCATGCTGAAACAAACCAGATTTTTTTCTTCCCCTCCCCCCCTTACCCCTTTCCCCCTCCCCCTCCCCACTCCCCCCCTCCCCCTCCCCCTCCCCCTCTTTCTCTCCCCCCTCCCACCTCCCCTCTCACAAGAACTTGGGAACTGCGACGGCATTGCCATCCATCTGCGGCACAGGAAGGGATTAGAATGGTGGGTGTAACAGGGAACAGGTAACTAACAATATACAATAGCTGTATGTAGTAAGCAGTATATAGTAGTGTTCGAGACACTGATAAGTCGTGTGGTCATGAAACTTAACTAAGCATTGAAGTTTTAAGAACATACTCAATAAGAGTAATAAGGAAAAGGTACCTGAACATGACTAGTTAGACACGCATACTATGTAAATGTATATGTGTAAAATTTGTGTTCTCAAATGGTATGCGCAATCAAAAGAGAAGATGATATGGGGTGACTTTCTACAGGTACACATATAGTCTCTGAGAATCACTGAGACCTTGGTATGTTCATGGTGCCAAAGGTGATGGAGCAGAGCGCACGCCCTGATTTCGGATTAAGGAGCACAAAGCGATTTCCATCCTAAAACACTCGATAAAGATATTAGTGGATGTGCAGATGACCTCGGTATGAGCACTGAGCGGTCTTACCTGACGGAGTCAATCAGATCAATTCAAAGCATCAACAGAAACTGAAGCGGAAGAGGCAGCCGAGTGGTCAGCTGCTCAAGGGTGAGGACTATTTTGACTTACTATCAACTGTAAAAGATACTGAACAATGAGAACACTATGAACTTCAAGTTAGAGGCTAGAGATGGTACTGTTAGAGTCATCCATGACCAGAACCCGAGTTTATATTTTCTTGAGAGTTGGTCTTCCGTTTGTTTGAAGAGCCGTTGGACAAGTCCATACTCTGCGTTGGAGAATCTCCGATGAATTGTGCCAGTGCATTGGGGTCCGTGAAGAATTTCGGTTTGCCCTGTATGGTGATTCTAAATTTCGCCGGACCAACAAAGGAGTACTCAATGCCTTTCGATCTAAGTTTTTCTCTCAGGGCCAGGAAGCCTTTCCGGACTTAGAGTGTGTCCTTCGAGTAGTCCTGGGTGAAAGTTATATGGTGGCCCTCCCAAGTGATTTTGTGATTGCGTCTTGCGAATTGAAGTATAGCTTCCGTATGCTGGTACCTCAGTGGTTTGCATATCAGTGGACGTGGGCCTCTGTAGCCGTGAGGAATGTAGCTGGGGACTCTGTCGAGTTCAAACTCGTGGTGGAAGGAGATCCCTGTTATCTTCGGAATCCAAGCTTCTAGAAAGTCTACGCAGGAATTCGCATCTTTCTCTGCATTTTCCGGGATTCCAAAAATGCGCACGTTGCCCCTTCTGTTTCGGTCCTCCAATTCCGCTACTTGGCGTCTGAGTTGGTCCATTGATCCCTGGAGTTGCCGTATGGAAGTGGATGCGGTATTGGATTTGTCTTCTAAATCACTAATTCTCTGTTCCGCTTCATCTATGCTTTTGTGTACAGAGCTCATGTCCGCTCTAATTGCAGTAAGTTCCAGCTGCATAGTGTCAGTGTTGGATTTGGTTGACTTTGCTAGGTTGTGTACTTCTGCTAGTTTTTTCAGGATTACCTCTAGGGTGCTACTGACGTCCGCCCTTGATTTAATAGGAGAGTCCGACAGTGAGGGTTCCGGCTTCACCTTTTTGTTGTTCTTTTTCTCGTCTCTGTCCGCCATTTTGAAGGAGATCCGTGTGTGGTTGAATTTATTGCGGTTGCCTTCCAGCTTGCGAGAAATCGCAGGGTGACCTGTAGGGTGTCAGAGCGCTGGTTGAGTCAGGCTGACTATCAGAAACCCCAAGGTTGTGTCGTAGGTCTCGGAGGTCTGTCAGGTAGCGACGTCGTGCTCCAGATGAGGGTCGATTCTCTTGTGTTTGAGCTTGGCTTTCAAATGGAGTGTGCAGTAAGTTAGAACTTCTCAGAAAAGTATAGTTTTGAACGTTATGTGATGCTCCTTCGACCTGCACTACTTGTGGGTTTGTGACAAAGAGATGGTAGGGTGAGCTACAGCACTCTGAGACTGCAGGGCTGATTGTACAAAGAACGCCTAATGCTCAAAGTACATAGATTACACCTTGCATTGCTGTTTTCGCGCCCAAAAAGTCGGTAGAATTGAGCATAGTCGCCATTTTGGGGTCAGGCGCTAGTGAAGGTAGGCTCCTCCAAGTTTTGGTTCAAACGCTGGTTAAAGTGCGCTCTCAAAATCAGGGGACTCCCTCATGAAGGTGCAGGGTGAAGTCGCCATGCCTTTGGAGTGATCCGCTGGGTAATTGCGGTGATCCAGTGCCTTTAAAGTGATTTACAGTCAAGGCTGATAGCAGGCGGCCATCTTAGGGTCAGGCAGGCAGTCGGGCATATGGAGTCGCCAGTAATTATACACTACATCGGTGAAATGAAGATATCCACCGGAGAGCCAAGTATTGGCTAGAGCAATCTCCAAGGCTCACCTCTTCTCTCTGTGAGACGCTTAGATCCGCCGTTGCTCGCCGATGCACGCTATGAGACATGCCGCCTGCTAGAGCGCCGCTCCGGGACACATCCTCGGTCGCGTGGCACAAGTTGACAACAGAGGTGCATTCAGCGGGAATCAGGAGCCCAAAACCACACCGAGTGTGCCTCAGAGCATCCGAAGCCTCAATCTTCCATCGGTTCGGTTGCAAAGTTATTTTAGCGTCCCTAGGGTCTCGAAGTCCGTTCCCCTGTGCAGCAGCGAGAAGGCTAGGCGGCCATTACCAGCGCCGTCCAAGCCACGCCCCCTTAAGGTACATTTCTAAGCGGGACTAACTTGGTCGCTCTATCCGTCCCGCGCTCCATCGTGATCAGTCTGAACTTGTAAATTTGTGTCAATCCGGTGCAAACCGGTAACCACTGTTGGCACTTTCTGCTTTTAAGCACTAAGTTACAAGAGGGTTAAGCACAGGTTAATTTAGTGACTTCTGTGGATCAACCTGATGGGGTTTGTTTGTTATTGTAGCATGAGAAAGATACACACCCTCCTCAAGCAACAGCCCAATTTCTCACACGTACGTTTTATCTTAATTATAAAAAAGTGATTAGGGTTCAGGCGTGAGTAGAGGTATAGGAAGGTACAAGTGATTTTAGGGTTCAGGGATGGGTAGAGGTAAAAGGAGGCAAGGGTAATTTTAGGGTTTGGGGATGGGTAGAGGTAAACTAAGGTAAGGCTGATTTTATGGCTCAAGTGTGGGTGGAGGTAAAGGGAGGACGGGTGATTGTCTGGGTTGGTAGATGTAAAGAGGTAAGCTAGAAACACCATTTGAAAAAACCTCATGTTTGATGAATAAAACATCCTCAAAATTATAAAAGGAGGTAACCAACAAATAAGAAAATCTGACTACGCTGCAAACGTTAATTCAGATGAACAAACTGTATGGCAACAGTCACACAAAGGGAGTATGTTTACAGCTATATCAATTAAACAGACGCGGGGGGCAAAATGTAATTTACAGACAATGGTCACAGGCAACAGCTTCTTTATTGCTCGTTTTTTCACGTTCAGCTCTTGGAAATACCAGGAAGCACAAGCTTAAACTTTAGACAGGTTCAAGTTGTCTGCAAGCAAAATCAAAGGGAAAAAAAACAATCCTAGCTCAAGCAGAGTGGAAGACCACTAATAAAGAAATCAATCAGTGGTTGATCTATGTTCCAGTTCCAGAGAAGAAAACGAACACATTGAGATAAAGTGAAGCGACACACTGGCCAGTGAAAAGGAAGAAAATGAATGAGACAGTGAAGCCAAGATATGCTAACTAGATGGTGGGCCAAAAGTTCATTTTTATATTTGGATTTTTTTTTTCTTTTAAGAAAATAGATTGAAGCAAGCAACAGCACATGCACAGTCTCAGGAGAGAACTACAAATGAAGGAGACTATCAAATGTATCTTCTGTCTCAGGCAATGACATTCCAGTGGCAAAACAGCTAGCTGAAAGGGAATCGGGACACCTGCTGGACATCTCACTGCTGAACCAAGAGTACTATCATCTTAACAGATACTCTTTCCAGGTCTACTTGAAAAAGACCTATGTAATCCACCACTTTACAATGACTAGGAGATTGTCTGCCCTGTCCTTCATGGATGAGGGATAAGCAAATCTGAAATTATCTTATTTAGAGGACACCTTACGCTGAGGCATTACAGGTGGTGTGCAATACCATTCCTTATTTGCAAATTTAACAAGGTGTATGATAAAAGTTATGTTTTCAATGTTTAAGTAAATAAGAAAAATCCATTTAAACACTGGGAATAAGAGCTGCTTTGGTACTTTACAAAAAACTAGACTCTTGGGAAAAAACGTGAAATTTCTTGCTAAAAAGAGAAAGTTTTTCATAGTTTTCTCAGGAAAGATCATAAAATTAACTGCTGGTTATGGCCTTTAAGGCAGTGTAATAACTGCACAGTATGTAAGTCAGTGACATTTGCTTGCTTTCTTTTACTACTACTTACCCGGTCCTCCTGACTTACGCGAGCAGACAGTTTAAGCATCTGGATTCTGGACTGATTGAACAAGATTTTTTAAACAACCAGTCTAATGCCATTTCCAATCTACGTCTTTGTAGTGTTTTTTTACTGTGTCGAACAGACAACTGGAATGGCAATTGTATAAGTAGTAGGACAAATGAAATTACCAAATTAGTAGTGATTCCATTTTAGTAGTAATGCCATTTCTATATAAATACATTTTTTTATATTTGAGAAAAGGCACAAATATTTGTGTTAGGAATGCCTGCACAACTCCAACTTGGTCTGACTCAATAGAGTATCAAAGACTGAGACTAGCACTCACCTAAATTGGCAGTGGATTGTCTCGCATGTAAATTTGCATATGCTTCTGATCTCAATGGAAGAGAGGAGGATGGTGTTTTTGCCATTCTTTTCTTTTTAGCTTTGACTTCTGCCATGTGCCAGTCGCCGTCTTCTTCCTCGTCACTTTCACTTAGGTCATCAAAACCAAAATATTTTATTCTATAGCTGGAACGGCCGGGAATTTTAGACCCCCCTTCACCACCACCACCCTCGTCCTGGTCTTCAAACCCAAAAAACTCCAGTTTGGCATCCTTTTTTGATTTTGTATGGCTAGGTCGAAATCTGGTATACGTTTTGGTGGTCGCAGTATCAGCTTTTTTACGGAGACGCCCAGCTTCTCCTAAATCGGTAGTAGCTGTTGCAGTTAAATCATCTATACTTCTATCCAGGGTATCCTGTATTGTCACATTACAAACAGACAAACAAGATGGATGGAGGACAGTGTAGTCTCGAGTCCGCCCACTTGTCCTGACAGCACTACTTAAAGCACCTTTTTTTGCTGTGTTCAACTTACTTTTGTCGGACTCATCTGACTTGGCCACAGAATGAATTGTGCCGTCCATTACTTTGTCAAAATCAGCTGTTCCGTGAGACTGCTTTCCTTTGCTGGGCCTACAGTAAGTTCTGCAATTGCTAAGTTTCACAACACTTTGCAGTTCATCGTCACCATCCTCTTCAAATGCCTCTTGTGGATGGTCCTGATCATTTGTGTTTGTTACACCATCCACTTGGCTTTTTGTCTCTGAATTCCCACTGCTAAATTCAACCTGAATTTCATCTGGTGTTATATCTTCATGGTCTTGCTCATCCCAGTCGTATAGTGTAGTTCTTAAAGATACTTGTGTTTGAGATATTCCTGATGGAGATTGTGGCCTCTTTCCTGCATGCGAGTCGGGGATGTCATCGTGCAACTGGACATCTGCGTTTTGTTCAACTGCTGCAGTTTCAACTGGATGTTTCACACTGTCTTCTTTAGCATTCACATAGGAATAATTATTTTTCTCCTCTTGGTTTATATGAGGTTTTTTAACTACAAAAAAAGATAATAAACACAGTTAACATTAAATGCACATGACAAACTTCATTTTGAAAATAACAGTAATGAGGACTTCTAATACACCAGCAGTTGTGATGCAATTTTATGTCATCAACACACACAAAAAGAAAAGTAATTTCTACAATCCTGTGAAGCCAGATATACTTTTATGAAAGGGCAGGGGAATGCTGAATTCAGATCAAAGACTCTTCAATAACAAGCACTGACAAAGGTCATGGTTCAGCATATAGTGTACAATATACATAGCTCCACTATATGCTTGCAATACAAACTTTAAATTTGGAAGAGATTCCCGGATGTGGCGGTATGCTATAGCCTTGGAACCGGACGTAGCTGGCTCTACTATCCTTAGTCGAGGGTCTTTAACAAGGGAGCAGGTCTTTAATGGCCAATAGAGCGAACTACGTTGGGCTCTAAGGTTATTAGAACATTCTGCCCCTACAGGGAAGAATGTCCTCATTTGTAAAGCAAAGGCCTCAATGAGCCCAATGAGGTTGAAATTTCCTCGCGCTCTGAAGTGTTTGATCACAGCAACAGTTGTGAAAAAACATTGGAATGTTGCTGCTCCGGGCTTCTACCAGCCATTAGAAGCCCTGACCACTCCATTGTCTTCAATGGTGAGCTCGACATTCCTATTTCCAAATAACAGCTGTGCAATGGACTTTAATATTTTTATTACTAGGGGGACGAGAAAAAAATACCTAACGAAGGACTCCGGCAGATACAGCGCTACAATGTCAATCACACAACTTATAACTACAATATTTTTTAAAGGAGAAAGAAAATATATCACCATCTAGGAGAGCACCCCAAGTGCGGCAAAATAGATGGTGTTATTTAAAGATGGATAATAAATAAAAGAAATATCATTTTTAGGTGGATGTGACCAATGTGCGCAGACATTGTGCAGTCACTAAAAGTGAACTGAGTCAATGAGTACAGAGGGCTGCCCTTTGACCCATGCTGAATGGTGAGGTTGGCGGAAGTCAAATGCGATTGACAATGTAACGGTCCAACAGATTAAGCCCGCTGACCAACAACTCCTCTGTATCTGTGTAGGCCTTAAAGGACAGACCATAATAAAAATAAAAAATAAAACTACAGTGAGATCGGAGTTCTAGATTAATGTCAATTCTGGGGAAAAAATGGCCAAGTAGTAGGAGCCCAGCCAGAATATAATTTAAATCTCATGATTGCTTTCCAATTTAAAACAAGCATTGGCATAGCCAATAGGTCTCGCCTTTGGGAACTTATAAGCGTTTAGCCAGAGATACTGGTCTTGCCAATGTCTAAGCTTTGTTGCAGAGGATTGTGGTTACTATGCAGCATGTTAAAAAGTAATAATAAACAAGTGTTATAAGCATTTTCGTGTAGAGGTATTATATATATATATATATATATATATATATATATATATATATATATATATATATATATATATATATATATATATATATATATATATATATATATATATATATATATATATATATATATATATATATATATATATATATATATATATATATATATATATAACCTACTGGCGGTCGCCAGTAAGTATATATAGTTAGGATTTTTTGTCTATGGAACTTTTGAAAATTCTATGTCTAATAACTTTGGCGTTTGTGGACGGAATCGGCATTTTGTTTCTGAGCAGCCCCTGAAAATTTGGGGGGGTTTCGTCAAGGGGGGGCCGAGAAAAAAGGGGGGTCCCAAAACGCATTTTTCCCATGTTAATTTCCATAGGGCCTTTGGCCTCACTTTTAGCTCGAACGGCTGAATGGATTTGCACGAAACTTGGCAAAATTGTAGGGACTGTTAGCCCGATGTGCCTTTGCTAGGTCTCAATATATGTGCTCCAGTGGATTTTGAGAAATTAACGTTCAAAACAAGATATATATCTGTAACAGCGCTCCGGGCTGCGCTCCGGTCCGCTTCCGTTTCGCGAAAAGTAACTTTGCGATACGAAGCTCCCCGGTGTCTGTCAACATTCTAAACAGTCCGGAGCGGCCGCCATCTTATCTCTCGGTAGGATCGAGAGAGAAGAAGAGGTGAAAAACAAAGGGGGAATTTAATGAAAGGGGGCAAGGTATACCCCTCTTGACCCCCTAGGAATGTTGTTGGGGTTATTAAAGGGTCCCGTGGGGAAAATAAAAAAAAAATTATTTTTCACGGTAGAAGCGCTTCCCGGGCCGCGAACTGGGCCGCAAACTGGTAGCGAAACGGGAATTCGCCATTTTGTGCTTCGTTTTAAATTACTAGGTATAAGGGGGTGCGGGAAACGTATCCTAATCCCTCATGTTTTCTGAGGGTGGCTGAGGAGGCTCATATATGTTGATATATGTCTTCCAGCGGCTGTGCGTGAGCTTTTTATTTTTTTTTTGCTGCGTGACGTCTGTTAACGTTCGATTCGATGGAAATCAGGAAGTGTTGACCGCCAATTTGTCAGTGCGATAAAATATTTTGTTATAAATGAATCCTTATTGATAAACATTGTCTGCGCCATCTTGCCTTTTTTCCGATGCCACAATTTTGTCGTGCACGGCAGCCATTTTAGATGCCAGGCCGGTCCCAGGCTATCACCTAGCCCTGCGGATGTAGTTTATGGCCCCAGCTGTAGAGAATCCAGACATGCCAACCCTCCCGATTCAGGCGTGAGACTACTGATTTCAGTGCTAGTCTCCCGCCTCCCGATTTCTGCAAGCAAAAACCCGGGGGCATATTACCAACAACTAGCGATAATTTTTGTCTCTAACTTGTTTAGAGACAAAAATTATCGCCGCACATCGGCGATTTTTATCGCAGATAAACCTTGCTATTAGCAAGGTTTATCGCAAATGCGAAAAAAAACGGCCGCAATGCATGAATATCGCTGAAAAGTCAGCGATATTCATGCATTATCGAGCAAATGCTCTTAGCCATGTTATCCACCTCCCATTGGATAACATGGCTAAGAACTGCTCAGGTCAGGTGTTAGCTTTTGGAGATATTCGCGCTTAGCGCGAATATCTCCAAAAGTTGGTAATAGGAGATAGCGATGTTAGGGACTGTTTCCAGTCTCTAACATCTTGGCACGCCCACTTTGCATGTCATTAGTGATAAATATCACAGACATGCAAAGCGGGGCCCAAGATGGTCGCTATCTCCTTTTAGCTGTCACTAACTGGTGTTAGCGACAGCTTGGTAATAGGGAGATGATTTTATCTCCGCTTTCTTGGCTTTTAAAGCCAAAAAAGCGGAGATAAACCCCCTTGATAATATGCCCCACGATTCCTCGGGGGTTTCAGCTGACAAGGCTTGGTATTGTGTTACGTGGTAATTTTTCCAGGAAACGTCAGAGGGTCGATGCAGGGGTTCTAGAAGGGGTGATACACCATTTAAGCCTCATGAACAAGCGCATGGTCTTTTAAAGATCTGTGAAGTACTCGGGGCGGCGGTGTGTGTGTGTCCTCTTTCAGGAGCGGGGGGGGGGGCACTGCCAGCAACTTGCCAGGCAGTGTTCAACACTTGCATCACCCTTTCTCTGCCTGCTATTGCGCTCCATGCTTCGGAAAGGTAAGAAAAAGAACGTGCATTTGAGTTTGAAATGTCCGATCCTGTAGCAGTACACTTGCAAAGCCCACACATGACAATAACCCGATTCAAGGCCCCATTCACCCGATTTTTTAAAAATATATAACACTCCAACAAAGTAGGATTATAAAACTTTATTAACTTTTAAATATAACGAACGGAACAAAAACTGTAAAAACATTTAAACATTTTTGACAAAAAAAGGCAACAATGGTCAGAAGCTGTCTTTTGTGCGAATAGTCCCAAGGCAGCACAACGTGCTGAGTTCTGGACGGCACCCAGGTGACATCACCTGGGTGCCGCACTGGTTTTTGGGATCCTACAATGCAGCTCAGAAAAACAGCGTGGGGCGTCCCGGGTGGTGCGGGGGGAGGCCTCGTCAGTAGCGGGCTGTTGTGCGAATAGTCCCAAGGCAGCAGAACGCGCTGAGATGTGGATGGCACCCAGGTGATGTCCAGTAAACTGCCGCACTGGTTTTGGTATCCTACAATGCTGCTCCGAAAATTGGCGTGGGGCGGCCCGGGGGGGGCGTGGGGGAGGCGGCGTGAACGGGCCTCCCCAGGTGGCGGCCATCCAGCTGAGTTGCGCCCGCTCTTGCGGCTACAGCGTCTCGCTCACCATGTTGTTGAGTTGCTCCCACTCTTGCAGTGCAGCGATAGGCGGCTGCCACAGGACTCTTAAAATGGCGGACGGCTCTTCGGTTTTGGGCCTGGTCCACTAAAATGGCCCTGGGACACCTTGGAACTCGGACGCTTGCCTGCTAGGGCTTGGGCTCCATTCTCGAAAGCGTCCCCTCAGCCGTGAAGATTCTACAAAAGTCTTGGGGGCCCTCGACTCCTGCGGGCTTCCGGTGGGGAGCGGCTGCCATGATTGCTCGCGGAATGACCACGACGGAGCCACGAGATGGTGGTACTCTCATGCTGACGCCAGCTTCAGTCTGAATCATCCAGAAACAAGGTGGGGCTTTCATCGTTAGGGAAAAAAAAATGTTCTAAACCAATGAAAAGTGTTATTTTTAGGTCATATGACCAAGCCTTCCATCTTTAGGAAACCAAAAGTAAAATGAACCAATGAAAAGTTTTATAAACAAGTCACATGACCTGTTATGCGGCATAGGGCTACAAAAAGCGTAGAAAATCCGTTGGCACGTGAGGCGGCGTCAGTAGCGGACCGATGTGCGAATAGGCCGAAGGCAGCACAATGCGCCGAGATCCGGATGGCACTGAGTTAGTGTCCAGCAAGTTGCTGCACTGGTGTGGCTATCTTACAATGCTGCGCCGAAAGTCGGCGTGGGGCGCCCCATTGGCCTGTGAGGTCGCGTCAGTCAGTGGGGGCTGTGCGTCTCCCCCAAGATGGAGGCTCCTCGGCTGCAGTGCGGCGCCCCTTATCTTTTCACTCGCCGTCCAACTGAGTTGCGTCCGCACTTGCGGCTACAGTAGGCCGAAGGCAGCACAACGCGCCGAGATCCGGATGGCACCGAGGTGGTGTCCAGCAAATTGCCGTACTGGTGTGGCCATCCTACAATGCTGCGCTGAAAGACGGCGTGTCCAGCTGAGTTTCGGTCACTCTTGCGGTACAGTGACTCGAACGCGCCGAGATCCGGATGGCACCGAGGTTGTGTCCAGCAAGTTGCCGCACTGGTGTGGCCATCCTACAATGCTGCGCCGAAAGTCGGCGTGGGGTGCCCCGTTGGCTTATGAGGTGATGTCAGTAGTGGACCGATGTGTGAATAGGTCGGAACCAGCACAAGGCGCCAAGATCCGAATGGCAAGTCCTGGATGTTGAGTGCCATAGTTGAGAGTTCTGAGCAGTGCTTGTAAGACTATCTGAAGCTTATTTGCACCTGCTGCAGCTTCACTATTGCCCGAGGTGGTGTCCAGCAAATTGCCGCACTGGTGTGGCCATCCTACAATGCTGCGCCGAAAGACGGCGTGTTGAGCTGAGTTCCGGTCACTCTTGCGGTACAGTGACTCGAACGCGCCGAGATCCGGATGGCACCGAGGTTGTGTCCAGCAAGTTGCCGCACTGGTGTGGCCATCCTGCAATGCTGCGCCGAAAGTCGGTGTGGGGTGCCCCGTTGGCTTATGAGGTGATGTCAGTAGTGGACCGATGTGTGAATAGGTCGGAACCAGCACAAGGGGCCAAGATCCGGATGGCAAGTCCTCGATGTTGAGTGCCATCGTTGAGAGTTCTGAGCAGTGCTTGTAAGACTGTCTGAAGCTTATTTGCACCTGCTGCAGCTTCACTATTGCCCTGGTGTGGCCAAAGATCGCCCATGACATAGGCGGCCGGCTCCCGAGGTCCGGCGGAACTTTTTTCCTTTTCCTTTCTGCTTCTTGTCCCACAATCCGTTTCACCTGAAGACACGACCAGGTCCCTGAATGTGTGCAGGGGGACGCTATTGATTGAATGAAAATGGCGGCTTGACACAAAGCTGACTCAAGCGTTGCTGTTGATGCTATACAGACAAAAATTGGTTTTCAGTTTGTACATTCTTCAGGATTTTTTTTCCCATCCAAGGCTGATTGAGAGTTTGTAGAAAAATGGCTTCAGATTTTCCACATATTACTCTTCAACATTCTTCCTAAATGTAACAATGTGAGACTCACTAGGAGAACGGCTGTTTATCTTTCCTTTCAAAATGCTGCCAACAATATTTTCTGAATGGAAGACACCATCTTGTAGCATAAAGGGCCGAAAGGGGTTCTGGTCTGGCCGATGGTTGGTGGAGACATTTTGACTATATCTTGGACCTGCCCGGCCTCGCCCAAAATGGCGCCGGTATAAATGGGACACGTAACTCCTTGTTGTGTACTGGTTGAACAACCTTGATATCACGAGATATGAATGCAGTTTTGATGCTCATGGCGGGCGGGGACGAGAATTGATTGAATATTTCGACATCCCTATTGATATTAAGTTCTGATGTGTTATTGATTACTGTACTATTGAAAGTTCGAATTAACGTCACCCATGGTACTTGCACGCAAATGTATATCTAGATAACTTTTTTGTAAGTGGCCCTGTCGTATTTTAATTACAAAATGTACGTCCACCGATTCCGCAACTGTTAGACACCTTAGTTCTTGCAACCTAATGGCTAGTTCGTTACTTTCCTCTATAATGTAAATGTCTCCTCATCATATACGATTTCAGTTTGCTCCGTGGCCGGCCCACGTGGTTATAGGCCCGTATTTGTATACTGACATTTTCACAATAAAGGTTTTTAAAACAAAACATGGTAGTAGTATTTACATTGGTAAAGTTTTTACTTTTAGTCACTGTTTTCGAATCAGTAAAAGGCAAGTGAAATAAAGCAGTCCAATTACATGACGGATAAAAGGTATAATATGTAGGAACGCAGTATAGATAAATGGTCAAGGGCAGTTGTGTTTTCCACTCCTGCAACATAAAGTGATCGATAAGAATCTGATAATCAGGCGTATCGGCGACTAAGACAGCAGGCCGAGTCTCTTTTACTCAACGGCTCCGTCATGGAACGAAGAAACGCCCTTTTTCTCGAAAAAGGAATATATTTTACTTGCAGGACAGTTGTAAATTTTCCGGGAAAGTACATTAGCCTGGAATATTATAACATATGTTATAAAAAAAAAGTTCGAAATCAATAAAAAGCGTATTTTTTAGGTCATATGACCAAGCTTTTCATTATTAAAATAACAAAAGTAAAATGAACCAATAAAAAGTTTTATTAACAAGTCACATGACCTGTTATGCTTACGTTACGCGCTGCGCGCCGCGCCCCGGATCACTTCCGGGTGCGCTAACGCAGCGTGTCATATAACGCATTACGCGACAACGTAGGTCAAGAATATAGTCAAAATGTCTCCACCAACCAGCGTTCGGAACACAACCCCTTTCAGCAGTCCAAAAAGTTCTGTAAAATGACAACAGAGGGGACAGGCAACAAGAACCATCAGTCAAAGAGGGGAGGGCAAGTTCTTCTCTACCGGGTCATGTTGGGGCGCTACCAGAACTGATCGAATTGGTAGTCTACAGTGTTTCTGGATGTTTCAGACTAAAGCTGGCGTCAGCATGAGAGCACTACCATCTCGTAGCTCCGTCGTGGCCATTCCACGAGCAGACATGGCAGCCGCTCCCCACCAGAAGCCTGCGGGAGTCGGGGGCCCCCAAGACTTTTGTAGAATCTTCACGGCTGAGGGGACGCTTTCGAGAATGGGACCCAAGCCCTATCAGGGAAGCGTCCGAGTTCCAAGGTGTCCCAGGGCCATTTTAGTGGGCCACGCCCAAATCTGAAGAGCCGGCCGCCATTTTGAGAGTCCTGTGGCAGTCGCCTATCGTTGCATCGCAAGAGCGGGAGCAACTCAACTACATGGTGAGCGAGACGCTGTAGTCGCAAGAGCGGGCAGTAAACAGCTGAATGGCGGAAGAGGCACAGTGTAGCAAAAGCGGGCGGAATGGCAACTAAAACGGTAAAGGGGCGCCCCACTACAGCGTGCCTTCAGGTCAAACGGATTGTGGGACAAGGTCCAGAATAGAAGAGTCGTCAAAAGGCAAAAAGTTCCGCCGGACCCCGGGAGCCGGCCGCCTATGTCGGGGGCGATCTCAGGCTAAACCGGTGCTATAAGACTTGGGGAGGGGGTCGGAGCCAAGCGTCTTCTCCGAGTCCGTGCCATCACACCTGCAGTGAAGCTGCAGTAGGTGGAAATAAGCTTCAGACAGTGTTACAAGCACTGCTCAGAACTCTGAACTATGGCACCCAACATCCAGAACTTATGCCATTTGAGAATGGCAGTGACATTGAAGCAACTCAGGGACCAAAACCATTAACATACTTTCACGTATGAAAATCTTACTTGGGGAGGGGGCAGGAGCGAAGCCCCCCCTCCCAGTCCGCGCCACCACACCGTATGTTGAAAATCTGAAGCCATCGTTCTACAAACTCAACCAGCCTTGGATGGAAAAATCTAGAAAATTGTACAAACTGAAAACCAGTTTTGGTCTGCATAGCATCAGTAGCAACGCTTGCTATCAGAGTGCATGAGTTTCATGCTCGATCAATTGAGCTAGCCGGATCGGGCAATAAAAAGTATAAAATAGTTATGTAAATAGTTATTTAATAAAATGTTTTACCCTGTTTCTTTGCTGGTGTGTTGTCTATATTTTTAATATTTGCATAGGGTTTGTCGTTATTTTGGGCGGGGTGGGTGACGGAGCCGAGCTGTCTTGCAGCCCTCATGGTGTGGAGCTCATTTCATCTCACTATTTTCGTATTTCTCATGAAGGGTTGTTCCTAATATTTCTATTTTAGCAAGGTCAAAAAGAGATCCAATTAGTGGCCTACTGATATTGCTTGATTAATTTAATTTTTTTACACGATTTTTCACGATTTTTCATTATCTGCAAAGACTAAACAGAGTATTGCGACTTTGTGCTTGTTTGTAAATAGAGAATGAACCAAAGAGAATCAATTGTAAAACAGTAAATGCTTGGATAACAATCAATCAAATGGAGAGACAAGCAGGCACGACGGATTACAACGGGGGTAAAGGCCTGCGTTAACTACTCTTCACTATCTGCAAAGAGAGAGTACTACTAAGAGAAAAGAGGGGAAGGGGCAGCGTTCAAAGCACATCAGCGTGCATAAACACGAAAAAGTTTTTACCTATCACGTACTTGACATTTTACAGCTTTTGATATTTGCTATTAAAAAACCAATGAAATTCACAGAAAAAACCATAGGTTATAGTGGATATATAGTTAGGAATTTGCATTTACAAAACCTTGAAAATTCACTGAAAAAACCATTGGTTATAGACCATATATAGTTAGGGATTAGCCTTTTCAAAACCTTATTTTACTCACACAAAACCATTGAAATTTCATATATAGTTAGTTCCACTAACTATATATCGCGCACCCGCAATCCACTGCTGATGATGTCACATATTACATCATTCATGACATGGTTAGTGACATCACTGATGACATCACTGATGACATCTCAAATGACATCACTGATGACATCTCAAATGACATCACTGATAAAATCACTGATAACATCTCATTTGACATGACTGATCACATCACTGATGATATCATTCATGTGATAATACCATGAACCTCTTCAGACTCTAATATAACCTTAGATACAATCAGTGTAAACAGACAGTCACAGACTGTCACTCATCCATGGAGTTACTCACACACCTAGTCAGTTATGCAAAAAATCAATCACACCTCCATTTTCTCAACTATACAGTTATACACACCTTACTTATTCAAACATATACTAACACATATTTACTTTACTCTCTTATACAATCCCTGATACATGTTCACAATGATCCATACAGCCACTCACACATTCACTGGCTCTTATGCACAGTTATTTATAGATGTCAACTCTCACATGTACTGTGTTTTACATATGTACTTACTTTGACATGTAGCACTGAGATATCCATTCACTCACTAATACACTCATGCACAGTCAACCGCCCATACAGCTGTTTCCACATGCACTTTTGAACCCATACATATAGTGGATCAACTACTCGCACATCTATGTACAGAGTCACACACCTCCCAGCCACCCATACACACACACTCAGTTTCCCATACAAATACTTGGACAACCAATGAATAACCCATACAGTTACTCATATAGCTACTGATCAACATATGCAGCAGTTTGTAGAACAACAGATATAATGATGCACAAATTAAAACAGTTTAGTCACTAACCCATGCACTCAGTGAGACACATTTAATCACTCACTCATACAGTCAGTCATGCACCTACTAAATCCTTCATTCCGACACTTATACATCCACTCATTCTTCAATATGTAAGACATATTTTAACTTAACAGAAACATACAGTCACTGGATGTTGTCATTTGAGATGTCATCAGTGATGTCATCAGTGATGTCATTTGAGATGTCATCAGTGATGTCATCAGTGATGTCATTTGAGATGTCATCAGTGATGTCATCAGTGATGTCATTTGTGATGTCATCAGTGATGTCATCAGTGATGTCATCAGTGATGTCATCAGTGATGTCATCAGTGATGTCATCAGTGATGTCATCAGTGATGTCATCAGTGATGTCATCAGTGATGTCATCAGTGATGTCATCAGTGATGTCATCAGTGATGTCATCAGTGATGTCATCAGTGATGTCACTAACCATGTCATGAATGATGTAATATGTGACATCATCAGCAGTGGATTGCGGGTGCGCGATATATAGTTAGTGGAACTAACTATATATGAAATTTCAATGGTTTTGTGTGGGTAAAATAAGGTTTTGAAAAGGCTAATCCCTAGCTATATATGGTCTATAACCAATGGTTTTTTTCAGTGAATATATATATAGATAGAGAGAGAGAGAGATATATATCTCTCTCTCTAAGAAGACATTACATGCAACAAGAATTAACTTAAAAATGTCTTCTAGTTTTTTGTCCTTGCAATTCTAGCAACTTCTTCCTGCCTGTTCCAATGCTGGTTTGTTATAGATTTACTTTTTGTTATGAGGTGGGGAGGGGGGGGGGGGGGGGGGGGGGCGGGTCATGAACGGGAGGTTGGAGGCTGGGAAATAGTACCGGAATTACTGAGGGAAGACCGAGATGGTGCTGAGGAGGTGGTGTGTTGATGCGGAGATGATGCTCAGGTGATGGTAAATGATACTCACGTGGTGCTGAATTAAGGTGAGGTAGGTTCTGAAGTGGAGGTGTGCTGGTGCACAGGTGATGCTGGGTGATGCTAAGGGAAGCTGAGGTGGTGGTGCTGCACTGGTGCGGAGTTGGTGCTGTTCTGGGATGATACTGTGCTGATGCTGCGGTAGTGCCGATGCTGAAGTGGTGCTGCATTGGTGCTGAATTGATGCGGAGGTGGGGCTGTGCTGATGTTGAGGTACTGCTGCGCTGATGCTGAGGTGGTGGGCTGATGCTGCGTCTGTGGTGAGCTGGTGGTGGTGCACTGATGAAGTGGTGCGGAGATGGTGCTGTGCTGATGTGGTGCTCAGGTGATGCTGAGTGACCCTAAGGTTGTGCTGAGTCATGCTTTGGTGGTGATGCAAAGTAGAAAAATATTGCACCTTAGTGGTTTAATGTTCCTCATATGGAAAAGGATAATGGCACTACATATTGCGGGGAGCGACTAAAAAAATGCAAAATCATTTCAGGTTGTGCTTCA
Organism: Lissotriton vulgaris; assembly: GCF_964263255.1. Classification (NCBI taxonomy): domain Eukaryota; kingdom Metazoa; phylum Chordata; class Amphibia; order Caudata; family Salamandridae; genus Lissotriton; species Lissotriton vulgaris. Next base: position 568,117,450 of record NC_141693.1, on the reverse strand, counting down.
ACAATATGCACATACTACTTTAGCAGCCACACAGGAACATTACCAATGCAGCTCTTCAAGGGATCAGACACGAAGTGGAAGTCCAGTCTTTGTGTTTCCTTAGAATTCTAGGCATAGTGGTCCTAGTTTTATCCTGGGTTAGGGTTAAATAAGACTACACGTTTTCTATGAAATGTGTTATTTGCACTGTCTTTTGTACTACAAAGTAAGCAAAACCCTCCTAAATGCAAGTTATCAGATAGCGCAATGGTTTCGGCCTTTCTTTTACACAGCATTCTAGTGAGGTACTATTTCAGACTAAATAAATCTGAACTACACTACCCAGAATGCATTAGGTTGTGAACATCTGGGACCGAATATCCGTGCACATTATCCTAATAATCTTGATATAGGGCATGTGCAGGTGTGATACACGTGCTGCCGTTCTCACTGAACTCCCCCCTCGGGCAATACTCGGTGTGCTGTAGCTTTGCTCACCAAGGACATCAAACAGCAGAATATACAGAACTGAATATTGTGCTCACACAAGATTACAGTTTTTCTGACACGCACAAACGGGCCAGAAGATGCGTATGTTATGTTATGTTATGTTATGTTATGTTATTTGCATTTTAATGCGCGCAGCTGCTCCAGCGAAGGAGCGTCCTGGCGCAGGGAAAGGTAAACACAACACAACACTTGGACCAGTAACAAACAGAGCAATAAAACCAAGGAACATTTAAAACAGGAAGGTTTTCAAAGCTCTACGAAAAGATAGTAAATCATTCGAGAGGCGGATTTCCAAGGGAAGCGCATTCCAGAGGGTTGCAGCTTTTACGCGGAAGGAGCGACCTCCCATCCGACTAAGTCTAAAGCGGGGGACAACCACCAAGGACTGTCCAAGGGATCGTTGTGAGCGGGTGGGAACGTAGGGAGAGATCAGTGTGTTGAGTATCCCGGGTGCCAGCTCTCTCAAGATTTTAAAAACCAGGCAAAGAGCCTTGAATTGAATACGCTTGCTTATCGGGAGCCAGTGCAGGGACCGCAGAGTGTTGGAGGTGGGACAGGTTCGAGGCAGACCGACCACCGCCCTAGCCGCCGCGTTCTGGACTCGCTGTAAGCGAAGGATCTCGGCTTGGTTCGCTCCTAAAAGGAGTGAGCTGGCGTAGTCCAGCCGCGAGATTATCATTGCTTGAATGACCAGCTGTCTAGTAGGAGCATCAAAGAATCGCAACAGGGGTCTTAGCCCGCGTAATACTCCGAAACAGCAGGCCGCCACTCTCTTCGTGTGAGTCACGAAGCTTAGCGTGTGGTCAAGCCATACTCCCAGATTCCTGAGTTCCAGGACAGGGGCCGGCGCTGATCCCAGCTCCGGAGGCCACCATTCGTCCCCCCCAGTGGTCCACTTCCTTGCCAACGATCATCACCTCAGTTTTTGTCGCGTTCAGCTGGAGGCAGTTGTTATTCATCCAGCTGGCCACCTCTCTCAGTCCGCTACGGAACCTGAGGGCATCCTGTTTGGCATCCCCGCTGATCGTAACCGCCAACTGAGTGTCATCAGCATAGGAGACCATGGTTAGGCCCCATTGCTTGACGACCTCAGCCAGCGGCTGCACGTACAGATTAAAAAGCGTGGGACTCAGCGAGGAGCCCTGAGGGACCCCCAGGTCCAAAGGATGGTGCTTGGACTGAAATGGAGGGGTGGCAACGCAGAAGGAGCGATCACTAAGGAAGGAGCGGAACCACTGCAGAGCTGAACCACAGATGCCAATGTCCTGCAGGCGGTGTAGCAAGATGCGATGGGAAACAGTGTCAAAGGCAGCGCTCAGGTCTAATAAAATAAGCGCTGCCGTTTGACCTGCATCGAGCACACTCCGCAGATGCTCAACCATTGCCAGAAGGGCCGTCTCAGTGCTGTGGCCAGCACGAAACCCATTCTGCGTGGGATCCAGGACATTCACTAGGGTCATATGCTCCGTGAGGGCCCGATTTACATGGGCCTCCATAACCTTGGCCGGCCAAGGGAGCAAAGATATTGGGCGGTAGTTTTCTGGTCTCGACGGATCCAAAGATGGTTTTTTTTAGGATCGGGGAAACCACTGCTTGCTTCCATTTGGAGGGACCAGGCCAGAGGTCAGGGAGAGGTTAATCAGAGAGCACACTGCTGTGCGTCCCTGAAAGGCAACATCCCTGAAAAGAGCGGATCTTACCGGGTCTGCAGGCGATCCCGACTTGACTCGCAGGGCCCACTTAGCAAACTCCTCATTGGAGATGGTAGGAAGGGAGTGCAACGGCGGACAGCTACCGGAACCGCTCCAAGGAATCACTGGAGTCAGTGTGCTCGGAAACGCCTGGTAGATTTTCCTGACTTTGTCCAAAAAGAAGGTGGCTAGGGCTTCACAGTGGGCGGTGGAACTGCCCGACTGTGGGGGAACTCTCTTAGCCATCAGGTCTTTTATGGTTTTGAAGATGGTTTTGGTCGGATTGAGGCTATTTCGGAATTCGGCTGCGTAAAACGCCGCACGGGCCCTACATATAGCTCGATGGTAAAGCTTAACTAGGGCCAGGTAGCTGGATTTCTTGTCGGCATCGTACGACTTACGCCATTCCCTTTCTGCCCGTCTGCAAGAGGACTTCATTGCACGCAGCGCACTGTCATACCAGGGGCTAGCCTGCCGGGAACTGGACTTGCTGGAGATGATAGGTACCAGGACGTCCAGCGCCCTGGTGATCCAGCTACAAAACCGGTCATAGCCCGAGGTGGCATCCAGCAGGGGGCCTAGAGGCTCAGCACCCATAATGCGGTGAAGGTCCTCTAACCTGTGATGACAGAAAACAATCTTCGTACCACACCTGTGGTACACCTTTAACAATACTTGGAAGTTCATAAGTAAACCTATACTACCATCTACGCCGGGGAGCTCCAGATTCTTTTCTTTGCTATATAGCACTTGTAGCCATGATCACAACAGAACTGAGTACTAGAATGCAAAGCAAAAACACAGATCTGGTAACTTTGTCCAATGGGTAAATGGTCTTAGGTACGACTGTTTAAAATATAACGGGACTTGCTGACTCCTGTTTTTGATAACGCAGCTCTGTCTACAGGAAGGAATCTAACTTTAAACTGCAATTAACTTTCAATGCCCATGTGCTTTGCGAAACAACGTACTTGACTTCACATTCAAGGCCCCAATAAAAGTCATGCTTTAAAACACAGCTCGGTTTCTTCATTGAGGCCCCTTCACTCTCCTTAAACCTCAAGTCGGCTGTGGAGTCCCAACTTTAAGAAATACTGGTGCTTCATTTATGCAGGAACTTGCAGGTGGTGGAACAGACACTCGATTTTGTGAACCACTGCCATGAGCTTATTTTTCATCCTAATTTGGCCACAAGCAAAAAAGAAAAGGGAGACAAAGGAGGACTAAAAAAAGATATGAACACAGGGACCAATGTTGAAAGCAGAAACCGAGAAACGTGCAAGTGAGAAATAGAGGAGACTTAGGGAAGTGGAAGAAAATACACAGCTAACGTGTTATCTAACCAATCGACACCAACGTAGCGCTCCTAAGAAACCTGCTCTTGTGATTTGTTTCATCAAAGTAAGCACTGAAACTAAGTCTTAAGAGTCGCTCACCTTGTCCTACCTAGCAGGACAGTCAGCAGCGCGGCCAGTAGCCCGGTCCTCCGGAAGCGCGGGGAATCAATCACTTTACAGACAGGCAGGACTCAAAGGGGCTTTAACCACATGGCTGCTGGGAGTTTCCCCCCCCCCCCCCCCCCCCCTGTGCTGGAAAATGCCATTTTAGTGGCACTATGACGAGCTCAGCTCGTCATCAGCACACGACACCCGTGGGTGATGACGAGCTGAGCTCGTCATCAGCATCGAAAGGGTTAAGAAGAAGAAGCACGCGCACCCGCAGCTGAATGAATGCAGCCCTGCCTCGTGAGCCTGCTGCTGGAGAGCGGGGCCTTCCTGGCACGCAATGCAGCAGAGGGTTCCCGTGCAGCGAGACTGTCTTCCCTTGCTGAGGCAGACTCTTTCACAGCACTCCTCGGGGGGGGGGGGGAGGTGTGCGGTGCTGCGGAGGCGAGCAGAAAAGTGTTTATTTTTTATTTTGTGCAAACATTAAAACTATTTGCACTTTTATTTTCTTAGTGTTTTAGATCATTTTTGTCTACGCTGTGTCTGCCTGCTGGCAATCTAAAACCCACAGACGCGAAAGTGAAAGCACTCGGGCTGGGTAAACACAAAACCTGTAACGTGATCCAGGAATGCAAGTGGCACACTAAGCGCCCCTGCTCAATCCGCTCGCACCTGACACACCTAGGCTAGGGGAGTAAACATTTAAAGAAAAGGGCAAGACATATCCACGCCTTTGGCTATTTGCATGCTTTCCTTTGCGAAAGCCAGACGCAATGACCAATCGGTTTAGGGGTCGGCATTAGGGTTCAGGGGTCGGCATTAGGGTTCAGGGCTCCGGGTTAGGGTTTAGGGCTCCGGGTTAGGGTTTAAGGCTCGGTTCTAGGGCTTAGGGCTAGGGTTTAGGGGTCGGCATTAGGGTTCAGGGGTCGGCATTAGGGTTCAGGGCTCCGACCAATTAAATGTGTGGGTGTAAAGAAATTCACAAGGAAAAGTTACAGGGATGTTGGGAGTGCTTACAAGAAGCCTCCCATAGATCAGCGCTGCGCTAGCTAGACCTAAAAAACCTGGGCATAAACCCTACAGATAAGTAACCATTGCTATAATGGGAAAGCAGATGCGGGAACATGGACTTCTGGGGATAACTCCTAAAATAGCTAAATTGGTACTTTATATTTAGAAGTGCCTTACACTCTGTAGAACACCCTTGTAAGGAGGATGTACCAACAATGTCTGGAAGCACGTGTCACTTAAGCACAAGAAAATTAAGATTAAAACGGGTACAAAGGGCTAAGAACACAGTTACCATATGGGTAAAGCAGAGGACGGTGAAATTCCTCTCACCTTGAAAAGGAGGCTTTAATTCTAAAGCATACAAGTTATACACCTACTGCAACACAATTAAGCCTAATCTATAATCATGATTTCAAGAAACCGCATGCACCACAACAAATAACATTGCGCTCTGAAAACAGCATTAACTTAAGGATGATAAAGATTTTGGGAGGATTTTATTTCCTTTAGATTATAATGAACAAGTACAGTCAAGTAAATGTTAGCAACAAAAAGTGTTTTAACAATGACAATCAGCTCTCACAAAAAGCGAAAGACAAAAAGCCAGATGCTAGACGTTTATTAGGTGTGAAATCACTACTCTATCTTATGGTTACCAACGTAATGAAACATGCAATCACCACCTACACCCAGAAAAACACATTTACCGGCCAACACACAACCACACACAGAGTAAAACTCTGGAATAAGCAATAATCAGCCAATTGTAAGATTACATGGAGAAACATAACACGCATTTGTAATACAATTAGTCTAGTATATGTGAGGGTTAGAGCTAATGGCGTTGTAAATGACTGTATTTTACCCATGGGTTTTGGAGTGGAGTGGATGTATGCGGTATGGAGTAGTATTATGTGGTGTGTAGTGGAATTATGAGGGTTGCATGGAATTGATAAAGTGGAATTGTGTGTTTGGGAGTAAATTTGTGTAGTGGAATTATGTGGCATGTGTGCAGTGGAATTATGTGGTTAGTAATTATGTGATATTGAGTGTATTGGATTTATGTGGAGTGGGACTGTGTTATGGAGTGTAATTATGTGGAATGGTGGTGTGCGGTTGTATTTTGTGGCATAATATGGAATTTTCTGGTGAGGATAAGATGTATGTTGTGTGTTGTGCAATTGTGTTGAGTTGTGTTATGTGGTTTGGTGTTTAATTACGTGGTGTGAATTGAAAATGTATAGTGTTGAATTGTGTGGCGTGCAACTGTGTAGCATTGCCTGTGCGGGCACTTTCTCTTTCTTGTAATACATGTGAGAGACATAAGACTAGAAACATCATGCTGATTTGAATCTATTGGAAAATGCATTTCTAAGAATGCTTTCCTGCAAAGAGTGTTATAATCGAAAGGCTTTACGCTATATCGAATCTGCATTTCTTTGAAGCTATCCTGCCAGGTGCATTTTCTCCTAGCGTAGATAGATAAAGCACGCGTTACTTCCTTTATAGTAAATATGCGAAAAAACATGAAGTGGCCAAGCAGATCGGGCAAAGGCAAGAGAGGAAAGTCGGATAGAGGAGGTGAGGTGCGGAGTGGTGGGTAGAGACGATCGGTGATGTTGAAGGAGGCAGGAGAGCTGGGATGAAGGCAGACCTAGCCCTGCAGCCACCTCTGGTTACATGCTGGTGCTGGGAAGATCTTGCTCTCACACTGTGGGGAGCAAGCCCCCCTGAACCTGCAGAGCACTCGTTGTCCAGGAGGCGGCTGCACATAGCATGCAGCGAGAGGCAGACTTGGGCATCGTATTCCAACTGCTTGTTGCCCCCAACAAAGAAGGCTGCCATACCCCTTAAGGGCCTGGCCGAGCGGGGCAGGGCCTGGCCGAGCGAGGCAGGGCCGGGCCGAGCGAGGCAGGGCCGGGCCGAGCGAGGCAGGGCCTGGCCGAGCGAGGCAGGGCCTGGCCGAGCGAGGCCGGGCCGGGGCAGGGCCTGGCCGAGCGAGGCAGGGCCTGGGGGAGCGAGGCAGGGCCGGGGCAGGGCCTGGGGGAGCGAGGCAGGGCCTGGGCGAGCGAGGCAGGGCCTGGGCAGGGCCTGGGCGAGCGAGGCAGGGCAACAGACCAGTCACCCGCAAGTGCAGATCGAACCAGGACCATCCAACCCCTCTTGGTAAGAGAACAATCCACCACGCAACCAACAGTCCTTACTGGCTGCCATGTGGATTATTGCTTAGGAAGAGAGGCAAAACATACCGTATACATGCTTCTTTGTAATGCAGGTAGACCTTAGATGTAACTGAACAATCTGAGTCATTTGTAATTCTTCGATCTTATGCTTGCACCTCCATTAGTCGACTTGTATCCTAAAAACATTGGGAAGGTTTTTGAGAGTGTTTCCTCCACAAACTGCCCAGCGACAGGAAGCCATTTTATTATACACAGAAGTTATGGTCCAGCTGGACTGTGCCAAAATTGGTCTGCAAAGTTCGAAAGTGGCTTAAGGAAAATCTAATACATTTAACAAACTAGCCACCAATTTGTCCAAAAGCAATATTGTATGATTTGTAAGGAGTAGAATCTATGATAGAATTAGTTGGAGGTATGTAGATTTGGGGGTCTGGTGTGAGGGGAAAGGTCACTTCAGGCAACCCATTTCTATGCTGAAGAATAAATCAATACCATTAATAATAGTGTTTATTTGTTTCTACTTAAATCTCTGAAGTCTGACCTTCCATTCTATAAGGCACTTAAAAGTGTTGCCATCATGCACTTACTGCCTGGGGGCATGTTAGAACCGGCTGTCTCTAGTTGGCAGAGGTATGCACTTCTGACAAATAGGGACACACCTTTTCTAGCCAGGGCAAGGGGATCACACCCTTTGATAACCCCTGCTCACCCCCTTGGTAGCTTGGCAGAGCAGACAGGCTTATCTCAGAGGCTGTGTGTTAAGCATTTATGACCACATACAGTAATAAAGTGAATACACTACAAATGGACACGACACAGTAGTATTATAAAAATAAGGATTTTTATATAAGGCTTAGCACAAGACCAAATAACGACAAAAATATACCACAGTCTTAATAAATACTCTTGGAAGGGGAAAATAGTTCAAAGGTAGTTTCTTCTTAGCACAAAGTCTTTAGTATCAAAAGCAACTCTTCTTTAAAACACAGTTCTTGGCAACAATGTAACCCACACGGGAGTCACACGATGTCGATGCAAAGTTAATCCAAAGGTTCGGCGTCGACCGCGAGGAGCGCTACATCGAGCCCGGAGTCGAGCAGACCCCCACAACACAGTACCTTGGAAAAGCGAAGCACACGATGATCAGCGGCGTCGAGATGTCCGGCGTCGCGTCTTCGGGGTCGATCCGGCCTCAGAGTCTGGGCGACCTGCAGCGTCGTCGATCGATGTCGGGCAGGAGCAGCGCTCACGAGGCGAAGCAGGATACGGCGTCGTCGTCTATGTTGATGATGTTGCAAGAGTGAGCAGCGCTCACGGCGTCGAGAGGGCTCAAGGTCGATGCGATCAGCAGCGGTGCAGACACGAGGTCACTTGGAGCTGGAGCCGAACTCACTACTCACTGGCGTTGCTGCTGACGTCGATCGGGCCCGGCGGCCGGCGTCGAGGGAGCGGAACACTGGAGCCGTTACTCACGATGTCGGGCTGGATTCGGCGGCGCCCGTCGGCGTCGAGATTGCTGGATTCTTTCAGAGGTGCTGGATTCACAGGTTCCAGCAAACAGCACTTTAAGCAAATGATGAAGTCCTTTAGCCCTGTGACTTCAACAGGAGACTGGCACTCTTCCAGTCCTTGGAGATTTTCTTAGCAAAGTTTGAGAGGACACACACAGTTCCTCTCTCCTGGTTCCTTGGCAAAAATAAAGAAGCACTTGCAGGATTCCCCCCAGCAAACAGCACACTGGCAGAAGGGGTAGGCAAGTCCTCAGATCAGCAGGCTTCTTGTCCTTGGTTTCAGGGTTCCTTGTCAGAAGTGATCTAAAGTCTTGGTTCAGGGGTCCTTCTCTTATACCCCTTTTTGGCTTTGATCCCTTTGTCCATGCAGGGGAATTTCCCAACATCCTGGGTCTGTTGTGGGTGTAGCCAGGCAGAGGCACCTGGCCTATTCACTAAGCAGGGCAGAGTCCTCAGCCGCCCAGTAGGAGGTGGAGCCAGTATTGTCACTGGCAGGAGCAGAGCTATCAGCCTCCCGGCAGGAGGTGGGGCCAGGATCGTCCCTTGGCAGGCACAGAGCCATCAGTCGCCTGGCAGGAGGTGGAGCCAGCATTGTATCAGGCAGGGCAGGCTATCAGAAGCTACTCTCCCCCTACTCTCAATGCAAATGTCCCACTCATCCCACACTGACTCAGCAGATCTCTGGAGCCACCCAGCTCCTGTCACACACACACACCAAACCAGCAGAAACCAGAAATAGTTGGACAAGAAAATAGCCACTTTCTAAAAGTGCTATTTTCAAACCCAGAGTCCAAAAACCATCCACACAAATGGATGCGTGATTAAACCCCGAGTTCAGCGCAACAGGAAACAGACACTTCTCCTCTCTAATAAATATCTACAGAACAAAGATACCACCTGTACTATCCTACGCGACTGAGTATATACCCATCAAACAATGGGCTTTCATGGACCGCAAAGAGGGAAAGGTATTGAGGAAAATTTTGAAACTGTCAGACGCAGTACCAGTCCAAGCACTAAGATTGGAATTATCTGTCACAAGCTCATATGCTGTAGCAATTGCAAATATCATTAGGTGGGCCTACTATCTATTGCATGCAAAAGAGAATACTTTAAGGTCGCTGCTGAAAAAAGAAACCTTTGGGTCTGATACTAAAAAGCAAGTTTTCCAAGAGAATATGACCGAAGCATTTCGTATTGCAAACATTGGTACTGAAGTGTTGCTTACTTGGTCACCAGCACAATTAAAACTGTTTTTAAAATGCTTCACCCCATAATTAAGCTACGAGATGGACTCTAGGCATTGCAATAAACTACCCACCTATAAACCCTTTGTTGACCTATTAGAATATAAACAAAGTCGGTCTTACATCGGTTTAACCCTGACTCATGGCGCAAGGAGAACAATTGCTGTGCTTCGACTGGGCATCCTTCCCGTACTTTCATATACCTCAAGATGGCTTCCGGGAGGATCTCCTTTATGTACTTTGTGTGAAGGCGGCGTTCAGTCTCTGGAGCATGTTCTATCTGTATGCCCGAATCAGAATGTAATTTTAGCCCGTAAAAGATTTCTAGAGCCCATATATCGTTCCAGCAGAATCTCGACGGTGAGAGACCTTATAAGTCTGTGTAAACAACCCCCGAATGAATTTGTCTGCTATAATTTGTATAAATTCTTGAAATCATTTTTATCTTTGTATTGAGAAACTGAATATTTTTAAATATGTAACATGTGGATAAATATTTGTGGTCCTCAGTTGAGTACCAGTACAAAATAAACTTTTTGACTTTGAAAAAAAAAAAAAAAAAAAAAAACCCCGAGTTCAGGGATACCAAACTCGACATTGCACCGTGCTCCCCGAGAGCCAGCTAGGATTATAGCATTAATAACCCAGGCAGCCCATTCTAACTAATGGAGAGCAGGTTACCTTACAATAGTGAAAAACGAATATGGATGTAATTCACTATTAGGACATGCCAACTTGGTCAGGCTTGTCCTACCTTATGCTTACAATGCACCCTGCCCTCAGGCCTACCATAGGGGTGACTAACATGAAGTTAAGGGAAGGTTTGGGGACTGGCAAGTAGGTGTACTTGCGCAGTCAACGTGACAGTACCAGACTGCACGTAGGTCTAGCAATGGCAGACCTGTAGACATACTTTTACTAGGACGCTCTTGTGGGTGGCACAACATGTGCTGCAAGCCCACGAGCAGCATTTGTATTTACAAGCCCCGGCACTCCTGGTGCACTAGACTAGGGACTGTCAGTAAACCAAATAAGCCAAACATGGAATTCAATCAATACAGTAATTTAACATAGGGAGCACTTGCACTGTGGCACTGATCAGCAGTGGCACAGTGCCCAAAGCAGTATACCAGCAAAAACATCGTAAACAGTGGAGGCAAACAGAAAAAAATGGAGGAGAGACTCAAGCCAATGATGTCAGGTCTAACAGGGCATTAGCAAATAGAGTGGATAGTGTACTTGACTTGGCACAATGTAATCTATTCCACTTACTACCTGAATTACCCCAAGCCAGGCTGAGATGCAAGTAAGACTGGAATTTGACGTGACACACTAGTTAGATTAAAAGAAATGTTTAGAAATTCTTCTACCATCTGTGTGCCAGTCATCCAGTTGTAATGAAAAGCATTAATTGGAAATAAATTGTTTACAGAGTGGGATATGGCAGAGCCAGAAACTTTGGCGTTAGCAGTAGACTTACTTGAAGCGCAGACCCTATAGGACGATGGGGCCCCTTCAACATCTTCAAGGGGAACCTACAGGAGAATGTAAACTTAGTTTTACTTGGATTAAGAAGACCTAGAGCTTCATCCTATGAAGCGGGGTGTAAGCCTAATTATCCAGACTCGCCTCTGGATCGGACTTCGACAAATTAAAGACTTTCATCCATATTCCCCTATCAGATATTGAGGAGCTGAGGCGTGGGATCTCAGGATCCAGCAGTGAGTGGCAAGATGGCCTGTAGACTTTTTGACTGTGTCAAAGGATTTTTAGTTCATATTTTGTGCGCTTTAATCTACATTTCCCTTTTTAATATAAAGTATTTTAAAAAGTGATTGAAAAGAATAATGGAACTTGAAAGCAAGTAACCCTAGAGGACCCCGCAGTGCCTTAGATGCAAAGACCTTCAACACAAAGGCACAACTGTAACGTTCCTGGACTTGGGCGTAGAAACAGTAGCCCTCTAATAATATGCATTACATTATAAATATGCTGAGCTTGCTGTGATCGAAAGTGGTATAGTTTATCTTTTGCAGGGTAAACATTTGCATGTGTTAGTGGACTATTTGAATTTGATCTGTTTCACGGTTTGTTACGGGCTGGGGTTTGGAGTAATTAACTGTTTTATGGGTTGTGTACAGCAGACACTACCATGCCTTATGATTCTAATTAAATGTGTTTCATTGTTTTTGCAATTTAAAACTTTTAAAATTAATTATACATTAATTTCTACCATAGGGCAATTTTTTGATTTACCAATGACGCTGGTCATTAAAGGCGGGAAAGCTACTGAAAGCTCAACCCAGACTTTAGCCTGAAGCCTGCTTCTTGCTCAGTTCGAACTCCTGGTGGAACATCAAGCCCATAACAAACCGAGCGTTGGGGACACAGCAGCCAACTTTGAATCTGGGTTCGAGTCACGGCGTCGGATCAACAACCCATGATTTGGGGCAAATTACTTAATCTCACCATGGCTATGACAATGAAAGTGACCTTGTATGATGTAACTGGTGCTCTTGTAAAGCGCTCCAATGCCTTCAGGTCGAGTACATGCTGTATAAAAATGCACAAAGATAAAAACAAAGCCTAGATATAAGTAAAGACAGACACCCACTTGTACAGAATGAAACCAGAAAAACCTTCATAAATCGCGGCTTCCCTGCTTAAATTGTGTGATCTTAGGCACATTTTTATTTCACCAAAACAATAATCTTCATTATTGCATAGAAAAGCACTTTCAGATATTGAAGTACAGAATGCCAGTTGTACAAAAACCTGTTGCGCATGATTTAATGGACCATAATGTTCTATAATAATCTGGGCCACATATAGGGTTTAAATTACAATTGTCTTTGTCTTAGCTTTTAAACAGACCATTAGTGCGCTATTTTTTTAATATGTACTCAGTGCAGTGCTATAACATGATATTAATGTCAAAGCTTTACGTTAAATACAATTTCTAGAGCTTCGAAGCTACTTCATCATGTTTCATGTGATGTTTGCTGCGGGATTTACATAAGAAACATTTTTAGTGCTCGGCTCGTGCAGGGGCTTTAAGAGCCAGGCCAGACCACTGACTTGGCTCTCCCTGTAAATCTGTTCGCTCGCCCACCTCTACTGCTCATACACTCGATGAGATCTTTAACACTCACTGATTCAGGCAGGGGAAGTTCCCCCGTTAAGCTGGTCGGATCACTGGGCTGTTGGATTCTTTATTACAGTTACTTCATCTCTTCAGACAGCACTGCAGTATAATTCATCATTATCCGAACTTAACCCTGACCATATCTAAACATACTAGAGGTGGTGACAGCAGTACTCACCTATAGAACTCAGTGAGGAGCAGCATCCACAGGACAGTGCAAGACAGTTGCGGAGACATCGGTTTCGGGCAGCGGAAAGGTGCAGGTAGAAGCATTGGGGAATCCTGCAGGAAATGAGAGCACGTAGAGGCGTGGAAGGCGAAGAAGATGGTATGATTGTGTTATCCCTGAAGCTGTGGATCCTAGGGAGGGGCCGGTACGTTGCTGCGCCATGACAAAAAGAGGTGAGGGGGGGCCTGCCCAATAGTGCGATTAGAGTGTAGAGGGTCACCTCTGGCCAGCTCCGAAACGATCCGGACCCCCACAGAGAGCTAGAGGAACAGGGATGCGGTGTCCAGCGAGAGCCCGCCGAACGAGGAGAGGCGGGCAGGAGGGGAGAGAGGAGGGAGCCTGCGCCGGTTTCTCTTGCGGGAGCGAGCTTTGGCACCATGTGTTTCCAAGTTAATTACAAACAGATTGTTTCAAAGCTGTCTCCTACAAGGGAATCGCCAAACATGCACACATTGCCATTGAAAGCAATGCAACGCATGCACGTTTTTTGGCCCAAAAAGTGAATTGATCCCTAAAGGTCTCCTCCTATGCTGCGCATGCGCGCTGCATAGGCGAGACCTAAAGCGCAAGATGTGGAAGACGATCCTTCTCATATAAGATTGTGGAATAACCTTCCTCTGCATCTTCGCTCAGTGACCTACCATCTCTCCATCCGGAACATTAAAAAACCCGGGCTGTTTCAGAAAGCGGCCCTATAACCACCTAGCTTGCTGGCCTGCCACTCTCCACGCACTTTTGTCATTGGCTTCACCACGTCCACCACCACCATGCTTCAGTGCTTTTATTTTTTTGGGGCAGCTTCACCTTTATGCCTAGAATCAGACGACCTGGAGCTGCACTCTGCACACTCGTCTCTATCAGCGAAACCTATAGCATTGCAAATGTTATTTCCTGCCGGAAGACAGCAGGAAATCAGGGGGTGATTTGAGAAGGGCTGTAGTGAAGCCTCCTGCCTGGAAGACCTGCAGCCATGTATTTGTGATAAAATCTTCCCCTGGAAATCTCTGCACCGCTCGGTATCTCTTTGTGGGGTTGGGTGTAGTGGTAGGAAAGCAAGTTGTGTTCCCTTGTTGGGTTTGTGTTAAAACATTGCATTACAGGCGTAATTCTACGGTCAACAGGAAATCTCCCAAAGCCCTTGCCATGCAGTGTTGTCCAAGTCAAAATGAAGTAATAAATGCAATGTTTAACAAAGGATTGTGCTCAATAGTGTAATTTATACATTCCAAAGTGCAGCCTCGGGACGAGGGTGAAAGGATCAAAATATGAAAACTAAAAATTGCAAGGGAGAGTGGTCTCAAGGGGCCAAATTAGATTTTTTCACAATCACACACATTAGCACCACTTTACCGACTTTGCCAGAGCGCCACTTTACCGACTTTGCCAGTGAAGCGATACTTTCATTTTCTTTTAATTCTCAGAACATTTATTTCCACAGGTGGGGAAGTGCACTATTCCTGGAGGTAGTACAATAGCAGGTTGAGGTATAGAGCTTAAAAAGGCTTGCGCCAAACTTCCATCACAGGGTCAGTGATTGCCTCATTGAATGGCAGTAGAGGCTCAATTACAGAAGAAGGTGAATGAAGAACTTCTGTTAAAAGGTTAGACTTAAACTCAGTAGTGGGAAGCTGAAGATCCAGAAGTTCTGCTGCCTTTTTGATCACTGTGTGATAGCGGACCACATCCTTGGAAGGAGTATCAGATGCAGGTGAAAGTTCCCACTCTGGAGAGATATCAAGGTCACTTGCTTCCCTTAACTCAGCAAAATATTCATATGAGTCCTGAAGCTCATCTTCCTCCATCTCCTCCAACTGATACTTTTGTTTTTCTATAACCCTCTGGGCTTCTCTCCTAGATCTTATTCTAGGTGCAGGCGTCGATGGAGCCAAGACCGACTCAGTCTGATTCGGAACCGGCATCGTACACGGATCAGACTGCGCCGCCAGCACCGAACGAGGTTGAATAGAAGGCGCCGTACATGGAAATGGCGTCGATGTCCTCGGCGCCGGGATGTGCCAAGACTGCGCCGCCGGAAGAAAATGTATGAACAGGGTTTGGGCATAGGCCTGAGGAACCCACAAATTAAAAGCTAATGTACCCATGGGACCCGAAGGCGCGCCAGAACGGTACATAGCCCTGTTGAAGACCCCGTACATAGCATTGAAATAATGCGACGGATCTTGACCCAGCCTGGAAAAGGAGGATAGGCCCCCGGGACTGGATCTGAGGCATGCGTTACAGTGTTCGGGCCAGCCGGCGCCGACAGCGGAACCAATTGAGTCACCTGCTTATGCAGCACAGGAATCTTCTTCTGGAGCCAGAAAATGAACAGAAGTCCGTGAGGGAACCGGAGTCGGAGATCGAGGTGGAGGTGGAGAGGCTGCAGGTATAGTCGATTTTTCAGGAGAAGCTGGATTCGAGGGAGAAGGAGACACGAAGTCCTTACGGCGTCGTCGAGATGGAGAGGTCGACTTCGGCGCTGCTTCTTTATCAGAATGGCGTCTTGAAGAATGCCTTTTCTTCTTGTGCTTCTTGGCTCTCGAAGTATGCCCCGACGTCGACTTCGAGCCCAACCTCTACCTGGAGCGCGACCTCGACCTTCTCCTACCTCTTTTTTCCTGTCTCATCTTCGCCATGAAGAGCTTTGCTTCCCTCTCCTTCAGTGCCTTCGGATTCACTTTCCTGCAGCAGGCACATCCCTCGACGTCGTGATCCGATGAAAAACACCAAACACAGTCCTCGTGTGGATCAGTAATGGACATATGTCCTTCGCACTCCCTGCAAGGCTTGAACCCAGACTGCTTTGACGACATCCTTGAAAGGAAACAAAGAAGCAGCACAGGAACACAGCCAGAAACACAAAGTAACAAGCGTAACAACGGAGTGTCCTAGAAAAACCATTAGCGTCGACGGCGCAGAAAAAGGGAACTGACGTCATCACGCAGAGGAGGCTCTCTTATGGCTCCAGTGACGTCAGAGGAGTTGTGAGCGAAGCCGGGCTTCTGTGACGTCGTCCTCATCAGCGTGGAGAGCTACAAAAAAAATTACGAATGCTGCTAGCGCAGGAGATATTTACAAGGTGAGGAATCCACTGGCAGATGTATCCATCAGAAGATGGATTCTTATCTACTGATGGATAATCAGGCAGCCTCAGTCGCACATGCTTCCACTTAAGATAAGTCTGGCTAGTGCCACCTTTCATCAGGATTGAGAGCAGACATCCTTGTGGTTTTACCTGGTTATCAAAGCTTTGCTTTTGACTCCTCTCAAAGCTATCCAAAAATCAGACAGCCAGTTTAGAAATGTCAGCCCCTTAATACAGCCTTTCTGCAGCTTCTTTTGCATTTACAAAGATATTTCAGGGTTCAATCAAAATCAAATAGGGGACAGTAGATTTATTGGAAAGGGTGTGATCAAGAACAGGTATAAAAGGATGAATTACTTACCTTCATAAATTTCTAAAGAAAGAATATGTGCTGGTACATTACAATATATAGAATATTTGGTAAGAATGATGGATATCTCTTTAGGAGACGGATTAATTCTTCAGATGCATCAATGGCAATCAGCACCAATGAGGCCTTTTGATAACTACTGCATGTGAGGATTATACTAGTTTTTTTGTAACAGGTATTTTAACACTGAGGGCGACTGGGAACATATTTCTTTCCTCATCTTCTCCAGTTTTGGGCCAGGTATCATGTCAGGCCTTGGAAATGGATACCCAAATTTGATTTGAAATGTAAGTGGGGGGTGGGGGAGATTCATGCAAACATCCCTGGTTTTAGCAACAAAACAAATTGCTCACCCACTCATCTGTGTTTGCTTGGCAGTTGGAGACAATGCGATACAATAAATGCATTATATATGGAGTTGTACTCGACATAAAAAGCTGCAGATTTAGATTTTTTAAATAAAATTGGAAAAAATAAATATACATTTATGAGTGAGCACAGACTTTTATATGCAGTTTATGACACTTTAATAGCGTGTGAGCATTTAAGTAATCAAAACGATATACCACTCTGAGCAGTATTATAACCTATGTAAGAGATGCAAGGAGAACAGAAATGGGGATATCTACATTTTCCCACACAATTCCCTGGAAAAATCTCTAGATACGTAATTATATGCAATTTTACCGTGCTGCTTATGTCACTTTAACTGTAAGCACAGCTTTGTGTTAGGACAGTGTACCCGCTTGCCAGCCTAGTTTATCAAAGTCTGCACCTATTGCATTTTGCAAAGTCCACATGCAAGCATTTCTTATTTTGTAGATTTCAAACCTCTGCTTATTTACCTACAGAAATGTTTTAATGCATTGGAACAGAAGGGGTCAGAGGGTGTCACATTAGATTAAATTTAAAGCAGCAAAGGCGGGTAAGCCACAAAGGACAAGTAACTTTAGTTTAGATATATATGGAGTCTCGAGGTTTGAGCTTTATAAACCTTAAGAGCAATCTTGAAAGACACTCCAAATAAAACTAAAATATTAACCTTGTCAAATAGCTGACAGGGGCGTGGCCAAGCTGCAGGCCAATATTGCCGTGTAGTTGTGAAGGGCAGCCAAACCGCCCGACATCCGGACAAGTATCCTGCTATAAAAGCACCAACATGGAATACGAGGCATGCTATCGGAATTGCTTAAGAGCTGTCTGCATATTGCAGGTGCCCCGACGGCATGAGATGATCCGGGGGCCAAGATACAGACGGCGACGCCTGAAACTGCGGAGTATCGTGGCTTGTGGAGTCGCGGCCGCCCCTTGTGGGGCCTATATGGTGCTCCCTGAATCGTACTGATGGAGACGTGCTGCTGTGACCGGAGAGGGCATCGCGCCCCAGAGACCCCAGCAGTTCATATCTCCCCGACGCCTTCTGTGACTCTGGGGGCGTGAGGCCTGACGTAAGGCCTGGATGTGAACCCAGGGAGGCGTGTGGCAACTGCTGGAGGAAACCTACATTGAGGCCCCCAACATCGGGCCTTGCTGTGAATGAGAATACGCAACAGGAATGTGCAGGGCAGCTGGGTAGGGAGGGATTGCTGAGGTAGCTCTGCTCCGTCACTGGGACACCCACGTTGCGACATGGGTCATTTTGCCAGACTTCTGCCTCACGGGTAACTGACTCTGGCCCTGAAGATAAGAGGGAGAGTCTATGACCCATCAATGACGAGACTAGTGGCATATGGCGCACACAAACTATTGTGGCCCCTTGATTAAAAATATTGAGGACTCAAAGTTCCTGGTTCCGGCCTGCTTGAGGAATTACATTCCTCCCCTGCTGTGGTAGATCCCCCAGACCAACAAGATTCCTGCAACAGATTTGGGCCCTCTGGTTGGTGGTCTCAAATTTTCACTTTAAGGGTGCGGTTTGCGCCATGGTGCGGAAAGATCAGACGCAAAGAATACTCCAGTTTGATAAAGCCAGTTACCGTTTGAGCCGCACTGATCCCAACATGGCAGAGGGAGGTACAGAGCCCACCCACACAGCGAGTGCCCCTTCTGGCAAGGACGCTATTATGGCGGAACTGCGTGCAGGGTTCCGCTCCTTCGACGGTCCATTTGATTTCCTTGAAAAAGAGGCTAGACACTATGGGGGCCCGATTGGATGTCCATGGCCGCAGGCTGGACACAGCAGAGGGTCGAATTTCAGATTTAGAAGATGGAGCCGCGCAGTCAGTCAAGAGGCTTGATAGGATGAAAAAGATCCTAAAAACCATTGCAATGAAAAACGAAGATTCGGAGGCGAGAAGTAGACTCAACAATCGACGCATTTTGGGGTTGCAGAGTCCACGAACCCCGGTCTAATTGACCTTTTTGCTGAAAAATTACTCACTGATCTGTTTGGGAAAGAGCCTTTCACCCATACTTTTATGGTAGAGGGCACACTGATCCCTTGGCCCCCGGCCCAATCCAGGAACCCTGCCTAGACCTATTATAGCAATACTCATGAACTTACGAGACAGGGGCGCTGCACTGCGTCTAGCTCGTGAGGCGGGCAATTTAACCTGGCAGGGATCCTCTATTCTACAGGCATGAAAGCTACGCTCTGGAACCTGGGCCTGAAGTAAGGCATGATTTACCTAACTCGCCTGAAAGTAGACATTGCCGGAAGGTCCCGCATATTTGACACTCCAACCGAGGCCCAAGAATTTTATCAAGACTATAAAGGGAAGGGTATGTCCCAGGGGAAAGATCCTACGGGGGGGGGGATCTCCCACGCACAATGGGTCGGTGGCAAGTGTAGAGTGATTCACCTCGGATTGATTTGTTTCGCTTTTCCAATGTTAGTGAAACACACACACTATAATCCCTCCAAACATTGAGATAAGTTTTATGGGTGGGTTTGTATTGAAAGTGACTAATGTTGGGCGGTTTGCAAAGGCATTGCCACCCCTCAGGTGTTTATCAACTTGGATTAGTTGCATAGCGCATAAAGCATTGTTTTGTTTACTATGTCCCATTACTAGGGGCTGTTTTTGTTGTGTTTTTACTATTAGGCAGTGGGATATGTCACTGCGATTGGGTGTGATGGGATGGGAGGGGAGGGTGGGGTGGTGGAGAACGTTAATTGTAGTTTAGGAAATTCACCATCGATTTTATTTGCTTTGCATAGCTGGTACACTGTCCTAAAAGAAACACTTTCAGACACATTGGTAAACACTTCGCGCTATGACTTGTGATCATTTGGCTCCCTTCTCGGAGTTAATACTTCTCACTTGGAACGTTTGGGTGTTAAACAATACTAGAAAAGGGAACCAGGTGATGTCCTACATGCAGCGGCACAGTGTTGACATTGCTTTCCTCCAGGAAGCGCATCTTCCAAAAACTGATACCACACAATATGCTACCTCCTGGGGTCCCAACAGATACTTTGCAAACTATAGTTCATAAGCCTGGAGCGTGGCAATTCTCTTGCATAAACGACTTCCTTTCTAGTGGACTAAGACTCGCATAGACAGGGTCGTTATGTTATGGTAGCAGTCCACTTGTTTGGCTATAGGGTGGCCCTCGTTTGTATCTATGAACCAAATGTGGATGATCCAGAATTTTTTCACACTGTTCACTCACATATTTTGCAGTTAGATGGCGACTATATCTGTAATGGAGGTGACTTCAATCTACTACTTGACTTCACTAAAGACAGCATGTCAGCAACTGCAGACACCAAGCCCAGAGCCTGTAGTGATCAGACTATGCTTTGCGACGACTTCAGCCTCTTTAGATATATTGCGTCATTCCTGCCCAGGGGAAATGGCGTTTACCCATTACTCCGCTCCCCACCACACTTGGACAAGATTCGACTACCGGCTTACATCCTGCATGCTCTCTGCTTGGTACAAGACAATTCGACACTTAACTAAAACTTTGCGGATCATTCCCTAGTAATATTGACCCTCACAATCCAGCGCCCCGAGGGCTGCAAGAGACAGCGGCGATTCCCTAATCAGGCGCGGTTAGATGAGGTTTTCCACACTGAACTTCGAGAGGCTATTAAGGAATATTGTGACATTAACACAGGCTGGGTTGACTCCTGGTCCACACTGTGGGAGGAATTCAAGGCGTACCTGAAAGGGGTGTGCATTTCTAAACATGCGGGTGTACTGTGCGATCTGAGGTCCACCCTTAAAAGAGTAGAACAGCAGCTAAGTGCGCTAGAAAGGGAGTTGTTGGAGAGTCCTGACCAGACACAGCAGGGCCGTAGATTGAGGCTTACGAAATTCAAGGAAAGTGCTGAACGAGAGACATGTTTAAGTAAATATGCTACAGCATGCCAATATGGTTTGGGAGAATGACCTGGCCTTACCCTGGCTAGACTCTTGAGACCTGTGGCAGGACAGACATGCATTGCAGCTCTTCACTCTGTGCAAGGAAAGTTACTCACTAGCACTCCGAATATTAGGGAAGATTCCATGAGGTATTATTCCCAGTTGTACACTTAGCGACTGCTGCAAGGGGATGGGGAACGGAAGGCATTTTTAGCCATAGTAGCCTTGGTGTAACTATATAGGGTCATGCTGAAATTTCTGGTGGAGCCCTTCTCTATGGAGGAAATTATAAGAGCTATTGACGCCATAAATGGCACAACTGCCCCGGGATTAGACTGATATTCAGGAAACTTCTATAAAGTTTATGTCTATACTTGCACCACATCTCCTAGAAGTTTATAATGAGGTCCTAGAGCGGCGGGTATTACCGTCCCACTCTGTGTGAAGCCGTGATAATTCTGCTCCCAAAGCCTGGTAAAGACCCGCTTAGCTGTGGCTCCTATAGGCAGTTATCGTTATTAAATCTGGATTACAAGATACTAGCCAAAATGATTGCACTATGTTTAGCATTATTGCGCTACAGGATAATTTCGCCGGTGCAATCAGGTTTTGTACCACACAGGTCCACCGCTTTCAACCTCCGTACACTATTTGCCACTATAAATAGGACCGATCCTGAGATTCCAGCGGCCGACGCATTTTTGGACACAGAGAAGGCCTTTGATTCCCTAGAGTGGCCCTTTTTTCTGGCAGTCATGAGGAGATGGGTATGCCAAAGGGGTTCATCGAACTCGCATCCCTCCTATAAGAATCGCCCACGGCTCAACTCAGTCTGAATGGCACTCTCTCCTCCCAATTCACACTGACGCATGGAACCAGGCAAGGAAGTCAGCTTTCTCCATTTTTATTATTGCCCTTGACCCCCTCGTCCGGCAGATACAAGAAAGGTTTTTGCACAGAGGTCTCCAATTTTAAACAGGACCTCTATTGATATCACTATATGCAGACGACATAGTACTATATGTACACAAGTCTCATTAGTGCCCCTCAGAGAAATTATCCGGTTTGGTGGGCACTCTGGATTGGGTATTAATTGGAACAAGTCGGTAGTCTTCCCAATGACACCCTCCACAGTTCACTGAGAGTTCCCCTTGACGTGGTGTAGTGATACCACCAGATACTAGGGGATCAATATTCATCTAGAAGCTGAACAGGTGATTTGCTTAAACTATGGTCCAGCGATATATATACTAGAACAGCAGGTGCAGCACTGGATTAAGCTCCCCATCTTGCTGGCTGATAGTGGAAATTATAAAGATGGTGGTACTCCCCAAATGTTTATATGTATTTCACAATATGCCCATCCCCCCTCCCCAACAGTTTTTTTAGCACAATTCGTTCCCATCTTATCAGGCTTGTATGGGGTGGGAGGAAAACACGGGTTAGTTGGGACACCTGGACACTGCCCTACAAGAGGGTGGGGGGGGGGGGAGAGTTAGGGGGGACCGAACTTACATATCTATTTGGTGGCACAATGTAGTTTTGCGCGATAGTGGTGTCATCCAGACATGAGATGCCCTATTCCCAGTTGGTAGCAGACCTAGTGCACCCTATACTGTTAAATGCCAGTTTGCCTAAATGTTTCCCCAGAGAGACCCGTGGGCTACTCAGACGGTGTCAGCGACCTGCTGGGCTTGGAAGTTAGCACGAATGACTGGGAGACGTTCTCTTTATTCCTCTGCAATACCTCTGGCAAATAACTCATGGCTGCCTCTAACTGAAGAGAAGATTGTACAGCGCACGCTCAACTCCTATTCCTTAGGCACATGTGGTGACCTTCTCCCAGGGGGGCATGTATTCCACATTGAGGAAGACAGATGTGTCCTTAATTGACTCAGATGCACGTTGAGAGCTGAAATTGCGGACTTCCCCTAGAACCGTAGCCCTATTAGCCACTAAAAACCCTAATTACTAGTGTTGAGGGAGATCACCTAATTTAAAAATTATATAAAGCTTGCATGACTCTTGTCCCTGCCAGAGATACAAAAATACAGGCTGTTTGGGAACGAGACTTAGGACACCCAATTGATGATTCACATTAGTCCTTTAGCTGCACACAAATTAAAGAAGTGTCTTTCAATAGCAGGTACAAGTTGCTCCACTTTAAATTTCTGTGGAGCGCTTATCTGACACCAGCCAAACTGAACTTGTCAGACTCCTCCAAATCATACAAATGTTCCAAGTGTGGTGCAGACTATGCAGACTTTGCCCACATGACGTGGTCTACACTGGGGGGGGAGTACGTTTCACTACCACTAAGGCCTGGTTAAATAGTCTCATTTACTGCAACACAAATAGAGATTTATATGCAACTACACTCCCAAGGATATCCAGACCCAAAGAAATTTGGGACCCCTTGAAATCCTATTTGTTAGAGATTGGGAATCCCACCTCGTCACCACCAACATCGCGAATAGTCTCCACAGGAGTGGGATGAATCCACCTTCCACCCCACAAACATGAGTCCAATATATTGGTCGAAATGCGAACTGTTGAGGTGGTCACATGAATGTCCATGGAGGTAGAGGGGTGCTTTTAAGAATGATAAAGAGCCTACCGTATATGTACTTTGCAGTGTGTATTGAAAACATTGTATTATGGACATGTACCTGATGCTTGTTAGAATATGATAAAATGGAAAATAAAGGGTTTTTAAAAAAAAAAAGTCAAATAGCCGACAGTGATATTCTAATTGCAAACATGTCAAAGCATGAGTAGAGGTGTCATCGGATGTAAGCGTTAGATAAATGTGCATTCAAAGATATCCTTAAGGTGGGTGCCTCAATCTTAAACAAACAATTAACTGGAAAATATTTAAATGTGACCAAAAAAAAAAAGTACAATCCATGATACTCAAATGGATAAAACAAAAATACAGTATTGTTACAGGCTAAAAGTTGACAATGATTTAAAGCATGTCAATCAATGGAAAAAAAGTCATGCTGGAAAGGTTTCTGGAAAGAATTCAGTCTATTAATGGCATATGAAAGCACACATCACGGACGTCACTACCTTTCTATAAAGAAACTGAAACAAACAGAGGGAAGATTAGAGAACCAGCAAAGATACACGTAAAAAGAGTGATAGGCAATCTTTAAATTGCATTTAGGGGGAAAAAGGAATACTTCAGTGAAAAACCTTCGAGTGACCAAATGAATAACTAATCATTAAATGAAAAAAGCTGAAGGCAGCTCAATTTGGGCATAATCTGTTAGCACAAATAGAATTGGAACAAGGCTGACCTTTTCTGTCTATAGGAAGTATTTTAGATAGAGTTATATGAGGAGTAAAATAGTAAAGATTACAATGAATGAAAAAAAGTACACAATAGAGTAGGGATATGTTTAATACTTGAGCAGAAATCAATCACGTGGTCGAGCTACAACATAGTTATGATTTTCTTACACAAGGATGCAGTAGATGTAAAGGCACTTAAGCGGAGAATGTGGGAGTGACGTCTACAGGCAAGAGAACAAGGGCAAGAACAGCACTTGCGTTTTTCTTTTTTGAAACCGACTTCATGATCCAACTAGGTGCATTTAAGGCTCTATTCAAGTACTAGCTAGTTTCAAGACCAAATTTAAAACTGATAGGTTTCCGGAGAAGTTGAAAGTTCTGCTATGTGTGGAGAGCACTCATCCTCTTGACAGACTTTGTGCCTTGGTCGTTGCGTGCTACCACAAGGCAAGGATGATGCCCTTTAACCACATCCACTCAAAGAAGTATTTTAAACATGAACACTTTTGTGCATCATTAGCAATGCGTAATATGCTTTTTGGGACATTTTTAAGACTATAGACTGATGTAATGTATTAGCATTTCAAACAAAACTTCTTAATACATATAGGATTGTGTTTAATTATGTGTTTTAGCTATGCCACATTTCTTTGCACACACCAGCAAGACAGAAATAATCTGTAGGTGTCGCTGAGCTTTTCTTTGCAACTAGAAATGCTATACAATTCGCCAATGATTTTGTTGCTCATTGGGACTTGGAATATTTCCCGATTATGTCTTACTCTGTTTAACTCAGCATCCAAGAACCTTCATGGCATATTTATTATGTAATGCTTATTTTGAAATGTTTCTAATAAACCCCTTTTAATTGGTCTAGAGTTCAACTGCTGAGTGAACTCGCTACTTAGTTAACTGCATTACTCTGCTGGTTTGAAGATTGGGGAGCTTAATTCAGGGACGCATTGCCTCATGAAATGGAGGTTTTAAACTATGTCCAACCCAGTACATGTGGAAGAATTTATTGAAGTAACATTTTTGGACGTCTATGTTTTGGGGTACCAAGTTGGTCTAAGTTGGAGTACCATTTTGCTGGTATTCACCTAAAACGAAAATTTTCAAATACAGAAAACGGTATCATCATTTTCGGCTCCTGGTGAAGATTGCAATGTGAAGTTACCCCCAGCAATGCCAGCAAGTTAGGTAAACTTGGAGAGATCTCAGTCTGACCTCACACTAGTACTTCTGGAAACCAAATCCGCATCATACACCACCTCTTTCCTGGAGTGCTCACAACATGTCCAAATTACCATAAATAGACCACCCCAATGCAACAGACCTTGGAACGCCAACTTTCCACACAGGCACATTACCTCCTCGTCCTGTCTTCCTCGCCACAGTAATTACCCATGAGCCGCCGGCTCCACACAGAACTCCAAGTATAAAAAAACGCTCTAGTCAACCTCTCCCTCCTCCAAGATAGCCCCCAGTGGCTCCAGCCAATCCTATAAAGGGATACAGATACAGTCAGTCGACCTGTTCTTTTTTTTCTGCACTACTCCGAGTGCTGTCTCCCTGCTGGTCAGGTGAGTGGGGCTGGGGTCTTGTTTCAGCAGCCCCTTATGTCCGTTGGTATTTGGAGGGGGAAAGTTAGTCTCGTTGGTAACTGTAATTATGTGTTGTTTTTAATTAAGTTGATTTTTCCCCCCTTTCTTTGCCGGGCACCTTGTCCTGCTATAGCGGACTTCATGGTGCTTTTGGTGTGAGCGAGTACGTCTGTGTTCTCGCTTCGTGTGCCACGCCTGCTCTTCCCGCCGAGCGGGGAGTTTGTTTGTGTGGCTCCTTCCCGACCGCGCGTCCTATTTCTTGGACTTTGCGAGGTCGGGTGATTTCTCCCATTGCATTTTAACGCTTACCGTTTGCTGTGGTTTTTATCGGCTGCGGGGGGCTCGCCTGTTTCTCTTGTGATGCATCCAGTTGTAGGGAGTGGGGGTCTCTTTGGGAGACGCGCGCTTGGCTTCCTCGGTTTTATGATGCATTATGGGCGGGCTGTGGGAGTTGGCTTTGGTTGCTTAGCAACATGATGCTTTATGTTACGTTCGCGTGTTTCAGTGCATTGCTGGTTTTGTGCACTTGGTCTTTGACTATCTTGGAGAGTGGATCTTTGAGTTTCTCAGCACATGACTCCTTGGAAGCTTCTGGTTCTGGGATGTCCATTCCTTCTATGGATTTGCTGCAGACGATTATCAATTCTGCATTGGCTGCTGCCTTGCAGGACTGGGTTGCTGTTCCTCCTGACAAAAATGCGCGTGTTGATGTCGTTCCGGCTGTTGACTCAGACGCTGAGGTGGATGTTAATGTCGGGGGTCGTTTTGTGCTGGGTGCCGACCTTAAGGAGGTGCTGTGTCACATATGCTATATTTGTTTTTTCCTGGATCTATTGTGCCTATGGAAGATGATTTTTTTTCCCAGTATCAGCGTCCTGGGCCTGATTCTTTGCCCCTTCCTTCTTCGGTGTTGAAGGTGTTGGAATCTTGATGGAAGGATGTAGACATAGGCTCTTTTCCTGAATTAACGTTATCCTCTGCTGGATTTTGCTGCACAATTTCCTTCCTTGGTCAAGGTGGATTCCTTGATGGCCGGTATGACGTTGCATGGGGCTGTGGTCTCTGAGGATTCTTCTCCTGCTGACCCTATTGGTCGTAAGGTTGAGGGTGCTGCGGAGCGTACTTTTGCGGCTGCCACTTTTTCCATTGGAGCGGCGGCCTATTCCTCTTACGCTATCCAGTCCTTGCTTAATGGTTTTCTGTCTCTATTGGAATTGTTGGGCCAGGGGGTGGCTGTTTCTTCTACCCTGGCAATGATGGGGCAGCGGGTTAGACTGCTTTCATACATCTCTTTTGACTCTTTGGGAGCAGCGGCCTCGGCTGCTGGGTCTTTTGTCGCTGCGAGGCGTCGGTTATGGCTTCGTTCCTGGAAGGCTGATAATGCACGGATAAGTCTCCTGATATGGATCCCCTTTTCTGGGGTTCTGCTTTTTGGTTCACCTCTGGACGGGATGGTGATGGAAATGGCGGTGGACCGTATGCTCCTTGCTCCTGTGCGGGATGGTCGCTTACGTTCCTTTGGTTCGCAGAGGGCTTTTGATCCTTCTAAGAGGGGTCGGGCTGATCTGCCCTTTGGTGGAGGGGGGCGTGGCCAGGGTGCTCCTTCCTTTGTCAAGTCCCGGTTCTCTGGTGTTTCTACCTCATCCACTCCGCTTCAGAGTAGTGACTGGATCGCTCCTGGTGTAGGTCCGGTTGGGGGTCGCCTCGCTTGCTTCATGGAATCTTGGCGCGAGACTAACAGACCTGTGGGTTCTTCAGGTGGTTTCAGTAGTTGTGAGTCTTGGGTTTGTCCCATACTCCCCCAGACTGTTTCAGATCACACCTTGCCCCAGAGACCCTTTTAGGCTGATTTTCGCTTGTGGAAGGCATGGATTCCCTGGTGGTCCGAAATGCGGTGATTCCGGTGCCCGGCGATCAGTTGGGGTTGGGTGTATATTCTATCCTGTTTCTGGTGTCCGAACGCACCGGGGATCTTCGGCCGGTGATGGACCTGTAATGGGTCAATACTTCGTCCCTCACCAGAAATTCTATATGTTTTCGCTTCAGTTGATCCTTCCTCTGGTGTCAAGGCGTTTCCTAGCATCTTTGGACTTGAAGGATGCTTCTCTCAGCGGCTTCTCCGGTTTTGCGTCCTGGGTCGTCATTACCGATTCCAGGTATTATTTTTTGGGCTCTGCTCTTCCCCCGGATTCTTTGCTAAGATTCTGGCTCCTCTTTTTGGACATTTACATGGGGAGGGCATTGGTGTATTTTCCTTCTCTGGCCGACAGTTTATTTTCTGCTTCTTCTCTTTCTAAGACGGAGTTGCATGTCCAGAGTGGGTGCCGTGTCCTGGAGCATGACGGGATCCTGGTGTACATCCTTAAGGGGCGTGGCATGGGTATTTCCTTTGGTTGCCTGGTTCGCCATGTGCAAGTCCGGAAGGACATTCAGGTGGTGTTGTCCTATGTCGTCCATCGAGGGGGGTGCTGGGTTTGTTCCCTCTGTTGCACGGGCCGTCGGAATTGTTGTTGGGCGGAGTTGATCCTGGCGTCCCCGTCTACGATTTACCTGCCGGGTCCGGAGTACACTGTGGCGGATTGTCTGGCCGGGTGTTTCCTTCCATGGGGTCTTTGTCCCTCGCATGATTGCTGTTTGTGTGCTTACGGTGGATGTTTGGTTCTCAGTTTGCGGACCGGTTTGCTTCCCAGTGGAATGCCAAGTTCCGCTGCTTTTGCAGGATTATGCCTTGCCGGGATGCCTGGTGAGTGGACGTTGTGTCGTTCCTTTGGCCAGAGGGTCTGTTGTATGCCTTTCCCCCTGTTCCCCCGATTCCGATGTCTTGCAGATGATCAAGAGGGAGGGGTCGTTTGTCCTTCTGATCGCTCCCGGTTGGATACGTCGCCCATGGTATCCCCTGTTGCTGGAATTGGATCTATCTCCGGGCTGGGCGTTAAGGTAAGTGCCTTATCCTCTGTTGGGTCCTCTTCTACCTCTGACAGTGTTCCGGTCCCTGGGTCTGCGGGCCTGGTTCTTGAAAGGGGATCGCTGTTGTGTGCAGGTTGTTCTTTTGCGGTTGCTGGCGTCATTCAGCATTCTCGGAGGCCTTCTTCTCTTCAGTCCTATGCTAAGCGTTGGGATAACTTTGCCTCTCGGTGTGTGTGTCACGAGCGGTCGTTGGATTCTTTGGACCGTGCTCGGCTTCTGGATTTTTTGGGATGATAGTTTCCCTTTGAGCTTGGCCATTTCCACTCTCGGGGCTCAATGGGCCGCCATTCTGGCATTTCATGTCCTGCCTTTGGTTCAGATTTCTCCTTTGGTGGCTCTACTTTGTAAGTCGCTTTCTTTGCAACGTCCCCGTCCTATCTTATGATCTCCTCCTTGGGACCTTCCTGTGGTATTGCGTTCCTTGGAGTCGGCTCCTTTCGAGCCTTTGGAGTCGGTGGGCCTGAAGTTGTTAACACTCAAAGTGGTGTTTCTTGTGGCTATTGCATCTGCCTGGCGTATTGGTGACCTGGGTGCCTTCCTGCGGTCTGCTCCATTTTTGGTCATTTTGGCTGATCGTGTGGTTTTGTGCCCTCATCCTACGTTTATTCCTAGGGTGGATTCTTATTTTCACCGTTCTGCTGGAGTGGTTCTTCCGGTTCTTTGTCTTGATCCTTCCTCGGCTCAGGATTGCCTTCTCCACCTGTTGGATGTGCGTCGTGCATTGCTGGTTTGTTTATCACGCACTTCTTCCTTTTGTAAGGTTGATTTTTTTTTGTCAATTTTGGTTTGTCTCGTCGGGGCCTGAAGCCCACCCTGTCCACTGTCGGTCGTTGGTTTACGGAGGCCATGCTGTTGGCTTATGGTTCTGACCTTCCCCCTCTTCCGGTTCAGGGTCGGTCTACCAGATCTGTTTCTGTATCGTGGGCCACTTCTACGGGGGGTGTCCATGGAGGATGTTTGCCGGGCTGCCACTTGGTCGTCCCCGCACACTTTCATGTCCCATTGTCACCTTCAGATTGGGGGTGGGGGTTCGGTTTCCTTTGCCTCTTCTGTACTGTCAGCTGGGATTCCTTGAGGTGTATGTTTCTGTGGAATTTTTGTACCTCTTGTGATTGAAATACGTTTCTCTGCATGATTTCTGTGGAGTGTTTTTCCTTGCATGAAGCCGATTGCTTTGGTATAGGCTCATGGGTAATTACTGTGGCGAGGAAGCAAGGACAAGGAGGTAATGCCCCGGTTACTTACCGGTAATCTTCATTACTCCGAGTCCATGTCTTCCTCGCCACAGTATAGTTTCCCTTCCCTCCCGGCCCTGGTGGTGGCTTCATGTCTGCGGCTTGGTTTTTCAGGTCGATTGACTGTATCTGTATCCCTTAATAGGATTGACTGGAGCCACTGGGGGCCATCTTGGAGGAGGGAGAGGGAGACTAGAGCGTTTTTTTATACTTGGAGTTCTGTGTGGAGCCGGAGGCTCATGGGTAATTACTGTAGCGAGGAAGACATGGACTCGGAGTAATGAAGATTACCGGTAAGTAACCGGGGCATTATCTGTACAGAAGAAAAATTAACATCCTTTCAATAACAATATTTCAGGTAGCTATCATATCCTGCCACAAATTTCTCATATTACTTCTATCCTCTATGCTCCAGAATGGATTTAGAAACCGATCCTTCACCAATAGCTCAATAGTGTCATCAGGTGATATCATGTGGCTTCAGTCACAATGTTGCCAACCAAAGAAGCGTCAACACTGGGACATGTAACCTTTGCAACCAAAATGCTGGTATCAGTTCCTAGCATTATTTTACTGCTCCCCAGGGGGTGTGAAGAAAGGAGCCGAAAGAATCAAAACAGCAACAAATGCAGTACAGGACAACTGTATACCTTGGAATTTTGTTAACACCTTCACTGCTAAGGCATTATTAGTGATGCCATATAATTTCCATTGAAATCAATGGAAAGTCCATGACGAGTTACCCTTGTCATTAGCAGCCAAGAGGTTAATCAAAGCACTAACTTAGCAGAAGAGGAAAAGGGAGGAGAGGAATCTGCTAGAAGGTATAGTATAAACCAGAAGTACCATTTCCTATATCAAACTTTTTTGCTGCTAAATATTTCTGCCCACAGAATCCTCATCACCAGCGCCTGATCCTGCTGAAGTCTGAGCCGGAAGGGAGCGAGAATCCAGAGACCGGGACCTGCTGGGAGCGAGTGAGAGCAGGGGGCCTGGAGCCGTTGGGGCCTCTGGCGCACTTTCAGCTAGAGAGGCGGGAAGAGACAGGGTCGCTTAGTGCTGTGTGCCCGGGAGCAGGGAGATTGTTCTTTCCGACCGCCAGCAGAGTTCATGCTGCACCAGTGCTCGCAGGGAGGGCCGGGCCCGTCTGAGCTGGAGGTCCCGAGATACATGCAGGAGAGGCCTTCCCCGGTCATCTGAGCAGAGAGGCCGGCTATGCGAGGGGAAGGACGCAGGGCCTTGTCGCTGGGTGGCGGACCGGCCCACCTACTCTCCCCATCGGACGAGTGCAGCTGCTGGCCGCGGGGCTCACGATAGAGGCAGACAGTTACGGAGACCATCCCTCCTGTGAGGAGATGGTCTCCGTAACTGGGGCCCTGGGGCAGAGGAGCTGGTGCCAGAGACGCTGCGAAGCGGCAGGGGCATGATAACGAGGCCTGAAGACAGGCCTGGAGATTTTGCTTGCACCAGGTGAGTTTGGGAGTGCGGCGGTGTGGACGCAGCTGGAACTGTGCGGCAGGGTCAGAGAAGGCCGCAACACAGAGTGGCAGTGCTTGGGAACTAACGGCCTGTGGAGGTAGCAGGAGCGGACAGTTTGGTGGAACGCATTACATTGGGCATCCCTCCTCCCCATTTTGAACTGCAGGCTTGAGACACGTGGCATGAGGGTGACCCATGTGGGTGGAACTTGGGCCTTATTAGGGTGATCTGATGAGTAAGGTGAAACTGCTACCGCGCAGATGCAGGAGGGGTTGCACACTAGTCCTTCGAAGAGTGAGACCCACAGACAAGGGGACCCACCTGTGCCTTCACTAAGCCATATAGCGGCCCACGCTGCTGGTGTTGGACTATGCGCTTGCGACCTGATTGAGAGGGAGAAAGTAAGGCCTCTCGATATGGCCACTAGTAAACCCAGAAAAGAGAGCTTTGTCAAAGACCACCTCCTCAAGACTGGAGTCTTGAGGGGCAGAAGCGGCACCGCCCCCCGGTAGGCACCCCACAGAGCATGATGTGGGTGACGCTGAAGGTCCAGTCACCAGAGGCTTTCTCGAAACCCTATTCACTTCGCTCAAAGGGGATTTTCAAGCAATGAAGAAAGGTATAACCCTGGAGATTCATGAACTGAGCAAGGACTAACTCAGTTGGCGACAGAGACAACACGTTGGAAACTCAGGCCCCCACAAGGGATGAAGAAGTTGACCAGCTCCAGCAAGAGATCCTCCACCTCCAAGATCAACAATTGGACCTCCATAGTCAAGTGGAGGACCTCGAGAACCGCTATTGGTGGAATATAAGGATCCGGGCGGTTCCACAGGGCATTGAAGGGCAAGACCGAGTCCTTTGTGCAATACCTTTTACGCCACATTCTAGAACAGCAGGCTCCGTCAGATTCGCTCACTGAAGGAAGCTCAATTGCTCATCAGCATGCATAAAGAGGACGCAGAAGCCTCAACACAGGAGATCACAGGAGGGCAAACGGCCAGCGCTGAAAGATGGCATTGAGTGGGAAGGTACCTGCTTAGTCTTCGCCCTGAGACAATTGCCAAAGAAAGGAAAGCGGTCATCGCAACACTGGGAGACTAGGCTGCTGCAGATTGAAGTTCAGAATGCTCGGACACCAGGGGACGATCCTTTTACTTCTTTGTAAATCACTTTCCCAGGACACAGGCGTTGAGGCTCAGGTGGTGCAGGGGCGGTGGGGTGACTCGTGCTGAACATTTCGCACCTCTCCATGGGGTGGAACACCCAGGACAATTGTGTACTCCGTAAGTTGAGGTTTGTTTTTGTTGGTTCTGTTGAGCGATTCGGGTTTTTTCCTCCTCCTGCATTCAGAAGCCCTCGCAGGCACAGGTACAAGGGAGCTCACTGAGCAACCCGGGTGGGTATGGACACAGCAGGCCCTAGGGATGGGTTGTCCCCGGGGGCACAGGTTGCTTATCTGCCTCATGTCTTCCATTATCATGGGACCAGAAGTTGAAATGTTATCGCTTAATGTGAAAGGCCTCAACAGCCCAGTTAAGAGGCGTTCGATTCTGGCCTTCTAAGAAAATTCTGGAGCCCATATCTGTCTCCTCCCGGAGGCACATCTCCTATCGAAAGATACCCACAGACTGCAGTCCAGGGCACCTACCCAACAGTGGTTTTCCTCACACTCTTCCAAAACGGCAGGGGGAGCTATCCTCCGCTAAGTTCCGGGACACAATATTCACCAAGCAAGCCAGGGATCAAAGGCAGACTTCTGGTATACACCTTCACACTGGGACAAGAAAGGTTTCTCCACGACCTGTACCTAAAACTGGCTCTGTAGGAGGAGGAGGGAAAGGGAAAGGGTGGGGGGGGGGGGGGGGGGGGGGGGTAGGTGTTCATTGTTTATCTTTCTTTAAACCAGTCCTGTGGAAGGACCACACTTAGAATGTACAACATATGCTTGCATTGTGTTTGTTATGTCTCTGAATGAAACCAATACAAAATCTAAACTTTAAAAAACTGTACAGATTAAAATACTAGTTCTGCATCTTGGGAATGGTAAAAGAAAAATAATGAAACCATTACATAGGGTTATTAAAATACAATTAAATGCTGATGACAGGGGGCGTGGCCAAGATGGCGGAGTAGGTGGACGCGACTTCGGCGACCTCCTCCAGCCCAGGCCCTTAAGCTGCTTTTACATTGCCAATATCCCCCAACCGCTGCTAGCCATAGGCGGCGGAGGTGGGGAACCTGTGGACCCCGTTTGGTGGGCTTTCGAAGAGCCGGGTGGGCATTTTTGGCGATCCCTGGAGGCTGGACCGGGAGCCGCGTGAGCTGCGTGAGCTGCGACCCCGACCGGAAGTGCTGCCCGGCCCGCCCACTGCTGCTACTTCAGCCCGAGCGCGAGGTGGAGGCCGCGGTAGCCGCGGAAGAAAAGACGGGGCTTTGATAGGCCCACCGCTGCTGCAGTGCAGCTCGGCAGACAGCGGCGAGACTCTGGAGCACGCTGAGCGGCGGAGGGGCCGGGACCCCGCCGGAGGAAGGCCAAGCCGTGGCCTCAGGTGGGCCTGTGGTAGGCGCGGCGGGGACCCGGGGGCTCGCCTGGACTGCTGCTGTGAGCGGAGCCGCCCGGCCTCCTCAGACCCCAACGCTGGCAGCGGGGCGGTTGAGCCAGATTGATTCGCGGACCCCGAGTTGAGAGCCGAGTGGGGAGAGCCCGGAGCCTGCCTGTGCTGGGTGTTAGTGCCGGCCTGCTCTTGTCTGGAGGTGCTGCCCTGAGACCGGAACCCGCGCCTAGACTGGTGTTGCTGGGGGCCTGGAGTGCGGGAGTTGTAGGCGGACATTGTGGCCCCGTGACGTCAGGAGCTGGAGAGGGTCGGGGGCCGGCGTGCTCCCTGATGACCAGCGCGGCTAGTGGCTGGTGAGCGCGTTGGCTGAGGGGGTGCCACCACAGCAGAGACGCAAGATCCAGCCCCCCTGACCTAATGCTGTGAAACAGTGAGGGGCAACGTTGATTGCGTGGCGAAAGGCCGGGTGATCTGCAGGCGGAGAACTCAGCGGGGCACACCGGTCGCAGTTGGTGAGCCCAGTGCGATTGATTTTTCAGTGGTGCCCGGCGGCTACGGGGAGGTTGGCCTCTCTCCTAATCCCCCCTTGACAGGAACTGGGAACAGAGGGGGACGCCGCGTGGAACCACACGACTGGAGTTGCACACCTGGTCTATCGGGGTCTGCGTGGCGGGCTCTGTCTTCCCCTGAGCCTTGGCTGGCCGTGCCTTATAGAGTTTGGCTCTCGGTCCTAACGGGACCTGACGGAGGTTGGGAGCAGCTAGGTGTTTTGTGACCAAAGGGGCCCAGTCACGGAAGTTTGGACTTACCCCTATTGTGCGAAGGCCTGGACTTGCACACGTGACTGGTCCTCTGCAGTCGCTTGGATTTGTAGGCCTCAGCTAGCAACTGGCAGAGTGAACGCACAGAGGGCTCGGACGACTGGGGCTGACAGACCACCGGGCGGCTCGGAGATAGGGCATACGCGGCTGGCACTGGTGGAGACTGAGACCTCGCCCACCGCCCGACATGGCCGGCCAAAGAGGGAGCAAGAAGGGGGACCGTACCCTACCGGAAATGCTGAATAGAAGCGCCGCACGGCAGGACCGCGGTCTAAGTTCTCCAGGTCAATCAAGCGCCTCACAGGGGGCGAGCGGAAGGGAGCCGCCGGTCACTAG
Organism: Lissotriton vulgaris; assembly: GCF_964263255.1. Classification (NCBI taxonomy): domain Eukaryota; kingdom Metazoa; phylum Chordata; class Amphibia; order Caudata; family Salamandridae; genus Lissotriton; species Lissotriton vulgaris. The sequence continues at coordinate 568,082,434 of NC_141693.1, read as the reverse complement.
ATCATTCCTTGAGTCACTTTTCAGCTCCTTACGAGAGGACTTCCAGACGCTCAAGTAGGAGGTAGCGGGGAGGTGAGAGAGGTCCGGAGAGAGGTTGATGGCCTGGGAGAGAGGGTCTCATCTGTGGAGGAGGCGGGCCACGCCCGCGATGAGGAACTCACGCAGCTCCAGCAAGAGGTGATCAGACTCCGGGACCAACAAATTGATCTCCAATCTCACGTGGAGGACCTTGAGAACCGTTCCCGGAGGAACATCAGGGTCCGGGGTGTTCCTCTCGGAGAAGAAGGGGAGGACGCGGCAGGCTACCTGCAGGACATGTTCAGGTATATCCTAGATGAACCGACCGATTTTCCTCTCCGGATCGACAGGGCGCACAGGGTGGGCCCGCGATGCAGGGCCCCGGCCCCCCCCCCCCTTCTAGCCTACGTGCCGGACTTTCCCCTGAAGGAGAGAATCCTGCGAGTGGCCCGTACCAAGCCTTCTTTGGAATTCAGAGGTCATAGGGTGGCCCTCTATCAGGATCTCTCAGTGGTCACCCTACAGAAACTGAAGTCCTTTAAGATTGTGACTGACTTCTTGCGGGAACATGGTACTCAATATTCTTGGGGTCACCCTTTTCGTATTATCTTCCGCTGGAACGGAACACTGCATCAGCTGCGCTCCCTCCAGGACACCTGTGCTGGGCATTAAGGCGACCGACGAGGATGCCCCCACGCCACGTCGCCGACGGATCACCAGGGATGGCAGGCAATCGGTCCCGGGCCGCAGGAGCTCGACCTCTTCGGTGCGACCTGACTCACCTACTATCCGGGCGGAAATGGACAATGCTATGAGAGAGGTCGCCAGAGAGACGGCGGTTTAAGAGGTCACCTTAACAGCCTAGAAGTTCTCCGGGGGGAGATCGTCATCGCTTCTTTTTGAGCTGCAGGTTTGGGGGCCGGGGGGGGGGGCGGGGTTGTGTGGTGGGTGGACGTCCACTTCTGAGACTTTCCATAGACTTGCCTGTTTGGGCTGGGCTTGGACAATGGTTCCTTCGACTCCATTTTTTGGGGGACGGGGACAGAGTTCTGGAACTGAGGGGGGTTGTTTTGGGGTGTTGGGGAACCGGGAGGGGTTGTGGGAGTTGGGAGTGGGAGATGGGGTTGTCCAGTGCGCTGTGCTAGGATTTCTTGCTTTGTTTGTCTTTCTCCACCCTGTCTCGCTCAATGGGGAGGGGAGCCGAGAGTGGCGGTGGAGTGGGGGGATGGTTGGGACTGGGGGGGGAGACTAGGCTGCATTAGGGCTCCTGGCGGATGCTAGACTGCGCGACACAAGGGGGACTGGCTTCGCTTGTGGCTTTTGGCAGATTGTTTTGTTGTTTAGGGTGTGGGGGGTCTGCTCGCCCACTATGACCGCCACGCAGAACGCTACCGCCTTTACCTACATTTACCAGTATGCCTCCTCACACTTTTAAAGTTATGACCCTGAAAGTTCGGGCCTGAACAACCCCGTTAAGCGGAGGGCGGTGCTGTCCCTGTTAAACGCTCAGGCGGACATATGCCTTCTTCAGGAAACACACTCGTTACCACAAGACACACATAGGTTACGCTCCTGTAAATTCCTGATGCAATTTTTTTCCTCTGGTACCACCAAGACGGCTGGGGTGGCGATTCTGGTAGCTCGACATTTCAGAGGAGAACACATTCACAAATTTGCAGAAATGAAAGGGAGGTTACTGGCACACAAGTTCAGGGTGGGGGGCATTACATTCACGGTAGGTTCCCTTTATAGCCCGAACGATAAACAGGAGCGGTTCTTGCAGTCTGCGATAGAAGAGATCACCGCCTCGCCGGATAGGCATATTATCCTCGGGGGCGATTTTAATATGGTCTTTGATTCGGCTGTGGATAGATCGGCACAGCTCTCCGCGCAGGTCGGGGAATTTTCGGCGGGTTGTAAAGCTAGGCTTGCGGAGGTGGACCTCCTGGACCTTTGGCGCCATACGCATCCAGTAGACAGGGGCTACTCGTACTATTCTCACGCGCATAAGACCTACGCAAGGCTTGATCATCTTCTGGTCACCTCCCCAGTGCAGGCACTGGCGTCAACCGTGGACATGGGGGTAATTTCCTTATCGGATCACGCTCCGGTTGAGGCTTCTTTCTGCATGCCGCCTTCTGCATGCCCGGCAAAGACTTGGCGCCTCCGAGATACTTTGCAGCATAGGAAAACGGTGACGGACCGTATTGAGCTGGTGCTCCGTGACTACTTGGCTCACAATGATAACACGGATACCACCCGGGCCACACAATGGGCGGCTTTGAAGGTTGTCCTCAGGGGGGAGTTCCTGTCGATTTCCGCGGCCGAAAACAAGGAGCGCAAGATAAAGAGGGGTGAGCTTACTGACAGAGTCCGGGAGTTGGAGTTGATCCACCGTAGGACTGGGGCGCCAAGGATTTGGCGACAGTTTAAAGAAGCAAGGAAACTTCTTGCCGCCTTGGATATGGACCGAGCAGAGTACGCAGCCCTCCGCCTGCGCCATGCCTTTTATACCGGGGGGGATCGCTGTGGCAAACTTTTGGCCAATAGACTCCGGGCTACTAGGCAGAGTCAGTTGGTGAAAGAACTCTTTGACCCCGCGGGCACGGCAGTAACACGACGACGCTCGTATCTCAGCTGTTTTCCGAGGGTTCTATGGCGACCTATACGCCGGTGACCCATCAGATGTGCCAGCTATGACCTCCTATTTGGACTCAGTCACCCTGCCCTCTTTGGAGCCTATGCAGGCAGACCACCTGAACAGGGACATTAGCATAGAGGAAGTGGTGTCAGCCATTGCCAGGCTTAAACACGGCAAAGCACCGGGCCCGGATGGCTACTCTGCCCTCTTTTATAAGACTTTTTGGGGATCGTTGGCCCCGGTCCTCACCCGTCTTTTCAACTCTTTCGCGGAACCTGGAGCCATCCCGCCGGACCTCCTGAGGGCCTCTATCACGGTCATCCCCAAACCAGGGAAAGATCCTAAATATTGTGGATCCTATAGACCGATATCCCTCTTGAATGTCGATTTTAAACTCTATACTGGGATCTTAGCCAAACGTCTTGCGATGTACTTGCCCAGTCTTATCGATCCAGATCAGGCGGGGTTTGTTCCGGGTCAGCAGACGGTAGATAACACAAAGCGGGTAGTCCATTTGCTGGAGAAGGCTTCCCGGATCCCAGGTGAAAGGATGATGCTCACGGTTGCGCAGAGAAGGCATTTGACCGCGTGCATTGGCCCTTCCTGGAGCAGGTGCTGGTGAAAGCGGGTATTGGGGAAAAGTTTCGCACTATGATTCTCAACCGCTATAAGGACCCTTCAGCGGTGGTCCGAGTGAACGGCCACACCTCCGCGGCCTTCACCATTGAGAGAGGTACCAGGCAGGGCTGCCCACTATCGCCCTTGCTCTTCAAGTTATATATGGAACCGTTCGCTCAAAGGGTGCGAACACGACCGGCGGTGGAGGGGATTAAGATGGGTGGATTTACTCATACAATCAGTCTCTACGCTGACGATGTCATCTTTACGTTAGCCGCGCCCCGGGTAGCTCTGCCGGCCTGTATGGAAGAACTGGCGTCCTTCGGCGCGGTCTCGGGTTTCAAGGTAAATATGGAGAAGTCAGTGGCCTTGGACATCTCCCTGGCACCTGACACTAAAACGTACCTGCAGAACAGATTTCCGTTACTTTGGTCCTCGGAAGCGATACCATATTTGGGGATTCGGATAGCCCCCACGCTGCCAGCTATGATCTCGGCTAACTACCTAGCCCTGGGAGTTAAGATCAAGCACGAACTGGGCCGATGGAACCGGGGCACCCTCTCCTGGCTGGGTAGGATTGCTGCCGTCAAGATGACGATCTTGCCGCAGGTGCTATACTTATTCAGGGCCCTGCCGCTTCAACCACCGAAGGGCTGGATTCAGCAGTTGCAGTCTGATGTGGCCCGCTTCATCTGGCAGGGGAAGAAGCCTAGATTACGCAGGACTCTCTCCCTCTTGTCTCCTGAGGCTGGAGGTCTGAGCATACCGGACTTCCGTAAATACTTTCAGGCGGCGCAATTGAGGTATTTGGTCGAATGGTGCAGGTGGGAGTCAGATAAGCACTGGCTCTTCCAGGACCAGGCGGTGGCGGGGCGGCCTCTGCAGGAGATACCGTTCTTGCACCGGACCCATCGGCCTAAGAATCTCTATGCCCCTTTTATTACTAGGGTGCCCTTGCGGGTTTGGGACGCGACTTGCCTCTGGTATGACCTCACTACCTTTCCTTCGCCGCTCTCGCCACTGGTGGATAACCCTGCCTTTACTCCCAGAATGGAGAGGGGAGCCTTCACTCATTGGCGGCAGGCAGGGTGCAGGGCATTGTGTCACCTGTATGGCCCCGAGGGGGTCATTTCGTTCACACAATTCCGACAGGAATTCTCCTTCCCCGAAACGGAGCGACACCGTTATATGCAGCCCGACACTGGGCCCTTCAGTCCCAGGTGAGGGATGTAGCGGATAGGATGCTTTCGCCGTGCGAGAGATGGCTATTGTCCCGTAAATCGGACTCGAAACTAATCTCGGACTTGTATAAGTTCTTACAATTCCCCTCACACACTTTCATAATCCCGGGAGGGCTAGATGGGAACGGGAACATGGGAGGACATTGAGCCCCAGGGAATGGGACCACATATCTTATAGGGCACGCCATTCTGCATATCACATGGGCCTCACTGATACCTTCACCAAAGTGTCCACTTACTGGTACTATACGCCTGAACGGATCCACGAGTTTGACCATAGCAAGACCGATACATGCTGGCGAGGGTGCGGACACCGGGGTACACTCACGCACATTCTCTGGGATTGTCCCCTTTTAACTAGTTACTGGAAGGAAGTACTGGACGAAATTGATTTGCATTTTGGCATAGAGCTCCCGCGCCTCCCGGCGTATACCCTGCTGGGACTCCCGAATGATCTAATGTATCCCCTCAGATCTAGAAGAGGTAGGCAGATCGCCATCGCCCTTGGCTCTGCTGTACAGAGCATCTTGATGTACTGGCACACTGACAACGCCCACGGTTACGGGCTGGCTCCACAGACTGTGGCACGTGCTGGGTATGGAGAAATTGTCTCTAGTGGCGGCTGGGGATGTAACGCAATTTATTGAACTATGGCAACCATTTCACTCTGCTGCTTACAGAGTTCAGGGAGCTCACTTGCCCGAGATACCTGCGCCTCACGAGCCCGCTGGCGTCGAACCACTGAGTAGGGTGAAGCCCTCTTCCCCAACCACTTAGAGCTTTTGGGTATAGGTTGCTTGTTGGTAGCGCACTGGACAGTGGGTGGGGTGGGTGGGAGGGGGAGTTGGGTGGGGTGCTGGAACGTTGGGGCGGGGCGTTTGTATTAATATGTTGTGTCATGCCGATTCCTGCTCTTTTTCATTTGCCGATCCCATACTGCGGTATGCCTGTTTCGGTGTGTCACTGCATGAATAAAATACTTTAAACCATAAATGCTGATGACAGAAGTAACTTTTAGAAACGTATCCTCTCTGCCTGAAAGTGGATTTATATTAGTTCTCCAGCCACAGTGAAGCCAGCATTTAGCCTTGAATAGGTGTGAAATGCTTTTAGGGAGCCAGCGGTAGACAGTTGAAAGGGCAGAGAGGACTCTTCAACTATAAAAAATGTTCAGAGTAGAGGCTGAGCCCATCCTGTGACAGTCACACTGTCAAATTCAGCTTGACAGGTCTCTCGAGCCACATTCAAGACTTTGGCACATTTAATAGGGAAGATACCAGGATGCTAAGATAATTCTTATGGATTGTTCGATGTGCAAGGACACTAGGATTACCACAGTGCAGTTCCCACCCCCAACCCTCTCATTCAGAGCTCAAATTTAGTGTGACCAAAGGATTCTGCCTTCTTGACAATACACGGACGTGTCATTTTTGACATGTTTTCAGTTAGGCAAGTAGGAACTGCTGCAAAAGTGGTTAGGACTATACCTGTGATCTTTTACACCATTGGTTAGGTAAAAGCCAGGAGAGACTCACACACATCAGCTGCTGTCATGTATAACATACAGCATCCACAGGCACCCTCTTCCGAACACTTTCTGGAATTGCAGAAGATAAGCAGAATGGACACGCTGTCTGTGACCAGAGGAGCCACGAAGGACCGGACTGGCTCCCTCATATATTCAGGACAAAGAATTGGACTTCAAGTGTCAGTTGACTGACCTATTGTGTGGCTACAGGGAGACAAGCTAGGCTAGGCCATTTCCTCAAAGTAAAGTACCAAGATGACTCCTAGCAACTGGACCTGTACTGGACCCTTGTGGTGGCCTCAGTCACATATTATGTGTGTCTCCCCTGAGGTCCTGGTGAGCATTAGAAGCACACTTCTGTGGTTGGTTGGGACAAAAAGGACTTAGTCAGAAGTTGAAATCTTTAACTGGGACAAGACTGCCACCATTGCAGTCAGCCTCAAATTGTACCTAGGTCCTGGTCTACCATGACCCTCAGTCATTAGTGCTATTTCCACTTCAATATAAAGAAAATCATTGGTGTTACACTTATTGGTTTTTTGTCATTTTGGTGTTATGTTGTTTATTAAATTTCGTACAATTTCTCCAATTCGATTGAATTTTTAATTGTTTGGCATTTTTACTTTATTACTGTTTTGGTACTGCATAGCTACTGTTCACAATACCTTAAGTTAGGTCGGTCTGCTTTGTGCCATAGCTATAGGCGTTGACTTCAGGTTAATTTTGTAACTTGGATGGTACACACTGGCATGGTTAGTGGTTACTCCTTGAAGTGGAGTCACTCATCTCATATATTCCAATTTCCTACATCATAGCTGACTAGTTTACAAAAAGGGGATTTTAATTTGTCAGTATCCACAGTTTTGGGGGAAGAGTCTCTTAACCGCTGCACTCAGGAGAAGAATGGGACATCAGAAAATGCTGTCTAATGAAATTGGTACAAAATGGGGTGGTGATGGACGGAGCATCTGAATCAAACACTCACACCCAGTCAAAAGATCTGGGTTTAATCCATCACCGTTCTTTAGCCCACTCTGCCACCCCAGTTCAGACATGGCTATATGCAAATCAGTCTGACCCTGTGCCTCATGGGAACAGTGCAGCCCGAACTGCCAAGCTATGACTTCCATGGACCGGAAACAAGCTTCCGAGGACCGGTTTCTGGCATTCCAGCCGTCTTCAGCCCGGCTTGCTTGAATCCAGTGGCAAAGTGAGCAAGGGACTCACGTCTGAGCATACCCGGCCACACTTATGGCGGCCAAAAGCGGTACAAAAGGGGGTGGTGATGGACGGAGCATCTGAATCAAACACTCACACCCAGTCAAAATATCTGGGTTTAATCCATCACCGTTCTTTAGCCCACTCTGCCACCCCAGTTCAGACATGGCTATATGGAAGCTTGTTTCCGGTCCAGGGAAGACATGGCTTGGCAGTTCGGGCTGGACTGTTCCCATGAGGCACAGGGTCAGACTGATTTGCATATAGCCATGTCTGAACTGGGGTGGCAGAGTGGGCTAAAGAACGGTGATGGATTAAACCCAGATATTTTGACTGGGTGTGAGTGTTTGATTCAGATGCTCCGTCCATCACCACCCCCTTTTGTACCGTCTAATGAAATTGGCCAGTAGAAAGCTGAACCAGAGAAGTGTTTCTACTAGGCAGTCATCACAAACTCAAAGAGTGCTTGTTAAAAGTTTGCAGAGGTTCTAAGAAAGAGCATAGGAGCTGCTAAACTTCACTTAAAAGGTTCAAGATGTTGAAAAAGAGCACCAGCAACCATAAAGGATAGGCTGCAGAGTTTTAAGGCTTGGAAGTCACTTCAGACATTCTTCAGGGAGCAGCCAACATTAGTGCGCTCGCCCTCCTTTCCAATAAAGTAACAGCCCAGTTGACTTCCCTGACTAACATACCCTGCGAGGGGAATGTACATGTTGGATGAACGGGGCATAGAATGTACATTACACCAGAAAGGTCCCAGTGCATAGACTTAGAAGTTTAAGGAGGTGGCACATGTTATTCTTTTAAAGGGAACAGTAGATGCAGTACAACCACAAGAAAATGGAGTGGCTGCATAGAAATAAAGTTACATTTCTCTGTTTGTTCTGAATATGGAAATAACTAATATTATTAATTACTGCTTGAATCGCAATTTATTTGTCAGATTTGTATTGCGCGTAGCTGCCCCAACAAGGGGGCGTCCCAGTGAGACCACTGACCCTAGACGTGAAACTAGGGAAGAAAATGAAGTTAAAAAGGGAAAAGCCAGGTCTTTATGGCTTTTCGAAAGGCTAGGTGTTTCTGGATTGCTCTGATGGAAGCACAGAGCGAATTCCAGAGTTTCGCAGCCAAACTGCGAAAAGAACAACCACCAGCTCTGGCTTTCTAAACTCGAGGCATGCAGACCAACGCTTGATCGGCTGATCTAAGAGGACGCCGTGGCACGCAGAACCCTAACAGGTTAGCCAACCCCAGAGGTGCCTGTAGCGTCAGGATCCTATGCGACACAGAAAGACTTAAATTGAATGCACTTCTCAACAGGCAGCCAATGAAGTTTACGGAGCACATGAGACTGAGCAGGATTTCGGAAGAGCCATCAGAATGCGAGCTGCTGCATTCTGTACTCTCTGCAGACGCTCAAAACTGGCCTGTTAGCGCCCAAGTAGAGGGAATTGCCATAGTCCACTCTGGATAGGATTGACGCCTGGACAATGGTTTGACGCACATTTGGGGGAAAGAAACCCAGCAGCAGTTTCAAGCCTTGCAAAAGCCCAAAGCACGCCCCTGCCACTACTTTCAATTGAGTGTCAAAAGTCAGGCCACTATCGACCACACGCCCAAGTTTTTCACAGCCTCCTTGGGCAAGGGGGCAGGTTTGAGGCGATCTGGCCCACACAGCTCTTACCACAACTCCCGATCCTTCCCGAACAATAAGATCTCAGATTTACTGGCGTTCAACTGCAAGCAGTTTACCGACATCCAGTCGAGTCCAGAACTTGTCCAGATTGGTACAACATTTCTTAGAGAAAGCGATCACCAATTGGGTGTCGTCAGCATACGACACCAGTGACAAGCCCCTTCCTTTAGCTACCGTAGCCAAGGGTCGGACATAGATGTTGAACAATAAGGAGCTCAGGACTGAGCCCTGTGGCACCCCTTGATGCAAAGCAAACTCCTGTGAGTGAAAAGGAGGCACAAAGACTTGGAAAGACCTCCCCTCCAAAAAAGACCGAAACCAGTTCAGTGCCACATCCCTGATGCCAATTTCCTGTAGATGCAAAGCAAACTCCGGTGAGTGAAAAGGAGGCACAAAGACTTGGAAAGACCTCTCCTCCAAAAAAGACCGAAACGAGTTCAGTACCTTATCCCCGATGCCAATTTCCTGTAGGCGTATTAGAAGTACAGTGTGAGAGACGGTATCAAATGCAGCGCTTAAGTCCAAAAGGACTAAGGCCGCTGAATCCCCGTCATCCAGACTCGCCTGGATAGCTTCTGTCACTACAAACAAGGCGTACTCGGTGCTGTGGCGTGCTCGGAAACCATGTGGTGATGGATCCAGGCTGGCATTCTGCTCAATAAACTTAGAGAGTGGAATTCACATGGGATTCAACCAGTTCGCCAAAGAAGGCAGCTGGGAAATAGGGCGGTAGTTGCCCAACTCAGCAGGGTCCAAGGAGGGTTTTTTAAGCTTTCACGTCCCACGTTTCCACGCCTCAGGTACGGATGCAGACGACAAAGAGGTTGACCAACTCAATATTCAGCAGAGAAATGAGAGTATGAAACTGGCGAAAATGTGCAGGTGTCAAAGGGTCGGCAGGCGAGTGATTTAATTTTCAAACAAAGGGCCTCGAATTCCATATGTGTCAGGGGAGGAAAAGATGACAAAATATTTCCCACCATAGGACCGATAGTCCCCGGGTCCGCCACCTCAGCAGACAAAGCCAGGATAGGTAGACCAAGGTATATCTTCGACTTTGTTCGCAAAGTACCGAGCCAGCTCATTACACTGATGGTTCGAGGAGATCGGGGAGACCCCAGTACCACCAGCGCTCTTCATGCCTTTCAGCAAGGAGAAGATAGTCTTAGCGGGATTAGTACTAGCCAAGATTTTATAGACCACGTACTCCGCACGAGCTCCCCGAATAAGCTTATGGTACTGCTTAATGGCCGCTCGATATTCACTTTTTGCTACCACGTCATAAGAGCGTCTTCAGGCACGTTCAAGCTGCTTACAGCCCTTTTTGGCTATGGTTAACGAATCGTTAAACCAAGGGTTGGACGGCCCCCGAATCTTCCCCCCCAATTTAGCCAGGATGCAACTATCTAGGCCTAGCGTCAACCACTCATGAAAACAAGAGAGTTTGCTACCTCCACGTCCAGTGGCAACTGAGGCCTATGACTAGACAGACAAGCAGAAAAAAGACCCATGTCCACATTATGCCAGGGACATTTTAAGACTGTGACGGGACGGACTAAGTCAGCTTTTCCCTGCAACCGCAGCAAGAACGAGACCAAAAAGTGGTCTGTCCAAGCCTGCGGAACCGGCGGCGAGATTGTTAGAGAACTTAAATTAGAAAATATGGGGTGCAGCAAGTGACCTGCCACATGCGTACACTCCAGGACACGCTGAGCCAGCAGATAGGCCTCTAGGTCAGCCAAAAAGCTGGTGATCTCAACCTTCCCACTATTCAAGATGGAGATTAAGGTCCCCTAAAATCGTGAAATTCGCTGCCCTGCTCGCAAATAGCGCGACTTTATTCAATACGTCTTCCCTAAATAGGCTAGAGGGACCAGGAGGGCGGTAGAGGAGGAGGCCGGACACAGTGAAGTTAAACAATGCACTTTCGCAGCCCACTATGTTCTCCTTGCTGAAGCTGCAGTTGTAAACATCCTTAATAATGGCTGCGATACTGCCCCCTCTGCTTACATTCTTCATCACATAGCCTTGGGGAAGAGCCAGTCGGGGCTCTGCCACGAGTCCTGCGTGAGCCAGGTCTCCGTTAAGAATAGAACATCCGGAGACTCATCGGTTAGAAGATCAAAGACCTTGGCATGATGTTTCACAAGTGACCAGCAATTTATACTAAGAAACTTAAGATCCGTGCAGTCTGAAGGACAGGAGACCAACTCCTCCAGTGGGAGTTGGATTGAACAAAACTTACATTTCAAAGAGCTGTCCAGGGGGCCCAAGGTAGGGAGGGACGATTAATTTCCAGGGTCAAGAGCTCATCAAGTGAGTACCTGATAGGATCTGTGATAAAAGGGGCAGGGGATTCTGGCGACGGTCAGGCGCGGATGCAGACAGACTTGCCTTTGGCAGCTGTACCGTCATTTAAATACTCCGGGACAAAACAACTAACCCACTAACCTGTACTCCCCCCAAGATGGCGGTCTCACTCCGAACCGTCCCGGGTGAGCCACAGCCTTTCCTCCCTGCCAAGCCGCCTCACAGCCCCTCAGTAAACTCCCCGCAACAGCCAGAGACAGCAACAAGTGCTCAAAATAAAAGTAAATGCGGCGCTATATTAAAAATCTTTAAAATGATGCAGAATTCAGCAGAGAGAACAAACAAGCACATTCTAGCTCCCGGCTCACACCTCAGGAGTTTGGGGTCTTCAATAAAATGCCCCAAAGCAACACTTAGTAAGTTGGGTTTTTACAGTTGGATTGCATCTCTATGCTACACAAGATCTTTATTTTTTGTTTGGTTTTAAAAAAATAAAACCAAAAAACACAATAGGGAAGCGCTTGAGAGCACGGCCATTGTGTACTGAATAAGTTAACGTGCACCGAAAATAGCTTCATTAGACAACTCCTGATGCTTCCATCTAGAACTCGTCTAGTTCCTCTGCGTATGGACCTTGGTGTTATACCAATGTATGGACCTTGGTGTTAGACAAATTGCAGAGGAAGCTTCCTTACAATCATGATCGTATTGGTGGCGTTTGTGGAGCTCCCCAGAGCTAGTGCATTATAGGGAGGAGGTTTCTGAACTAATGGGGCTTCCGCGTGCCCAAAAACTTGCTTGGCTCAAACACATAAAAATCATGTGTGAGGCACTCGGTAGGTCCATCCTCTGGAGTAACCCTGAAATAACTTCATTGATGATAACCAAGAAGGATCTGGCTAAGAGTTTCAGAGATTTTAAGCTTATGGGTCTTTACACAAGCAGCGCTTTGGGCAGATTAACATCCGAATTCCTACTATTGAAGGATGTTTATTCCACAGAATTGGTATTCGATGACATCCAGCCGTTCTTGGCAAAGAAACTTTATTTACAGTTCAGATATGGGGTACTGCCATTACGTACATTTACAAAGAAATGGGCAAGCTCTGAATCCAAGAATTGCCCTGTATGTAATACTGCAGTAGAAACGATCTTACATGTGCTATTCTTTTGTCAAGCATACAAACGCCATAGATGCCGTTGGTTAAAACAACATAATAAATTTGGGATCTGGCCATTGTAGTGAGTTTTTTAGGGTTCTCAAATCTGATACACAATTACCGATTGTTTTCTCTGTAGCCCGATTTTTGTTCTCTATGTGGTGTACCCGTAATGCTATTCTTAAAAAAGAGCCTTTGAGAAGCTAAAACTAATGATATTGTATTATAGTTAATTTTTTAACTCCTCAGTGACCAAACTTAGATTGGTTCTCCTTGTGTCTATAGAAAGGATTGGGTTCCCTGTGATCTGTTTTTATTTGTATAAAATTTATATTTTATACAAATAACAATTACATTCTATTTGTATAGAATTTATATATGATCAACTCGTTGTATTTGTATTTTAACTTAACTGTCAATCAGGGATTGCCTTTTTTATTTGTGTTTTAAAATGGGAGTTATGATTTATTTTATACATTGTAAAAGAATACAATTATTTATTTTATCTGTATTTAAACAATTTTATGCTGTATTCTAAACAATGCTTTTATGGCTGTTCGCCGAAATAAAGTTTTAAAGCAAAGCTTTAATGAGCACGGCCTTCCAATATTTTTTCCAACCTGCGATACTGCCAGCTGCACTGTGCAAAAAGAAGAGCTCTTTTTGAGACGCACTAAAATATTTTGAGTGCCAGTGTAGATGGTTACTCCCAACCAACTCCTACCATAAGTCTAGTACCTGCACTTTAACTTCAAACAATTCATAAGAGCGTCACAAATTCCTATGGACCAGATTCCCCTTAAATCCATTCACTTTTTGAAGGCTTTTCCCCACTCAAGGTACACGGTTTTCCTCATTAGCCCATGTGATGATACAACAGAACAAAGCACAATGCATTTTCCCTTTTTCTGCTCTTTTTACTACACTCGGAGAAAACGGTTTATTTTTCCAGTGCTTAGATTATCCGAAATCAGGTTTAATGAACAGCTGTTTAAATACTTACGTAATCTGAGTATTACATCATTTAAGCTGCGCTAGATAATGCAAAGCGCTATGCTAACTCACATAAAAAATTGAGAATGTGCTCTTGTTGTGATTATTGCCCTTTTTATAGGATTTGCTGCTACTTTTCACCAAGTTATTCATATTGATATTATTTAGTATGTGCACTTTAACAACTATCATATTTTAGCCTACCTAAGGCACCTCAATTTTACATCTAGATCTAAACTCCCCGAACATAATGGCCCCTTCTGGTAGCTCATTCTTATGGCTTTCTTCTGAGGTTTTTTTATTGTTTCTGTCTTATAAGTAAGGTTCCTTAGTGACAAGGAGTATAATATGTACTGAATTAAAACAGACTTGTTCAGATTTTTTGCAGCAAACGGTTTGATTTGTTCTCTTTATGCATTTTGATATTTCTTCTGAGCACTTTTACAGTTCCATGAACCGAAATCAAGTTACTAGAGGATGGCGGCAAAATTAGGTGTGAAACACGTTTACTGCCTATTGGCGTTGTTGGTCCTTTTGTTATACTATGAATAAACTCAGAAACTTGCAAAAGCCTTTAAAATGTTCATACCTTTATTTTTAGTGTGTATGGTTTTCTCCCTCAACAGAAAGAACAGGAACCCAGGGGTCAGTTTGGAGAAGCTTAATTGTACAAACTTCAACTTCGGTGGCGGCGAATGCATTTCGGGCATTCCCTTCTTCAGCACCCAACACCTGACCCATGTGACATCGTCACAGTACATCCTGCTGCCTTTTAAGTTGTTAGAGTGGGTCCGCTCCTCCCCCATTAACGATCGCGCTCACCTGTTGCAGCCCGTCCATGTCCTTGGACTGCAACACCCAGAATGCCGTGTGGCAGCAAAGCAGGTTGGTGGAAGATACGGGGATGGACGGTAACTTGCGGCACCCCTATAGGTTAGCAGGCACGATGACACACTTTGCCGAAGATCTGCACGACAATTCTCTCCTCGAGTCCCCCATACTGCCACAGCCACTGTCGTCAGGATTCAATGTGCAGGGGCGTAATGCGGTCCACAATTAGCCCGGGAGAGGTAATATACCTCCGCCGCTCCCTTCCTCCTTCCACCAGGGCGGATACCAGACAATGTTCAAGCCGAACCAAAGGGTACGTCGTGAGACGTGCCAGTTGTGGTCTGGACCCAAGAGCATTGCAGGGATATCCTGAACTGCGTTGCTGGCCAACGTAGAAATGTCTATGGTTTTCCCCCTCGAAAGACTAGTCTAGGAATCACACTACACACGTGTAAATGCTATTTTTTTAGGGTATGGTTAGTTAGGTCACTCTCAACAAGACCATGAAACTTCACAATCATGCACTTAAGCTAACATTACAGAATAAATTAACAGTGTCGCAAAGATAATGTAGTTATAATGAATAAAACATACCTGTTGAACACTTAATTCGGTTGTCTCTTTTGCCATCCTGTAAATCGCTGTCTACTTCAGTTTCCTTTAGGTCATACAGAGCACTGTCAAAAGAAATGAACTTGCAAGAGAGAGTGTTGCCTGTATTCTGGGGCTGACTAGCACTGTCATTCACCTCAAATTCCGAGGATGCAATGTTGTCAGGCAAAGCACTCGCCAGGCATTCCACAGGTAGTGGTGAGGTGCCTTTAGCTTGCGGTAAAATCTTGCAAGTAGTAACTGGAGCAGAATCCTCATCGCTATCAAATCCAAATGGATCTTCTGTTATTTCTTCAGTAACTTTAGGCTTTTTAGGAATTTCTGAAGCTGGTTTTAAAATCGGTCTCTTCTGACCCACTTTAGCCATAAATGTGGTCTCTCCCCATTTTGTGCTGTGTGTGGTTCGTTTGCTAGAAAATACTTCGTCAAACTTTGAGCTGCCATCTCCTCCCTTTCTGCTGTATGTTTTTCCAAACCGGGATGTCATTTTGACACCCGTTTCATATTCTCTGTGGGAGAAAAATGAAAGGTTAGAGATATTGCTAATAGCTAACCATTTTTTATCTTACATGTAGCAAAGCAGGATCAAACAAAATCTGTTTAAATCATTACATGTTTCACATGACCACTAAGTGTTTACGTGGTCCTAGAAATAAAAAATGTAACGAGTACATTCAAAACTAATTTCACACTCTCCAGCAAGTCAATCAGCAATTAAAATGTTACTTGTTATACATCATGCATAGTTTCATAGAAATTCTGCAAACTTTGCTTCCCAGAAAGAACAGCAACAAGCATTGACAAGTTAACTGACTGCAATTGTTCCACCAGTGTGAAGCTTCTTGAGCATCATGATGTTTTGTGCATGGGGCTTATTTCATACTAAGACTGTTCTGAAATGAATGCTAAGATTGTAGGCATGTTTTCTTCATACTCTACACTCTCTCCCAAACTAACAGAATACTGAACAAAGCACCTTCATCTGGCAGCGAATATGGTGGTTGAACAGATCCCCTCCACCTTCAGCCTCAGGCTCCATTCAGCTGCCCATGCTCCCGTACAATACATGTAACAACTGAAAAGGGATGGACTGAATTTTTTAAAAGAGACTGCAGAGCTATGGCGGCCGATGGCGAGGAGGGTGGCACAGTGCTGCATTGGTGTATCCCAGCCTGGCGTCAACAAAACCACACAGAGGCAGACAATCGGCCCAAGTGTCTAAGGGCTAAAAGAGGAGCCATGAAGGCAGTGTCACACAGACTCTGTCCCTACGGCAGCAAGGGAGCAGAAGAGCAGTTGGTGCTTTAGCATAAGTACAGCTAGACTAGAGCCTAGAAGGAAGAGCATAGAGACCACCAGGCTACCAAGTGGGCCCATTCAAGGATGAGACTGGAGGTTGGGACACCTGAATACATACATCCACACAACCAGCAGCTGGGGCCTCCTTGTTGCGAGAGTGAATTAGGGGATGCTGGAGTTTCTCCATTTATCCCCACCCAGGAATGAAATGAATCTGTATGTGGTATTCGTAGCTCTAAACTTCTGTTTGCAGCCAGACAAAGTAATATTGAACTCCCCAACAAAGCTTGGAACTAGGCGGCCGAGCGAGGATATTCGGCAGTTCCAGTGGCGTTAAGTGAGGACGTGGGCAGGCACCAGGAACAAGCAACATAGGAACACATGGAGAAGACATTCTGGTTTTCATCCAGCATCGGCTGAATGGGAAAACGTTAGCCCCAAAATTCAAATTCTTCCAATTTGTAAGCGGACATCAAGGAATTCACAGAGACCGCAAAAGGGCCAGGATGACTAAGATGCACTACTTGACGATTTTTTTTCTGGCAGTGATGAAATCATAGGCGTGGTCTTGCGGAGTGTGTGTTTGCAATGATGCACAATCCATGTTATATCTTTTTCTCAAGGTTGTGGTTTACCATGTTCTCATTTCGACAGGTATTCTAAAGACATTGTTGCAAAACAAAAATGCTATTAATGGACACAGCTAGCCACTCCTGGCGTCTTGTTAATAATTATAGGGTTTTAGTGTTGGAAGTATGAAGTGAGGGGGCGTAGTGGCCTTGGAGTTACAACACAAATTGTGATTCTTGCCCTTCTTTATGTTATCAATTGTAGCTGTACTAGATCAACACTACTTCAAACATTAGCCTGGGTTACTTATGAACCATCCAGAGGATAATGCCCGATACCCTCACTTGATGAAATGAAGGTGGGCTCAATGATCAAATCAAACCATGGATAGCACTGCAATTTTCTAAATGACAATCTCCCAATATTCTTCTGTAAAAGGCCCACGTCATGGGCACTCTGTGGTAACTTCCTCAGGGAAATACAGCTACATCTGAATAAACAGTAGATTTTCAATTGAGTCAATTTGTGTTCACTCAGTCAAACATAGATCCTCAATAGCTATGCCTCCTTGATAGGTAGAACAGAGGGATGTAAATGGTACTTTAAGTGTTTAAGAAATACCACTCCTAACAAGGTAGTCTTAAGGGACAACACATTAATTACCAAACTTCCCCAGATGGTAACTGCACTTGGAGGCGACTTCTGTGCAATAATGGGCAAAGAGCTTGAACTCACAGATCACATCAGGGGTGTGGAATTCCTATAGCCAGACACCCAGGAAAAATTGTTTGGGGTCAAGACCAACAAGTTTTTATGTCTATTTTGTCCTTGGTACACGTAGACCCAACCCCCTACAACACAAACCCTTTGGCTGTCAGTTTAAAATACCACATTATGGATCAGAGAAGGGCATTGTCAGCAGTTAAGGTAATATTTGTGTCCATGTAATAAGTTGTTCAAAATTGTAAAAGAAAGAAGTAACAAAAGAACTTCTGAAAGCTGGGCAGAAAGGGGGATCCAAAGCCTTTGCTGTGCCCCATGACACAAATTTGTTCCACCTGCAGGTGTATATTAACTTAGTGGAGGACGCCTGGCTGCCAAAATGACATCAAAGACTTTAGGAGGCAAGTCAAAAGGAATCAACCGCCGCCACCCAATCTCCACGCAAAGAGGCAGAGACTGAACAGGTTCGGGTGGAGGACCGTTCCCTGCTGCTGCGACAGAAGTTCCTCCAGAAGAAGCAGTCAGAACAGGGCATCGATGTTCATACTGAGTAGCTCGGGATACCAAACTCTTCAAGCCCAGGCTGGCGCCTCAAGAATAACTTGTGCCCGGTAATGCCTGATCCTCAGCACTCTGGGTAGGAGTGGTATTGGCGGAAAGGCATACAACAGACTGCAACTCCACTCATGACGAAAAGCGTCGCCTAGCGAGTGTCGCCTTGAAAATTCTAACGCGCAGAATTGCTGACATTGTGCGTTCTCTTCGTTGGCGAATAGATCTAACCAAGGCTCTCCCCAATGATGAGACCATGCACCACGTCCAAGTTCAGGCGCCATTCGTGATCCATCATGCACCGGTGGCTGAGTTAGTCTGCCCTGACGCTCCGTGAACCTGCCAGGTGTTGAACTACCAGGGAAATGCCCTGCTGTTCCAGCCATGTCCAGAAGCTCAGAGCCTACTGACATAGGGTCCACAACCCCACCCCGCCCTCTTTGTTGCAGTACCACATGGCTGTGGTGTGGTCTGTGAACACTTGCACTACTCTCTTCCTGGCAGAGGGAAGGAATGCCTTCAGTGCAATTCGGATCACCCAAAGATCCAGAAGGTTGATATGGAGCATGGACTCCACCAGAGACCATAGGCCTCTGATCTCCGCCTCTCCCATGTGGCCCCAACATCCCAGAAGGGACGAGTCAGTCACCATTGTGTGCTCCGGATGGGGAAGGGAGAGGAATCTGCCCTGGACCCAATGTCGGTTCATGAGCCACCACTGCAGCTGCTGTGCAGTGCCCTCCGAAATCTGGATGTAATCGCACAGGTTCCCCTGATGCTGCGCCCACTGCAGAGCCCACATATGCCATCTGGCATGAGTGACCAGCAGGATGCAGGAGGACATGAGGCCCAATAGCCTCAGGGTCATCTGGACCAAAACCAAGGATAGAGGCCGAAAGATTGGAATCATAGCCTGAATATCCTGGATTCTCCGTCTTGGAGAATAGGCCTGAAACTGCGTCATATCCAGAACCACACCGATGAAGAGGAGCTTCTGAGAGGGAATCAGGTGCGACTTCGGCACATTGATGGAGAACCCCAGCAAATGCAGGGATCAGCCGTAGTCTGGAGGTGGGACACGGCTGCCTGGGACGAGCACGCCTTCAACAGCCAGTCGTCGAGATAGGGGGAAGACTGGAACCACTGGAACCCCTGATCTGGCCAGATGAGCTGCGATCACCGCCATCCCTTTCGGAAAACCCGAGGGGAGCTGGTAAGGCCAAAGGGGAGCACAGTAAACTAAATTCTTGTGGCATACCGTGAACCGCAGGTAATGCCGGTGGGCTGGCAGGACAGGAATGTGGAAATATGCATCCTGCAAGTCCAACGCTACCATCCAGTCTCCACGGTCGAGAGCAGTTGAGACCTGAGCCAGAGTTAGCATCTTGAACTTCTCCTGCCAGAGGAAGCGATTGAAGTCCCTGAGGTCCAAGATAGAACGCACTCTAGGCTCCCTTGGCCAAGAGGGCTGTGACTTCCTGTTGAAGTGCCAAGTGATCCCCCGACATGCGGTGGTACTGGGGTGGCATGTCTGGAGGGGTAGTCACGAAGGGGAGGGAGTAGCCCCTTCGGATTATTTGTAGCTCTGAAGCAAACGTGCTGGAAAGGAACGAAAAGCAGAAGGCGGAGGAGGGAGAGTGGGCGAAAGGCCCAAGGACTTGGCCGTAGCAGGCAAGTCCTTAAAACGCTCCAACACACTATCTGCCTTGTTGCCAAAAAGGCAAATGCCATCAAAGGGCATGTCCATCAGAGTGTTCTGGACATCCCCCAAGAAGCCAGTAGTCCTCAGCCAGGCGTGGCAGCGGAGCGCCACTGTTGTGGAAATCGCTTTGCCCAGCGAGTCACCAGTGTCAAGGCCACATCGTATTGTGAACTTGGCTGCATCTCTCCCCTCAGCAATAGCCTTCGAGAGCACTGTCCGCGCCTCCTCCGGACACTGAGGCAGCACTTGCACCACTGTATCCAACACAGAGTGGGAATAACTACCCAAGAGGCATGCAGACCGCAACCCTGAACTGGCGGAAGAAAAGATCTTCCCAAATTGGTCCAGTCTCTTGGATTGCCTGTCCGGGGGTGCGGTAGGGAATGAGCTCTGGGACGTTGAGGCTTGGACAACCAAGCTCTCAGGGGTGGGGTGTTGGGAGAGGAAAATGGGGTCGCTGAGGCCAGGTGATGGTACCGCGCCACATTCCTATCCACAGGAGCCCATGTGTTGGGCCTGGACCAGGTGCCCAAAAGAAAATCAGGCAGCAGTGGCTCTGCAGAGGTAGCCACCGGCGTAAGCACTTCTGTCAGGTGGTTAGTCTTGATGGCCACAGTAGAGAGTTGGAGGTTGAGGGCCTCCGCTGCCCTACACAACACCACTGCATAACTTGCATCCTCATCCATAGCCACGGTAGGAGTGAGCATGCCATGGTCAGGAGAGGTGTCGAGACCGCTGGCAACCCCTAGATCCCCTGCCCAGTCCGAGTCAAACTCACACTGAGCGGTGAAAGGGTCCTCAAACCCCTTCCAGTCCACTGCCTCCTCAGGCTGATGTACAAGCCAAAAATACGGAGGCTAGACATAGGGGAAGAAAGGCCCCATCTACGTTTAAATCAGCTTTGAGCGACGCCGTCCGGCTCCGTGTCCATGTCGGGCTGAAGCTGGGGGACGTCGTCTGGTGCCACGAGCGACGTTGAAAGTGGTGCCGGTGGGGTCGTCGGTGGAGGTGTAACTAGGTCAACCAGCATCGACCTGGATCCAGGCCTGGATCCTTGGGGGCCCAGCGCGCCGGGGCCAAAGCAGACAGATGCCAGAGCCGCAGATAGTGAAGGGCGAGGGCTCCCAGTCGGGCTGGCGGGGCCCAAATGCATGCCAGCGTGACCAGACGGCCCAAAGAGACAGCCCACGGCTGACAGAAATTCCTGCAGCTGGGCCGGAGTCGCCAATGGACCCAGGAAGGGCGGATAGGCCGATGGCGACAACGTAGGATCCGACGGAGCCGCGGGGGAGACACCCCCTGCACCTTCAGCCGCGACGGGTGAGGGGAAGCCGCCAAGTGATGACGCTTCTTCAACTTCTTGTGCTTCGTCTTACCTGACCCAGAGTGCAAAGACTTCGATCATGAAGAACAACAGTGATGACTCCGCAACCAGTCCCCTGATCTCCCACGGGACTGGGACCTTGAGCGGAGCCAACTGCCGGACCTCAAGCTACTTTTGGGACCACTCCTGCAAAGTCTTCGGCGCCATGGCCCGGCAGTCATGGCACGACTTAGGGTCATGGTCACGCCCTAGGCAGTAGAGACACATGCAGTGCAGGTCCGTCACAGACATCATCCGATAAGAGTCCCCGCAATACTTGAAACCGGGCATCCCTACGACACCAGGAGTTGGTTGACTCGAAAAAACAGACAAAAAGCCTAAAAAAAAAACAGTCAAAAAATGACTGGGGGTACCACTCTCTCCGGACCTGCGCTTGATGGCATGGAAAAAGAAAGAACTGACGTCATAGTGTGAGGGCGGCCTCTAAGTAGCTGCTGCGAAGTCATCTCGGTAACCCCAACGACGGAGCAGCACAACCCCACCTTCCGACGCGCTGGGGTACTGCTGTCGAAAACTTTCTGGATCCAGTCTGACACCTGGGGGTAATTCTAAGGTAAGGAATCTATCACTATGTGTTTCTTTCAGATACTCTTATTAAATGTAAACTTTGCCTGCTCTACAGTTTCAATATAAAAATGTGTACTCACGTTTACAACGTTTAGCAATATGAGGCTAGGCATAATGCTCCCAGAAAGCTCTCAAATTAGATGCAAATATTTGCAGAAGCCTGAAAAGCAAGATTGATGATTCTTTGATTTCAAAATAAAACGTTCACAAAAAAAAATGCAAGTAGGGAAAAAACATATTAGATACCCCTTTAAAATTCTAGGTGCCATTTCTTTACAGGATTATTTAGTAAAATGTGTTTATATATGCTAGTATTTTCCAAAAATGTTCATAATGGAAAATCAGTGTAACCAGTTTCACTAAGATTATGGGAAACATCAAAATAAACAAGCATTGGAAAAACTAGTAGGCCTGAAATTGGAGGTCAGCCTTTTGGTTTCGTAAATGCGGGACTTGTTGTGGCATGGTTTTTGTAAAATCTCATTGCTGTGAAAGCTGCTGGGCCCTCACCATTATAACCAACATTGGCAAAAGTAAGAATTGTTTTTGGTCTCACAAAGAACACACTGCCACAGTAGTTCCTGGCACTGAACTTAATTACTACGTGTGCCAATATGCCCCTTGTGAAAGAGCAAAATGCCGTCACTCACTATGAAGGCAGATGATAGAGAGACATAATTTTAATAAACACACAAGCTCATGATTAATGCCAGTCCCAATTATAAAATAAAGTCTCAAACGTGCACTTATGGTACATGTCCTTGCATTAAGTACAGATATACGACTTTCATGAATTCACATAAATTGATAGAAGTAGGCCAAGAAATGGTACTAGAAAATATTTGTGAACTACATTTTAGCATGAGCAAATTATCATGTGTAGATTTGATCATGAGAAAATCTGAGTGTTTGCAAGTTCACTTTACCATCAACCACTTTTTCCCCAGCCCTATAAGAAGTTTAACGTCTGCCATTGTCAGGAGTACATTTCCAACTTTTCTCAGTTTGGGAAAGGATAAGAGAAGAGTTAGTGAAAAAAAATAAAACATGCTTGTTAGTAGGTTTGCACAGACACAAAAGGGTATTCCAACCCTGGAACTAATGCTTATTCAGCCCCAGTATGTAGATCTGCAGAAACGTGGCAACATAAGGGAATTGCTACTATTCAAACCCTGCTATGGTATGAGCCCTGGCATGATTAGAAAGGCTACATCAAAGCTCTTATATAATAAAATTGCTGCCATAATTTGTCGCTGCATTACATGGCTCAGAAGGGACAAGTAGATTTTCTTACAGGACAAGTTGATTCATGAATTCATGAAGATAAGGACGGTGCACCAAAAATGGAGTCAAAAAGCTTCCAATTTATCCAAATATATCCTTTATTCTTTTTCAATTTTTTTAAAATTCAACCACAGCCAACGTGTTTTGTTCCATTGGAACTTCGTCAGGGCTCAATAGTCTCCGTTTGGGTTCAAAATGGTCTTGAACCCATGAGGTCAAAATCATAAGTCATGATTCTCTGTAAACACGAGTAAATAGGATGTTGCAGCAATATTCCTGCTTGGAAAAATAGAATCGTGTGGCCTAAGGTACCGGCCCACAATCCTCCGTATTAACTGGGCAATGGTCACCCCAAGAATATAATTGAAATTCGACGGGCCAGTATGGCGGCCATCCGTCCTTATCAAGGTTGAGGTGCTCTTCACAACCTACCCCATGAAGTAGTAGATATTTTATTAAATTGCACACACCTGGAATCACATGCAGCAGGGTCTCATATACACTATTCTTGAGGATTAGGTGACACTGAGCTTTGAGGTGTATGGGATACTTCCCATGGGTGGATAACTAACTTTTTACTCTGCATCCCACTGGTCATTCACCAAGTTAGATTTATTTTCTTCTCCCTGCCACTGATTTATGTAACTTTCATGTGAAGCTGTGCTTGAAAAGCTACAGGTTGGTAAGCATGAGGTTTGATTACTGGTAGACTAAGAGGCAGGGTTGTGGAATTCCTATAGCCCGACGCCCAGGACATATTGTTTGGGGTCAAGGGCAACAAGTTTTAATGTGTATTTTGTCCTTGGGACAAGTAGGCCCATCGCCCTGTAGCACAAACCCTTTGGCTGCCAGTTTGCAGTACCACTTTTAAGGTCAGGGAAGGGCACTGCCTGTAGTTTAGTTAATATTTGTGTGCATATGTTAATGCTGTTCAAATTTGTATTTATGGTTTATTAATTTAAAGCCTTTATTATTAGGGTGAATGCTCTAAATAAATGTAAATTCTGACTGCACTACTGACAGTGGTTCCAGTATAAAAATGTATACACACGGTTTGAAAGTTGAGCTATATGAGGCTATGATAATGCTCCCAGAATGCGCTATGATTAGATGCAAATCTTTGCAGAAGCTTGAAAGCAAGATTAATGATTCTTAGCTTTCAATATAAAATGTTCCTAAATGAAAGTAGGGAAAAAACATTTTGCTAAACTACTGTAAAATTTCAGGTACCATTTCTTTGCAGCATCATTTAGTAAAATGTGTTGTTGCGTGCTAGTATTTCCCCAAGATATTCATATTGGAAAATCAGAGTAACCAGTATCAATAAGATTATGGAAAACAAAAAAACAAAAAAAGTATTGGCAAAGCCAGGAAATCTTAAATTGCTGGTCAGTGTTTTAGTTTTAGAAATACATAACTTGTTTCGGCATTGTTTTTGTAAAACCTTATTGATGTGAGAGCTGCGGGGCCCTCACCATTACAACAAACATTGCCAAAAGCAAAAATAGTTTTTGGTCTCAAAAAGCACACACTGCCAAATTAGTTATTGGCACTGAACAAAACTATGTTGTGTGCCGATATGCTCCTTGTGAAACAGCAGAATGCTGTCACTCACAGTGAAGCCAGCAAATACACACAGAGAGAATTTCAAGAAACCCAAAAGGTCATGGTTAAGGCCAGACAAAATTAGGGGCCCAAATATTAACCCCTTCCATGCTGATGACAGAACGGTTCCGTCATCAGCATCGGTTGAGCTGTGCTGATGACGGAACCGTTCCGTCATGACTCTGCCCGCACAAGGCGGAGTCAGCACAGGCGGGGAATACGCCCAGCACGCAAGGGGTTAAAGAAAGTCTCAAAAGTGCACCCTTGGTATATGTACTTTCATTAAGTTTAGCTATATGGTTTTCATGAATTCACAAGAATTTACAGAAGTACGACAAGAAATTGTAGTCCTTGAAAATATTTGTGAACTGCTTTTTAGCATGAGCAATATGTGCAGGTGTAGATTTGCTTATGCTAAAACCTGAGTGTTTGCAAGTTCATTTTCCCTCCAACCACTTTTTTCTTAACTCTGGAAGAAGATTTGTGTCTGCCATTATCAGGAGTACATTTCCAACATTACTCAGTATGGGACAAGATTAGAGAAGAGTTGTTGAAAACCCTTAAACATGCAGGTTAGTAGGTTTGCACAGACTCAAAAGGACATTCCAACCCTGAAACTATTGCTTACCACTACCTTCAGTCCCAGTATGTAGATCTGCCGAAACATGGCAACATAAAGGAATTGCTAGTATTCAAACACTACCATGGTATGAGCCCTGGCATAATCAGAGAGGCTATATAAGAGCTCTTATATAAATGAGATTGCTGCCATAATTTGTCGCCGCACTACATGGCACCAAGGGACAAGTGGATTTTGGTACAGGACAAGTAGATTTATGAAGCAACCTGCCCCATGGACAAGTAGATATTTTCATAAATTCTACACCCCTTTAAGAGGTCAAACAAGAAGAGCTGCACTATCCCTAAATTTAACATGGCCTACCTAAATAACAGCCTCGGTTTTGTAGCGTTATCTGCTGCTGGTTTAAAATGTATCCATTCATTATGCATGACTTTAAGGTAGAGGCTAGGGCCCAACCATAAAATCAATACCAGTCTTTTAGACAAACACTAAGCAAGGCTACACAAGTTTTAACTGGCAGGGGCCTGGATTCACACCCAGAATAGCCCTGCAGAGTCTACATCTCTGTTGCGGGTGCAGAGACCTACAACCTGTTATGCATATGAGTGACTTCAGAAGTTCAAATATGCACAGGCAGAGTAAAAGGTATACCTGCTGAAGTCAGAGGCAACTTTCTCCTGCTGCCCCGCACAACAACAAACATGCACCAGTCTGCCTATCCACACACAGCAGAACAAAAGTGGCCACTATAAAAACTATCCTAGCTAAGAAGCTTCCAAGCCATTTCATTCTTGCCCATCGGTCACACCATCCGAGCATGGGTCTGAACAGCAAAAACATCTTCAGTGAGTGCCAGTGAACATATATTGCACCAAGTATTCAACTGGTAATCTAGGTGTACACCTGTATCCTTTTGCGTTAATCTTTTCTTTCCTCCACCCTTCTTCTCTTGCTTTTTAAATGTTTGCTCTATTCCCTTCCTGACCCTGGCTACCTTTTTTTCCTTTCTAATCTGTACCCCAAATGTCCCATGCATGCTCTCAGCCCAACAACCTGCTCTGGGTTGGATCGGAGTTTGTTGAATCCCTCTCTCCTTTCCAACATTTGGGGCCATTGATGGTTCATTTATTTTCACCTCTTAATAAGTAAGACATTGAGTGTAATGCGTTAACTAGAATTATGCTATTACCATGTATATCATTTGGCCTCAGCCTGTAGTGGTGCAATAGTGACAGCTAATATAATTAAACTTAGAAGGCATTCTTGAGTTTGATTGGAGTGTAAAGAACAATTTGACCTCCGTGGGAAGTGTTTTGTGCCACATTTGCAAATGCTGCTCAATTTGTATTGGCAAGAACCTGAAGCTGCACTTATCTTTGGAGTGGAGTGAATTAGAGCGTAAAAAGGGGGGGGGGGGGGGGGGGGGAGAGATTTTTGGTGGGTATGTTCCTGAATTATATGGTGCATATACCCTGATTTTGGTGGATGATTCGGTCTGATGGTCAGGGAACCCTTCAGCGACTGCTGTGGAAGAGCCATGCCTATACTGCCTTGCTGAATTCCAGGTCGTCTTGTACGTTTGTCTTTGCCAATCAAAAAGTATTTGTATAGCGCCGCTTAGCACCCCATGAGGTATCCAGGCACTTGTGTTCTGAGGCCTTAACCAAAGACCCAGGTCTTGAGTATCTTCCTGAAGTCGGGAAGTGAAGGGAGGAAGAGTGGACAATGTTGGCCAAGGGTGTCATGTAGGTGTTGAAGAGGGTGGGGCTGAGGGAGGAGCCCTGGGGTACGCCGCAAATGATGCTTTTGGGTTTGAAGGTGAAGGGTGGTAGGCAGATCCTCTATGTAGGTCACGTGAGGAAAGAGGTGATTTACTTGATGGCGCTATCCCGGGTTCCGATGTGGTGGAGTCTGGTGATGGGGATGTGGTGGGATACGGTGTTTAAGGCTGCAGAGAAGTTGAGGGCAATCAGGGCTGTAGTCTCACCTTTAGCGAGAAGGCATCTTATGTCATCAGCAGCAGCAATGAGGGTGGTCTTAGTGCGGTGTTTGGAGCGGAATATGGAGCAGGATGTCTTTATCCCAGTGTTCGGTAAGCTGGTGACGGATGGCTTTCTCCAGAGCCTTGGCAGGAAAGGGGAGCAGAAAGATAGAGCAGTAGTTCGAGTTTGCTGGGGTCGGAGAGTTTCTTCAGGAGCAGTTTGATCTCAGTGTGTTTCCATGCGTTGGGCATAGTTGGCGTGGTGATATATGAATTGAAGAGGTTCATGAAGGCACTGCTGATTTCTTCCCATCCAAAGTTGAAGATGTGATGGGGCAGGGTCTGTCGGTGCTCCAGAGTGGATAGAGTTCACCATAAAGTGGTGTTGACTAATCTAAGAGTGGCGAATTTTAGTATGCTGGCACTCCAAAAAAATACACAAAAATCAAGTTTCAAGCGGTGCTAATGAGGTAGGGAAAACCACCCTATTCCCCAATATATGGTCATAGACAACATAATAATGCACAAGTCAACCTGCAGCACACGCACAAGTATATATAGTCAAATTACATCAGTTAAAACAGTTGTTTTTTTTGTTCTTTATGGATTCTTTATCCAGTGAGTTGTGTCACTTTCTAGCCAGTTGTATAACTTCTAGCCATCACTCTTTCTAAAAGGACTACCGTTTTGACAACAAAAGGTAGACTTATAGAGTTTAGTCTGCTTTTACTGTCAGTAAATCCTAGAGCTAAGAATACGGACGTCCGGTCATGTCTGTTACACACAGCGTACAGAATTTCATGAAGAAGACTTGACAAACCGGTAAGCAGGGAGTTTTCTTATCAACTGGTTAACAAATTGATATCTACGCTTTTAAGTGGATAAAATATAATCCGATATCCCTCGTTTTGCATTAAAGGATCGGGTGAAGGGACAAGGAGGCTCCGTATTTGGAGCACCACTCTGAAAAAAACAGTTTGGATCAAATTGTAGAAACACTGATTTTGGAACGATAAATTGCAGATGACTTCCGGGTCACAATTATGACCGGATTAAAAGGTATGTCCAGTCCTGCAAATAGATCAATAATGTATAGTTGGTTTGGAGTCAAATGCTTTTAACACCGTGGCTTCGATCCCATCTGTTTCTTTCCATAGGATATTCAAAAGAGAAGATTAGTTATCATAAAATTGTCCAGATTTCATTCTGTGTCATTAGCTCCCCCAAATTAGGGGAGCACACTATTTTCTTTCGATTTGGGCCCTCAAAATTGGGCAACATAAGGGAAGAATCCCCTATTTAGTTGTACTTTTGGGTCACAAGTTGGGAAATAAAAAAAAAATGATTTTATAAACCTTTATCATATACAAATGACAGAATTGAATCATGAATGTATTAGTTCGCTGGAGGAACTAAGGCACTGTACTTTGCGCATGGGTTTCCACTATTTAAACACATTCAGAATTACGCCTTTTGATTAAAGGTTTAGCACCAAAGTTACAATGTGGTGATGTTTAACAATAAGTTTCTATAAACACAGTGGCTTTCATTTTCTCTCTGTACTTTCCTATCCCTGCGGAAGTCGCTGGATATCTTCCCATTAAAGCAACCAAACACGTATTGGCTAGAAAGTGATGAAACTGGTTAGAAAATGACAACTCACTGGATAAAGAATCAATAAAGAACAACAAGTCTGTTTAAACTGATGTCTTTTGACTATATATACACTTGAGTGTGTGCTGGAGGTTGACTCATGATAAAGTGGTGGCCTGGGTGGGGAGCTGTTTCCAATCCATGAGCAGGTGGCTGTTGGCAGCGTCAGAGGTGGTCGTGGTCAGTAGGTTGTGGGTCGAAGTTGTTGTCTATGTCGGATATCTTGTAATGGAATTCGGGCACAGAGTTTGTGGGCCTAGGAAGGGCAGATCATGTTTTCGGTTGCATCTTGGCAGAAGAACTCTCCGACGATTCTGTAGGAGTTCAATAGTGTGGTTGGTTCTAGCTTCGATGCAGTTGGTTAGGGTGTCCTTCGAGGCCTTACCGAGACAGTGGTGGTATTTACTGAGGGCTACCAGAAGAGTTCGATGGTTTTCACAGCTGTACAGAGAAGGCAGCTTTATTGAAGTGTTTCTTCTTGAACTGGGGAATGATTAGCAGAGGGGACAATTTTAGAGTGGAGGGTCCTGATGTGTGAGAATCTTTGCAGCCGTCCTGTGATAAATGGTAGTCCCTACCATGGGTGTAGGAGAGTAGGGTCTGCTTCATATGGTCACCCCCACTTTTTGCTTTTGCTTTACTGGTTTGCGACTTAGATGTGGCTGTGGGCCTGCTAATCAGACCCACAGCCCAGATGCACTCTCTAAATTTACCATGTACTCTAGGTACATCCACAATTGGGAATTGGTTCACCTTGTCAGCCCGTGTAGAAGTGTACCATAGGTACTCAGGGCATAGGTTTAACCAAGGCCTACCAGGGGCTGCAGCATGTATTATGCCACCCCTGGCTGGCAACTCAAATAGACAACTGGCTGATCACTCAGCTGGGGCAAGGTCGTGTAACCACCCCTTGTTTAGGTGTAGTATTCATATACCTACTTAGATATAGACACATAGTAACCTATAAGTCACTCCTATGGCAGGCCTTAACAATCCTGGAGGCAGAGTGCTTAGTTATGTGAGAGATGGTGCTCTAGCATGAGCTGAGCCTGTCTGAAGCTTTTGGAAACATGTCCTTATAGCTGTTCTAGGATATTGCCATACCATATACTCTTAAGTGCATTAGGAATCTCGCAGTTAAATGCTAACTTTGGTTTGGCTTTTTCAAACATGTTGTGTAAGGTGTCATACCCTTTGGAATAATACCCCCTTGCTAATTCTGGTGACGGGGGTAACATTCCACCCTTCTAGAGGGAGAAGACATGTTACTTCTGACTATCCCGGTTAAAGTTAACCAGAGCCCCAGCATCACAAAATGGATGCTGCTGCCACAGACACAAGTCTGGCCTCCTGCTGCTGGGAGTCCTTCCAGTCACGGAGGTTTGGACAATAGGTTTCCTGCTTGGGGAGGTGCGAGCACCACCCCAGACAGGAGGATGTGTATTAGGACAGGGAGGGCTGAATAGAATCAGACACTGCCTGGAGCACTCTAGGTGCTCCATGCATACCCCAGTTCAAACCGGTTGCTGGGGCACTCCAGCCCCAGCTCTGGCACAAAACTGCACAAAGGAAAGGGGGTGTAACCACCCCCCTTCCTGGTCCCACCCATAGGAGGGACCTAGTGACCACACCAACCCCCTTTAGTTTTATAAAGGTAGGAGCTGTCCCAGGAGACTTTAGATTAATCATGGAATCGATTTGAACCGAAACTCTGGACCCTTCGACATTCACCTGAGCTGAAGACTGAAGAATCTCGCTTGTGGCCAAGGAGTGACCACCCTGGGCAACCAGGCACCATCCAGCAACTTGACGGCTTGCTTTGTCCCCGTTCCCGCCGGAACGCGAGCACAGAGCCTGACAAGACCTCGACTCCCAGACCTCCCTGACCCCACTGCATGACTCCAGCACAGCTGAGCCCCAAGGAAGGCGTCTGAACCAGTGGAACCAGGCAACTTGGAAAGTCTTCAACTTGCTAACAGCGCAGCTCCTGAGGTATCCTCCAAGCTGTGCACTGGGGACTGAGACACCCCAACACCGAGCTCCACCTGCACCGAAGACCAGCCCTCCACACTCCACGAGATCTGCGTGGGGCCCTTCTGCTTGTGTTCTGCTCGACGCGTTGTCCGGTTGCTGGCCAGTTGGCTAGTAGCCCTGTGGCAACGATCCTGTTAAAAATCCATCGCTGGTCTAGTTGTTCCAGACTGGCCCTTGCTTCCCTGAAGAGGTGAAGTACCTCAGACCCTCCTGGTCTGCACCAGAAGCCTGTGGTGTATCCTGCGTGGGTTGCCTTTGCTTAGGCTTGTTGGCTCAGATCTTGAAGCCGACCCCTCCATCTGCGAGAACCTTTGTGGGACAGCTCCTCTCCGGCACCTTGTCGTCCTCAACGCCTCCTGGTCCGCGTGGCTGCAACAACAAGCTTCACGACAGCATCGGATTGCTCCTCGACAACGTCTGGTTCCACCCGGTCACTGGCTAGTGACCTAGACTCTGTCCCCTCTGCTTTCAGGTCCTCTTCAACTCCGATCCTCCCTTGGATCCACCCGGACATCTTTCTTATACCACTTACTTAGTATATGGTTTTACGCGCCCCTAGGGCCTAACTGTAAATTGTGCTATTTAAAGTATTTCTAAGTGTAACTTATTTGTTTTGCCTCGGACCTCATAAAGAGTTCAGAGGAGTGGGTTAGTAAATAAATATATCCTGTGTGGTGTCCTTTCATTTGGTATTCAAGGGGTTACAAATGGTAAAACAGCTGGCTTTACACACCCTCAAGAGTCTTTTAGCCTAAGACTGTTCTGTCCACGCTACCTCCAGGATAGCTGGTCTATAAGGTTGACTTTACAACCATCACCATAAGGGTTGTTTGGACTGGTGCAAGGTGTTCACTAGAATAGTGAACATCATATACCAGGCCAACTTCTCACAATGGGGAGCCCTGTGGCCAAAGTAGGGTGCTCTGTTTAAAAAGAAACTTGAGGAGAACAAGGAGATTACAGAACATAAGGATTACCTCATGCAGAATAATATCAACAAACTGCAGAAAGATTTGAAAAAAATTCAGTCACGAGAGTGTATATCCCTACATCAAGGACGACTACAAGAACCAAGATAACTCTGACTCGGGGGTCATCACGCAGTGGCCAGGGTCATCACGCAGTGGCCAATCTACGAACTCCGATTCAGAATAGGACGACTGGTCTAGCGACGGGTCAAATAAAAGCTGGTGAGGAAGAGGAAGAAGATCACGCAGTGGGGGGTATAACCAGCGGTATGGACAACAGATGTACCCATGGCCTGGTCCATATGGCCCCATGCCATTCCAGGGCCCCCCCACAATTCCCCTCGGGCCCTTACTATCAACCCGATTACAACCAGCATTTTTTAGAGCAGGGCAGAAGACGAGGCAGACGAGGGAGACGCGGAAACAAAAGAATCCAATGGGAAGAAGATCGGACGCAGATGAACATGCAAAACAATTCCAAAGGCCCACAACAACCAGGCCCGAGCAGCAAGAAGGATTAGTGGTAAACTTGTCGGATGAACCACTCACCGCAGAGGAACTCAGTGTCCTAGAGAAAGGACTGGGTTTCGTCCCTACCACATATCTAGACAAACTCAGTCTACGCTGTGAATTAGGCGAATTCTTTAGAAAAATTTGCTTAAAGACATTTTTCATGGAGAAAGACCAACACAAGATGACCCGTACCCTAACCTGAGACCTAAATCCCCCTTCCCCCCCCCCCATAAACACGATGCCACCGGAAGTATTCGCTTTTGAGGAAGCAGTGGTTAAAGAAGTGGAGGATCTACATCCACAGAGAAGAATATAACAATCTGAGCACCAAGGAACGCCAAGCCCTTGAAACACTGAAGTCCAGAACTGACATAGTAATAAAGCCGGCGCACAAAGGTGGGGCCATGGTTGTCCAAAGCAGGAATGCATACAGAACTGCATGCCTGAATCTCCTAGCTGACACACGATACTACAAAAAGATTAACAGAGATCCTAGAAAACATCTAAAAACGACCATCAGTACGCTCACAGTAGATGCTCTAGAAAGAATCAAGAAGATCCCAGGACCCTTCTTCTATACGATCCCCAAGATCCATAAAGGCAAAGTTCCACCACCAAGCAGGCCCATTGTCTCCGGCATTGGATCACTGCTGGAGCCATCTAAGTACACAGATTGGTTCCTACTTCCCTTAGTAACATGCATTAGGTCGTACGTACAGGACACCAAACACCTGTTTAACTTACGAAAGGATGTTGAGTACAACCCTAAAGAAAACATCCTAGTATGAATGGATGTTGAGGCATTATATACCAATATACCTCAAGAAGAGAGTATCAGAGTAATTAAAGAAATCCTAAGAACAGACGAATGGATGTGGTCAGCCCGATACAGTGGATAATCGATCTGATACATTTGGCACTTACAGAAAACTTTTTTACGTTTGAAAATCAACTATACCTCCAGGTCCATGGCACATCAATGGGCAGCACATTTGCCCCTAGTTTAGCTAGTCTTTATGTGAGCTACTTTGAGGACCAGCACATCTGGACCCAGAATCCATACACCTCAAATATCTATAAATGGTATAGATATATTGATGATATCATTACGATATGGAAAGGGAACATGGAAAGCCGCACTAAATTCAAAAATTGGGTTAACAATCTAAATCCCCACCTCCACTTTACTATGACCACGCACCAAGACAGATTTCTTTCCTAGATGTAACTTTCACAGCAAAAGAGGGCAAGTTATCTAGCTCGCTCTACACTAAACCAACTGATAAAAACAGCCTACTTAGGTTTGATAGTGCACATCCACGTTCATTACGAGAAAACCTGCCAGTGGGCTAGTTTTTGAGGATACGCAGGAATTGCTCTGATCTCCAGACTTACAAAATGGAGGCTATTCACCTCTCTAACAAAATACAACATAAGAAGTACCCAATTAAAATCATTGAGAAAGCTAACAAAAGAGCACGCAATACACCTAGAGAAGCCCTTTTGGAGACATATGAAACCACAAGAACAACTTATATGTGTTAACACGTATAATTCATCATCAAATGACATAAAAAAATATAATCAACAAGAAATGGCAGATCCTTACATCAAATAAACTCACTTTTGAGAAACCAATGTTCTCGTTTAAAAGAAACAGCAGCCTTAGGGACTTCACTGGTCCACATTGACACACTAGTACCATCAGGCGCAAGTCAGTCTACATTGTGGAATACCCGCTCAGTTGTGGGACATTATCCCTGTGGGAATTGTGTGGTGTGCCCCTTCACAGAACAAACACCTAGATCTAGGGCTAAACTCACTGTGGGAACAAAGATCCCACACTAACTGCAACTCAGAGGCGGTTGTATACCTGATAAAATGCCCCTGCAGGCTCATGTATGTCGGCATGACAAGCCGCAAAATCAAGATTCGTATTAGCGAACACAGGAGTATAATACGACGTGCCATGACAGCTACAAAATTTACAGCACATTACAGGGAACAAGGTCACAGAGACACAGAGCTTAGGTGGACAATCATAATGAAGCTGAAAGACACGGTCAACTTACAGCATAGGCTCCTTGAACGTGAACAAAGATGGATATTTCGTCTTAAGACCTATGAAATGGGTCTGAACGCTATATTCCATGGAACCAACTGAATAGATAAGTATACCCCGGTAGAATGGGGCAATACCTTCCAATTGCGTTCTGATATACCATCAAAACCTTTTTTCCATACACTTAGGTAAAGCCTGGCCCCTATCGTGACATCAGCGAGTAGAAGGTTGCCGTCTCATTCCTAAGGCCCTCCAAATCGAAGTACATTAAACAAAATCACACTATGTGGCTATAGCTCCATGTTACATATGGTGGGAATATGGATATATGTCCGTTTCTAACCTCTAGGTTCCTAAACACTGTTTTTGCAGGCTACATTGATCACTGCAATGCCTATAAGGAGGCAGAGAATATTACACTTTTGGTTCTCCACATAGTTAATATACTTTTTAATATACACTTTACTCGCGAGGAACTGTACACGCAACAACATCCTAAAAACTACGTTTCCCATGACCCTCTAGCACCACGCACATGACGTAGCGCGCACGTCGCCATGTCACGCTCAGGGAGACGCCGGTAATCAGCCGCACCTCCTCAATCAATCAAGCATTTGTTAAGCGCGCTACCTACCCTTGAGGGTGTCAAGGCGCTGAGGGATGGGGGGGCTGTCACTGATCGAAGAGCGAGGTCTTGAGAAGTCTTCTGAAGGCCAGCAGATCCTGGGTCTGTCGCAGACCGGTGGGGAGAGCTTTCCAGGTCTTGGCGGCGAGGTGGGAGAAGGATCTGCTGACGGCGGTGGTTTTGCGGATGCGAGGAACTATGGCGAGGGTGGCCGAGTGGAGATTGCGGGTGGGGGTGTGGAAGCTGAGTCGGTTGTTGAGGTACGTTGGTCCGGTATCGTGTAGCGCTTTGTGTGTGTGGATGAGGAGTTTGAAGGTGATCCTCTAGTTGACTGTGAGCCAGTGCAGGCCTCTCAGGTGGGGTGTGATGTGGCTGCGTCTGGGGACGTTGAGGATCAGTCGTTCCGAGGCGTTCTGGATTCGTTGTAGTCGTCTCAGGAGCTTGGTTGTTGTTCCT
The DNA here is from genome assembly GCF_964263255.1 of Lissotriton vulgaris. Taxonomy (NCBI): domain Eukaryota; kingdom Metazoa; phylum Chordata; class Amphibia; order Caudata; family Salamandridae; genus Lissotriton; species Lissotriton vulgaris. The sequence continues at coordinate 568,047,007 of NC_141693.1, read as the reverse complement.
GAGTAGAGGGCGTGTCCGTAATCGAGTCTGTTGGTGAGGAGTCTGTTGGTGAGGAAGGCCTGGGTGACTGTTTTCCTCATGTCGGGAGGGATCCATTTGAAGATCCTGTGGAGCATTCGGAGGGTGTTGAAGCAGGACGCTGAGACGGCGTTGGCTTGCTTTGTCATGGAGAGGGTGGAGTCGAGGATGAACCCTAGGTTGCGCGCGTGGTCGATGGGTTCTGGGGCTGTGCCTAGCGATGTGGGCCACCAGGAGTCATCCCAGGCTGATGGGGTGGGTCAGAGGACGAGGACCTCGGTTTTGTCTGAATTCAGCTCCAGTCTGCTGTCCTTCATACAGTCGGCGACGGCCTTCATTCCTCTGTGGAAGTTGGCTTTGGCGGTGTGGGGGTCTTCGGTGAGGGATATGATCACCTGGGTGTCGTTGGCGTAGGAGATGTTGAGATTGTGCGGTCGTGCGACGTGGGCGATAGGTGCCATGTAGATGTTGAACAGCGTTGGGCTATGGGAGGATCCCTGTGGGACGCCGCAGATGTTCTCGGTGGTTTTGGAGCGTAAGGGTGGGAGGCGGACTCTGGGTTCTGCCAGAGAGGAAGGATGTGGTCCAGGCCAGGGCCTTCTCTTGAATTCCGGCGTCATGGAGGCGTGCTGATAGGGTGCGGTGGCATACCGTGTCGAAGGCAGCTGACAGGTCTAGGAGGATGAGGGTGGCTGTTTCTCCTTGGTCCATCAGGATCCTGATGTCAGTGGCGGCGATGAGGGCGGTCTCTGTGCTGTGGAAGCCGGATTGGTAAGGGTCCAGGGTATTGTTGTCTTCAAGGTATCGGGATAGCTGTTTGTTGAAAATCTTCTCTGTCACTTATGCCGGGAGCAGGGAGATGGGCCGGAAGTTTTTGAGGTACTTGGGGTCCGCCTTGGGTTTCTTCAGAAAAGCGTTGATCGCAGCATGCTTCAAACTTGCCGGGAAGGATGCGGTCTCAAAGGAGATGTTGATTGTCTTCCGGAGGTGGGGTGCGATGGTTGTGCTGGCTAGGTTGAAAACGTGGTGAGGGCACGGGTCGGATGGAGATGTGGATGGAGTTCATGGTTTTGATGGTGTCTTAGTCGCTGACGTATGACCAGGCGGCTGGTGTGGGTGGTGGGTGTGGGGTATCGTAGTTAAAGCGGTCGTGGATGTCGGTGATCTTGTGGTGAAAGAAGGTGGCCAGGGAATCGCACAGGTCTTGTGATGGTGGAATGTCAGTGTTGGAGCTGGGGTTGTAGTTCTTTCACGATGCTGAAGAGCTCCGTGGTGTTTTGGACGTTGTTGTCTAGGCAGTCCTTGAAGGAGGTCCTTTTGGCGGTCCTGATGAGTTGGTGGTGTCTGCGGGTGGCGTTCTTGTGGGCTGCGAGGCTGTCTGCTGATCGGTCGCAGAGCCATTTCTTCTCCAGCTTCCGACAGGTGTGCTTGGAGGTCTGGAGGTTTTCGGTAAACCAGGCGGCTTTCTTGTTGGTGTGGTTGGTTGTGGAGCTCTTGAGAGGGGCGAGGGTGTCTGCACAGTCGTTGATCCACTGTTTGAGGTTGGTAAATAAAATGAATAAATAAATAAATAAATAAATAAATAGTGGCGGTGTCCGGGTCGATGGGGTCGGTGGGTGGTCTCAGGGCGAGGGGTGGTGGTCAGTTGGTCCTTGGTGACCTTGCCCCAGTTGCGGCGTGGCAGCTGTTTGGTGCGGTGGTGTGTGGTGGGTTTCCTGAAGGTGAAGTGAACGCTCTGTGGTCGGTCCAGTGGGGTACGCTGGTGTGGTTGAAGGAGATGTGCGGGCTTGCGGAAAAGATGGGGTCCAGCGTGTGTCCAGTGGCGTGGGTGTATGTTACGAACTGTTTGAGTCCGAGGTTGGCGAGGTTGTCTATCAGGGCGGTGGAGTTGGCGTTGTTCTCGAGGTGGAAGTTCAGGTCCCCGACGAGGATGTAGTCCTTGGAGGCGAGGGCGTGGGTGCTGACTAGGTCGGCGATGGTGACGCTGAACTGTGGTCGTGGTCCGGGTTGTCTGTAGACGAGTGGTGAGGGTTTAGTCGGTGTTGGTCGAGACTGAGGGTGTCTTTGTGGACGATGGAGATTCCCCCACCAACTCCGTTGGCGCGGTCTCTGCAGGAGATCTTGTAGCCCTGCGGGACGGCTATGGCGATGTCAGGTGCCGAGGTGGCGTTCAGCCAAGTCTCCGTCACAAAGGCAATGTCGGGGTGGTAGAGTCTAGGGAGTCCCAGAGTTCGATGGCGTGATTGCGAGCGGAGCGGGTGTTGAGGATACATCTGAGGTGGTTGGGTTCTCTAGCTGTTGGTTTTGCGGGCTGGATGCTGGTGTATCTGCAGTCCCGGCAGGTGAAAGGCCCTTGGGTGTGCTTCGGGGTGGCCTGGCAGCAAGGGTGGTGTTGTCCGGGGTTGAGTGCGTGGAGGATGCTGGAGTCGTAGTGTAGTCTGGTGTAGCGTGGGGCACGGGGTTCCGACGCTGGGCGCGGTCCAGGTGCAGACGGGCTTGCCTTTGGCGCGCCTTCGGCAAGCCAACGACGCGCCCGCTGCGTGCGTCCAGTGCGCTTCCGCGCGGTGACTTCCATAAGAGGCGAAGTGGGAGGGAGGAGCAGGCGGGAGCGGGGCGGCCAATGGGTGAGGGAAAGGGACACAGAAGGCAAAAGGGGGCGGGCCGCAGGAGAGTAGCGGCGGAAAGCGAGGAGCAAGGAACGCCGAACAGAATGAAAAAAACAGATTAAGATACAGAGAGCAATACAGAGGAACAAATGACAAGGTGAAAAAACAATTGGCAGGAGATCGCAAAGACAGATTACCAGGATCAACCCAGCGGCGAACTCCCGGCAGTGGCGGCCGATGGGAGGGTCACGGTGCACTGGAGGAGCCGTGCGGCCCTGCGGGCGATAACTTCTTACAAATACACCGCCACTCGGGGAAACCACGCAAAAGCCGGGGACCGAGACCAAACAGGTTGGATGGTGGGGCAGGACTCTTGATGAAGGAAGTGAGTGCATGCATGTATGGGATGGGGAACTGCTCGGGACCATTTCGACCCCTCTATTTTTACGGTACTTCATACTCTGTACCATCGCAACTAACTGGCCATAAATCAGGAATGATCTAAGAGCTTTTCACTAGTGGGGCACTCCTTAGGGTAAGGGTCTCCAAACCGGTCCTGGAGGGCCAGATCCAAGCCAGATTTTTTGGATACCCCGATTGAGATACATGTAGTTATTTTAAAAATCTGACATGGATCCGGCCCTCCACGACCGGTTTGGAGCCCCCTGCCTTAGGGTTTGACTACAGAGCTACCCCAACACGGCCATACGATCCCCTGAGAAGCAAACACTTTATGTAATTCGGGTAAGACTGAATGTATGGAGTATGGCATGGCACGCAGGAAAAATTTTTTTTTTTAAAGATTTATGACATTGGACTCTTTATGAATGATGAGAGGTTTAAGTGTGACTAGATGCATTGATAATACGGGATACTTAGCATGCTGAAAATGTCAGTTTGTGAGCAAATGCTCGCCACTCCACTATATTCTGTCACAAAGCCTGAACATGCACAGATCTTAGTGTGAGTAACACAGGATTTTGATCACTTCCTAGCGGTGTAATTATGACACTGGTGTGATCAACCCTTTTTTAAATACGCACAGTTCTTGGGAATGGACACATGTAAAATTATGTGTATAACTAAACACAGTTGGATGTTGCTTTTTTCTTCTCTGATTTTTTACAGATGGAGACTTACAAGTGATAGGAATAATTTTCATATCACACACAAAAGGAGAAGCTACTCTGCCCTTTTTTACTGACAGGATAGGGAATCCCCATTTCTGTACCCCAGGGAGGCCAACCCGAGCCCTTAAGAAAGTCCAGGACCTTTATGGCCACATATGGACTGAAACATGTTGGCACTAGGGTCTTAGGACCATAATACTCCAATACTGACCCATTTTTAGTTATTTTTAATAACCCCGACAGACCCATTAATAAAGGGAAACCGGGGTACTGTCTGAGGTTTTTTACATCTTTAGTCCCCTGGTCTTTTACAAACTTCAAAGAGCTCCCAACACTGTGGTTGAGCCCACTCCGACTTCTAGGCGTCGGGGTGACCCGATGATGAAGCAACACACCACTAGGGTGTGTGAGGGTAATTAAACAAAAAGGAATCATTTCCTTCCTCACCTATTGGTGAAGTTTCATACCTTCTTTACAATTAAATGCTTCGTGTATCCCGCTAATTCAAGTATTTCTCAATTTGATCGTCACACTATCAGTTAGAGTAATTTGTGTGGTTCAGAGTAGGGTGCCTTCAAATTATTTCTGCTAAAACAGAGCCCATGTACTTAAATAATTAAATCATTAAATAAATGTTAAAAAGCTGTTGACTGTAGTCAGCCAGTGAAGAGCTTGGCAGGCTGATGTAATGTTATGCCATTTGCAAAGCTGTAGGAGATGTCTTCCTTCTGCATTATGAAATCTTTGGAGTCTTAAGAGTTGTAGGGAAAACATGGCCCCTAGATAGAGTTCACTTGCATAGTCTAGGTGAGTCCCGACATGGGTAGTTGGCTTGGAGCTTTGTGGGAAACCCAGAGAAAAGAAGATGCTTTCATAGTGTAGAAATTGCTTTTTATAACAAAAGTTCAGGTTTGGGCCAAGGAAAGGATAAAGTCAATGATGGCTCCCTGATTTCTTACTCCAGTCGGTGTTATTGGCAGCAGACCCAATTGCTGGTTTCAGATAATTGTATGCTGGCAGTTCCGCAAAAGTCAGTATCTATGTTTTGGGCGCGTTTACGGTGGTTCCTTAGCACCCATAATGCGACAGCTCAGAGACAGTGCTCTAGACCTCTGTTATTTATAGGTTTTTGAGAGGCTGTCACTTATGATGTTCTGAGCATCATCATGGTTATAGCAGGTTAGGTTGAAGGGCGTAATCAACTCCAGCTGAGGCAGATGTTATTGAGGAGAGGGGATAGGATTGAGCTGAAAGTATACCAGAGTCCATGCCTACAGGAAGTAATGTAAACCGAGGATTGAGGTGATTCTATGTATTGAACAATCCAGAGCACTACACTTAAAGTACTTGTGAGTCGTCAATATCACCGATCCAGTTTTTTAATTAGTATAAACACATCACATTAGCACAATTTTAGGCAAAGCTGTTAATGTTTTATGGCCTCTGTCTAAAAGTGAGCTGTTTTGATGTGTTTATACTAATTAAAAAACTGGATCGGTGATATTGACGACTCACAAGTACTTTATGTGTAGTGCTCTGGATTGTTCAATATCTGTAAATATGTGAAAATTCTATTTCCACATATGAACTCTCACTACTATGATGGCATTGTGTTTATTCATTTGAGCACACTATACTAAATGTTCTGCACTTTGAGAAACTTGACAGAGGTGCTGGCAATCTGTAATTACCACTGCCATTGTGTCCTTTTTGCGATGATCCTATGTATGTTGGTAATATCAGACATCAGTCTACAATGGTTCCTTTAATTACAAGTTCAGTTAATCTCTGGAGGGGAGGATGAGGTGGTGGACTTTGTCAAAGGCAGTGGACAGAGGCAAGAGTGGAAACTCTGTTTCTGTCCACCGTACTTTTCAGGTCATCCCGGAAGGGTGCCCCTCCTCGAACAGAACCCTAGTTCGTGGTCTAAATTTTTTTTTTTATTCAGCAAGCCACAGGCTTGATTAAAGGTGGCTCTCAATCAGTTTTGAACTGGCTAATGGATATTAGTCGATATCTGGCAGGTTCTGCTGATCAAGGTTAATTTTGATGAGCACTCAGATTTAGGAGGTCTGGTGGTCCAAAGTGCAGGTACCCGATTTGGGAGAGTTTTTTTTGGGAGTGATGGCGATTGTTGAGAATTGGGTATTTCAAGATTTGAGTGATGTGGTAGCAGTTGCAGGGAGAAGGATGTTCTTTAAGGTTTGACTGGGACAGAAGTCTGATGGTGAATCCAAGACAAGCCACTTGCTTTGACCACAGACTACAACTGACCTGATTGGGGGAGACAAATAATTGATTTACTTGGGGCAGAGTGTGATGTCTGCCAGTGTTCAGTTCAGATTAGCTTTATTCAAGTTTTGATTTAAAATCATAAAATCAACAGTAAAGCATAAATAAATACATCAAAATGTCATTACATATCAATTGTTAAAAGCATGATTAAATTAATAAAACAAGTCAGCTAATCAATGTAGAACAATTCCCTGTCAAAAGAAGCACATATAGAAATAAGGAAGAATCGTACATTAAGTGCAATTTAGTGGAGTAGGGATCTAGGGAAAATCATCAAGCAGTGGTCTATGAAGGTTCGGATCTGTTGGCAGCTAGTAAGCTAGGGGCAATTAGATGCGGAGTCCCCCGCCCCAAACATTGTAGTTCTTTACTGCTGTTCTTGGTAACTGGGTAGGTGGAATGCTCGGATAAAAGTCATGTAAGTCCCAGATACGAATTGGGCCATCCCCCTCTTTATACTTGCAGGATCGCAAATAAGGGACTATTTTCCTGTGCTTGAATCTAATTAGCACCAAGTCCCCTGGGATGGCTTTTGGCAAAGTGCCCAACCACCCCACCCTCCTAACGCTTAGGATCCCCCCCATCTAGGTCAGGTGGCAGGGGTCTATTGGTCTGTAACCAAAACATAGCCTTGTGTAATAGATCTTGACGTGTTTCAAGTTTTCCGTGAGTTAGTGGTGGGATCCCAGAGACAACGATCACATAAGGGGCGGCTTCAGGGGGTAAATGTATTCGTGGCATTCTAACAGGTTCAGGTTTAGCCTCAATATGGTTTGTTTGTACAAACGGTATGGTTTGAGAATGCGCATTCCTGCGGGAATTCAGTTTGGGTTTTTCCGGGACAGTGAGGGGAATAGGAGGGTCTGATAATACTGGTTTGGTTCTTGATGGAATGTGTGTTTTGATTATCAGTTCAATGCTAGATATCCTGTCCCCCAGATCGTTAATTTTTGCCACCAGTGGTGAAATTAGAGAGGTTAATAAATGCTCAAGCTGGGCCAATAAAGTTGGTTGAGGGGATGATGGGCGGTTTTCCATTTTTCCATGCTCCATATCCCCCGACACAGAGCTAGGGTTGGAGTGGGGCTGAGAGGGACTGGAACATAGTTTTTGAGTTTTGGCTGGCTTCCCGTTGACAATGGCATCATCGTTCTTTCTCTTGGTGTTGAGCCCACCCGGTAGTGCTTTGGCTGGAGATTGGGGTTTATTAGAGCAGAGGGGTGACATCTGCAGGGTGGCGTTTACATCGTCTGGATTGGTGGCTATGCTTATAGTGGGTAAAAAGTCAGGGATATATTTAGTTCCACACAGGGCATTGAGCTCCTCCCAGATAGACATGGTATGATGCGAATCGCCAAAGTGGGTCGATAGAAATGGTAAGGGGAATCACAGTACCTCTTTGATAGAAATGACAGGGGGGTGGCCCGTCCCGTCCTCCTCGGGCCACAGAGGGCCCGCCCTTTGCCCGCGCTGGCCTTAAGCGCACCTCCGGGGGCGGGACAGGGTGCAGGATGCGCGCCTTCCTGGGCGCAAGGGGTGCTGGGAAGTGTAGTTCCCGATCTGCCGCCTCGCCGCGGTGATCGGGAAGCGGCAGGCAGCAGGGTCTAAAGGTCCGGTGACAACAGGGGAGCAGCGCTCGGGCTGCAACAGTCCACAATCCCCAAAGGTGACCTCCCAGGTCAGTGAATGTAACAGGTCCCCCCTGTCTGCCAGTGAACCTAGTTGTCTTAATCTTGGTTTGAGTGGCCTAGATGTTGGATGTTGTATTCATGGAATGTTTAAAGTGGAATCTAAGACGCATCTAGAAATGCAACTGCAAAAGCTCTATTGTTTGGAAGGAGCTGTGCATCAATAGGAAGAGCAAGAAAATGTGGCTGAAGAGGAAGGCATTTTATCCTCACACATTCCTTTGTGGAAAAGCTGTCAACTCAAGCTTGGAAGCCATATTTTAATCCATGCCAGTGTTTAACAATATTGCTTCATTATATTTTGAAGTGGACAATTTGCCACTAATTTTACCAAAACTCCCTTAAAGGGTAAAGCAAAAAAAAATCTAGCAAGATTTAAAGTCAGGAATTAGTCGTATCACTAGTCTGGTGTGTTCTATGATGCACGACTTGCTAGAACTTTGCATGCGCATCGAGCAAGCGAGACTATAGGGGCTCATCGACTCTTTTCTAGCTTGCAAGGAATCGTGGCGATTCCTTGCAGTGCCCGTGACTTTTAAGGTCAATGCGCATGCGCATTAAGCTTATGCGCATGCGCATTGACCTTAAAAGTCACGGGCGCGTGCATGTCCGTCTTTGTTTACCCGCTCCTCCCCTCTCCGCCCCCGTTCCGCCCCCTCCCCTTCCCGCCGTGTCGCATTTCTCCTCCCCCCTCCCCTCTCTTCCCTCCGGCTTCTTTTTTTTTGTTTATTTTACTCGCACCTCTCCCCTCTCCGCCCCCGTTCCGCCCCCTCCCCTTCCCGCCGTGTCGCATTTCTCCTCCCCCCTCCCCTCTCTTCCCTCCGGCTTCTTTTTTTTTGTTTAGTTTACCCGCCGTGTGACACAGATCCAGCATATACCCTTTCTAAAATACTAACCAGCTACCCCGTTCACTTGTTGTCCTAGGATCGAAGTACATCTCTGGTCTTTTTGCATGTCCCCTACATACATGCACAGGCCGCATGCTAAATCCTGAACTCACCAGCTATCAGCCTCCTCACCACGTCTTCTCTACTATGCTCCTTACGCCAAGGGAGCATCTTCACTACATGATGTCCTTCACAAGCATCCACACGTTGCAGCAACACTTTTCAGCTCTCCGCCCCCGTTCCGCCCCCTCCCCTTCCCGCCGTGTCGCATTTCTCCTCCCCCCTCCCCTCTCTTCCCTCCGGCTTCTTTTTTTTTGTTTATTTTACTCGCACCTCTCCCCCCCCCGTTCCGCCCCCTCCCCTTCCCGCCGTACATTTAAATATCATTGGGAACACGATAAGCAAAGGCGGCTTAGAGGTAAAAGTGATATTAACATCAGTTACGTTGCTCTGGGACGTGAGTTTTAAAGGCGGCTTGGAAATAAAGGTTAATGCTCACTGTGCGTTCTCGCTGCAATTAAGGTGCGAGTGGAGTTAAACTAACTCATTTGTTTAAAATACATTAACACAGCGGAGCTCGCAGAGACACTTGCTTAGGAGAGGGTGCTCAAGGACATAGATGTTAAAGGCGGCTTAGAACTAGAGTTTAATGCTGACTCGCCATATATATAAAGGTAACCTGTTTCATTAGGTTACATTTAAATATCTTTGGGAACATGATGAGCAAAGGCGGCTTAAAGCTAAGAGTGGATATTAGCATAAATTAAGCTGCCGAAAGACGTGAGCGTTGAAGGCGGCTTGAAAATAAAAGTTAGTGCTCGCTGTGCGTATTCGCTGCAATTAAGATGCCGTGCGTGGTACTTGGGAAGGCTGCCCATCTATGCACTATCACTGGGTTATTGAAGCTGTTCCTTCTGCAACCGCAAGCACATGCTATCTCGATACACAGTTGTATTTGCGTGCTCACCCCCCCACGCCCTCTTCACTGCTTGAACCGTCCTCCCAACCCCTCTCTCATAGGGATGAGGGATAAAAAGCCTCAACACACACTTGCGCTGTTCTGTACAAAATATAATTATCCCAACAACCCCTCACCCTCAATCCCTCACCCTCAACCCCTCACCCACCCTCAACCCCTCACCCTCAATCCCTCACCCTCAACCCCTCACCCACCCTCAACCCCTCACCCTCAATCCCTCACCCACACTCACCCACACTCACCCCCAACCCCTCAACCCCTCACCCTCATTCACCCTCACCCTCAACCCCTCACCCTCACTCACCCCCAACCCCTCAACCCCTCACCCTCACCCACCTTCACTCACCCTCACTCACCTTCACTCACCCTCACCCTCACCCACCTTCACTCACCCTCAACCCCTCACCCTCACCCACCCTCAACCCCTCATCCTCACTCACCCTCAACCCCTCACCCTCAACCCCTCACCCTCACCCACCCTCAACCCCTCACCCACCCTCAACCCCTCACCCACCCTCACCCACCCTCAACCCCTCACCCACACTCACCCACACTCACCCTCACCCACCCTCAACCCCTCACCCACACTCACCCACACCCACCCTCAACCCCTCACCCACACTCACCCACACCCACCCTCAACCCCTCACCCACACTCACCCACACTCACCCTCACTCACCTTCAACCCCTCACCCTCACTCACCCCCAACCCCTCACCCCCATTCACCCTCACCCTCATTCACCCTCACCCTCAACCACTCACCCACACTCACCCACACTCACCCACACTCACCCACACTCACCCACACTCACCCACACTCACCCACACTCACCCACACTCACCCACACTCACCCACACTCACCCACACTCACCCACACTCACCCACACTCACCCACACTCACCCACACTCACCCACACTCACCCACACTCACCCACACTCACCCACACTCACCCACACTCACACACACTCACACACACCCACACACACTCACCCACACACACTCACCCACCCTCACCCACCCTCACCCACCCTCACTCACCCTCACGCTAAAGATTTACAAAAAAAACCATTAACAATTCTAAAAGCACTAACTCTAATGCTGCGAGACCTATTGCATTTCTAATGCTTGTTTTATACAGTGTCCATTTTTAACCACAGACCTCACAGAGCTTTTTTTATGCAAAGCTGAACATTAATTTCCCTAACAAATTATTTAAATGTGATCTACATGTTTTAGAATGTGCTACTTCAAACACATTTCTATCAAAAACTCTGACATCAAAAATACTCCCTGGGGAAAAATACCATCCTCGCAAAATACAATAGAAAAATAAGGAACTAAAAAAACACACAAAATCGACAACCCTTTCCAAACGTTTCCCTGAGATGATCACAAGCCAGTATTCAGCATCATGTTACCAATCAAAATAAACTTCTGCCCATGTTCCCGTCAGAGCTCTAGCAACCATAAGACTGATATCACCCCCACTTCAGCAACCAACCAATGTACCAAGCTTGCCAAGTATTAGATAGAGAAAGCACACACCTTTAAAACATGGCTTGCTATACCAAACTAAGTGGAGTGACCACAAGGTGTTGAAACTCCTACTGATCATAGTTGAGCTTTAAGAATCCATAACAGGCATGCAGTCTTGGAAAACCCCCGTGGCAAACAGGTTATTGAATTACCTCTTTAAGCAAATTCCCTTGTTAACATTCCATGTTATGAACAGAATTTGTGAGGACAAATGGGCAGGCTCTATCAGAGGACTGGAACTGATCACAACATTGGGCATACTGAAACCTGGATTTCATCTCAATGAAAGTACTTAGTACCACTCATTCTCCATTCTTTAAGCAGAGGCCAAAAGAATTTGCTACGGACATTGCAAATAGGTAAGATAAATTAGTAATCTGCCTGATTCACAAAGACCAAAACCATTTTATACTGGGTCACAGCATGAGACACTCAATCTTTTATTTTATGATGAACCTGGTCAGTTACAGGAGTTTGTGGAGCTGCACATTTTATAGAATTGGTTAACCATAATTTAACTACCTTAAGAGGGAATGCATAACCAACATTTAGCTTTTGGACTAATTAAACAAATATAGTAATTTAGCAATTGCAAGGTGATCAATATTAAACAGATAGTGCTCATTGAGGGGGCTAAGAAAAAAAATGTGCCATTTCATGTTAGAGCATCATAATCTATTTCTCAAAATTGCAAAAGCTACTATCATCTGCAAGTTTAAAAAACAACAAAAAGGTAGAGTATCAGATCAAGGAACTTCCAACTTGAACACTAGGATGCCACAAACTGCAAATGACAAATCAAGGAATTTATAGGAGCCTTACATCTGGCGTTTAGCATCTAGAACCGGCTATTCAAAACGTAAAGCTGTCAAAATGTGACCACGTACGCGGGTAGTCATCCCTCAGTAGGAAAACAGAAACTGTGCATGCATGTTAAAAATTATCGATGCATGGTCTCCAATTTTTTTCCCGTGAATCACCAAGCGCCCTAAACATCTACCAGCCACACATAAGATGGATTTGCACATAAAGCCACGCGATCATCAGATAATGGGAAAAGGCACCAGTTCTTCAGATATTCTTAGGACCGAACTTCAGTCAACTGCAATCATGCTAACTTTCTGTATTCAGGACAACGTCAGATTCACACAGTTGCGTTTCGAGTGCTGAAGCACACCTCTAGCTGGTAATTTATCCACTATATAGGAAAGTAGATGTTTCACTAGGTTCGATCCAGCAGACGAAACGGCCTACAAATAGTTTACCCCTGAAAATGGTAGTCCCTCTGGAAGGGCTTCAGAGAACAAGCATTGGCAACTCAAACAGGTCTCGTCTTGGGAAGCTGGTGTGATTACTATCTTTTTTTATAGTAAACACGCAATTAAAAAATAAACATGCAGCTGCCAAAATATAGCATCCACCTGCTTAAAGTAAAACTTACATTTGCAAGAATTAAACATTACATATACTTATTAGATCAGTTAGTGTGCTACCTCAATCTCAGGAGTATTCAGGCAGGTAAGGGGCTCATTTTTATTTGGATTTTACATCATAGAAAAAGTATTCTTATTGGTTGAAAGAAAAAGTACTATTGGCTTTCAATTACTATACCCTCAAGACGTAGTTTTAATACATAAGTGGATGAGAAGACTAAGTAAAAGGAATAAAAATGGCAGTCACAACAACACTCCAATGCATTATTTTTAGGCTGGTGTGCATACATGATAAGGCACAATACAGGGACTCACAGGACAAGACGCAGATGACTGAAGCCAGCTGAGCCACTACTCCAATACTGCAGTGGCCAGCAATAATATGGAAAGGACAACTGAACAGATCAATGGATGAAGAGGGCTGATCCAAGGTCCCTCTTTGGATGCATCCATTAAACGTCTGTATTTTAGAAAATAATACATGCCCTTTACAAAGTAATAGTTGTGATACAGAATGTAACGAATCATTCATTTTCAATTTTTAAAGGTTGCTAAACCTTCTGTTCCGGGTAAAAAAAAAATCCATTCCCTCCAGACCAGAATACGGAATGGGTGTGTACAGCGAAGTAATATCCAATGTACATGGCAAAGTCTTATGTTGCACACCCCAGCTGTTGTAGGAAATATGTTGTAGCTTGCTTGTAAACTTAAGCTTCTCTTGCAATTTGTAAAAATGTAGCTATGTACTTGTTTACTTTGCCCTATAAGAAATATACTGTGGAGTCAATTGGCCTCTGTGGTGGATAGGTCGATTCTTAAGTACTTTGGGAGACATGTACTGTTCGGGCATCCTGTGGTGTTCAAAGATCCATTTATTTTGTAGTGCCACTCTACCATGTTAAGTGTTCGGAAGAGACTCAAACTCTAAAAGGTCAGAGAATATTTTTGTCTTCTGCATGATATTTGATTGTTCATTGTAAGTAGTTTCCTTAAATATTATAGTCCTACCTTTATGTGTTATCTTGATGGTTAATTTCTTGTTCTTGGCTCTTAGTTTAGGTATAAATAGTGACGACTCGACGGGGCCGGCTAAAGCCTTGTGTCTGAGGGCATGGAGCCGGATTGTCATATGGCTCAAAGGACCTTTAAGTACATTGTGAAGAATAGCAGCTTACCGTGCATGAAACAGTGCACCCCAATACACATCCGCAATATATTGAGTAATCTATAGGCTACAGAGATTTGATATAGATTAGTCAGACAGTGCAAAAGTAGCTGCGTGCACCTCGCATTTACATGGCTGTTATCCAGGTAACATTTTATAGTTAAGATTGTAGTTTGCGCAAAATTGGCTTTCTGCACTAGGAGCAGAATTAATTAGCAGAGTCTAGCCTTACTCGACGTCATGATGTTGATCTCAACAGTGATCTCAGCATTTCAAGTAACACCCCCGATATGGCACCGAAGAATCTTTGGCACTGGCTACACGTCTGGGTTACCAGGTCCCACATTCATAAACTTCTTTGTAAGCTGGCTATGGGTCATCTGTTTCGCTACACAATAATTTCTTGGACGAGCGGTTCATCCGGTCAGAACATAATCACTTTTCCTTGTTTTTTGGCTTCTCGCAGTAGCATTACCACCAGGGTGCCCCACTAAACGTTTTGTATGACATGGTGTTCTGATGAATACTTAACAGGTTCTCCAAGTAATGTGCACAGTAACATTAACTTCTGGAGCGAAGCTTCAGACAGATTAAATTACGATGTACATTCGGTCATAAGTGCTTGTTTTTTTCTCTTAACATTAACAGTGTAATAACTGAGTGAAGCACACAAATCCTATTTCAAGATCTCATGACATTTCAAAGCAGGTCTTGCCATTTTTTGCATAAGGATAACCCTGGTTGTGATTTGGGACTATCCACAGGGTGGATGTGGAGCTCAATAATACATTTGCACCTAGTTTAACTGGTGAATGTGATAAAGACAACAGTATGGATTGGGCAAGGCATTGTACCTGATGGAAGAGAGCTTACTTTACATTTTTTTTAATATTTCAGGTTTTCCCTTATGTAGGACAATGGCACAAAATGCATTGGGATTTGACAAACAAATGCGTCACAACAGTTTCATATAACTTTGATGTATGCATACTTTTTAATTTGTTTGGACTTCAACCAAAGTAAATATACAATCATTGAAAAGATAGTGTAGAAAATGCATTTGAATTGTTATTTTGAAGACTGTATGAAGCCTACTGGAAAATATTTTGCATGTAAGAATGACAGCGCTAACAAGATATATTAACAGACGTTTGTGAATACATCTGTGACAGTCAGCAGGTGCAAAAACAACTTTGGAGTCCAAATTATGATAGTCCCAGATGGATTTTTCCCCAAAGCTTTTCGGAGCATCTTACTGTACCTGCATGTTGCTGTACCACTACTATACCAATTAGTTATCTTCACAGATCATTTCAATATGGATGTGCTGGATACTAATGTCCATATGCAGGATGTTGACTTGTTCTAATGCTCTTCTAGCTCGAAGGGGGGGGGTTCACCTTTTGGCTAGGTTTTCAGCTTTACAGAGCAGATTAAGTCTCTAGTCTTTTGTCACAGTAACTATAGTTTTTACCAATTTAATTTCTAGTTTAGAATGAGTAGGTGATTTACAACCAGGATTTTTAAAGAAATGAAGATATTGCGAACTTATCCAAATGCATTTGTTTAGAGATTTGTTTTATTTACAAAAATCAGGACCGTGGATGTGCCCAGTTTCTGGGCAGGAAAGATGCAAAGCAATTTATGTCCAATCATTAAAATTTGAGGAGGATGTCTTTTCCCTAGTGGAAGGGGACATCAGAGAGGATAATCTTACTGTAAAAGGAGAGGAGGTGATCAGTGCTAAAATCACAGAAACCATTAATAGAACTTTTTTTTACGGCCAGGTGGGTGGTACAAAAAGTTCAGCCTTGAGGATTAGGTGTTCTTTTTCCAACTGTCCACAATCAGGCACCAGGATGAGTTGATAAAGTAATCAGTTTGCTTTTAAGCAACAGCATGTGATAGGAGTACCAACCACCTAGTTTATCGGGTCAGTTGAGGTGGACAATTTCTCTTAGTGGAAGGATAAGATTAAACAGTGGTATGGACACTGGGCAGCACCAAGTTTCAGTGATTGCAGTAGCGTCACAGTGCAAGATGGAAGCAGACATGGAGGATGCATTACAGACTGCAGACCAACTTTTCAGGAGAACACATTTGACAAAGTGTAGGAGATGGGCGTCTACATTGAGTGATGATAACTCTTGTAAGGTGTCTTGGGAGAGTGATCTTTGGGTTTAGGACATCTACCTCTAGTGGTTAACAGGATGTATTGTTCGGAGACTGGGGGTTATTCACGTTATACATAGTACCGTGTCAAAGAATTAGGTTAGGTGTCCATGTTGGGAGCTTCCTGTGCATGTGTTTGGGCATTATCAGGAAAACAGCACTTTTAGGGAGAGTTTTTAGGGGAATGATAGATAACAGTCTGCAGACTTTGTATCACTTCAGGAAGGCAATTCAGCGTTGAGTTGATTTGAAGTGGTTCATTAGAGAGAGAGTAAATAAGATGCGTTCCAGACAGAAACTGTGGCAGCAAAGAAGTCAGAGGTGAGTAATCATACCGCTGACATGAACTATGCCTATGGATAGTCGAGACCTTCAGTGGACAGTCAGTTTGTGTGGTGTTTTGGTGTGACTCGAATAGACCAATAGGTTGGTTAACAGAGAGGCTATATCATGAGGTGGTGGTGGCTCCCAAGGGGTGGGGGGGATTTTGTCATTTACAGTATTTCCGTCTTTGTCAGTGTAGGAGTAGCTTTGCTCCTGATTTGGTCCCCACTACCTTGATTTATACTGGTATTACAGCCACTGGTCTCATTCTCCAGGGGTATTTGGGTGACAATAGGAGCTAAAGGGGTGGCGGAAAGGTGCAGTAGTAAGTAAAGATAGACATGAAATCTGTATAAGTGTGCTTAGTTGTGGCAGAATTGTTTAGGTCTTTTAAAGGCATCAAACTGGTATGGGTAGAAAAGTTTCATATCAGATGAGTGGATGATGATTTTCATACAAGACGATATGCAGCGCACATTCCTGGTTATTGTAGAAATAAACTAGAAATATTTTTTTCACATTTTGGTGCAAAATCTCCCTTGGTGCAAAATCACTGAGCTGCCACGTTAGCAGGAGTGTGGAAACACATTTATGTGAAAAGACACCACGGTGTAACATGAGCAGAAGGTAGAACGAGCATTTGCAATGCTACAGGTCTCGCATTTATGCAAGTTTGACCTATTGGCATTGGAAAAGACAATGCTTTTTATTCATGTGTTGGTTTTTAAAACAAATAAAAGGCATTGTTATTTACAATGCTAATAGCTTAAAGGAATACAATCTCCTTTTTTAAAGAAAGATTGTGCTAAGGTGACCCATGTAGACATTAACAATTCATATGTACTAAATAAAAGTGAAAGCGTGCCTGGTGCGCCGAATGTTACAGGAACGGTACAAAAAGGGGGTGGTGATGGACGGAGCATCTGAATCAATCAAACACTCACACCCAGTCAAAAGATCTGGGTTTAATCCATCACCGTTCTTTAGCCCACTCTGCCACCCCAGTTCAGACATGGCTATATGCAAATCAGTCTGACCCTGTGCCTCATGGGAACATTCCAGCCCGAACTGCCAAGCCATGTCTTCCCTGGACCGGAAACAAGCTTCCGAGGACCGGTTTCTGGCATTCCAGCCCGGCTTGCTTGAATCCAGTGGCAAAGTGAGCAAGGGACTCATGTCTGAGCATACCCTGCCACACTTATGGTGGCCAGAAGCGGTACAAAAGGGGGTGGTGATGGACGGAGCATCTGAATCAATCAAACACTCACACCCAGTCAAAAGATCTGGGTATAATCCATCGCCGTTCTTTAGCCCACTCTGCCACCCCAGTTCAGACAAGTGATGGATTAAACCCAGATCTTTTGACTGGGTGTGAGTGTTTGATTGGTTCAGATGCTCCGTCCATTACCACCCCCTTTTGTACCGCTTTTGGCCGCCATAAGTGTGGCAGGGTATGCTCAGACGTGAGTCCCTTGCTCATGGGTTAATGTTGATGACAGTAAGTCAAGCAATTATTAAACAAAACAAGAGCCAATACTGGAGTGTCAATTTCAAGCACTAATAAGTTAAAGATGAAAGCTGCTTTGATTGAAGCAAAAACAACCTATATTCCTTTAACCACAAACAAGTTTATTCTATTTTGTTAAATATACTTTTTTTTCTTTTTGAGCACACTATTCGTCGTGCATGGAAAATACAAAATACAAAAGGTATTATATACAAAATATACAAACAGATGAATACACAATTTCAAACACACTTGGCCATACATTCATACACAAAGCATTCACAACAACTGTACATAAAGAAACAATGCGTCCGAGCATCGGTCATTTAGTCAGTGGAAAATGTTTCTTTTCATGTTTTTGTGATCTATTTAAGTTGTAATTGTCACAAGATGTCTTATTAAACCAAATAAATGCAACAACTGTTACACAATGGAAATGGTGACCAGATGCGGGACTGAAAACTGGTCGACGCGTTTCAAACCCCTTTCAATTTAGTGGGGGTTCTCCTCAGGACCGGATTGGTTCTGAAAAAATAAGAAAGGCTGGCTTAAGCAAATTTGTTCAGGGTTTCAATGGGTAAAACAAAGAGGGATCAACTCCCTGTGTCCAACAGCCGCTCCCTACCTTAATCCAATAGTCTTAAGAACTCAATCAATGGCAGGCAGGTAAGAATCCAAAGTGGAATTGTATTTCCCAAAAACAAACGATCACAGCAGCTGTGTGAGGGAAGACAATACAAACGACTACATTTAATATAGTGTCACCCCTTCCCCAATCATTCGTTCTGCTCGTGCGTGATGCGGGGGAGGGAGGGACAGGGGACGTGTAAACTTACCCGCTGGCGAACAATTTATCCATACCTCAACAAGGATTTCTATACACACTCTGATTCACGACGCTACCTACAGGACAACCAAGGACGATCACGTCGAAAATTTCTAACTTTCTCTGACACCACATCTTCCTCTGGAAGTGAACCAGATAATAGTAATCGACCAAATCAAAATAGGGCAGGAAGTCGACCAAATCAGTTCCAACAACAAGCCCAAAATCAACAGCCTTTTTTAGGACGGGGTCAATTGAAACCCAGAGGCCGAGCCCGGTACACACAACCATGGCAAATGAGGACGCGCCAGAAATCCTACAACAACTAGAAATCTCACCAATTTACAACTTATCAGATAGGACGCTCTCACCAGCTGAAACATCCATCCTAACCAAAGGACTTAATTATGTACCATCAAGACCTACGGATTTCACCAGAATGAAACTTGAGACTTTGGACTTCTGTCGAAAAATCCATCTAAAAACTTTTTTCCAAGATGCCATTGAGAACACACATGAGGAAACTACAGGCCTTAAGAGAAAGTCTACGTTTTGTCCAAAAGGACCTAAAATCCCAAAGGAAGTTTCAACATTTGAAACCACTGTGCTATCAGGGATTTCGTCAATTGAAAAAAAGAAGTCTTTCGTGAAGTTTAATCTTTCCAAAGCAGAAAAAGATGCACTAATATCAATGAAGAATGACCATACCATAGTAGTTAAACAGGCCGATAAGGGCGGAGCTGTGGTCATATGGGACATTAACAAATACAAACTAGAAGTGCACCGTCAGCTCAATGACCAGAACTGCTATAGACGCATCGGGAAGGATCCCACATTAGAATTAAAGAATCAACTATTTGATATCATCCAAAGAGGTTTTGATGAAGGGTTTATAGGACCAAAAGAGTTGGCATTCCTACAAAACAAAAATCCCAGGACGCCTGTATTCTATGTGCTCCCCTAATTGCACAAGGACGAAAAAAATCCTCCAGGACGACCAATAATTTCAGGGTGCGAATCTCTGTTTGAACCTGTAGCCAAGTATATTGATTATTTTTTGAAACCCTTCGTTCAGACCATCCCTGCTCATCTCCAAGATACCACTGCTTTCTTAAACCGCATTTCTACCATCAAATTTGATCATAACAGACAACTCCTAGTTACACTGGATGTGGTGTCTCTATACACCCAGATACCTCAAGAACAAGCATTGGAAACCTTGACTGTGTTCTTGGACAAAAGGGTAAGACCAGTAAGAGTTCCGACCAAGTTCATCCTTGACCTTGCACGGTTTGCTTTGCAAAAGAACTTCTTCACGTTTGATGCCGAATTTTTTTATCAGGTGAAAGGGGTGGCGATGGGTTGCCCCTTTGCCCCAGAGCTAGCTATTATGTTCATGGGGCTATTTGAGGAGAAATTCATATATCAAACTAATCCTTTTGGCGGCAGTATTGCACACTACATGCGATACATCGACGACATATTCATGGTCTGGACAGGAGGACATGAGGACCTGGGTCAATTCGTATGTTGGCTCAATTCGAGAACGACCGACATCCAGTTCTCGGTCTCAGCATCAAATGAATCTATCAACTACTTGGATGTGAAAGTGGATCCTTCGGAAGGAGGTTTAAGTACAACATTATTCCGGAAACCTTCCGATAGGAACAAAGCGTTGCATTTTACCAGCAATCACCCTCGCAGTTTAAAACAAAACTTGCCCTATGGGCAATTTTTGAGAATCCACCGAAATTGTTCTAGCAAGGAAGAATATTTTATACATGCTGAACAATTGAAAAATCGACTCATTCAGAGAGGGTACCCAAAAAAACTTAAAAAATTCCCTCAAACGAGCTTGGTGGACCCCTCGAGAGACGTTGTTGGAAAAAAGAGTTAAACCAGACGTCAAAAGGATGGTTTGTGTCACCACCTTCGGTCCAGCTGCAAACTTACACAAGAAGCTTATCATGTCCAACTGGCATTTACTAAAGAACGTACATGAGGATTTCACAGTACCACCACTTTTTGCTTACAAAAAGGACAAAAGTGTGGCTAACTATGTCGTTAGGGCAGCATTACCAATCACCAGGGCTCCCACATTACACAGCCTCTTTGGATTACCTCCACCAAAAGGACACCATAAGTGCGGGACATGCACTTGTTGTAATGAGACCATTGAGGATACAGTTTTTACATTCGACAACATTCATTGGAAACACGACACCTTCACGAATTGTAAATCTAAAAATGTAGTATATGCAATTATTTGCCCATGCCCTCTAGTCTACATTGGGAAAACAACACAAGAAATCAGAAATAGGATCACGCAACACAAATCGCGCATCCGCAGGGGGGTAGAGAATGCCCCATTAGTCAACCATTGGACTAGGTGTAAGCACGAAAACACAGATTTGCGATGGACAGTTCTGTCCAAAATTGAAAAAGACCCAAGGGGCGGTGACACCGATGCCAAATTGTCACAGCGTGAAGCAATGCTTATAATGAAATTCAACACCGCTACGCGAGGATTGAATGAAATATCTGAAATTTATAAGCCTAATGCTTGAACCAGTCCACTCCAGCATTTGGTTTGCGCTTCTGCAAAACCGTCTGTGAACTACAAGTCCCAGAAACCCCGGGCTTCAATCATCAACCAGGAAGCACCGAGGCAGCACTCCCACTCGACGACTCGAGCAGTGTGAACCATGCACACCAGCTAAGGAGAAGGACTGACGCCTTGCTCCCGCATCGGTATGTTGTTATGCCTTCATGCCTTCATTTGAATCAACTTGCCCGCACTTTCTACGTCAGTCAGCTAACAACCTTTTCGCTCCGCTTTGCAGCACAGAAGCGGTGGCCCAGTTTACCAATTGACGGAGCAGCGAGTACGAAGCTGTTCGCCAGCGGGTAAGTTTACACGTCCCCTGTCCCTCCCTCCCCCGCATCACGCACGAGCAGAACGAATGATTGGGGAAGGGGTGACACTATATTAAATGTAGTCGTTTGTATTGTCTTCCCTCACACAGCTGCTGTGATCGTTTGTTTTTGGGAAATACAATTCCACTTTGGATTCTTACCTGCCTGCCATTGATTGAGTTCTTAAGACTATTGGATTAAGGTAGGGAGCGGCTGTTGGACACAGGGAGTTGATCCCTCTTTGTTTTACCCATTGAAACCCTGAACAAATTTGCTTAAGCCAGCCTTTCTTATTTTTTCAGAACCAATCCGGTCCTGAGGAGAACCCCCACTAAATTGAAAGGGGTTTGAAACGCGTCGACCAGTTTTCAGTCCCGCATCTGGTCACCATTTCCATTGTGTAACAGTTGTTGCATTTATTTGGTTTAATAAGACATCTTGTGACAATTACAACTTAAATAGATCACAAAAACATGAAAAGAAACATTTTCCACTGACTAAATGACCGATGCTCGGACGCATTGTTTCTTTATGTACAGTTGTTGTGAATGCTTTGTGTATGAATGTATGGCCAAGTGTGTTTGAAATTGTGTATTCATCTGTTTGTATATTTTGTATATAATACCTTTTGTATTTTGTATTTTCCATGCACGACGAATAGTGTGCTCAAAAAGAAAAAAAAGTATATTTAACAAAATAGAATAAACTTGTTTGTGGTTAAAGGAATATAGGTTGTTTTTGCTTCAATCAAAGCAGCTTTCATCTTTAACTTATTAGTGCTTGAAATTGACACTCCAGTATTGGCTCTTGTTTTGTTTAATAATATTAGTTGGACTCAGCCATTCTGAGTAATGAGTCGAGGCCCTTCTTGATTCTTTAGTAAGTCAAGCAAAGCAGTCTGCAGTCTGTAGCCAGACCTACAAAAATATATCCTGACCCAGCCAAAAGCTAATGATATGACTGCAGGGAACCCTGTCATTACTAGAATCCTTTTAAGTACACACCCAGCCAGTGACACAAAGCCAATACTCTGAACACAGAAATACAATTCGACATTTTAATACAGTTTAAAACAGAATGTAAGTTAGCAGAGTATGCATAGGACTTCTTACAATAAGGTGGGGGAACACCCCCACACGTGCCTGTCAGAAACACAATGGGGAGGTAAGCTACTTCTTTTAGAATGAGTAGGACTTCCGGTTCCAAGTACAATGTCTTACTAATTACTAAACGGAAACTAAGGTCTACTCATCTTTACTCAAAGTGTATACATCCAACCTTGAGCACACTCCTGTTTGATGTTAAGATTAAGAGTGGCAGAGCCGCATCCTAAGGGCAGGAATGGAGGGGTAATATCTACCAGCTATCCTTAATCAAGGAGGAAGAATAAGGTCTTCTAGGCAACGGTGTCTTAAAAAAATAAGACAAGTGGCATTTAGGTGTCCAGTCTCCAAAATGCAAATCTTAACAGACCTGATAGAGAACTGAGAAGTGAACTGCTACAAATGAAACAAGGGATAGCAAGATGATGAATCATAACTTATCCTCGTCAATCTATATAGTAGAATTGCACCATCAACCTTAAAGTGTGCCGACGACACAACCCTACAGAAGGCCAACAAATAGTCAGTCTACAATTGTCCAAAGTTCACTATAATTCTTACAAAAATGCAATTCACCTTCACAAATGATTCACATCCGTCTGCTTCATAGCTGCCAATAAGGCTTAAGACCACAAAGAATAGAAACCGTACTTGAACATTGGGGTAGATCACCTTATCACACTGGATATTGACATTGGTTTTTATTGGGCCTAACGTACAATAGATAAAATTGCTTTAATAGTTAGCCTTGCTCAGATTCACTGTTGTATAATGGATCATGGCAAGGCCACAAACAATTAAATGTGCTTAGACAAACGAAAATTGTTATAAACATAAAAAACAAATAAACAACGCATTGACCTGAAAAAGTGATAAGGAAGAAGTTGTGTTGAGCAGGTCACTCACTACCTGTCAGTGCAATCGGGGATCAAGCTTAAAGTTTCCAGAGCCATGCATAGAGCCTATAGGAGTTCTATTATCTTGCTTTCTGATTTGATTGATTGATAGGCTTTATTTCGGTAAGAATTACCATAAAAGCTTTACAGAAATACAATTTACAATAAATATCATATGCAATCTATTTACACACAATTGATAAAAACAGGGAAACGAGTCCTCGGGGCACGATAGTCCGGACATTCAAAGAAGATGTGGGCTACAGACTACTCGAGAGGAACAGGATGCACAAAAAGGTGAAAGTTGATGAGGCCGCTTTCAGCGGGCGACTACCTCACCTACTGGTAGAATCCCCACACAAAACTTAAAAAATACAGGGTGCTGTCAAACGGAATGGAGATAATGTCTAAATAGGGTTCATATGCCACCACATCCTTAATCCTCACAAAAGCTACAGTTGCGTTGCAATGGCGTGAGTCTAGATGTAGGTTTGCAGAGGCCAAGCTCCAATACAACTTTTTGATAGTAGCCTTTGGTGGGGCAGTTTTCGAAGACCATGCATCAGGTAACCCTATCTCCATTAATAATCTTTTGACGTCCCTTAGCCATTTGATACTGGACCACCCTCCCATGGCCATAACCTCAGATAGTGCTTCCGCATAAGAAACTAATTCGGGCACCGCCATAACCGTGCCCAAAGGAGCAGGGGACGAAGTTGTGCTTGGTCCCTGATAGGTCTGCAACCTAAATCCAGTAGCACTGGCACTGTTGGTGTGCTTCATGGAAGAGCCATCAGATCTTTCAAGAATTTGTTCTCCGATTTGGCTAGTGGGTCCAGGTTGCAGGTGCCCCACAGCTCCGCCCCATATAGAGACGGCACTGACCCCTCTCGCTTTATATATTTCCACAACTGGGGCAAGGGGTTTACTGGATGAGGAGCGTTGTTTCTTAAGTAAAGTGCCTCCTACCCTTTTGTGGCCCAGTAGCATTTTATGGATGTGTGAATTCCAGGAAAGGTAATCATTGAGGCGGATACCCAGATAGTCAAATTCAGAAACTCTCTCCAATGGCTCGGAATTCAAAGTCGGAAGTCTGCCAAGTTTCCTGGGGGGGTTCATGACCAGGAACTTGCTTTCTCAGACTCGCAGTTTGTGAACGCACCCACCATGACAGTCTCTAAAATTGACAGCTAAATTTTACACAAGCATTGAGAACGCTAATAGTTCTAGCTTTAGAAAATTTTTGTATGGTAATGTGAAGTGTTACAAATAAATAACATGGGAATGAATATGCATGAGGTTAGAAACATAGTACTGTGCATTAATAGTGGTATAAGTTAAAAGGAAAGACAATTGCACTGCCAAGCCAGACCTAAAAATCCATTTAGGTGTATGACTGCAATTCTCCCATATGTGCTCCTGCCAGAGAAAAACAAATACCATAAATTATCAAGTTATATTAAGACACTTTCATAGCATTACATTGCTATGGGTGTGTCCCTGAAAATTCAAACTCGGGCTGCTGGATGAAAACGATAAAAGCTGCGGGGAGGACAAGCACTTTTTATGTGGCAGCACACACCTTCTGCAAATCAAAACATGTACGGTTTTACACGGTCTACAAAGGAGAAATTCATACAACTAAGGCTGGGCATCCTCCCATCTCAAATCCATCTTCCCCCGTGGAAACGGCCACAAATGCCATCAAGTTGCCGATTATGTGGGGACACAAAAGAGGATATCCTTCACTTAATATGCATCTGCAAAGGTCTGGACAAGGAGCGCAGACAACATCTAAAGCCAACCCTAAAGAAACTGGGAATAAGGACATGCCGGCAGGCAGTCAAAGCATGCTTTGATGGAAAAAACATCCAATTAGCAAGTCATCTGGTAAAATTCCTGGAAAAAGCTGGTAAGAAGCAGAATGACAGAAGGGAGAGCCCGGAAGACACTAATCCACACAACACTTAACTCCGACTACCCTCCCATCAAGCCGCTACCACAAACTCAAGCCACAATTACCACGGATGGATCACGAACCCCAAAGAATCTGTAAAGGCTGCAGGGAGTCTGCGAGCTTGCCTTTTATCCTTTATTCTCTTCCTGTTTACAAAATGACTTAGCATTTAGATAACCGAAAGCCTAATCGTCTTCCAACATATATTTTTTTGCTCAAGTAAGCTCTTAGAACATTTTAAAGTTTATCTAACTGAAATGTTTGATAGTCATATTTTACTAGACAAAAGTTTTAATTTAAGTTCATTTACATGTAAATATGCTGATTGCAATGGTTTTAATTAACTGAGCAATAAATAATTATTCTATTCTATTAAAAAACGTACTACGGAGACTTACCAAAATGTGGATGGAGCCAAAGCCCCTCTATAATGATGCTCACTTAATTGTCCAGCAACAGCTGTGCTTTCAAGCCAGACCACAAAAATGATCAGTACAACACAAGTCCTTGACTAAAGATTGCCATCACGAAACTGTGATTAAATGTAGAGGGCAGCCTAATCAAAGCAAAGGCTAGCAACAGACCAAGAAAACTGTATTTCTCATTTGTGTAACTTAATTAGTCAAGGTATGCCAGCCAACCAGCTTCCTCAAAAGACTGTACGCCTTTCACTAAGCCCAAACACTCAGCTTACACTGGCCTAACAGCAAGCTTTTTGTACACAGCTATTGGTGATTGAAAAGCTGAGGTGAGAGTGGAAGATCTGAGTAAACGTAACAAGATAATGGACAGAGTGCTGAAACTTTACTAACACTCACCTCCAGACAAGAGATCTGGGTTAAATCCATTGTTTTGCTCACCATGCCACCCCAGTTTGGAACGAGCCATATGCAAATCAGTCTTGACCCTGCTCCCGACAAAACAGTCCAGCACGAACTAGAGGAGACCAAATGGGGTGGCAGGGTGAGCAAAAAAACGATTGATTTAACCCAGATCTCTTGACTGGGGGTGAGTGAAAAGTTTCAGCACTCCGCCCAGTCATCTTGTTGTGTTTGCTATGTTCGCCCCAAGTGGTCATGGGTATGCCCAGAATTAGGTCCCATACTCACTATGCCACAAGCTAGCAGGGCTCATGAGGAGTGAAACCCCGAAAAGTGTCCCAAGATGATGGATTCTAGTGCAGGGAGGACCTGGCTTGTCAGTTCAGGCTGGACTGCTCCCATGGGGAGCAGGGTCAAGACTAACTTGCATATGGCTAGGTCCAAACGGGGGTGCCGTGGTGAGCAAAGAAAAATGGATTTAAACCAGATATCTTGACTGGGGGTGAATGTATAAAAAGTTGGCACTCCGTACATCATCATCTTGTGTTTGCCAAGAGTGGACGACCTACCATGAATCACAACCAGACTCCAAATACCAAAAGTTGAGTCGTTTCCCATCTGCCCTTTCCCGAGGAGTAAACAGGAGAGTATCCGATAATATGTAGTCTTAGAAGAAGGCAAAAGAAGCATCTTCTTATACTGCACAGATTTTGAGGGGCATCGTATAGTTACTGAAGCGCCACTGGTATTTTCAATGGAGACAACTGCAGTGCCGTCCCTGTCTGGTCCATTCCAAAAAGACCCTGCACTGAGACCAGAATGAAGTGAAAGGTGAAGCGCGTGAGTTTAAGATCACGCAGCTGCTGTGCCTCCCCCGTCTACAGCATGGATTTACATGTAAGCTCCTACCCGCAGCTCAGTGGGGCGTTCAGATCCAAACATAATAGGGGGGGGTCCTACAAGCACCGAATCATAAGATAATAGTCAACCATCGCAAGCGCGTGTGCCGAACCGGAACAATTTTATCACATAAAATGTGTGTTTTGGGTAGGGTGTCGCTTGAAAACTCATTGGGCATGCTTCTCGCTTCACTTGAACAGTAAACAGCGACAACGACAGGATAGCAGTGGTATAGTGGGAAGTGAGAATGATCACCTTATCTTTACAGATAAATATATAGTTAAGATGCAAAAGTAATTCACAACGATCGCCTAGCATGTTGACTTCAGTGCCACCAGAGGCTACTCATACAGGGGCTGGACAGCTCCTCTCTACCCTGAGGCCCACAGCTCTTCAACTGTCAAAGCTATCACGGCGGAAGCACTAACCCAGTTTCATCTTTCCGGTTACATGCATAGTATCTGGCTTACGTTTTCATGGACTACAAATAGAAAGTAATTTCGAGCAAAAAAGTTAAGAGCAGTATGGAGTCTTTGCCTTTTAATGTTTATCGAGAATTGTACAAACCTTCGGCTGCACAATTCCAATAGAAACAACTGCAAACAAAACACAGAAGGCGACATGCGCCTCCTTCACGAAGGGACAGTGGGTGTCACCGGGGCAGCAATGAGGGTCACGCCCCATACCGCCCCAAACTACCCTCGGAAGAACAGAGTTATGACTGGACATTACCGCCACTCCTGCACATTCCCCTACAACCGACATGGGCAAAGGAAAAATCCAGAAACTTACGCGTTTGGTGCCTCTCCTTCCCCCGCAGAAGTCAACCGGTCTTCACCGGTACCGCCTGCTCCACTGGTGGCCACTAAAAGTTACAGCTGTTCGCCTAGCCAACACTAGTCACTGCAGTACGACTCCTGCCCTCCTCTCCCGCCCTCTCGGGCGAGTCTTCTTCCCTCTTTTATTTTTGTTTTCAAACCGGGCCTCTGGCGCTACCTGTCCTCCGCCATTTGCCTTTCGATTCCGTCACGACAGGCTCGACACTAAACTCTTTACAGCCAATGACGGTGGCCCTTACTCAGCACGAGCCGGGGACGAAGCACGCATGCGCTAACGGATCTCCCGCCTACATAGACATAGTAGAAGGACCAAAACGAAGTTATGAAGAGACAGCTAAAAGCGAAGGATTGTCTTTCCTGGAATTTAGAAATGGTTGGAATGAGGTTGAATAGTACACCGGTTTCATAAGAAAAGTAATAAATGCCGTACGTCTCTGCAAATCAACGAGGAGATGTAACATATGTCGTGGGCTCAACACACTGTTATTCCGCCCAACTCTCCCCGTGCCTAAAAATAAATAAAACTTGACCCTGTAAAATTTAATTTGGTGACATGTAAATTGCTTTAAAGCCCTTGCGCCAAGTTAGCACGATATAAAAATAAACAAATATTTATTGATATCTAATTGTGCTTGCTCCACTTTTAATATATCATGTAGGCTGGTTAGATTGATGGAAAGAGCCAAAATGGAATTAATGTGTAAAACAATTATTTCTTGATATAACCGTGCCTGACTTGCTTGTCCTTTGTCTGTTTTTAAGGTTTGGGACCTGTTCCCCCTAATGCCTTTCTAAAAGCGTCAGATTTAAAACCTGTTTTAAGGAAATATCAGAGGGTGGAGGAATGATTGAAGGCGAAACCGGAAGGTTGCCAGCTTTTTCAGGGAATACTAGTTTGTCCAGAAGTGTGGCTGGTTAAAAAAAAAGATTTAGATGTATATAAATATTTTTTTTCAGTAGCTACATGTGGCGACCGTACGCCATCTTGAGATGGACATTGCATGATGGCACCTTGAAAATTACTTCTTAAAAGTAAACACATTAACCCTTTAAATAAAAAAATGATATATATATATATTGTTCAATTAACATTTATTTGTACATGTACGCAAGTAGAAAAACGATTTTCATCAATAATACAAAATATGATCCAAACTGGGGTTTTGTTAACTTTATATTTTTGCAAGTTAGCCAAATGTTTTGCATGCCTGCCAAAATTTCAAAAGAGGGAGAAAGTGGGAAAAAGAGGGGGAATTTATTTTCCTCATAGTGTGATATTAAAACAGAGTGGGGCATATTCTCAAGGACTTATCTCAGAGTTATCGGCACTTTAGCGCAGCAAAAGTGGCGAAAGAATTATCGCCAAATTCTCAAGCTGGTGAAAACTGCAGATATTGCCAGTTTTCCAGCGATAGCTTCCGCAAAAAACATTGCCACGGATGAGAGCGACAACTAACGCTAATGATATGCAGCGTAGGCGTTCCCATGCAAAAATACACAAAAACACCATTTCGTGCTATTCTCAATGACCAGCCAGATCTGCGATTTGATCCAAAAACAGGCGTAAGGCGCGTTAGCAGCAAGGATTTAACACCTGCCTTTTACTGGTGTAAGGCAGGACGACTACCTGCAGTCTGAAAGGAAGCCCAGCCCAGAGCCACATCTGGAGACCAAGACATATCATGGAGCTACTGAACATGTAGCTGGGAAACCCAAGAGGTCCACAACACCCACCGCCACCACCCCCATGCCCCCTCTGCCCCCCCCCCTCCTTCCCCGGACTACCACCGAGGCAGCGCAGACCAGGACAGCGGACGTTCTAAAAACGGCATTGCCCCTCAGCCACACAATAGCAGAAGTTGGGGAGAGGTGGGAACCAAGTATGTGTGAAGGAGGCAAGTCACCCATGAATAAGAATGCACACAATGCCAAGTGTGATAGTGATGTGCTGGCCAGACCTCAGTATGCAGAGCACAGACCTGTCAATGTGGACATATACTGCTGGTGTTTGTAGTGTTGTGGACAGTGGACACAACCATGTCACCTCAGGCAGTGGGGAATGTAATGATGTGTATGCAGTCTAGTCTTTGTGGGTGGAGTTAGGGGAGTGACAGGAAGAGGAGGAGCAGGGGACAGGAAAGGGGCAGTTAGAGTAGGGACGTGGTCAGGAGTAGCAGCAAGAATAAAGGCTCTCCTAAAAGCATACAGCGTGTCTCTGTCATTATTAGTAGCACAACGCTACAGCTGGCGACGAGGGTGGTATGGTGCAGTCTGTCACCCCTGGACCCCTGAAGACGAGTGACCACGTCCAGCACACGAGGAAAAATCGCCGTCGCGACGCGTGTGCCCTGCGGAGACTGCCACCGAGAGTTAAACGGCCAGCGGTAAATGCCCGCCACTCCGCGACCAGCTAGTCGCGTGGAGCCCAGTCTGGTAAAGGGCTGTTGAGCGCTGGAAATGCCCGCTGTGGAAACGCTGTGGAGCGTTTATGATCGGGTGCTCACCCCGAATGCAGAAGTCAAGTGCGGCGAAGAAAAGAAGATCGGGAGCCCACCCCGATCTCACCTGTTGCCCTGGTGCCCTGGGAGCGTGTGAAGGTGCTGCCTGTTGCGGGAGCCGGCTGCCGGTGAGTGCCGGTTGACTAGAAGCAAACCGAGATTGAATGAGCCCAAAATCTCGTGGGAAATGAGATTTCCAGAGTGGCGGCCATTTTGAAGTCAGGCGGTGAGCTCCAGTCCCTATCAAAGACATAGGGCGGCCATTTTGAAGTCAGGCAAGTTGATAAGGGGCATCAAGCACAAGCAAATACAACAATAAAAGGAAACAAACACGAGCCAATGCAAGAAGCAGAATAAGAAAGACAAACAAGCACATGCAAACACAAGAGGTGAACCAAGAAACAAGCACGAGCAAAGACGAAGGAGTAGAAAACTAAGTAAAAATGACGTCACCACAGCGAAATGTCGCAGGTCCATCGGCGCCCACGTCAAATGCAGCGGGTGTCTCATATTTGCGCACCCCAGAACCTCTGGCCCTGGTAGCTGGAGGTGGCATGGGCCTCAGGTGGCAAGAGTGGTTCGAAGATTTTGAAGATTTTATGAAGGGATCCAAAGTCACTGACGAAGATGAAAAATTAATTGCGCTGCGCTATTTGGTTGGAAAAGAAGTTGGTAAACTAATTAAGGAACTGCCGACTGCGGAAACAGGATCATATGACAAGGTGCGAGATGCCTTAAATAAAAAATTCCTACACAAGATAAACATCGATTATGAAAGGTACACCTTCAACTTAGCTTGTCAAGAAAAGGAAGAACTCATGAGTACATTTATAACAAGACTTCGACGACTGTCTCGTTAATGTGAATTTGATAATTTTCTACGGAGGATGCTATTAGGTTGCGAATCATTGAAGGATGTCAATCAGAGACCCTCAGAAGGCGGCTCTTACAGAAGAGTCACAACCTAGACGAAATTGAAGAGATGACCCGGGTATATGATCAAGCAGAGGAGCATGCCAATAAAATGGAGTCAGGACGTGTCGAGAGGCGGGAACAAGCCTACCGTCTTCAAAGTAGTACCACTCACAAATTCTCGCAAGATCAACGGCGGACATCCAGACCTTCGTCCCGCCAACGCTATGCTGGGCGCAGACACCATGAGTCTGGCCGTGGAGACAAGAAACGAGACCGGCCCCTGAGGTGCTACCGGTGCGGATATGATTTTCCACACACAGATGCGTGTCCGGCGCTCGGGCAGCAGTGCCGTAAGTGTGGAAGAGAAAATCAATTTGAAATTGTGTGTGGGGAGTATCGTAAGGACAGAATGAAAGAGTCCGCGAGATCCTCTCGCCCGGTCACGAAGCGGCATCATGCCAACCTCCGTTTCCTCACATTCAAGCAGAGAGTCTTGCAAGTCGCAATGGATGAGAAGATCTCTGTCCAGAGAATCCAGGTCAGCATCTCCAGCATCGCTGTGATAGAGTGCGCAGGTCACCTGGGTCACTAGTTTACCACTTTCCACGCACTGGGCCCTGGCGTGCATATGACGACTGAGTTTTGGGCGATCCGGGTGAGTCTTACACGCTACTATGAGTAATTCAGGGGGTGACTCTCTCACCACTTACTATTCATGTACCTGACTTACCACAGGCACATTACTCCTGATGGATCAGGAGCTAGCAGTGGACAGGTAGCAAGATTCCTAAGAAGAGTAGAATACCTTATACATTTAGTACATTTATTAACACTTTATGATGTATAATGACCACAGACACCTGATGGGTTTTCAAAGCTTTATGTAGAGTAAGTTTAGAATGAATATGCCATGATTATAAGGCAGATACAAATCAGAACATCAATAATCAAGATTAAAGCCAAAATGTAACTATGGATTAGGGCAAGCACCATAGAGTATTAGGAAACACTACAAGGTATGAGTATTTGGGAACATGCTATTCAGTACGAATTTAAGCTAAGGCAGGGGACGTGAGAAGGACCTTATGTGTGCACTAATATTCTTAAAACTAATTCCTAAACTTTATGCTATTCTTACTAAGTTCACAGCTACCATACTAAAGGGAAGGAATAATGGAACAAGCTGAATAAACAGTCAGTTTTAATAATATCCTATAGGTAGGGTAAAAAGTGGAACATCACTAATAAACAATTGCATATAAATCACTTTTAAAAAGGTGATAGGGAAAATACCACAGGCAAGAGTGCTTTATTAAGAGGAGGAAAAAGGCAAAGGTATAGTTAGACGGACACCTACAAGTATATTTACCTAGGACAGAATGAGGACTAACCCTGGCCACGGGTCAGCTTGGGAACAGGCGAGGACAAGGACCCTCAAGGATTCAGAATGCCAGTAGGCGAGCAGGTACAGCTCATGGACAGTCAGGACAGGATACCCCTCAGGATTTGGATCAGGACTGGGCTCATCAAAGGGCACGACCAAAACCTGCAGCTTCGGATGCAACGCCTGCGTTACCCCCTCTCTGCACGGAATCCGCCAGTAACCCCGATTTGGTTTTTCGAATCTCCCAGCTAAGCGCTTCGCCAGCACTTAAGACTATTTCCACCCCTTGGAGTTTGTGGAAAGTATGGACAGAGTGCTCCGCAGCGCTCTGTATCAATCACCTATAGAGTTCGTAGGGTCAGTGACAGGTCTGCTACTCGGACAAGTCGGACAATTTTCTATAACTAAACTAGACTAGTTATACTGTTCTGGGACCCCTAGACCACCCACAAATGTTGCAAGTGACAAGGTCCCATCTTTCGATTGGTCAAGAGAGGTGGTTAGGTCATTGTCACCTCCTAAATTCTGCGTTCCCATGTTTAATATTCAAATGACAGTACCCACCCCTTGCATTCCAGTTCCCAGGGTATACGTGAAGGGAAAACAATAGAGAATACAGTCATAATCGCACAAGTTGATACATTTTATACACAATTCGGGTCCTCTCCTAGGCCATGGAGCAGGTTCCCAGGAGCATCTTGCTTCAGAGGCCAGCTGGCTTGTCTCTGCTTCTGCGCAGTGGTGTTTTTCCCTCATCACGTGAGTGGGGAGTTACGGGCTTCAAATATGGAGTCAGTTCCCCGTCCCAGGCCCATGGATGCGTAATACATAAAAAGTAAGCGAAAACAAATTAGAAACACAAAAAAAATGAATACACTGTATACCATGAAAAGCTTCACTGTACCCCTTACTTTATAATATCTATAGCATTAAAGGTTAGTGCGGGAAAGACAGATATGCAGAAGCAGCATGAGCTAGCAGAGAGCATGGTTAAAGACAAGCGGCCATATTTAGCAGTGATGCGCATGAGCGAAAATATCCCTCCAAATTGCGAGTGCGTCACATCACGTGGGTATGACCGACGCATGCGCAGACTGGATTTCTGCGAAGCGGCCATTCAGCAGTGTACAAGCATGGTTAGGATGAAAAGACACATAGGCAAGCCTCCTGGGGACACCCGTGTGTTGGGAAAAAGGCGAGATAAAATGACAGACAGGTTGAATTAATATTATTACGAGTTAAGCGAGGTTCATGAGTGAGAGCAAGTCGCTTTACGTGCGAATCCTTGCTCCATCAGCTGTACACTGATGAATATGCCAGTATGGTCGCTGATCCAGACCAACTGAAGAAGTACCCCAGATTGGACATATGTGTGGGAACCCATGCAACTAAGTTTGTACTGGATAGTGGGGCATCCTTGAACTATATCCCGGTAACAGAGTACAACTAAATGCGGCCGCCACCCACCCTGAGCCCGGCACACGTCAGGGTATACACATGGATGTCGAAGAAACCTCTTCCATGCCTGGGAAAATTCGCAACCACGCTCCAGCACAAAACCACATCTGTGCCGGCTCACATACATGTCATCGATGGCCCGGAAGCTGACTGTCTCCTCTGCCTCCCCACTGCTGAGCGTCTTCGGCTGGTTGAAATTCTATATCAGGTGAGTGATGATCCCGATATTACACACAAGCTCCCTAAACTATTCTCCGGACTTGGAAAAATGACCAGATGTCAGATTCGGTTACATATCAATGAACAAGTAAGACCTGTAGCACAACACCACAGGCGAGTACCCTTCCATCTTCAACAAGCTGTGGAAGATGAAATTCAAGAACTATTACGAACAGACATTATTGAGCGGACAGAGGGCCCCACCCCGTGGGTCTCACCAGTGGTGATCGTGCCAAAGAAGGGCACTCCAGGCAAGGTGCGCCTGTGTGTGGACATGAGACTTCCAAACACAGCGATAGAAAGAGAGCGTCATCCAGGTCCTCACTAAAGTGACATGATCTCATCTCTTGATGGCGCACGGGTCTTCTCCAAATTAAACCTGAAAAAAGGTTACCACCAGCTGGAACTGCATGAGAAGTTGCGCTATATAACAACTTTCACCACTCATCTGGGGCTATTCCGATACAAGCGTCTTAGCTTTGGAATTTCGTCTGCAGCGGAGATTTTCCAAGAAGCCATCCGCCAGACCATACTGTCGTGTCGGGGCCCTAGGCCCTCATTGTAGTAATGACTGCGACACGGGCACCAGATATGTAGTTGGTTACTGAGCCTCGAGCACGTGCGCTCGGCTCTCTTTATTAGCTGTGTCACGTGGTCTCGTGACATCAGTGGTGGGTGGGTGTTAGGTGTATCATTACATGCAGAGCAACTAGACTGTGTCTGCTAGGACACTACATTCCTCCCACACTTTAATGAAAATTAAGGAAAAGACAAAAGTCCGAACCGGTGGGGGAAAGTACATAAATATACAGTAATTACAAATTTACACAGAGTCTCTTCAGCTGCTTGCTTGATGGTGATGAAAATTGCTGCTGAAATTTTAGTTCTTCTTGGCTTCTCGTCTTGGTTCTCGGTGGGCGTGCGCTTCTGGACTTACACCGCGGAATTGTGTTGGTCGGTCCACTGAGATCTTGCTTTTGAGGGTGACGCCAAACAGGATAAACCAGATGTTAGACTAGGATGATGTTGTCTTCTGCTGGTCCGTCGGTTTCTTCACTGTCAGAAGCTTGGCTTCACATTGCAAGGATAGAGTGTTTGAAGGACATTCTTCTCACTAGGATGCCCCTCTCGCGGGTATTCTTCTGCCACGAGATGTACCGGAGGCCCTTTGCATCAGGTTTCCACTAGGCCGGGTATTGTTCCACAGCGTTGCTCCAACTCCACAGTCTGCGTGTGAATGGAGGAGACGATGAGGGTACTACCTCACAACGTCCGTAGCTCCACCTGAAAGGTAGTTGTTGACTCCTGCCTTTGCGCACAAGTTCCTCTTCTTCCCGGGACGTGCAGGTGAGACGGCGATGGACCCATCTCTCGTGTCGGGACTCTCTTCCACCGGTGTCCCTGAGGCCTTTGCCCCTTGGATCTCCACGGGCTGGTGGGGATTGGTCAGTTCTCCTTGTTCAGGCCATCTGAGCTCCCTCCGCTTCCAGACTTCCGTTCAATCCCAAAGGTGGGTGTTGCCAATGGTCCGGCATGTGCTCTCCTACCGTCCACGGGTCGTCGGGGTCTTGTGAATGGGTAGCTGTTCTGTTCTTGGTGCTCTCAGTGTTCTCCTAGACGTGTGGGTCACTGTACACAATGTTGTGGTGTGCCACCTCTTCTTCTTTTAAGTGTGTAGACTTATCACACCTCTCCTCACCTTTTCCAGATGTTGTTCTTGGCGTCGTGCCACATGACTTCTTCCTTCATTCTTTTCTCCATGGCGTTGTGCCACTCATTCTCCCTTCTCCTTTTCGCGACACGGTGCATTTAGTGTATGGTGCGAATGTCCAAGAACATGACAAAGCACTAGACCGAGTGTGCCACGCTCTCCTGGAAGCTAACCTCACCCTCAACAAAGAAAAGTGTGAATTCCACCAGTCCACTCTCAAATTCTTTGGACACGTGTTTTCCGGAGCCGGGATGAAGTCTGATCCCGAGAAGGTGATGGCTCTAAATGACACCAAGAGTCCCCAAGATGTGAGTGATATCAGATCTTTCTTGGGAATGGCGAGCTACTGCGCCAAGTATATCAAAGACTACGCCACCATCAGCCATCCGTTACGTGCTCTTACCAAACAGGGCAACCATTCAACTGGACTCCTCAATGTGAGCGGGTTTGACGCAAGTTTGCTGGACATAAGACGTCAATTAAAGATGTCACTAGGAAGTGTTAGTTATCAGTTGCTCATTAGAGTTTCATTACTAATCAAAACACAGCAAGCGGGGATTTCCAGGTTTGCTGAGTTTTTATCTTGTTGAAGAACTCGGAGTGTTAATCTAGGAATATCAGATAGTGACTTCTGCTCTGTCATTGCACTAATTGGTCGCAAAGGAAGTGGCGGAGAGCTATGCTGGAATGTGGCTCTGTTCGTGTGAGGCCAGAGATGACTTTTCTGAAAATCGCACTTGAACGGTTATGCCAATATAGGGAATAAATGGATTTATAGCCGAATAGGGGCATACGGTCACAGTATTGATCAGGAACCTAGATAAACACGCAACACCCACTCCACGTTTTCATGTCCATCAAATTACTAAAACTAAGCAATTAGATGCATGTGTAACATTGCCCACCCCAAAATACATAAATGCATTCGAAATAGGCGTACTTGTAATACATGAAATTTAGGTACTGTACGTTTTTTGAAGCATAGTAATCATTCAAAAATTATTGCATATGAAATCAATGAACGATTATGCAAAAAGAATTACACATGAAGTATCTCTGACAGAAGAAGGGCGAGATAAATCATCACATAAAAATGCATTGTAATAACATGTGCTAGAGGCTGGTGTAATGTTGTTATGTCTCTAGATGTGTTTAGAAATAGAAGTGTGAAGCTTCTGTTCTCTAAGAATAGTTTTTACGTTAAGCAAAGAATTGTTCGTGCCAAAAAAAGGTCAATATTAAAAAATGTCCAATTCAAAGAATTATTGCTTGAACGGGGAAAAATAGAGTTCCAAAGCTTTTTGCAGTTTTTGTTGATCAAAACTGAAGGCCGAATTCAGAGTTCATGGGAACGCTGTGTGTCGGAAAAGCTTCTAAAAGTTATTGTTTCTGTACGGGTGAGAACATCGTATCAGACAGGCTCTCAAAGAATTGGTCTACAAATTCAGGTGATAGTTCAACCAAATTAGATAGCGCTGTAACTTGGCAGGTGTGAGAATGATTGCTGTCATCATAGTCGGGACCAGCAATGCTCACTGAACGTTGTACCTGGATGATGTTGCTTTTGTCACTCGCTCCACTGTTACCACTTGGCTGTAGCACAGGAGTCTCCACGAATGCCGTCATCAGGATTGGTAGCCGCTGGGGACAACACAATGCGTGAGCCGTTATTGGACTGAGCAAAGTATCGACGTCCATTGGTACTGCTGATGGAAGTGAAAGACAGATGTCCAACACGCATTCATCGCCGCAAAGCATACACCGTAGCACAGGTAAAATGCAATTTTGCCATATCGGTCTGAATGAAAGGAACCAGGTCATGTTTAGATCTCTCAGCCTGGCCAATCCAAGGACGTTAGTTATCCTGTCCCGGTAGCGCATTGCTAGGATTGTCTCTTCCATTCCCATGGGAGCTATGTCTGAGCCGAGGCTTGCCATAACGAAGCAGGAGGGTCAAAAATAGAATCCCTGCGACGAGTCCCAAAAATAATGGTATGCCGCCAAAAACAGAGTGTACAAAATTAGGAACGATTCCCAAAATTGCCTGGAAGGGTGTTAGCAGTCCCGTAAAGACTGTCTTAAATATGCCTGGGATGCTTGTTGCACTAGACATGTTAAGGAGTTGGCTGAACATTTCTACGAAATGCACGGGGCAATTTGTTGATAAAAGGTCATGAACTTCAGTAGCTGTCCTTGCAACTAGAAGATCATACGTCTCTTTTGATGACGTTATAGGCACTGTTGTCTGTAAAAGTACAGATTTCATTTTGCTTAATGTATCAATTCGTATAGAATAGAGATTCAGACGAGGCCAGATGGGAGTCACTGTGTCTGCAGGCCCACTCGGAAACAATGCTTGCATACAGCATTTGACCATGGATGTTACTTCTACTAGATAACTTTTCCCTGGCACGAGGCCACAACATCTGTGATCCGTTCTAAGAATGTAACTCCCGTTCGAAAGTTGCATAAAGAAGGGCTCTATCTGAGTTGCAGGTGTGACTAGCTGGTGGCATGAAAGGTTGTTAGAATTTCCATCACATGCTCCGTGTAAATTAATACCCTGACACAAAAGTATACCGCTTAGTGAATGTTTACAGTTCTCACCACTAAGAAATACATTTTTGTCGCTGTCACTATAGCAAGAATGAGTGTATGGTAATTTCCATTCTGATTTTACATATCCTTTACCCAATTGTTCATATTGGCCAGCAGGTATGTACTCAAAGCACTTTTTAAATCGGAAAGTTGTTATCGGAATTGTGATAATTCCGTGTATTATCCATTCAATGACAGGACTCTCTGACATTGTCAATGGTAATCTCTCGAGTTTTTCGATGCTCAGGATTGTATAGTCTGCTCCTTTCTGTGCCAAACTGATCTGTTTATCAGTAAGGTTAAAACTGGAAAATAATGACGTTGTGTTGATTAAACGCCAAGGCACATAGCCTGAACGAAGATTTTGCAGCGTCCAGCCTAATTCTATAATAGAGCATAATTGAGATTGGCCATGTTGTAACATTAGCAAATCTCTGTCTATCACATCAAAGGCAGAGGATACAATATTGTCCAACGAATATATTCTGGAAGACAGAGTCATTAACCCATTGTCTACTACAGAAAGTGATTTCTCCAAATTAATACGATCAATTTCTCGTATTTTCTCAGCAGTTTCAATTTGCTTTACTTTCCAAGCCTCCTTGTAAGCAGCATAGATACTGGTCGCTATGAAACGCTTTTGACGCTGTTTGCGTGGTCCAAGAATGAAATCGCGCAAATCAGCACCATCTTTTAGTAAAGACAAGTGTTGCTTAATTTCAGCCAGTGTGGATGTTGTTAGCCATTCAAGGCAGAGTTTCCCTACACTGTATGTTGTTATAATCCCTGGATGTTGTCTCTGGGAGTATCTCGAGTCTAATCTGGTCATTGGTAACCCCTGTGTTTTATTCAGGAATCTATCTTGACAGCTATTTGTGTCTGTAGGCCAGATTAACTACTTTTTCCAATCAGGATTTGTTCTGTTGAAATGTAAAATTTGTGACACGTCTAATTCAATATCTGTGGTTGCATTCTCAGGTATTGGCTTTGATATAGGCGGTGTTTTAAGGTCTTTGATCTTAGCTAGGCCAAGACAAGATGTTTGGTGTATTGTGTCATTTAAAAATAACATTTGTTCTGGTATCATGCAGGTTCTAAATAGTGCTTCAATGCCTTGCACCTGCCAATCTTTTGTACCCCAAATTGTTTTCGTTTCAATATTATTTTTCCAATAATCAAAACCAAATGTCATCATTTTGTCATAAAATGCTTCTGAATATATCAATTTAGAATTTGTCAGCATTGTTTTCATTCCTGTTTTATCTAACAGTTTGTAATAAAACGTTTCTGCATCACTAGTGTTAAACCCTGAGAAGTATTTGAATTTCTCAAAAAATGCTTTAGAACTGCTTTTAGGTGGTGTAGAACAATGTTCCCATTGATGATACATAAAAACATTTCTATGCTGTGCAGATTTATGCAAATAATGATCCCCATAGTGGGTGTAACAGAATAACTGCTCATAACTAGATGAACCTTGTAAATAATCATGATCTGTGAATCTAGCTGACATTACTAAATCAGACATCATGTCATTAATACTGTTAAAGTCCCAATCATCAGAGAATGTACTAGGTGTCACAAAGTCACTTAAGGAAACCTTTAGTTGATGAGGATACTTCAGGATTTCGACCGGACCATATATCTCATAGTCTGTTTTCTCCCATACTAACCCACCAGGTATTGGAATTGCTGTGACATTTACTGTTGACAGTTCCCTTTTCTTCACGTGGGATGATCTGTGTGGTTTCAGGACTAGGTTGATGTTCTGACTTGCTGTGTCCATTGTAATATATTTTCCTTCAATGAATTTTCCCAAACACAGTACCATGATGAGCCAAAGCAGGTGGAAAAATACACCTAGACCGAACCAGAACTCTATCCAAGGGGAAATTAGGTAGATTTCCTTCAGTTGATGAAAGAGTTCTGTTGCTTTTTCTTTAAAAGTCTTTTTAGTTTCTGGCATCACTTCGGGGTCGTTTTGATCTTCAGAGAAGTTGTCGAAGTTGATGAAATAACCAGAGGCAGTTCTGTTAATTGATGGGATTGTTCTTTCAATCTGTCTCTCGGTAGCACTTTCTGATGCCACATCATTGTAGACTGGTGTTGTTTCTTGACGAACTGTTTCAATCTGTGTCTCAAGAGGCACGAGCTCCATGGCATTATTGCATAGTCCTTCATTGTGCACTGCAGGCTGATCGAATGTGATGAGTCTTTCAGTTTGAACCTCTTGGATTGTTGCAAGTTTGGGTATTCTGTTGTTTCTTGGGAGTCCACTGGGCCTACTGTTGATTATAGGCCACATGCTTGTGGTTTTACCAGATCGATAGACACGACTCTGTTCTCCTTTTTACCAGCAAGGGGCGGTAGCACAACTGATCTTGTTCCGGTGACTGCCAAGACAGGTACTGCTTTTCTGTAAGAAGGCCCAAATTCCTTCTTAACCGCGATCTTTTCTCGGACTAGATCCCCAATCTTTGGAATCCTGACAGGCCTTGCTGGGGCTGTTGCTGGTGGTGCCTCGTCAGTGGTACCTGGCTGTTGCTTTAACTTTATGTTGCTTAATGATTTTCTTGTTTCATTCAGTTCCTGTAAAACAGCCAAACGATCTTTGATGTCAAAGTCTGTTGTTTCTTCTTGTACCACTGACATCTGACTATCGAGGTCCTGAACACGCATTCTAATTCCGAACAATAGTTCGTATGGGCTGAAACCTTTTAGAGAATTTCTTGGCATGTTGTTAAGACTAGTCTGGACACTTATTAAATGTTTGACCCACCCAGCGCCTGAACCTAATACCTTCGCTGTTATAGATTGCTTTATGTCACGGTTTTTTCTTTCTACCACACTGTTCCCTTCGGGGTGCGACGGACAAGAATACCACAACCCAATTCCCATGCTAGCCATGGCCTCCTTAGAAGCTCGAGAGCTAAAAGCAGGACCCTGGTCAGAATGGAACGTGGTAATTGCGTATGTGCCGATATTGACTCGCAAATCTTTTATAACCGTTCTAGCGTCAGCCGAGCGCTAGAGGCCTCATTTTCTTAAGTGCTTTTCGTCTTAACTATTAATAGGACGCAGGATGGGGTGTAGGCAGCATTACGCTCTTTCTGACTGGTAGCCGGTAGCAAGGTTCGCTACTGCGATCCCTATTGCAGTTTTCACAGTTGTTTGCATATATTTGGTGTTTTACACTCATTCCCGGCCACCAGAATACTGATTGTAATTCAGTCAGTGATTCCTTGATCTCTCTGTGCCTAGGACCCAAACCCATATGTGCGTCTGCTATTAAAAATATTCTCCTGTTCGTGTTTGGAATTACTCTGTCCCCCACTCCAGGGATTCAAGCAAAAGGAACGGAGTTTGCATCGATTATGTATGCATAATTGAGTAGATAGTTTACGGGTAGTGCTGCGCAGTCGCCTTTTACGGTCGTTTTTACTGCCAGCATGGTTTCCCCGTCTATGTATTTATCTGTACGCTTTTTTGTGGCTACGGAAGCCGGTTTAGTTGCTTCCGCTTTGGCTGTATTAGCCAATGAATTCCCTGCAACGTGAACGCCATCACGTCGAAGACTCTGTGCGTGAATCACGTGAGTCTTTTGTAGTTCTTTGTGTAAAAGAGCTACCTCGTTCCAGAGCAATTTATGCTGTATTGTGGCACCTGTGTCATCTTTGTAGTCGTTTTCGATCCAACTCTGCAGTTTATTGTTGTAAGAGTTGACGCAAAAATGAGAATCGCACACTATAAGTGTCGGGAATTCACGATCTGCATTTTCGAGCGCCATCTTTAAAGATCTGATTTCAGTTCTCTGAACCGAACAGTTTCTTAC
Organism: Lissotriton vulgaris; assembly: GCF_964263255.1. Lineage (NCBI taxonomy): Eukaryota > Metazoa > Chordata > Amphibia > Caudata > Salamandridae > Lissotriton > Lissotriton vulgaris. The sequence goes on along the minus strand of NC_141693.1, from coordinate 568,004,390 downwards.
AGATTCAGTTTTTGTTACTTTCGGTCTGAATTTACCGCACAGCCAACGACCTTTAATGATCGCACATGCTGCATCGTAGAATTTTCTCTCTACGTTGAAATGCTGTACAAAACTATCTGTATAGATTATACAGGCGTATTGTGGGAGAGGCAGAATTTCGATTGGCAGAGGATATTCTTCTTCATATTCTAAATCATTCAGTTCTTCAAATTGCGGGGCGAAATAGTATTTCACGTCTTCCGCTCCTAGAGAATCTACGCACTGTATCCACTTCGGATCCAGTGACACTGTAGGCAGGTTTACTGGGCTGAATAGCGCTTAGAAGGCGGATCCCGCTGTAAGGATATTAATCCGTTTGCCGTGTGCTAGTTCTCGTTCATTTGCTAATGCGATTTGCACTGCTTTCACAGTTCTTTCTGTGGGACTGAATGCTTTTTCTGCTTGTGTGTACAAATGTGATTTGTAAGCTATTGGTACCTTTTCTCCCTCATTAGAGGTTAGGTATGTGAATCCGCATCTTCCTGGGATGATTCGGATTACAAGATCACGTGTGTTGTCACGTGTATCTAATTTTGTTTTTGCTAACATGTCTGTTTGCAGTGATCTCAAAATTTCTGTGTGTTTTTGAGTCCAATTGATTTGTTTAAAATCAGGTTTAATTAGTTCGTAGAGAGGTTTAACCCTCTCTGCGTAATTTAGTATGTAAGTTCTTCCGAAATTCAGAAAACCTAGAATGGATTGTAAATTCTTCAGCGTTTTTGGAGCTTGGAGTACAGCGCACTTCTCTAAGAAGTTGTCCGCTAGGCTTTTCCCTTCACTTGATAACTCGTACCCTAAGAACAGTACTGTCAGATGGGCAATTCGGGACTTTTTAAAGTTGAATTTGTAACCCTCTGCTGCGAACCCAAGTATAATGGTGTTCACTCTTTTCAAGTGAGTATCCAAGTCGTCGTCCGTGAGATAAATATCATCTACGTAAGATAATGCTTCATCATCATAGATTTGTAGTAACTCTGTTACCCTAGCTGAGAATAGTCCTGGGCTGTTCTTGAACCCCTGTGGGAGTCGACAGAATTTTTTCTGTGACCCAAATGCGGAGAAAGCGGTCAAATATCTGCTTTCCGGTGCAATGTTTTGACAAAAGAAACCATTAGATATGTCTAATGTCGTTTTATATTTTTTCCTAACTATGTTATTCATTAGGGCTGCACTATGCGAGGTTTGTACTGCAAAAGTTTTGCAACATGTATTAAGATGTCTGTAGTCCAAAACTAGACGATATGAATTGTCTGGCTTGGAGACAGGAAACAAAGGATTGTTCATTTGAGAGGTGCATGTTTCAATCACCCCCTGGTATTCAAGTTGATCTAAGATCTCCCTGACTTGTTTTTTAGCTTCTTGCTTTATGGGATACTGCCGTTGGGGAGTTGGTTCACTTTTTAGTTGGATTTTGTGAGGAGGTGAATCCTCATCCCATCCTACATGATTTTTATATAATGCAGGTGCCTGGGCTACTGCCCATTTCCTTGCATATGTGTATTTTTTGTGAATCGGAATGTGATTCGAGAAGGCAGGCATAATCACTTCTTCGCCACGAGGGCACTCCCTGACAAACTCTGGGGGCCAATCTTTTTCAGCTAACAGAATATCATAGCCTTTTGAGAGCTTATCCCAAAATAGACCCTTAATTTTCCTAGTCTTATCACCCTCCATACGCAATGTTATTTCGTATATTTTATGGGGCTCGCTAAGTCTGGCGTCGGCAGTTTCAACTTGAATGTATTCATTCGTGTCCACTGTCTCCAGATGACTCATCAAGATCTTGCGCGCTATACTGATTTCTGCTGCACTGTCCAACATTGTCAATGCCCACTCCCCGTTTTTCAACTGTGTCCTCAGTATTCTCGGCATGGTTGATTACTCTAATACTGGCTACCTTCTTTTTCTGAAATTGAGATTTTTTACACTGAGCAGGTTCCTTGTCTTTGGACTTGGTGTGCTCTCCTGGGTCTGACTGTCCTCTTCTTTCCGAATTCTGTGGAAAAGATCGAGAGGGACGTGTATCAATACTTTGATATCTATCAGGTTTTTTTAGATTATCCCTATTTCTAAGGTTATATCTTTTCTCAGAGGGCTCCCGCTGGGGAGACTGGCGTTCTCGAGTCGGAGTTCTTTCCCTCCGTCGAGGAGACCTTCCTCTGGACTGGAAAACTTTTTCCTTGGGAGTGGATTGTTTATTTCCATCCCAGCTCTTTTTAGGAGTGTTTGAATTATTTCTAAATAATTTTACTAACTCTCTATAAGCTTTTGTTAACTCTCCTATGTTAAATAAGAGTTCTTCTTTTGACATTTTTCCAATGTCCGGATGTGGTGTGTAGCTGGCTAGAACCGGCCACGTTGCTCCTGGTCTACCTAGTGGACCGAGCCTGGTTATGTGATCATTGTGTTTTAGGGCGCCATTAAACCAGAGCAAGTGCTCTTGAAATTTAAGTGGAATTTCAATCTCCTCGAAAGGAGCGTACTCTTCCGGAGGTTTCTCTATTTTGTAATAGTGAAACTCTTTTGTTCTAGCGTTTACCGCTGGAAAGGTTATCCATGAATAGAATACCTCTGTCTGCCGATACTCGTGAGCCTCTATCACGAAAATCACTGTACCACCTTGTGGTGTCAGTCCGTTTTCTATAAGTTTTAACGTTATAGATCTTCTTAAGTGGACCGGGATGATAATAGCATCCGGGTCTGTCTGTTCGGGACCTTGCTGAGTCGCATCTACTGCGGCCCCAGTGGTTCCGTTATTTTCTGGCATTGTAAAAATGCAAGGTTTGCAGAGTAGGTCTCCAAGGAGACAAAGATTAGGTGCACAATATTTTGGAACACTGTATCCTTCAACGTTGAATAAACCAAAGCTTTACATAGGAATCTCTTCCTACTAAGGTCGGGCGGATTTTAACCTTTCACCCACTCCAGACGTCTATTGGAGTATTTACGGGAGAAAGGGGTGTGAAATATGCACGACTGAGTTACTCTAAAAGTCTTGCGTTAGTTTATCGCCTTACCAAACGTTTGGGCGCCATGTAGTGTAGTTCCTAGTTTCCCACTAGGCCCTGCGCATTGGAATAACATAAACAGTAGTATCGACGTGGAACTGCGGATATTCCAGGCCTCCACTGACTATGCTAAACTTAATTGGGTGTGTTACCAACTAGCTCAGAGGTCACTGGAAACTTTCTTCTCTGCATGGGAAGTGATCAGCTTCCTTGGCACAGACAAGAAGGGATTCAGTTTTCCAACAACCGTGCAACATGACAACTTTGCTCCTCAGATCAAGAGTCAATCTCTAGGGTCGTGTGAAACAATAGACAGGTATTTCACTCAGTCAGTTTAGTGCAGTTTACTTTCACGAGATGTAGAGAATAGAGAGACGGGCGTTTGTCAATAAAGGGTTAACATTTATTGAACAGTCTTTCTTCTCGTACAAGAGAAATGAATTGCCACAATTGCAAGAATTGTTATGATAAAAAGTACGTACAGTAAGATAAGTATTGCGAAATAGAACTGTAAAAGCATTGATATGGTTTCTTAGCCATACAATGGTTTAAAAGTCATAAAACATATATACAGTCATATATACATTAGGCTAACATACTCAACTGGTGCTTCTAACTAAGCCTACCCCAGTGTGCCTGACCTAAGCCTAACACGTGGAAGGGGAGTAAGTAAGTAGCTTTAAGTTAAGTTGGTTTTGCCAAGGTTTGTTTCAAGAATTCTCGTCTAAGGGTTTAGTCAACACCATACCTCTGAATAGAATGATGGAGGATTGGTATCTCCTTCAGGGGTCACTCTCGATATCCCAGTCACCCGCGAGGGTAGACCGGAAACGCCGGAGCTGGATTTCTCTGCAGGAGAAAGGCAGCGGGTCTCTTCAGCGCGTCGAGGAAGGAGGGGGGACAGCGTCCGCGGGCAGCTGGAATCTGCTGGATGTCTTCGCAGAGGGACGGCTGTTCAGCTCCTAAGCGTACTGTACCATCGTTCGCGCTTTAGCAGCGATAATGGTATCAGTAGCTTCACCACCAAGGGGACAGCAGGCTGCAGCGACAGGGTGCTTGCTTCACCAACACGGGGTCTTGCAGACAGCTGGCATCAGCAACAGTAGCTCATTGCTTAAGGCAACGTTGGTAATATTTAAACCTGACAGGTGCCGGGTTTGACGCAAGTTTGCTGGACATAAGACGTCAATTAAAGATGTCACTAGGAAGTGATAGTTATCAGTTGCTCATTAGAGTTCCATTACTAATCAAAACACAGCAAGCGGGGATTTCCAGGTTTGCTGAGTTTTTATCTTGTTGAAGAACTCGGAGTGTTAATCTAGGAATATCAGATAGTGACTTCTGCTCTGTCATTGCACTAATTGGTCGCAAAGGAAGTGGCAGAGAGCTATGCTGGAATGTGGCTCTGTTCGTGTGAGGCCAGAGATGACTTTTCTGAAAATCGCACTTGAACGGTTATGCCAATATAGGGAATAAATGGATTTATAGCCGAATAGGGGCATAAGGTCACAGTATCGATCAGGAACCTAGATAAACACGCAACACCCACTCCACGTTTTCATGTCCATCAAATTACTAAAACTAAGCAATTAGATGCATGTGTAACATTGCCCACCCCAAAATACATAAATGCATTCGAAATAGGCGTACTTGTAATACATGAAATTTAGGTACTGTACGTTTTTTGAAGCATAGTAATCATTCAAAAATTATTGCATATGAAATCAATGAACGATTATGCAAAAAGAATTACACATGAAGTATCTCTGACAGAAGAAGGGCGAGATAAATCATCACATAAAAATGCATTGTAATAACATGTGCTAGAGGCTGGTGTAATGTTGTTATGTCTCTAGATGTGTTTAGAAATAGAAGTGTGAAGCTTCTGTTCTCTAAGAATAGTTTTTACGTTAAGCAAAGAATTGTTCGTGCCAAAAAAAGGTCAATATTAAAAAATGTCCAATTCAAAGAATTATTGCTTGAACGGGGAAAAATAGAGTTCCAAAGCTTTTTGCAGTTTTTGTTGATCAAAACTGAAGGCCGAATTCAGAGTTCATGGGAACGCTGTGTGTCGGAAAAGCTTCTAAAAGTTATTGTTTCTGTACGGGTGAGAACATCGTATCAGACAGGCTCTCAAAGAATTGGTCTACAAATTCAGGTGATAGTTCAACCAAATTAGATAGCGCTGTAACTTGGCAGGTGTGAGAATGATTGCTGTCATCATAGTCGGGACCAGCAATGCTCACTGAACGTTGTACCTGGATGATGTTGCTTTTGTCACTCGCTCCACTGTTACCACTTGGCTGTAGCACAGGAGTCTCCACGAATGCCGTCATCAGGATTGGTAGCCGCTGGGGACAACACAATGCGTGAGCCGTTATTGGACTGAGCAAAGTATCGACGTCCATTGGTACTGCTGATGGAAGTGAAAGACAGATGTCCAACACGCATTCATCGCCGCAAAGCATACACCGTAGCACAGGTAAAATGCAATTTTGCCATATCGGTCTGAATGAAAGGAACCAGGTCATGTTTAGATCTCTCAGCCTGGCCAATCCAAGGACGTTAGTTATCCTGTCCCGGTAGCGCATTGCTAGGATTGTCTCTTCCATTCCCATGGGAGCTATGTCTGAGCCGAGGCTTGCCATAACGAAGCAGGAGGGTCAAAAATAGAATCCCTGCGACGAGTCCCAAAAATAATGGTATGCCGCCAAAAACAGAGTGTACAAAATTAGGAACGATGCCCAAAATTGCCTGGAAGGGTGTTAGCAGTCCCGTAAAGACTGTCTTAAATATGCCTGGGATGCTTGTTGCACTAGACATGTTAAGGAGTTGGCTGAACATTTCTACGAAATGCACGGGGCAATTTGTTGATAAAAGGTCATGAACTTCAGTAGCTGTCCTTGCAACTAGAAGATCATACGTCTCTTTTGATGACGTTATAGGCACTGTTGTCTGTAAAAGTACAGATTTCATTTTGCTTAATGTATCAATTCGTATAGAATAGAGATTCAGACGAGGCCAGATGGGAGTCACTGTGTCTGCAGGCCCACTCGGAAACAATGCTTGCATACAGCATTTGACCATGGATGTTACTTCTACTAGATAACTTTTCCCTGGCACGAGGCCACAACATCTGTGATCCGTTCTAAGAATGTAACTCCCGTTCGAAAGTTGCATAAAGAAGGGCTCTATCTGAGTTGCAGGTGTGACTAGCTGGTGGCATGAAAGGTTGTTAGAATTTCCATCACATGCTCCGTGTAAATTAATAACCTGACACAAAAGTATACCGCTTAGTGAATGTTTACAGTTCTCACCACTAAGAAATACATTTTTGTCGCTGTCACTATAGCAAGAATGAGTGTATGGTAATTTCCATTCTGATTTTACATATCCTTTACCCAATTGTTCATATTGGCCAGCAGGTATGTACTCAAGGCACTTTTTAAATCGGAAAGTTGTTTTCGGAATTGTGATAATTCCGTGTATTATCCATTCAATGACAGGACTCTCTGACATTGTCAATGGTAATCTCTCGAGTTTTTCGATGCTCAGGATTGTATAGTCTGCTCCTTTCTGTGCCAAACTGATCTGTTTATCAGTAAGGTTAAAACTGGAAAATAATGACGTTGTGTTGATTAAACGCCAAGGCACATAGCCTGAACAAAGATTTTGCAGCGTCCAGCCTAATTCTATAATAGAGCATAATTGAGATTGGCCATGTTGTAACATTAGCAAATCTCTGTCTATCACATCAAAGGCAGAGGATACAATATTGTCCAACGAATATATTCTGGAAGACAGAGTCATTAACCCATTGTCTACTACAGAAAGTGATTTCTCCAAATTAATACGATCAATTTCTCGTATTTTCTCAGCAGTTTCAATTTGCTTTACTTTCCAAGCCTCGTTGTAAGCAGCATAGATACTGGTCGCTATGAAACGCTTTTGACGCTGTTTGCGTGGTCCAAGAATGAAATCGCGCAAATCAGCACCATCTTTTAGTAAAGACAAGTGTTGCTTAATTTCAGCCAGTGTGGATGTTGTTAGCCATTCAAGGCAGAGTTTCCCTACACTGTATGTTGTTATAATCCCTGGATGTTGTCTCTGGGAGTATCTCGAGTCTAATCTGGTCATTGTGAACCCCTGTGTTTTATTCAGGAATCTATCTTGACAGCTATTTGTGTCTGTAGGCCAGATTAACCACTTTTTCCAATCAGGATTTGTTCTGTTGAAATGTAAAATTTGTGACACGTCTAATTCAATATCTGTGGTTGCATTCTCAGGTATTGGCTTTGGTATAAGCGGTGTTTTAAGGTCTTTGATCTTAGCTAGGCCAAGACAAGATGTTTGGTGTATTGTGTCATTTAAAAATAACATTTGTTCTGGTATCATGCAGGTTCTAAATAGTGCTTCAATGCCTTGCACCTGCCAATCTTTTGTACCCCAAATTGTTTTCGTTTCAATATTATTTTTCCAATAATCAAAACCAAATGTCATCATTTTGTCATAAAATGCTTCTGAATATATCAATTTAGAATTTGTCAGCATTGTTTTCATTCCTGTTTTATCTAACAGTTTGTAATAAAACGTTTCTGCATCACTAGTGTTAAACCCTGAGAAGTATTTGAATTTCTCAAAAAATGCTTTAGAACTGCTTTTAGGTGGTGTAGAACAATGTTCCCATTGATTATACATAAAAACATTTCTAGGCTGTGCAGATTTATGCAAATAATGACCCCCATAGTGGGTCTAACAGAATAACTGCTCATAACTAGATGAACCTTGTAAATAATCATGATCTGTGAATCTAGCTGACATTACTAAATCAGACATCATGTCATTAATACTGTTAAAGTCCCAATCATCAGAGAATGTACTAGGTGTCACAAAGTCACTTAAGGAAACCTTTAGTTGATGAGGATACTTCAGGATTTCGACCGGACCATATATCTCATAGTCTGTTTTCTCCCATACTACTCCACCAGGTATTGGAATTGCTGTGACATTTACTGTTGACAGTTCGCTTTTCTTCACGTGGGATGATCTGTGTGGTTTCAGGACTAGGTTGATGTTCTGACTTGCTGTGTCCATTGTAATATATTTTCCTTCAATGAATTTTCCCAAACACAGTACCATGATGAGCCAAAGCAGGAGGAAAAATACACCTAGACCGAACCAGAACTCTATCCAAGGGGAAATTAGGTAGATTTCCTTCAGTTGATGAAAGAGTTCTGTTGCTTTTTCTTTAAAAGTCTTTTTAGTTTCTGGCATCACTTCGGGGTCGTTTTGATCTTCAGAGAAGTTGTCGAAGTTGATGAAATAACCAGAGGCAGTTCTGTCAATTGATGGGATTGTTCTTTCAATCTGTCTCTCGTTAGCACTTTCTGATGCCACATCATTGTAGACTGGTGTTGTTTCTTGACGAACTGTTTCAATCTGTGTCTCAAGAGGCACGAGTTCCATGGCATTATTGCATAGTCCTTCATTGTGCACTGCAGGCTGATCGAATGTGATGAGTCTTTCAGTTTGAACCTCTTGGATTGTTGCAAGTTTGGGTATTCTGTTGTTTCTTGGGAGTCCACTGGGCCTACTGTTGATTATAGGCCACATGCTTGTGGTTTTACCAGATCGATAGACACGACTCTGTTCTCCTTTTTACCAGCAAGGGGCGGTAGCACAACTGATCTTGTTCCGGTGACTGCCAAGACAGGTACTGCTTTTCTGTAAGAAGGCCCAAATTCCTTCTTAACCGCGATCTTTTCTCTGACTAGATCCCCAATCTTTGGAATCCTGACAGGCCTTGCTGGGGCTGTTGCTGGTGGCGCCTCGTCAGTGGTACCTGGCTGTTGCTTTAACTTTATGTTGCTTAATGATTTTCTTGTTTCATTCAGTTCCTATAAAACAGCCAAACGATCTTTGATGTCAAAGTCTGTTGTTTCTTCTTGTACCACTGACATCTGACTATCGAGGTCCTGAACACGCATTCTAATTCTGAACAATAGTTCGTATGGGCTGAAACCTTTTAGAGAATTTCTTGGCATGTTGTTAAGACTAGTCTGGACACTTATTAAATGTTTGACCCACCCAGCGCCTGAACCTAATACCTTCGCTGTTATAGATTGCTTTATGTCACGGTTTTTTCTTTCTACCACACTGTTCCCTTCGGGGTGCGACGGACAAGAATACCACAACCCAATTCCCATGCTAGCCATGGCCTCCTTAGAAGCTCGAGAGCTAAAAGCAGGACCCTGGTCAGAATGGAACGTGGTAATTGCGTATGTGCCGATATTGACTCGCAAATCTTTTATAACCGTTCTAGCGTCAGCCGAGCGCTGGAGGCCTCATTTTTTTTAAGTGCTTTTCGTCTTAACTATTAATAGGACGCAGGATGGGGTGTAGGCAGCATTACGCTCTTTCTGACTGGTAGCCGGTAGCAAGGTTCGCTACTGCGATCCCTATTGCAGTTTTCACAGTTGTTTGCATATATTTGGTGTTCTACACTCATTCCCGGCCACCAGAATACTGATTGTAATTCAGTCAGTGATTCCTTGATCTCTCTGTGCCTAGGAGCCAAACCCATATGTGCGTCTGCTATTAAAAATATTCTCCTGTTTGTGTTTGGAATTACTCTGTCCCCCACTCCAGGGATTCGAGCAAAAGGAACGGAGTTTGCATCGATTATGTATGCATAATTGAGTGGATAGTTTACGGGTAGTGCTGCACAGTCGCCTTTTACGGTCGTTTTTACTGCCAGCATGGTTTCCCCGTCTATGTATTTATCTGTACGCTTTTTTGTGGCTACGGAAGCCGGTTTAGTTGCTTCCGCTTTGGCTGTATTAGCCAATGAATTCCCTGCAACGTGAACGCCATCACGTCGAAGACTCTGTGCGTGAATCACGTGAGTCTTTTGTAGTTCTTTGTGTAAAAGAGCTACCTCGTTCCAGAGCAATTTATGCTTTATTGTGGCACCTGTGTCATCTTTGTAGTCGTTTTCGATCCAACTCTGCAGTTTATTGTTGTAAGAGTTGACGCAAAAATGAGAATCGCACACTATAAGTGTCGGGAATTCACGTTCTGCATTTTCGAGCGCCATCTTTAAAGATCTGATTTCAGTTCTCTGAACCGAACAGTTTCTTACAGATTCAGTTTTTGTTACTTTCGGTCTGAATTTACCGCACGGCCAACGACCTTTAATGATCGCACATGCTGCATCGTAGGATTTTCTCTCTACGTTGAAATGCTGTACAAAACTATCTGTATAGATTATACAGGCGTATTGTGGGAGAGGCAGAATTTCGATTGGCAGAGGATATTCTTCTTCATATTCTAAATCATTCAGTTCTTCAAATTGCGGGGCGAAATAGTATTTCACGTCTTCCGCTCCTAGAGAATCTACGCACTGTATCCACTTCGGATCCAGTGACACTGTAGGCAGGTTTACTGGGCTGAATAGCGCTTCGAAGGCGGATCCCGCTGTAAGGATATTAATCCGTTTGCGTGTGCTAGTTCTCGTTCATTTGCTAATGCGATTTGCACTGCTTACACAGTTCTTTCTGTGGGACTGAATGCTTTTTCTGCTTGTGTGTACAAATGTGATTTGTAAGCTATTGGTACCTTTTCTCCCTCATTAGAGGTTAGGTATGTGAATCCGCATCTTCCTGGGATGATTCGGATTACAAGATCACGTGTGTTGTCACATGTATCTAATTTTGTTTTTGCTAACATGTCTGTTTGCAGTGATCTCAAAATTTCTGTGTGTTTTTGAGTCCAATTGATTTGTTTAAAATCAGGTATAATTAGTTCGTAGAGAGGTTTAACCCTCTCTGCGTAATTTAGTATGTAAGTTCTTCCGAAATTCAGAAAACCTAGAATGGATTGTAAATTCTTCAGCGTTTTTGGAGCTTGGAGTACAGCGCACTTCTCTAAGAAGTTGTCCGCTAGGCTTTTCCCTTCACTTGATAACTCGTACCCTAAGAACAGTACTGTCAGATGGGCAATTCGGGACTTTTTAAAGTTGAATTTGTAACCCTCTGCTGCGAACCCAAGTATAATGGTGTTCACTCTTTTCAAGTGAGTATCCAAGTCGTCGTCCGTGAGATAAATGTCATCTACGTAAGATAATGCTTCATCATCATAGATTTGTAGTAACTCTGTTACCCTAGCTGAGAATAGTCCTGGGCTGTTCTTGAACCCCTGTGGGAGTCGACAGAATTTTTTCTGTGACCCAAATGCGGAGAAAGCGGTCAAATATCTGCTTTCCGGTGCAATGTTTTGACAAAAGAAACCATTAGATATGTCTAATGTCGTTTTATATTTTTTCCTAACTATGTTATTCATTAGGGCTGCACTATGCGAGGTTTGTACTGCAAAAGTTTTGCAACATGTATTAAGATGTCTGTAGTCCAAAACTAGACGATATGAATTGTCTGGCTTGGAGACAGGAAACAAAGGATTGTTCATTTGAGAGGTGCATGTTTCAATCACCCCCTGGTATTCAAGTTGATCTAAGATCTCCCTGACTTGTTTTTTAGCTTCTTGCTTTATGGGATACTGCCGTTGGGCAGTTGGTTCACTTTTTAGTTGGATTTTGTGAGGAGGTGAATCCTCATCCCATCCTACATGATTTTTATATAATGCAGGTGCCTGGGCTACTGCCCATTTCCTTGCATATGTGTATTTTTTGTGAATCGGAATGTGATTCGAGAAGGCAGGCATAATCACTTCTTCGCCACGAGGGCACTCCCTGACAAACTCTGGGGGCCAATCTTTTTCAGCTAACAGAATATCATAGCCTTTTGAGAGCTTATCCCAAAATAGACCCTTAATTTTCCTAGTCTTATCACCCTCCATACGCAATGTTATTTCGTATATTTTATGGGGCTCGCTAAGTCTGGCGTCGGCAGTTTCAACTTGAATGTATTCATTCGTGTCCACTGTCTCCAGATGACTCATCAAGATCTTGCGCGCTATACTGATTTCTGCTGCACTGTCCAACATTGTCAATGCCCACTCCCCGTTTTTCAACTGTGTCCTCAGTATTCTCGGCATGGTTGATTACTCTAATACTGGCTACCTTCTTTTTCTGAAATTGAGATTTTTTACTCTGAGCAGGTTCCTTGTCTTTGGACTTGGTGTGCTCTCCTGGGTCTGACCGTCCTCTTCTTTCCGAATTCTGTGGAAAAGATCGAGAGGGACGTGTATCAATACTTTGATATCTATCAGGTTTTTTTTAGATTATCCCTATTTCTAAGGTTATATCTTTTCTCAGAGGGCTCCCGCTGGGGAGACTGGCGTTCTCGAGTCGGAGTTCTTTCCCTCCGTCGAGGAGACCTTCCTCTGGACTGGAAAACTTTTTCCTTGGGAGTGGATTGTTTATTTCCATCCCAGCTCTTTTTAGGAGTGTTTGAATTATTTCTAAATAATTTTACTAACTCTCTATAAGCTTTTGTTAACTCTCCTATGTTAAATAAGAGTTCTTCTTTTGACATTTTTCCAATGTCCGGATGTGGTGTGTAGCTGGCTAGAACCGGCCACGTTGCTCCTGGTCTACCTAGTGGACCGAGCCTGGTTATGTGATCATTGTGTTTTAGGGCGCCATTAAACCAGAGCAAGTGCTCTTGAAATTTAAGTGGAATTTCAATCTCCTCGAAAGGAGCGTACTCTTCCGGAGGTTTCTCTATTTTGTAATAGTGAAACTCTTTTGTTCTAGCGTTTACCGCTGGAAAGTTTATCCATGAATAGAATACCTCTGTCTGCCGATACTCGTGAGCCTCTATCACGAAAAACACTGTACCACCTTGTGGTGTCAGTCCGTTTTCTATAAGTTTTAACGTTATAGATCTTCTTAAGTGGACCGGGATGATAATAGCATCCGGGTCTGTCTGTTCGGGACCTTGCTGAGTCGCATCTACTGCGGCCCCAGTGGTTCCGTTATTTTCTGGCATTGTAAAAATGCAAGGTTTGCAGAGTAGGTCTCCAAGGAGACAAAGATTAGGTGCACAATATTTTGGAACACTGTATCCTTCAACGTTGAATAAACCAGAGCTTTACATAGGAATCTCTTCCTACTAAGGTCGGGCGGATTTTAACCTTTCACCCACTCCAGACGTCTATTGGAGTATTTACGGGAGAAAGGGGTGTGAAATATGCACGACTGAGTTACTCTAAAAGTCTTGCGTTAGTTTATCGCCTTACCAAACGTTTGGGCGCCATGTAGTGTAGTTCCTAGTTTCCCACTAGGCCCTGCGCATTGGAATAACATAAACAGTAGTATCGACGTGGAACTGCGGATATTCCAGGCCTCCACTGACTATGCTAAACTTAATTGGGTGTGTTACCAACTAGCTCAGAGGTCACTGGAAACTTTCTTCTCTGCATGGGAAGTGATCAGCTTCCTTGGCACAGACAAGAAGGGATTCAGTTTTCCAACAACCGTGCAACATGACAACTTTGCTCCTCAGATCAAGAGTCAATCTCTAGGGTCGTGTGAAACAATAGACAGGTATTTCACTCAGTCAGTTTAGTGCAGTTTACTTTCACGAGATGTAGAGAATAGCGAGACGGGCGTTTGTCAATAAAGGGTTAACATTTATTGAACAGTCTTTCTTCTCGTACAAGAGAAATGTATTGCCACAATTGCAAGAATTGTTATGATAAAAAGTACGTACAGTAAGATAAGTATTGCGAAATAGAACTGTAAAAGCATTGATATGGTTTCTTAGCCATACAATGGTTTAAAAGTAATAAAACATATATACAGTCATATATACATTAGGCTAACATACTCAACTGGTGCTTCTAACTAAGCCTACCCCAGTGTGCCTGACCTAAGCCTAACACGTGGAAGGGGAGTAAGTAAGTAGCTTTAAGTTAAGTTGGTTTTGCCAAGGTTTGTTTCAAGAATTCTCGTCTAAGGGTTTAGTCAACACCATACCTCTGAATAGAATGATGGAGGATTGGTATCTCCTTCAGGTGTCACTCTCGATATCCCAGTCACCCGCGAGGGTAGACCGGAAACGCCGGAGCTGGATTTCTCTGCAGGAGAAAGGCAGCGGGTCTCTTCAGCGCGTCGAGGAAGGAGGGGGGACAGCGTCCGCGGGCAGCTGGAATCTGCTGGATGTCTTCGCAGAGGGACGGCTGTTCAGCTCATAAGCGTACTGTACCATCGTTCGTGCTTTAGCAGCGATAATGGTATCAGTAGCTTCACCACCAAGGGGACAGCAGGCTGCAGCGACAGGGTGCTAGCTTCACCAACACGGGGTCTTGCAGACAGCTGGCATCAGCAACAGTAGCTCATTGCTTAAGGCAACGTTGGTAATATTTATACCTGACAGGTGCCGGGTTTGACGCAAGTTTGCTGGACATAAGACGTCAATTAAAGATGTCACTAGGAAGTGATAGTTATCAGTTGCTCATTAGAGTTCCATTACTAATCAAAACACAGCAAGCGGGGATTTCCAGGTTTGCTGAGTTTTTATCTTGTTGAAGAACTCGGAGTGTTAATCTAGGAATATCAGATAGTGACTTCTGCTCTGTCATTGCACTAATTGGTCGCAAAGGAAGTGGCAGAGAGCTATGCTGGAATGTGGCTCTGTTCGTGTGAGGCCAGAGATGACTTTTCTGAAAATCGCACTTGAACGGTTATGCCAATATAGGGAATAAATGGATTTATAGCCGAATAGGGGCATAAGGTCACAGTATCGATCAGGAACCTAGATAAACACGCAACACAAGCGTTGGTTACCATTTTCGGAAACCCAAGAGCCAAAATGCCACCTCGAATGGAGCGCTGGGGTTTGCGTTTGCAGGAGTACACCTACACGATAGTGCACAAACAAGGAAAGTCCGCCAATCCAGCTGACTACATGTCAAGACACCCTCAAGTGTCGCAGGCGTCCATTCCATCCCTGGCCGAGGAGTACATTAATTTTGTAGTGGACCAAGCCAGACCACCGGCGGTTCCCCTTGAAGCCATATGTGAGGCCACGGCTCAAGATGATGTCCTCCAAAAGGTAATGCGCTGACTGCAGAACAACCGGTGGCGCCACGACGACAAGGATGACGGGGACGATCCCCACACCAAACTAGATATGCAGGCTTTTAGACATTTGAGCGAGGAGCTATCAGCCACCTCAGAGGGGCTCCTACTGTGGGACCAACGGATTGTCATTCCCATACGTCTACGTCAGGGCGTCATTAACCTGGCGCATGAGGGTCATCGTGGAGTGGTAGCTACCAAAAGGGCGCTCAGAGACAGAGTATGGTTCCCGCAACTAGATCAGATGGTCGAACTCACGTTGAAAGATTGTCCTCAGTGCCAACTTGTGAGTCAAGGAGATCCTCTTCACCTTTCCATTGGCCTGAGGCCATAAGGGAGTGATTTTGCGATGCCTGAAATTGAGGTGTTTCGCAAATTCTCCAAAGTCATGTCCATTGAATGGTGATCCTCCAGCTCCTCTTCAAATGTCCAAGTTGCCCAGTGGTGTATGGCAAGAACTTGCCCTGGACTTTTATGGACGCCTTCAGTCAGGGAAATACGTCCTCGTGATAATGGATGAGTACTCAAGATTTCCCATTGCACAGTTCGTCTCATCCACCAATGCCACCAGCACCATTGCTGTTCTGGATGAAGTCTTCGCTGCTTGGGGTGTCCCAAAGAAGTCAAGACTGATAATGGACCACCATTCAATGGACATGACTTTGGAGAATTTGCGAAACACCTCAATTTCAGGCATCGCAAAATCACTCCCTTATGGCCTCAGGCCAATGGAATGGTGAAGAGGTTCATGGCTACCTTAAAAAAGACATTCCAGCAAGCCACACTTGACAAAAAAGACTTCCAAGCGGCTCTAAATGAAGTTTTGAGAGCCTATCGGACAACACCCCATGCCACTACCGGGAAATGTCCTGCAACACTCATGTTGGGACGACCGATAAGGACACGGATACCCACATGGGAAGGTGCCTTAGTGCCGGTGTCACTCAAAGATGTGCACCAGGAAGTAGCGGTTGCCGACCGTGAACGCAAAGTGCAAGATGAAGTCTTACGCTGATGAACGGCGGAGATCAAGATCTCCATCCCTCCATGAAGGAGACTGGGTGTTGGTCAAGCAGGAACAACAGAAGAAAACAGACTGTAAATTTCGAGCTGAACCTTTGATGGTGACACAACAAAAGGGTACCATGATAACAGCCGAGTCAGAGAGCAAGAGAATCACACGGAACATCTCACATTTTCAAAGGTGCGCTCTGGCAGTTAAATATATCCTCAAACAAGAGATTGAGCGACCGACATCAGAGAGGCCCAAGCCCGGCTCGGCAGCCCAGACATCTGAGAATCAGATAGAAGCTGGACCTGAAAATGGAAGCGTGCTTCTGATGCCCAGACGAACTATTCGCCGACCCAGACGGCTAATTGAAGAACTATAATCAAGTCAGACTTTTGCTATTTGTTTCATTTGTTAACACGGGGGGGAGATGTAATGTTGTGTATGCAGTCTAGTCTTTGTGGGTGGAGTTAGGGGAGTGACAGTAAGAGGAGGAGCAGGGGACAGGAAAGGGGCAGTTAGAGTAGGGACGTTGTCAGGAGTAGCAGCAAGAATAAAGGCTCTCCTAAAAGCGTACAGCGTGTCTGTCATTATTAGTAGCACAACGCCACAGGGAAGACCTCGGTCATGTAGCTGTGTCATCCTCCCCTGTAAGCGTAAGTGGAGTGGGCTGGTCCAGCGTACGCCAGTCCAGTGTAGGAATGTGAATAAATAGGCCGGGGCTCCTGGCATGGTTCACTTCCGGGATGGCCAACGCGTCTGCCAAGGCGGCGCCCCTCACCCTGCCATGAGAACACCGGCCTCCTCGACACAGTCCCCCAGCGGCACAGTACCGCAGAGTTATGTCTGTGCTGACTACTGCCTTCGACCTACACTGCGGTCAGCAAGGCTCACAATACAGATAGAGTCGCGATTGCAGATGACGCAGTCCAGTAGGCAACAGACATTGCTATCAGTGTGGCCCGCCCAGACCAGGCATCAGCACAGGCTGCGCACCACCTGAGCGCCACAGGTACCACTAACTCTGTGCACCACAAGTCAATATCACGTGGCCTTATTGAGGCTGAATAAAGTAGGTCAAAGACATTGCTCATTGTGCGGCCCGCCCGGATGACGGATCATCGTTGGCTGCGGACCCCCTGAGCGCTTCAGGTGCCATTAACTCTGTACAGCACAAGTAAGCGCCATGTGGCTGTGGGCCCCTGCTGACCTCTGCCTCTGGCCTACACTGCGTCCAGCAGGGCTCACACACATCCAATCCATTCCTGACCTTCACGGATGACGCATCATCGCAGGCTGCGCACCCATTGAGCGCCACGGGTGCCAAAACTCTGTGCACCACAACCCATGGACCCTTTATGATTGAGTTACCTACTGCGAACGCAACAATGTCACCTCAGGCAGTGTGGAAGACCTGGGATGATGATGATGATGAAGATGAGGCAGGTGTAACACACCCCACTTCAGCTGTAGCAGGAATACCCCAGAGGGACCCAATAATTGACAATTTCTTTACATGAGCATGCTCAGCTCTGGTGCCCCTACCTCAGTGCACCACAAGTTATGGCCACTTCTGCTTGAATATTGGGTGATCTCTGTACTTGCTCCGGCTACCTCCATGATGCTTCGCAGTTGTTTGTATTATGTTGGTGTTTTCTGTTTCCGCTTTAAAAGTGATCACTGTTAAAGGTGTTGCCAGCACTAACCACTCCCTGAGGGCTGGCTCACACACACCCCACACCCATCCAGCACAGGCATCACTGGATATGTGATCCTGATAATAAAAAGGGGCCAGGAGCATGTGCCCGTTGCCAGTTCCACTACCTATCCAAGTGTGTCTGTGTGGTCATTATGTATGAATGATAGCCCCGGGCCCTACCACATTACATCATGCTGTGGACAGCAGACCCAACCATGTCACTTCAGGCAGTGGGTAAGAGCTTGGACATGTAGCTAAGTCTTCCCTTCCTGGAAGCAACAATGTGGCAATGTAGCATGCACCCTGAGGCACGGGCTCACCCGAACGAAGTAATGAAGGAGCGCAAGACCACTCGGGGTCCAGAATCATACATGCCAAGTGTTGTGTACAGCATGAGCCAAATGCCTAGCCACATTAGCAGCGCCTGTTCAGCCAGGCATGTACTCTAAATCTGTGTCTGCCCGAACCTTACCATAGGCCTACACTCACGGGGCCCACCACCTTCAACGGCCAACATCACAGTATCGTTGTCAGGCTTGTGGACATGCGCAGACAGCATGACAATACTATGCCGTAGGAGTGCAAGTGATGCAATCGCGCAACACACATAAGTAAATGGGTTCGGGGGAGGGAGGAGCAGCTGTGAAGCAATGTAACACACAGTGATGCCGCTCAT